>NW_004567117.1:38006408-38047772 GCF_000260355.1 Condylura cristata | reverse complement strand
GGGAGGATTGGGGAGAAAGGAGACGGGAGCGCGAAGCCCCGCAGCCGGCGGGCGGGCGGGCGCGGACGCCGGGCCGGAGCCGAGACGGCGGAGGGAAGCGCAGCCCCGCCGACCTGCCAAGTCTCGCCCCGCGGGGGCTGCTGGCTGGCAACTTCGCCCCGAGAGCGGGTGGTGGAGGTGGTGGTGGTGGTGAGGGGCTGCGGGGAGCGGCTTTCTTTTCCAACGACCTTTCAGGCGCTCACCCGGTCCATTCCATGGCCCCAAGCCGCGACTTACTCGAGTGGAAGGTAGCAAGGCCTCGCCAAAGATGGTTGCAAAAGACCGTGAGCCTCTACCCAGGATCTTGAAGCCAAGGTGGTGTTTTGTTCTCCTCGTAATGGTGGCAAATAAGTCAGAAGAGAGCACGCTATCTTCCGAGAAATTAAATCTGAAATTCTCCCTGGAGGTGGGAGAAGGGACTCTCTTCTGTTTAGTTAGTGGTTTGGAGCCCTTTTCGCCTTAAACTGAGCCACAAAAGAATGGAAGACACCCCCCTGGGGTGGGGAGAAAGCCCTGGTGTAAAAGACACACGTTTTGCTTTCAGAGAAAAAGCCACTGGGGCCAGATTGAAACATGGCATGTTCAGTTCATGTAGGGTTTTTTTTTTTTTAAATGGGGGAATGATATTGAGTAAACAAGATGTAATAGCTGGGTCTTTAAATTCAAGAAGGGAGAGGTGGTGTGCAAATGTAGCAAGCATATATTGTACCTAGAGCAGGCTGTGCCCACAGACTGCAGAACACAAAGAGATACACATGTAAGCCCCTAGCCCACAAAGGTGGGTAATCGTTAACACATGAGAGAGGGAGACAGTGTTACACCCGGTCAGGTAATGCTCTTTATCCAGCCCTGTGTCCCGGGTCCTATAGGCTTCACAGACGTGCACGCAGTTGAAAGGATTTTTCAACACGCGAGAGAAACCCCCATGTCAAGCTAATTGTGCTTATCCTGGAAATAGGACAAAATGGAAGGATCTGAAAAAAAAAATGTCAGCATCATCTCTTTAAAGGTTCCTTCCCATGCCCCTGGACTCTGAAGATTCTAGTTTTGCTCGAGAAGCAGGGAAGACTCCCAGTTTGGGAAGCATTTCTCAAGGTTTTAATTTTAAATTAGAGGAGGTGGTTAATATTTATAAAGTGTACTGAAAGTTTGTCCTTTTTTTTTTTTTTTAATCGCAGTATGCCTCTCCTTTGCATTAACTTCCATGGAGAAGCCATTGTTCTCTATTATGGGGACACTGTAAGATGCAAATTGGAAGTAGCATTTTTGCCACTTAAGGTTTTTCATGTAAATGAACTGGATGATTGTCTCCGAGAGGAGCTGGTGCTCTTTAATTTCAAACAGCAGATTGTTAGGAGTTCCACTTAAACTGGGACACGTATTTACACGTGTTTAGGAAGACCTGTGCTAATCTGCCAATTTTGCCAGCAACACCATCACATTTATCAGTGTTACAAGATGATGAAACTGAAACTCTCATCTTCTTTTAGCCTGAAAACGGTGCCAGTATTCTGTGGGTTGAGTTTCATCTTTACCTGGGCTTGATTACATTTGAAAGGAGGCCTTTTTTCATTCTCCCAAAGGTGGGCCTTTGTTAATATGCAGGTGAAATCATCACACGCTGAAAAGGATACAAAGACCAGCAAATCTGCTATCTTGATAGGCTACACGTACACATATTACAACATATGAAATTTCATAACAGACATACCACAGTAAATCCTAGGTTTCCATGATTTGGAATCTGTTTACTTACAATCCTCTTGCCTCTCCCCCACCCCCTTCGCTTAGAGTTGAAAGCACAGCATAGCAGTGTTTGAACTGTTACAGGAATTGTACTAAAAACTAGTGTTTGAATTGCTGATAAAAAGTAGTAGGTTGCAGAATCACCTCCTGACTTCATAATGCAAATAATTTTTGAGCTGGGATCTATGCAAAGCCCAGATTTTTGGTCAAGCTGAAGAAATTGGTTTAAAAGCACAATCCATCTTTGCACAAATTGTGACAGATAACATTGCATCTGTTTTTAAAATTCACAACCAGCCAAAGGTAAAGGATAATATTGCCTGCAGCATATCTCCGTTCCATTTTTACAAAAAGGATTCTGAAGAAACCCCCTTTGCCTGGTAGAACAAAAGGTAAAAAAGTGAGACACCCATTTTAGACCATGCTATGAAATTTTTACACCTGCCAAAAAAAAAAAGTTTTTGGTGTTTCTTGTTTTTTAAAAACACAACCCAGCTTCCCTATAAATCAATATGCTAAGACTCATTCTGTTATTCCACATTAATCAGACACCTAGGCACCACTCTGCTTTGGGCAACAATAGAAGCAGCAATTGAAAGAATGAAATAAACTATTTGAGAGCTGTAGATAAGAAAGGTCAGAACAAAGACATCATATTATTCTTCTGCCAAATAGTAACTGAAGGAATTCCAAATCCTTTGGAATTTTATTGTTGCTGTTTTTATTGCTAACCCTCAACGTCTTCCTTTTCTCCTCCAATCAGTGTATTGCAAAATTGCAGCTTTTTTTTTTTTTAATCCTTTTGTGGTTTGAAACCTTGTTTTGCAGGAGCCTACAGATATCAGTCTGCTCACCATTATTTCCCTCCAAATTCCTTGATTAAATTGGGACATTCCTTTGTTAGGCAAAGCACACAAAAGGTGTGTTCCTGGAGGGGAAGAAGAAAAACAAAAAGGAAAGCCTTTTTTTAACCTCATCATCAACAAACCTTACATACTGACTAAGTGATTTGAGCTACAAATATTTTAACACTATGCTAGGCCTAGACATTTTTAGTGAACATAATGAAAAATGCATTGGCTTGTTTTTAAAGGAATTATTGTATAGCTGTCATGATAACTTGAAGATCTTAGCTGAGTGGCCAGCAAAGAAAAAGGAATACATGTAGTCAATGTCAAAATATAGATAGAATCAAATTTGGGTTGTAACTTCCAAAAATTTACTCTTGGAAGAAATCATCACCAAATTTAAATTATTAGCTTGCCAGAATTAGCCTGAGAGGAGGGCTTGAAAAGGATTCCCCAGCTCCTTTGTTAGTGATTTCATAAACACATTTCTGTAACAAACTCACCTACCTTGCCTGAACCTCAGATTGGAAATGCCTGCCAAGCTCTTTCATTCAGAGACCTGAAGAGGTGGTCTTTGGGTTCTACTCAAAGATAAACTAGCATATTAAAAAATTTAAGATTTTATTTGAGCAAAAATCCATTCAATCAGGCAGCACCAAATGCAAAGTGGTTAGGAGTATTCTGCCTATCGGAATCCAGGGAAAGACCAAAGAAGAAAATTATTTGATTGGCTATAGTTGGCTGTTTATAGTTGGTTGTCCTTAGCATTTGATCTTGTAGCCTTGAGGCATTTACAGGCCTAGGTTTTAGTTTGCTCATGTAGGCTTCTAAAGCATTAGAAACACCTCTGTCTAATGGCCTCTTGTTTAATTAATTTAACACTTCAGAGTTGGGCATATTTAAGAAACCCCCAGATAGCTGAATAACCCCAATGTCCTGGTTACTAGATAGATCCACTCATCTTTATCTTTCTGTCTCCTTAGGCCTAAATATTGCAACACCAGCCTTACTCCAGGAAAGAAAAGGGAAGGATCCTCTGAACCCCAGAGAATCATTAAATATGGGGAAGCAACATAGAATCATCTCCAGGAACGATGGGGCAAAGGATGAACGAACCCCGCTGAAAACTCTGAGATTTCCTATCCCCCGATGAATTTTACATTATGCCTGCCTTCTCTAAAGCAAACTTGCTTTGAAGACTTGTTTTCTACTCTCTAAACCCAAAAGGAGGGGAAGATAAGAGGAAATTAGGTAGACATCTAGAAAAAGAAAGGGCAGTCAAGCTTAATCCTTTCAAGAGAAGCCAGGAACACAGAAAAGGGACTGGGTCCTTGCGCGTAGAGGCTGGCTGGCCCCGCACACACGGGAAGCCTCATCTTTGTCTCTGTCCCCAGCACAGCGCCATCTGCATCCGTTAGGACAACGCCTTGCAAATCCCACAGGTGACACTAACTAGCTCTCCTAAACTAAGAGGTGGATAGTCAGCCCTTACGTCACCTGAAGCTGAGAGACATGCATTTAATTCCAAATTAAACATCCATCTTTTGCCACTATCGTGGCTACCATGGTCCTCTCCTCACTTCCAGTGTACATCCATGTCCTAGCTCCTGAGAATTCGGCCGCTCACCACATGTGGCTAAGTCCCTCACTGCAAACTGTTCTTGGCTGCAAGTGGGGACTGTCTCACCCGAGTTTGCACACCCTGGGAAGGTGCTGTCCATGTCTGATTGATAAATAAACTCAAAGGCCAGAACCTCTTGCCTTAATCCGGGCCACCCCAGCACTGAAGCTCCCAGTAAACTGCCCGAGGCCTCTATCTCTACTGCACTGTGGCTCAACTTCTGTTCAGTCCAGTGGCCTCATTCCTTTTCAGTTGGCTCTCCAGAGATTATCCAGAGCCAGGTTCCAGGAAACGTAACCCTAGACACCCTAGCATACAAACTCCCATGGACTCCTCTCCAATGGCACCGACTCCCTCACAGACCCAACCACACACTGTGGGTGCTACCTCCCAAGCCTCTATTGATCCCTAGCTCTTCTCTCTACATCCACAGCTCCAACTCAATCGCTGGTCCATTCCCCCAGTTTGCGAAGAGATCATCAAATACTACACAATTTTTGCTCAACTCTATGTTAATTTAATACCAAAAGACCAAAAGCCACTATCACTAGGGAAACATTGGTTATTTCTGGAGAGGTGGAAAACACAAACAAAAGCAAACAAATGGTAAAACATGAAAATAACCAGGAAATATGACTACAAAATAAAATATATTCATTTGTCAGCAAACATTTGGAAGATGCTTAGAAAACATTGGTGTAGATTTGAAGCAACACGTATTAGAATAAATTACAGAGTGGGAGGATGGTTCTACTGTGGAAAGAAAAGTACAGCTATTTCGAACATGCCGCTGCTTAGGGTAGATGCTTGATCCTGTTCCAAGGATGACATATTTGAAAAAAACATTTGCTATGAACGACTTCATAAAAGATTAGCAGCGAAGGTATATTCTAGGCAGTAAGTGATTTCCTTCATCAGAACAATGTTTTGATTTAACTGTAACAACTACAGCAGCTTCTCTACAGGAATTGAAAATTCTGGGATTATATTACAAAATCACAACATTTTGTAATTACAGAAATTCCAACACTCACACCTCATCACGGAATTATTTGCAGATAAACTGCTATAACCAGGAACCTGAAGCAAGAAGTTCATAGACAGCTACTGGATTATTTGTGAGGCTCATTTTATTGAATATTTGCAAAAGGTGAAGGCTTCCACATCCTCTCTGGAGAGGGAATTTACTGCACTTTGGTTTTTGGTTTTATCATGGTAATTTGGGTTTATAATATACATATGTTTTAGGAATACAGGGTCATACCTTCAGATGTGTACCCACCACCAAAATAACAATAACCCCACTTCCCAGTGGACATCCCTCCATCCACTGCTCCCACTTCTGTCCCCCACCCTAGAAATCACAGTTCTGCTCTCCTGCCCTTTGAAAGGCCTATGAAGCGAGCTTGCTGACATCACAGAGGTTTGCTGCCTGTTAGGACAAAGAACTTAGAAATGAGATATGCATTGTTCTCTGAAAAGGAATAGTTGCAAGTCTGTTGATATTTTCTTCGTAAATGCTGTCTGTAATATGTTATCAGACAGTTCTTTTGTTGGAGTTTACCATTTTTAGTTTGTCCCTTGAAAGTTAAGATAATATATTAGTCAGTAGAAAGAGATTGTGTTGAGAAAGAAACATGGAACAGATGTTTGGAAATTTCTGGTGATTTGGTGCTAAAAATTGCCTCTGGCAACTACCAGATATGTACACTTATAATATAACCAAAATTTCCAGTTTAAAAAAAAAAAAAGCTCCCAGTTGAAGAGTTTCAAGGTATCTGAACAAAACTGATATTGGGAAGTGTAATCCGTCATCCACATTATGTTTTGCATAGTTGGTAGAGGGGACTGAAAAACAAGGATCATCATTATGGAAGAACTGAACAGGGGCATCTTTACCAGTGGTTCATGACAGTGTGAAGTCATCTTTTTCTGCTATGACGCAGTTGAAAACACCTAAGGTTGAAATAAACAGCACTAAGATCAAGATCATTTTGTCACAACATCATACCAAAATATCAAAAAATAGGCATGATCAATCATACTGAGTTCAAAATACTGAGGATATTATTGAGAACAAAATACTTTGTATCACTAATAAAGAAAATTAAAAATTTAAGGCCCCACCCAATCTGACAAATTTCTTAGTGGTAAGAAAATTAAATTTTAATGCAGTTTAAAACATCATAAATTCTCTAATGTCTGCTTTGGTGTATAACCTGTGTGCACACATTATTAGGCTAGCACTACTTGTATTTATAAGTGAATATGTAAGTATTCATCGAAAGTATTGCACAGGGCCCTCCCTGGTGGTGCAGCAGGATAAAGCACAGCACTAAGAAGCCAAAGCCACTTCAGCACAAGTTCGAGCCCCGCCCCGGAGGTGACCCACATGGCGCAGCAGACCTCTCCTGACCCGCCCGCTGTGCCCCTCAGCAGTGTACTTTGTCGATTCTGCTCCCCACTGTCTCTGGTGAATCCTCTCACAGCTCCTGCAACTCTGGCCTGTACCCCAGTTCTGTATGCATAAATATATAAATCTCTTTTTTAAAAAAAGTATTGCACAAATTAATAAACAGAAATCTAATTTAATCGGAATCAGGACAGAGAAGGCTAACGCATGCACATTCAGCACAACGTCCCCCAACAACCGCCACCCCAACACACACACAGAGGAAGAGCCAAGTCCTGCACCCAGCACCCACAGGAGGGAGAATATTGCTTTCTCCTCCACCTGCAGGAGGCACCGCCTTGCCTGCAGCTCAGCCAATCAGAGACGCCGTAATCCAGCAGTGGAAATCCACTGGACGCTGACCTCTCCCCGGCTGATTTACGGCAGCTCTTCTCCATACACCACAGACATTTTCGCTTTCGGTCCCGGAAGTATGGCGTGGTTTCCCAAAGCACCGCATGATGGGAATGGCTTTTCTTTGTTTCTGAATAAATCTATTTTGCTCGTAAAATAACTAGCTGCTTATTTATTGAGGGCAAAGTATAATTGCCACTAGGTTAGCAACATTTCCTTGGGAGGATAAACTCAGTTTTGCTGTACACACTGTACTGAGCCTGGAGAAATAAAAACGCGCGTGGAGGTGCTGAGGAATCCCACTAAGGACCCGATGATACTTGCCCCACCCTTTGCAACACCCACCTCAGCCTCTCACCAAAAGTAAAAGCAGTAGGTGGTATCCGGGTAGGTGCATCCCGGCCTTCCTGACAGCCTCGTCTCTGACCTTTCTCCCACCTAGTCCATCACTCAGTATTAAATCAGCTCAACTGTGGCACATGGAACCTTCAGCGCACAAAACGCAACCGGTTAAGCCACTGTAGGGAAGAAAAGTAATTTTCTTGGTGCTTGGCTGACTGTGATAAAAGACTAACAGAAAACAGAAGTTTAATAACATGTTTATCTTCTGTGTATAGAGAGTAACTCAGGAAACTGAATAACTTCCCTAAGTAGCCCCAGCCACCACCTGAAATACCATCTTCAGCTAAAGACAAAAGAAGTGTCCGACAGAACAGCCATTGTTGTGGAGATTATCAGACGCAGAGCTGTGAAGGAGGTCAGGTGTCTAAGCAGACTTAATCACTTCCTGTGCTGATAAGAGTTTCTGAAGATGTGCTCACCCTCTCTTCCTGGTGGAGAGAGAGACTTCGTGAAGAATGGAGATTTCCCTTTCTAATATAACTCTTACAAAAGTATAACCTCTACTCTATTTTCTGCTGCTGCTTTGTGAACACACATACAACTAGGTACCTTGTGGAGAAAGCATTAAAACCGCAGGTCGGCCGTCCAGTGCCGCCCACCTGCCTAGGGTCTCTTAAGGAGCCCATCCCACGCGGCCTTCCTCTTGGGTATATAATGAACTGGCCCCTGGTCGCTGACTCTTTGTTTTTGCTTTTCAATTTCTTTAAAGATTTATTTATGCATTTAAGAACTAGGGTACAAGGTCAGAGGTGTGGGGGTGGGGGGTAAGAGGACCCACCAGAGACAGAGTGGGGAGCAGAACAGGCAGACTGACTGAAATACACTGCTGAGGGGAACAGCGGGCAGGACATGAGCGTGTCAGGCCATGTGGGTCAGCTCCCCAGCTGGGGATGGCGCTCTGTGGGGCAGTGACTGCAGATAGCTTCATAGTGTTTGTACCACCAGGGAAGCCCATTCCGTTATGTGTTGTTACTTTTTGAATTTTGGGTCATTCCTCTGTCCCAGCTCTCTGGGAACTGCCTATTAAGAGGGTACCCTACCAGAAGGTAATAAATAAGACTTGTGGCAAGCTCTTCAGTGGTTCTGTTTGGCTAGGCACTTACCCCACAAAGGGATGAGTGATTTTTGGAGTTTTACTAGGGAGCTATTACTTGTAATTCTCTCTCCTTTCCTCTCTCTCTGTATACCAGTTCTATTGAAAACCTTACACACGTCTGCTCCCTTTGTTTTTGTGTATGCTGATGGCTGGACCCCCTCTTAGAAACACTAAGAGCTGGACCCTTAGTAGTTTAGGGTCCCTGGGTACCAGCAGTCACCCACTAATACCTCTACCATGCTAGTTACACCTCACACTTAAATTTTATTTTTTCTCTCTTGCTGTACGGAAGGCTCTTTTGTTTACCACTAAGTCATATGATGCCTATCCCAGAATCGTTGAGAAGGTTCTGGCCTAGTAACAATTTTTAAATCCTCTCCAGAGGATCATCTCTGACACAATCTAACCATTTGCTTGGGCACATAAGTTCTCAAAGAATACAGAAACACTAGTTAAATAAAGATAGGGCAAAGTTAGATGCATGTGGATACTAGGCATAGTTTAGTTTGACGAAGGCTGAGGGGAGACATTTTTGTTCTTGCTAATTTTGCCCCTCCGAGACCTTCTAAAGTTGAATCCATCCTTACCGTCTACCTCATCTCTCCTACCTGAAGTCATAATGCCATATCCCTGGAACCTATTAAGTAATAAAGCATTTGGATAAGGGGGAAAAATATCTCAAGAAAGGTCTGATCTTTTCCTATTAAGTTCAGGAACCTTGGCATCTGTAAAACCAAGACCATCATCCCAGAGCAGGTACCGAGGGACACGGGGCAGATATGGGCAAAAGAACTGTGCTTAGATTTTTATCATTTTATTTTATTTTATGTATGTTAAAATATTTCTATTGTTCTTGCTAGGAGGCTTGCTACAGAAGAAAAAACTTTCCCTTTTTTTTTTTATTATTATCCTATGATGCA
This sequence comes from Condylura cristata, assembly GCF_000260355.1. Classification (NCBI taxonomy): domain Eukaryota; kingdom Metazoa; phylum Chordata; class Mammalia; order Eulipotyphla; family Talpidae; genus Condylura; species Condylura cristata. The sequence continues at coordinate 38,038,294 of NW_004567117.1, read as the reverse complement.
GATAAATTCTTGAAATTAAACAGCAAAAAGTCCATAAATGAATATAAAGCCACAGAAGGACTCAATGGGGAGCAAAGTCGTCCACTCCAAAATATCCCACTTTGGAATATTATTTTGAATTAAATTCACTTGAGAAACAGCTGGAACAAGAAGAATGCTCTAACCATCCCTTGTTTCCCAGAAAGCAGGAAATAAATCTCCCACGAGAAAGGTACCCTCTCTGTGCTAGGAGGTGTAGAGAAACCTTATCATCAGCCAGGTGTAGGGAAACAAACACCTGCCACCCTAAAATACTTCTTTTTGGCAGAAGCTTAACTTCAGGAAGGGGCTCTAGGTTTGGGGGTTATTTCTGACAGTCATACAAAAATGTCTCTGTGTCTCTGTAAGATCCTCTCCCAGGGAAACTGGGAGCTTCAGTGCCATCTTCTAGTTTACCTTGGAAAGAGTGGGGGTCAGGGAGAAAGGGAAGGTCAGTTGTCAGGAGAGATAAGTAGATTTCAATTGTACTTTCTTTTGAAACTTTGCAAAGAGGTAAGATTAGGTTTCCCTGGGAGAGGCCCTGACACAGATACGGGACCAGGGATGTCCTGTTCACGCCATTTCTACCCCAACCACTCAGACTTTGATGAGCCTGTCCTACAAGAACATGTAATATGGAATGCCACTGGAACTGTACCTTGGCACACACAACCCATTTCAGCTCACTGGTGCAGAGCCCACTTCTTGCCACTGGAACTGGACCTCAGTCCTCTGTGGTGCTATTTCGACCCTCCTGGATGCTCTTTCCACAGGTGTCTACCTGCCTAGCTCCCTCCCTCACTTCTTTCATGTCTCTGCTTTGTCAACTTGTCAGAAGTCACCTTCCTCCCCATCCTCACTAACTGAGCCACTGGGCACCAGTTTAAAGAGCGGCACTATGAAGCAATCTGCAGCCACTGCAGTACGAGCTCAATCAAGGAGGTGACCCACATGGCACAGCAGCAGCCTCTCCTGACCTGCCAGCTACTCCCCACAGCAGTGTAGTTTAGTAGAGCTGCCAGTTCTGCTCCCCATCTCTGGTGGATCCTTGCCCATCTGGCCTGTACCCCAGTTCTTGTGTGCACAAATAAATAAATCTTAGAAATACATAAACAAATAAATAAACTAGACCCTTTCTTCCTTAGCTAGCCCTGCACTATAATTGCTGGTCCCATAACACTTAGCACTACCTGATGTTATATTTAAGGTTGCCAGATAACATGCCAACTTGGGAATGTATTTATACAAAAACATTATTCATTGTTCATCTGAATTTCAAATGTAATGGGCTTCTTATGATTTTATTTGCTAAATCTGGCATCTCTAATTATATTACATCTTTAATTTCTTTCCCTCCCTGGAAAGCATATTCCATGAGATAAAGAGATGGCCTGTTGCATTCACTGCTTAAAATCCCCGACATCTGGTATTTGGGGCTTTGTCAGGCTTCACACACAGTAGGCGCTTGTGGGTGTCGAGGAGTGAAGGAGAAAGCACAAAGCAACTCAACACCCACTGAGGACTCCGTGCTAACAAGGCAATGCAGGCTGCATTCTACCTAGCTTCTGCTGTCTCGTTGGCACATTTTCAATTGTCACGGGGATTCCACGGATGTAAACATTTGCTTTCTGGCCCAGATACTGGATTAAGACCACCAGTATATACCAAACTTTCAAAAGAGAACTTACAAATCCTACTGTCACAAATCAAAATTGAGCCATAAATTTGGCAGTGACCTTGCCAAGTAATCCCATTTCACATCTCAGATTTCTTCTCGGAGCAGCATTCACTCTGTTTCGCATCTCATTAGCCAGAAGACAAAACTACATCCATCAATACTGTCCTCAACTGCTAGTCTTTAATAAAATACTTGGACATGTCTAGAATGCTAGTTTGGGCAATTTCATTTGAAGTTTTGACAACCAGTATTGTTTGTTTTGACTCAGTTACTTAAAGAAGATTTTGTAATTCTCCCCCGATCACTCATGTGTATTGTGACCCATGTCCTTCCTTTCCTGGGTCTTTTTCAGAGGCAGAAAGGGAATTCAAGGTCCCAAAGCAGAACTTTGCTACCAAGAGTTGAAGATGAGCGCTCCTTGCTATGATTTACATGGTGAATCTTCACCCAGAACGAAGCCAAGCTCTCTTTTTCTTCTACCTGGTTTACATTCCACCCACCTGGAAAAACACCAACACTAAACCATACCTACCGGGCCCTCCCTGGTGTAGTAGGTTGAAGTGCTCCACTATGAAGCTATCTGCAGCCACTGTAGCACAAGTTCAATCCCTGCCCCGGGTGACCCACAGGCAGACCTCTCCTGACCCACCCGCTGCTCCCCACGGCACTGTATTTCTGTCAATCTGCCTGTTCTGCTCCCCACTCTCTTTGGTGAGTCCTCTCACTCCCTGCACCTCTAGCTGTACCCCAGATCTTGTATGCATAAATAAATCTTTTAAAAAATCTACCTTCATACAAAATAAGTGTATTTTTTCTCTTGCTGATTCCTTTACGCTTTGCTGTCACTTAATTGTCAGCCACATGTACCTCAGTATGACTTGATGTAAATGACCAAATACCATCATACGGTAGTAGGATACAGGGAGAAAATGAGGTTAACTGGGACACACTGTGATTTAAAACTTGCCCCCCCCCAAAAAAAGAAACAATCCCAAAGGAAAAAATCAAAACAGTACAAGACCAGACCCTAGGCAGGTGGCTTAGAACAGAGACACCATACTCCGGTGGTTTGGCAATGGATCTTTTCAGCAGCTACCAGGTTCCGTCCATCATAACATTAATAGGCAGGTCCCAACCAACCGGTACAGTGCGCCACAGACCCTCCACCCTCTAGAGATGTAGGCAAAGTCTTCAAACCCAGCTGAAACCCCATGGCCACACAGACACAGATGGCAGAAGAGACGTAGAGGTTACCCAGGCCTCATTAGCATGCTGAAGCCTACACTCACAGGTGGAGCGTTCACATACTAATGAGACATGCAATTCATGAAGACGCGTGCAGCCCCAGCTAGCATGGCCCAGTGCTTGTCCGCCCTGGTAATGAGCCCCTGTGAAGCCGGGACCCAGGCCTGCTCAGATGGCGAGTGTGCTCCGGCCAGTTCCTGCTGCTCTCCTATTGTGTGATCCACACGAAGCATTCCTGGCCCGAAACCTATTAGTGGCTTTTCAAAATGTCTTTGGGATTAGTTGGCCCAAGCCAGAAATAGACCCTTTGGGAGCTGTAACAGTTGTACTTGGGGCAGGGCGTGAGCAGGTACTGAGGAACGACTGAATAGGGGAAGGAAGGGGCGAGGACAGGAGCACAGGGCTTTGATGCAGGGTGAGAGGCTGGCACACATATGGAGGTGTGAAGCTGTGCCTGCAACCTGACAGCCAGAGAAATGACTTTCTTTTTTTTGCAAATTAATAAAATTCAAGGAAAAAATAAGAAAGTAGTGGCTGGAAGGCGAGAAGGGGATGGGTGAGTGGATTGGGTAAAAGGTGCATGGTGATGGATGGAAACTGGAATTTTGGTGGCAAACAATGTAGTTAGCTACAACTGACGTTTGAGCCTACCAGTCAGTACTGCTAGTGGTTTATTGTGTTATAAACCAGTGTTACTTCCATTAAAAAAAAAATAGTTGTACTGGCCCTCCCTGGTGGCGCAGCGGGTTAAAGCACAGCACTAAGAAGCTTAAGCCACTTCCGCATGAGTTCGATTCCCACCCCGGAGGAGACCCATATGGGGCGGCAGACACCTCCTGACCCGCCCGCTGCTCCCCTCAGCAGTGTACTTCGTCGATCTGCCTGTTCTGTTCCCTACTCTGTCTCTGGTGAAGCCTCTCGCCACCCCTGCACCTCTGGCCTGTACCCCAGTTCTGTATGCATAAATAAATAAATCTTAAAAAAAAAATAGTTGTACTAAAATACAGTGAAGTCTTTAGTGAGCTTTGGATGCATATGGCTTTACCTTCTGCTTTCAATAGCCAACTTGCAGGCTGGCTAATACTGTCATGATTACATTTGTTTATCCTAGAATTTCTACCATTTTCTTTGAGCTGCCAGAAGTTACTTTTGCTCTCCCTAGTTTCCTCTTCTGGCAGTTCCACCATCCTGAGTGAGCTATTGAAACCAAGTAATCAAGTTTGTAAGAACCTGACTCAACTAAGAGCAGGAAATCTAAAATCCTGGAGTTTCTGGCAGTTTGTAAGCATCCCCTCCCCGCCCCCCACATTCCTCAAATACATTTCACGCATCTGGTGTTGCAGGACCCAAGTCTTCTTGCTGTGTGAGTTGTATGTAGCAAGCTCTGTACCAGCTACTGTTATAAGAGTTTTGTTTTCTATGTGTTATCTCATTTAACCACTTTCTCTCACAGTGACCTATGGGTTGAGTTCTGTGACCATCCTGGTTTACATTTGAGATTAGGTAAATTTTTCAAGCTCCATGTCATTAGTGATGGTGTTCCAAGGGCCTGTTGAGTATTACTCAATATGGCGCCCAATCTTGAAAGTCCTGGCTTATTCAGTCGTTCCTTTAGCCATTCTTCCACACTCTAATCAGTGTCAAGTCTGTGTACACCTGTCTCCTAAGGACCACAGAGCATTAGGTTAAGACCCAACTCAGGTTTACTCAGCCTTTCAATCCAACCTTGCTTACCTCCACAGCCTTTTTTCAGGCCCAAAGCCTCTGGGACTTTCCCATAGATCTTCAGAGTCCCACTGTTGAAGGAAGTCTTTCTTGCCTTGAGAGTTTTGCATAGGGACACTCATGTCCTCCACCTCTTCCTCCTGACTAACCCTAGGCATACCATTCATGTTGCAGCGTGGAGCCCATTTCCTCTGGGGAACCTCTCAATGTTAGCCCTTTAGCTAGGAACTCCAAACACACCCTGCTTTCACCCCAAATGTTGTATATGTTCCACAGCTCAAGGGTGGCTTATCTCTCTGTGGGATCAGTTACTCCAAAAAGGTCCATGGCTTTTCTCAATCTGCCCATAGAAGGCCTCTTGTTACCTTGTATGGGAATTGAAGGTCATCACAGTCCTCTAGCCGAGCCTGGGGAGGTCAACAATCATCATGCAAAGAATGCAAATTATTTGGGGTTGAGGGCAGCCGGGGCCCTGAAGGATAGAAGCTTCTGTTTTAAATCCTTCACCCACCCATTTCCCTGGCAATTGAAGAGATACAATAAGACTATGGTGTGTGGGTGTCTCATGGAATTGTAGATTTATCAGTGATCAGTCCCCTCCATCTAGGAATCCCATCTTTACTATCACAGCAAGGAAGAGGGAACCCCTCAGCTCCTTGTCAGCCAATGAAGTCTCCCCCTCTCTCTCCTGGATGTCAGCCCCAATCCCTAAACCAGGATAAGTATCCCTGCTCCACAAAATTATTCTTTAGAATTTACAACCATGTGGACTGCCATATGTATGTTATTAGATTGTTTTTTCTCTCCTAACCTGTCTGATGCTGTTTCCATCACTTGTCTGGCTGGAGAAGAACCAGAGGGGTATAGGATGGTTTCTTTTGTGTCCCACCATCTCTATTCCTTGTGAATTGTTGGCTCCATGGGGGTGAAATGGGGGCAGAGAAAGTCCCCCAGCCCCATTTAGGGGATGATCAACTTTCTTCTGAGGCTGGACAGACAACACATTAACATCAAGCAGATTGTTGCAGAAAAGCCCGAAATTTAATAAAACACATTCAGAGACTTTACAAAGTTGAATGTTGTAATGACTAAATGCCTAAATGTAATATTTATTTTGTTTAGGGACTTTTGAAGCATCAAGATGGAGGGGGGCTAGCTGTGGTGGTGGTGGTACTTCATGTGACAGACAAGGAGGGGGTGACCTCATTTTACTCTGAGAGGGATGTATTCCCTGATAACCCTCCCCCACACCTGGATGAAAAGCCCTTTCCAGGCCCTCCCTGGTGGTGCAGCGGGTTAAAGCACAGCACTGAGAATCTAAGGCCGCTTCCGCATGAGTTCGATTCCTGCCTGTCCCGGAGGTGACCACATGGTGTGACAGACCTCTCCTGACCCGCCCGCTGCTCCCCTCAGCAGTGTACCTCGTCGATCTGCCTGTTCTGCTCCCAACTCTGTCCCTGGTGAATCCTCTCACCCTCCACATCTCTGGCCTGTACCCCAGTTCTGTATGCACGAATAAATAAATCTTTAAAAAAAAAAAAAAGCCCCTTCCAAACTATATTCTTCTAAGTCATAAAAGAGGGGGGCAGTGATTCTCTAATTAGGAAGGGGTGAAGGATTCAAGGTTAGGAGACACACTTCTGGCTCTCAGGGCCCCTCAATGTTCTCAACTCAAAATAACCTGAGTTCTTCAAGACCTCCTCCCTCTCTACAGGACCTTGACTGACATGTTCCCACACCAAGGTGCAGGATGCCCTCTGGCACGTGGAGAAATGCCTATCTGAGCTTTTGGGGAAGTCCTACCCCATAATACCCAAAAAGCAGCAAAGTGTCTGGGCACATGACCAGAGCAGTAATAATCATAGGTAATATTTAGTAACTCACTCTCTCAACTAACTTACTGTAAACCATGGTCCCAAAGCCATGCACTGTGGCACCCAAGATTTTCTCACTTAAGCCCTCAAGGAGGGCTTTATACAATCTTCACAACACCGAACAACCCAGTTTACAGATGAGGCAAGCGAGGCGTACTTTCTTCTGTTCAAAATCAGAAAGACTCCCCTACATCCCAGCAAATAATCAAAGCTGTCTCTAGTGGGTAGAAGATGGCTCAAAGAATGCGCCCTAGACCAGGGTGGAGAACTGCTGCACAATGGGATACCCCTGAAGGACCTCAAATCGGGTTAAAAATTTGCCTTCTTAGAAGTGAGCTCTTCAAAAAGTTGCCCTAAAAGGCCTGGGAGAAGCAGCTTGCCAGAGCAAAACGACGCCGTTTTCTGAGCGAATATTAGTGGTATCTGAAGAAAGAATGTGTCAGTCAGAAGAAGAGGGTTAGTTAGCTCAGGTCCTTGGGAAAATGAACTCCAGCTGGAATCCTGCTTTGACAGCGCGAGACCCAGAACCTTCCCCGGTGGGAGGAGCCAGCTAATGGGCAGGTGTGGCCGGGCGGAAAGGATGCGCCAGACAGCTGACTCAGCCGCTTACCTCCCCCGCGCCAGTCCCCTCCGCGCCGGCACCCCGACTGCAGTTCCGCTTCCGCCTCCAGGGAGAGCCTAAGAATAGCTCCCAGGGCTTGATGTGCGTCCCGCGCACGCTGCTGGGCCTGCCCGGCCCGACATAGCCCAACTTGGCCAGAAACTCAGGAGCTGGCATGTGAACCCCAGCTCGGCTGGCTCCAAGGCATAAGGTTACCTCGCCTCTCCCTTGCCTGAGCCTCCCACGCGAGCATGCCTGGACGGAGCAGAGCTGTTTGTCTTTGGAAAACAGCTGAGTTGGCTTGCTGGTTTCTGCCCCTGTCTTCTGTGGGGCTGGTTTCCTGTCTTCCCTGGGAAGCCAGTCCGTCTCAGTAAATTGAGATTGAACCTTTACTTTCAGCCTGAGTTCCCGGCTCCTCCCTGCCCAGAGAACGCCCAAGAACACATAAACGCTCCCGTCCCACTTTGCCTTCCTGCTTCTGCTCCTGCGCCTTCCTCCTTTCAAACCAACCGCCATCATTGAGCGGTACCTGACATGGCCCTTCGGGACTGAAAGCAAAAGAAACAGAGGTTCTTGCTCCCTCCAACCTTTGACAATCCACTTGTCATCCCAAGGGTTACACGTCTGCCAGCAGTGAGAGGACACTCGGTATAACCCAGAACGACCCGCAGGGAAGGGATATGTTCACTCCATGCCCTTGGAAGTGACCCAGCAGGTGCACCTGGCTTGGGTTCACCCACTGTGTGAGCTATATGACCCGGAAAAGCCACTTAGCCTCCTTTGAACTCAACTTCACAATCTGCTAAGAACAAAATGTCTAGGTCCCCCCTTTTTCAAGTAAGCAGGATTAAGAAGCAATAAACTATTCCATCCAGTGCACGATTTTAGACACTCCCCCTAGGTGTATATGGAAGGGCTGTCCAGTGAGGAAAAACAGGTGCGTAAGCTTCATGACCTGTTTTTGTTCATTCCCTTCTCTCTGCTCCCACTCTGCTCTCTTGCTCTTCAAACACCCGCAGATGCCTCATTAAAGACTGAAAACCGTCCCATTAGGGCCAAACACATGGAAACATATTCATGATTATTCAAATGATCCTGTAATATAATCAGTGCCACCCTCATAAATATTCATTTCCCGCAGTGCTAATCACTATGTAATCTCACAAGAGGGTGTGCCTCCCTAATCCTCTTCCCTTTCGCCCTCTCTTCCCTCCACCCTTTGTCTGATATTCTTTTCTTCTCTCCTAAGCCTCCTAAGGTCTTCCGAGGTCTTCATGATCTCACTCAGGGTAGTTATTTCTGGTTCTGATCTAAAGTGTTCCTTATTTATCTCTAGCCAAAGATGATTCTACCAAAAGTACTTCTGATACTCAGTGATTGGAGATGCTCAGGTCCTTTCTGAATTGGACAAGAGAGGTTCTCGTCACCTTATAAATGGCCACTCAGATCAGAGCAGAGCGCTGGGGCTGGAAGACCACCCAGAAGAATCACACGTTAGTCTGGCGCAGGATAAAAATAAAGTCAGCAAAGCTCTGTAATATAATATGCAGAATGAAACTGGCACAGCAAACGTACAAGACAGCTGGGTGGAAGCAGGGAGGGGACCCTGGAGATGTGGTGAGGGGGCACTCAGAGCCCAGTGTGGCATTCAGTCTGGATTTCAGCTTAGTTCCTGGAGAGCTGCACTCACCATCTTTGCCCCTGTTCCCTCTCCCCCTTTCCCACCTTGACCATCTGTCATTGGTTGTCACAGCCAGGTGCAAAGGTAGCACCTGAATTTGAGCAAGCAGAGGATGAGAAAGATCCCGATAAGACTGAGGAGTTGAAGGAAGTTAATTCTGTAAATGAAGCCCCCAAGGAGCTCGTTTCCAGTCACAGGACTTGCCCAGAGGCAGGGAAGAGCCCTAGGTCTTGCAGAGGACATGTGCCAGGCGAGCCCACAGCATCCTAGGCGGGTTCTTTATTGTCCCTTCAACAGGACCAAGAGCAGAGTCCGATGCAGTGTGTTGAGTGCATCTGAAGGGAAGGGAAGGCTAAGTCCTTTATACCCTTTGCTGAAAAAAGACACAAGGACGATAATCAGTTTTATAATTAAGGCCTTTGGAATTTCTACAATGGGAATAGGTAGAAATAGAGAGAAATAGGACAATAGGACGGTAGAGCCTAACACAACCTGCGGGCCTGGGTTAAAGTAGTCTGGACTGAAGCTACTCTGTGAGCTAAATGGTTGTGTTCAATTTTATACAAGCACCATTTCTCTTTTTGAGCTTTTTGAATTTTAAGGCTAACCCACTGTTGGTTAAGATGGGAATGAGAATCATTTTTCTTTTCAAATGAGAAGCAAATTGCTCAGGGTACGGGATGAAGACAGTTGCTGAAGCAATGCTCCCAGTCATTTCCTCCTAAAGGCAAGCATTTAAGACAGCTTGTCAGAGGAAGCCGGGTTCTTTTGCCTTTGTAGGAAACAGAATTCTACCAAGTAGGAAAACCAGCTGGTGATATAAGCAATTATCGATTTGTTATGGTTGATTTGTTAGTGGTTTAAGAGAGATAAATAATATTACTTTCTAATCCAAAGAGGTCTTACACCTAAGATTTGCAACATTTTTCTTAAATCAACATAGCCTACTCTTCCTAAGAATTGTCTCAACAGCCCAGAGTCCCTGGTTTGATTTAATGAGATTTACACAAAGGCAGTTGTCAGTAACCACAGAAACGGGGCAGTGTTTTCATAATGATTGTGCCTGAATTGTATTCCAGCCTGAAAAGGGCTTTTTTAATTATAGGTTTGGGGACTGGAAGAGGAGGGTGTGGGAGAGTGGGATGGAGCAGGTGGGGAGTGTATGTGGGATTCCCTGGTAAGGGACGGAAATGCCTTTTATCTATTTGAAAGGCTACCAGGTGGGCTTTACCAAGACTTAACCCCAGGACTTGGCTTAACCCAGGAGAAAATGATTTTTATTTTCAATCCTGTGTACTTGTGGCTTCTTCAAATTGCAAACTCTTCAAACACAACTTAGGGGAGTGAATGAAGGTTCAACCAAGGAGAGTTCAGAGGGCCTGGAATTCCTCTGCATAACAGGTCTCCTGGCCAGCTCAGCTTAGTTCTGGGGACAGCCCTGACCCGCCACCCTTTGAAGATGACAGTGAAGCCTGGGACCAGCCTTTGGTCTAACAGTCAGGGGCTGGTTTTTGACAATGTTGAGGTCCAGCCCATCTGCATTGCTTTAATTTCTCACTGGAAGCTTGAACATAATGTTCTAGAAAGACACAATTTAACATTAGGAGTATGGAGTCAGGACTAAATCCACACAAAGCAGGACGCAGAAGCTGTCCACAAGTGAGCCTAACTTGGAGATCCAGGATCAGCTCAGCCTCTGTCTTCTGAGAATCCATCTTTCTATTTTTTTAATTAGGCTTATCAAGATAGAATTATATAGAGCTTACAAGTTCCCCCCCTTTCTGGTGTAGAGTTCTATGAGTTCTGACTAACTTAGGCAGTGGTATAGACAGAAAAGTAATCCCTTCTATGCCCATAGATAGAAGCTTAACCGCCAGTGTGACTGTAGCTGGGGACAGGCCTTTCAAGAGGTAACTAAGGTTAAATGAGATCACAAGGGCAGACCCTACTCCAACAGGGATGGAACCTTGTAAGAAGAGGAAGAAGTCCTAGAGATATTCTCATATATATGTATGTATATTGTATGTGTGTGTGTATCTGGACAACTGTGTACAAGTCAATAGTTATCTCAATAAAAAATTTTCAATTAAAGAGAATGATAAACAGGGCACTCCTTGGTGGTACAACAGATTAGAACACAGCACAGCAAGCTAGCTGCAGTAGCTTCAGTGAGTTTGATCCCTGCCCCGGAGGTGACCCACAGGGCACAGCAGACCTCTCCTGACCCGCCCGCTGCTCCCCTCAGCAGTGTACTTCATTGATAGGCCTGTTCTGCTCCCCACTCTGTGTCTGGTGAATCCTTTCGCTGCCCCAGCACCTCTCGCCTGTACCCCAGTTCTGTATGTATAAATAAACAAATTTTTTTAAAAAAGTGATAAATAGTTTACTTAATGATAAGCATACTGAATTGTGTAGGGGCAAAGTGTTCTAGAAAATACATTAAAAAGGGTGGAGTAACAGATGGCTGGAGGGTTGTTTAGAGGACTGACATGGGATAAAGCAAATAAATATGTGATAAGTGTTTCGACTTTTCTGTATGCTTATATTTTTCATAGTAAAATACTGGTGGGGGAAAAAGACAATAGCTGTCTTTGGTGCGGAAGCTCATTGGTGCCAACAGGGACCCAAGATGCTTTCTATGTTTGCTCCATCAACCCTAACAATCCTAGCAAGACGTCCCATCAAGCTTGTCCACCTCCTCGTGGGTGGAAAGCTCCCTGCTGCTGCTACAGACAGCCTATCAGCCTGAGAGGGAGAGGAAAGGCAAAGAGGATTTCCCGTCTCTGTCTCCTTTACAGCAGGAAAGGAAAGCTTTCCCAGAACTCTCCAGAACCCTGCTTACCTATCATTGGCCTGACCTGTGTAACATGGCCAGCCAGGCCTGCAGGGAAGGTGGAAAGTGATGAATTAGCCAAGCATATTGTCAGCCTATGCCAGCCAATTTCATTCCTTAGCAAAGGGGATGGGTTGCATGTGAGCAGGTGTGTGTCACACCCCGTGGCCACTCTGTCTCTTTGCCAAATGTTCTGATGCTGCCGGTGTATGCCCCTTTCTATGATTCTGGCTTCAGTTGCTTCACTTGTTTGCTTGAAGATTTATATATTAATGTATCCAGAACTGGGGTACAGGCCAGAGGTGCAGGGGCAGTGAGAGGACTCACCAGAAACAGAATGAGGAGCAGAATTCAGTTGCTCCCTTTGACCTTCCATATTAGCTGGACACTATAGAGACCCTCCCCGCACCCCCAACAGGTGTGATTCTAAAACATGCATGGAGATGATCCTACACGGAGTGGAAACTGTTTCAGCCACTGGAGGTTAGGCAGATCCTTGTGGAGTTGTCAGCTGGCTAAAAACAGATTTCTAAAAATGCAGTAATAATCTAGAAATGAGATGCTTTGAATGTCCTCTATTTTGAGGTATTTATACAGCACATTAAAAACCAATCAGTTCTAAATATATATTCTTTGTGTATGCAAAGAATCAGTCTGCTAACTCCAGAGACACCACTTAGTACAGCCTACTCACCTGTACATATCACCTGGTAAAAACTCATGGGAATGACCTTGAGCCTGCATGGGGATGACCTTGAGCCTGCGCTCCAGCAGCCACCTCCAGGTCTGTTAGGTCAGTCCTACCGAGTGTTTATTGACTTGGAATAATACCTACCTCAAGGTTTTACCTCACACCTCCTGCTAGACTAGGTTGTCACTGAACACTATATTATTCTTTTCATTGTAATTTTTTAAAATTGAGGTATCACTGGTTAACAACACTAGAGATGATTTAGGGGCCTAGGCTCCCAGTGCTTCAGTCACTTGTTCTCACACCACAACTACCACCAAGGCACCCACAGCGCACCCCCCTCCACACACACACACACAGACCATTAGGCTCGCTCCCCCATATACACCCTATCTCCCACCCTCGCCTTCAGGTAGATTCAGTTCTACAGTCAGACTTCTAGGGTTTGCTTTGGAGCAGAGATGGTCGACTGGTCAGGGGAGGAGGGTTGGCAGTGGAAAAAAATGGGCTAATTCAATTACAAAGTTAACTTCAAAGGAGTCTTGGGGAGGGGCGTGAGCAATGCAGTTGTCCTTCGGAAAGTCTTACAAAATGGCTGCTCAGCTCCACCCTTTCCCGCAGCCCCTGGCTCATGATGTCAGCGAGTTTCAGACCTCTGCTCTGTGTAGGTGTCATCCCTCAGGCCTGGGTGCTGCAGGGTGTCAAGAGGCTGGGTTTACAGGCAGTCAGAGCTCCCAGGGGATAATAGGAGCAGGTACTTAGAGGCAGCCACTGGCTGCTGGAAAGATACTGTGTTGAGTGTTGACACAGCTGGGCCTCTGTTTTCTCTCTCACGCTAAAAGAATTACTTAGTCTCTGTTTTAGTTGCTCAGGCTGCCATAACACAATGCCAGAGGCTGGGAGACTTGAACAAAGGAAACTTGTTTCTCACAGTTCTGGAGTCTGGAGGTCCAAGATGAAGGTGCTGGTGGATTTGGCTTCTCCTGAGAAGCTTTCTTACCTCACATGTGGTCAGTTTCCCCACAGGTTCTCAGTCAGCCTTTCCTTGTCTGCACATGTCGCTGGTGTCTCAGTCTTCTCATTAGAACAGCATTCATGTGGATGAAGGCCCTCATACAACCTTAACTACCTCTTCAAAGGCTCTTCCTCCAAACCCAGTCACCACTGGAGTTAGGGCTTCACTAGATGAACATATGAACTTGTAGGGGGCACCATTTAGACCTGAACTTTGACTTTACTTAAAGAGAATTGAAATCAGCTGAAGAAATTTATAGGAAACTAAAATCTCAGCCTCAACCAGACCCTTAATTATATGGTTAAGTCAGAGGAGGTGGCAGAAAAAGCTGTACCCTCGGGGCCAGGACACGGTGACTTTCAGCTTCATCCAACACCCAAGTCCTTTTATCTCTCTCACTCAGGAGTTTATGATGAGGATCAAAAGAAAAAATATACTTGAAGTGCTTTGAAATTACAAAACACTATAAAGAGCAAGCCATTATCTCCTGTACAGGATGTAATCTCCGCTGCTACAGTTATCAGTTCTGTCACTAAATGCTGCCACATTTCTGAGTGCTTCTCTCACACCACTTGCCACTGAATTAGTAATGATTTGCCTTGACTGTGAGTGACAGGAAACCCCAAATAACAGTTGCTTAACAAGATAGACAAATTGAAGAAGTAAGCAATCTGCTCCGAGAAGTCTTTGGGGACCCATCCTTATGGTCCAACATGGCAGCATCCGCCTTCCAAATGCCAGGATCCAAGAAGGGATGATGAAGAAAGAGAAGCTGTGAGTCACACCACATCACATCCATCCCTGCCTCTGGACAGAATTCAGCTGCTTGGCCATACCTGGCTGCCGATGAGGTCAGCCAATGGAATCTCTGTTCTGGGTAGCCATGTCCTCTGATAAAACTGTTAGTGCTAGGAAAGATGAGAAAAACAGATATTGCCAGAGACCAGATGACTCTGCCTTATAACATGCTCCTCAAGTTCACTGGACTTCACAAGTAAGGCGAGTCAGTCCACAAAAAGCTGTTAGCCAAGAAATATGGCAGCAAATACTTTGGTGGGGGCAGTTCTCTATGAAAAACAACAACAACTGATTTTTATACCTTGCTTCAGAGTTACAGGCTCGATGGAGAACTGAAACATGAACATGTGCCCAGAAATGTGAAAAATAATACTTTACACAACACAATAATGTAAGCGTTTTATAATAGAAGATAGGCACTCACTTCTGCAGAAAGCCTCCTCCCTCAGGGCTTCCTGGATCAGGTCAGGCAGGGTGACTGCATTTTAAAATTTGCACCCATGAAACTTGAACTTATGGAATTGACAGTGAGGACTGGAAGAAGCCAAACCATAGGAAGGAGATTTTCACTATTACATGTCCCGAGAGATCGGGTTGCCTTGGCTCACAGGGCCACAGGGGACCCTGGGGCTTGGTGTGTGGGAGAAGGGAGAACAAGAGCAAACTGGAGGCCAGAATCTTTATTGTGTCTTTTGCAGGAAAGGCAAAGCAGGGTAGAGAAACGGCTCAGATCCAGCCAGTGTGAATACCTGCAGGCTTTGGGCTACAGGGGTGGTCTTTAGTTGCTTAGTACCTGGCCCTGGGATGATGAAGGGCAGGGAAATACTGGCATGAAGTGTGAGTTAGATTGAGAGGTAACTGGGCTCACACTCAGGATTGGAGATCTACAAGGGAAATAGGTGCTTCCAGGCAAATTGTATTGATCTTGAAGAATTAGCTGAGGGGCCCTCTCTGGTGGCACAAGGGGTTAAAATGTAGCACTATGAAACTGTCTACAGCCACTGCAGCATGGGTTCGATCCCCAGCCAGGGAGTGACCCACAGGGCACAGCAGACCTCTCCTCACCCCCTGCTGTTCCCATTAGCAGTGGATTTCAGTTGATCTGCCTCTCTGTTCTCCACTGTCTCTGGTGAATCCTCTCACCCACCCCCCAACACCTCTGGCCTGTGCCCCAGTTCAAAATAAATAAATAAATAAAGAATTAGCTGATCCCTGGGAGAGACTGTTTCTCCCTGAGTCTGCTAGACAACTGACCCTCCACTCCACCAAGTTGTCAAAAGACCGTGAGATACAAAATTAGACAAATGGAATTTCCAGCACTAGAAATAGTGCTTGTACATTAACCAACAAAAATTAGGGGCTGTTTAAGACGGTGATTTCCAGACTATCTTCCTGGCAGGGAGACAGCCTTGTATGCCTTCAAGAGAACAGATGTTGGAACCAGGCCTGAGGTTACTGTTACTTGCAGCCATGTGATAAGTAGAAAATTAAATACTATCTCAAAATTTCTTTATCTATAGAATGAGCAGAATAATAATCTCTACATAGAACTCTTGTGAGAATTCAGTGAGATAAAGTCTGAGTATCTGGTTGATAACTAGTGACCACAGTATGTTACTGATTGATTCTGTGTAGGAAATGACTCTAAGACATAGTCGGTTAAAATAAAACAGAAGTCACTTACCAGCTTTCTTTCACCAGTTGTGTTAAAAGATAAATTGAAGCACTTTTTAAAAATTTAAGAGTTTAAGAAAAAAATAAGTTTATTCAATGAGAATGGGGCAGGACCAAACCTGACGGGCTATCAACAATGGGAGCTGAGGCAAAACTTTTTTAAGGAAGAGCCCTGGAGCCCTCTCCTGGTGGTGCAGTGGGTTAAAGCACAGCTTTATGAAGCTCTTCACAGCCACTGCAGCACCAGTTCGATCCCCCGGGAGTTCGGCCAGGGAGGTGACCCACAGGGCACTGTAGACCGCTCCTGTCTCATCTGCTGCTCCTCTCAGCAGTGTGTTTCAGTGGAATTGCCTGTTCTGTTCCCCACTCTGCTCTGGTGAATCCTCTAACCTCCCCCCACCCGGCACTACGAAGCAATCACTAGCCACTGCAGCATGAGTTCAATCCCCAGCCAGGGAGCTGACCCACATGGTGCAGCAGACCTCTCCTGTCTCACCTCCTGGCCCCCACACCAGTGTATTTCAGATTTCAGTCAACCAGCTTGTTCTGCTCCCCACTCTCTCTGGTCAGTACTCTTACCTACCCACCCCCGGCCAGCTCCTACCCCCTGCCAATGCCCCTGGCCTACACCCCAGCTCTTGTATGCAAAAATAAATAAATCTTTTTTTTTTGAAGATTTATTTATTTATTCGTACAGAACTGGGGTACAGGCCAGAGATTCGGAGGGTGAGAGGATTCACCAGAGAGAGTGGGGCACAGAACAGAGAGATTGACGAAGTTCACTGCTGAGGGGAGCAGCAGGCGGGTCAGGAGAGGTCTGCCACGCCATGTGGATCTCCTCTGGGGCAGGCGGGGATCGAACTCATGAGGAAGTGGCTTAAGCTTCTTAGTGCTGTGCCTTAACCCGCTGAGCCACCAGGGAGGGGGAAGGGCTCTATTTTAAAAGCATATCCTTTTTTTTTTTTTTAAAGATTTATTTGTGTCTACAGAACTGGGGTATAGGCCAGAGGCTCAGGGGCGGTGAGAGGCTTCACCAGAGACAGAGTGGGGAGCAGAACAGGCAGATCGACGAAGTACACTGCTGAGGGGAGCAGTGGGCGGGTCAGGAGAGGTCTGCCGCGCCATGTGGTCAACTCTGGGGCAGGCGGGGATCGAACTCATGAGGAAGTGGCTTTAGCTTCTCAGTGCTGTGCTTTAACCCATTGCGCCACCAGGGAGGACCTAAAAGCACATCTTAAAACAACAAAAAAGTCTGTTCTCGGCTTCCTGCTATCTTTTCTTTGTCCTGGTTCTCTCTGCTTCTATGCTTTTCAAAGGAAGAGGAAGAGAAGGGAAGACAGAAGAAGAAAGCAGGAGTATAAAGGACCAGGAGAGAAAATAACAATAATAATGAACAGCTATGTACCAGAGACATTTGATGGGGGTGGAGTAGGGGGAGGGAAATGCACTGGACTATGGTGATGGCACACGGGTGATTTGGTGATGGGAAGCCCACGGTGATAACTGAGATGGAAAAAGACACAGATGATGTAAAAATAATTATATTATGAAAAAAAAAAAGAAGAAATGAATGTCATAGACTCTTCAAACATAGAGAATATGGATCTTCTAGAAGGGTGTTGTTTGCTCCTAGAACACCGGCTTTTGTACATGTTTCTAATTCAGCACTTGATTTATTGTCTTCAGCTTTTGCTGGCGTGAGCTCAAAGTAAAGATTCTCTTGGGTTGGCTGGAAAGTTATTCTCATCAGAGTAAAAAGAATTGTGTCTACATTTTCCATTATTTGCTCTTGTGATTTCTTCAAGGAGAGAATCCCTCCAGAGCCAGAGATTCTCCAAGTGCATGAACAGCTTTTCTCGGTGGAGCTGCAGCCCAGGGAGCTCTTGCTGCTAAAGAGCTACTTCTGGATATTCTCTCACAAAGCATCTTTAAAATGTGGTGTTGGGCTCTTTTTTCTGAACCACATCAAAGCACACATATTGTTTCCGTTATGAGAACAAAACTCTTTAATGACAAGAAAGAACAAGAAACGGAGTGGCCAGGCAGCCCTATCAGGAAAGACACCGGAACCCTGACTCTGACAGATGGGTGGGCTTCTCCTCGCTCCAGCCACTACTTGAAATTCAAGCCCAAGTACAGTAATGACGTCCTGGCACATGCCTCTTTTAAGTGCAATCACACTTGGCCACTTTAAAAACTCTGCATGAAGCTGGATTAATAATTCATCCTCACAGGGCAGTTTACTAACACCTGCTAAATAGGTAGCATGAAATATTTAGCCCATCACAGATGTCCTTGTTCTTTGATTCAGCAATGTCACTTACAAGACTTTATCCTACCTATATAATGGTTTATTTTCTGGTGGCAGTTTGCTAGAGCAAGAAATGCAATGACATTATAGCATCACTGGCCTTATGTTCCATCTCTCCAGTGGAATATCATACAGCTGTATTGTTGTTGTTGTTGTTTAAAGAGTGGGGTAGCATTCTTACAAATTGATGTGGAAGGATCTCAAAGGCATATTTTCAGGGAAAACGCTGGCTGAGAACAATGTGTATGCAGTGACTCAATTCTGGATACACATTAGAATCGCCTAGGGAATTTTTAAAAATCCTGATGGCTGGGTTGCCTCCCCCAGAGATTCTAAGTTTTCTGGAAAGCTTCCCCAAATGATTCTAATGTGCAGCCAAGGCTGAGAAAAGCTGGCATATGGTGTGCTTCCATTTGCTTAAGAAAAAATATGGGCTTGCTTTTATAAGCTAAGACTATCTCTAGAAGATTTCCCCCAGAAAAGTGGTGTCGGTGGCTACACAGAGGAGTGTGACATAACTTTATTTGTCCACCTTTCAATTATTGAATTTTATATCTTGTGAGCACATTACTTATTTGAACATTTAGAAATGAACTGAAATTTTGGAAATGCTTTTCATAATGCTACTTTGAAAGAACAAGGGAAGACTATTGAGCAAAAATAATGTCTTTTTTCTTCCATCTACAAAGGCTAATGTCATTCGAGGATGATGCATGGATGCAAATATTAAAAAAAAATTGGAGGATCAGTTTTCAGGCAACTGTAGATCAGAGATATACTGTAGGGGAGGAGGAAGGGGAAGCATCAGCACAGGGTGGAAGGAGCACAGGGGACCACGGTGATGGAGCATGGGGGGGCTTGGGGGTGGGAATTTCGTGGGGAAATCACACATTATCGCACAAAGAGGAAGGATGATGTAATGCATGTATTTAAGCAGTTTTAAAAAATGAACAAAAAACTAAAGGATCAGTTTTCAGGCAGGTCCATCCTTTCTGTTAGCCTAGAACTGGAGCAACATCATTCTGACTTTGGAGGAAGAAAGGCCAGATTTCTGTTAGTCGTTGAAAGCAAAACACCTGTTCACGCACCCATCCATCCCCGCGCCCATCCGCCCACCTACACATCCATCCATCCGTCACCCACACACCCATGGGGCCACATGTCCACATATCCATGCACCACGAACCCAAGCATCCAGCCATCCCCACATTCAGCCATCCATGACGCCACACAATACTTCGTTGAAACATCTGTGAGCACCCTAACATGCAGGCACAGTGACCCTGAACTTCAGGAGCCCAGGCAGACTGGGGAGAGAGAAATTTTAACACCAGTAATAATCCCAAGTGATGAGGGTTTCCATAGCGATGTGCCCAGGATATTGTCATAAATACTTGGGAACGGGGCATTCTGCGTTTACTGACACTGTGTATCCTAGTTGGCAAGCACCAAGGAGGCTGGTATTCACCAGAGGGTCAGGGAACCTTGCTTAGGGCTACAGTTGCCAACCTATTGCAAGGAGCATGGATGTTAATACTGCTTCAAAACATCTTCCCAACTCAGTGACTCAATTTCCACATGCTGACAGGCTCTCTCTCTTTATAAATACAAACTAGGTTAAGTTTATCATTGGCTCCAATGCAATTTCCTCTTCTTTGTTTTCATAATCCCAAATTTAGGTGCTTCATCTGTAATGCAGTCTTTTTTTTTTTTATATAACGATTTATTTATTTTATTTAGCTGTGCATTCAAGAACTGGGTGTAGGCCAGTATAGGGTGACAGGATTCACCAGAGACAGAGTGGGGAGCAGAATATGCAAATGTACGAAATACATTGCTGAGGGGAGCAGCGGGCAAGACAGGAGAGGTCTGCTGTGCCGGGGGGGGGGGGGGATTGAACTCATGCCACAGTGGCTGGCGATCACTTGATTGCACTGAGACTTTAACCCCTGCACCAGCAAGGAAGCCCTGTAGTACAGTTTAAATAATTCATTTCAGTTCAGTGAACAGTGAGTGTCTCCCTATCCAAGGGACTCTGCTAGGTACTGGGATACAAAACTAAGTCAGACATTGTCTTGCAATTATCCAGAATCAAGGCGAACTTGACACTCTGTTCTGCCCTCAGCCTTCTTCTGAGAGAGCAGCCGATTCCAAAGTTTGCCCAATGTATGAACACATATGTTTGCAATCTGGAGGAGCGCATGATTAATGCAAAGTCGGGAGAGGTCTTGGAGTAGAGGGGATTTTGAATTTGGACTTGAGTGTGCAACTTCATGAAGACATGCTACGAAGAATGAAAGAGAGTTGGGAGGATCTGGAACTGGAAAGATAGTTGGCCAGTTCATTGAGAACTGGAATCTTGACAAGCACTGGCTACCATAAGACAGTGTTGGGAGAATGTCAGTAGGTTGGAAAAATAGGCTGGGGTCAGATTGCAAGATAAATTTGGTCTGATTCTGGTGCAGTGAGGAGCCATCCATGCCTTGCAGGCTCAGGCATGTTGAAAAGTCTGCTAGCAGCAAGGAATGGCTGTTAAAGCTATGAAGTGCAAGGAAGCAAGATAAAAAGCTGGACAAGCAGTTGAATTATTGCACTAGTTTTAAAAAAAGATTTATTTATTTATGCACACAAGAACTGCGGTACAAGGGGGTGAGGGGATTCACCAGAGACAGAGTGGGGAGCAGAACAGCAGACTGACTGAAATACACTGCTGAGGGGAGCAGCGGGTGGGTCAGGAGAGGTCTGTCGCGCCATGTGGGTCACCTCCCTGGCTGTGACTCGAACCTGTGCTGCAGTGGTTGTGGAGAGCTTCACAGTGCTGTGCTTGAACCCACTGCACCACCACAGAGGGCCCTATTGCAATAGTTTTGAAAAGCAGTGATGAAGGCCTAACTAGAGTTGGGAAATGGGAAGAGATGAAGATAATTAAGTGGAGACAGTGAAACTGTGAGGAGAGGGTTGAGTGTGGAGTGCAAGGACAGCTGAGATAAGGACACGGGAGAGGCAGCAAGTGGGAGAGAGGAATGGTTTGCTTTAGGTTGTGCTGAATCCAAAGGGCTTGTGACAGGGCAGTAAGACCTTGCATACATGAGAGTATGGCTCTCAGAGACAGAGAGAGCTGGAAAACTGATTTATACACTACTGGTAAATTAGAGAGCTCTGCCCTCTGGGGAAGTTGGAGTCACCCTGGAAGAGAACAGGAAATGCGAGTTTAAAACTCACTTTCTCAGCTTCAGTGTAATTGAGGGAAACCACCCATCACTATCAAAAATGGTGGTGAGTCGTTGTGAGGTATTAACATGGGCAGCATCATTGTGACCGAGACCTTCCTCTTGAGGGGCAGGTCTTGTTTCAGAACTAGTACTAAAGGTAGGGCCTCCCTACTGGTGCAGGGATCAAGTCTCAGCACTGTGACGCTATCAGCAGCCACTGCAGCACGAGTTCAATCCCTGGCCAGGGAGGTGACCCCCATGGCGCAGCAGACCTCTCCAGTCTTGCCCACTGCTCCCCTCAGCAGTGGACTTTGTACATCTGCCTGTTCTGCTCCCCACTCTGTCTCTGGTGAATCCCCTCACCCCCTGCACCTCTGCTTACACCTCAAAAAGGGGACCCTCCTAGCCTCGTTCTGGGGCTACCTCTCAGAGTAGAGTTCAAGCTTTATCTCTTCCTGCGGGCACTTACATTTAGCCCCTCCCCACCCCCACGGCCTTCCTGCAGCCAAGTTAGCCTGCTGAACCTCTGGTCTCCTAAGGGCTAGTGTTTAAAATAGAGGCTTTACTAGCGAAGCTATAGCTTTTAACTCTATTCTCTGGAAACTGGGTTGCGCAGAACTACATGGGGACACACTGGGGTGTCATGGGGGCGTTGCAGAGGTGGTGAGGGAAAGGCCTAGGTGAGAGCCTTCACTGTGGCTTCCCTGGAAGGGGATGGTGGAGGTGTGACAGGGCACCCCAATGTGAATTGGGGTGCCCGTCTGTGGGTCCTCACCAGCACGCTTACGATTCAATCGTATTATGGACACACTCAAAGGTTCAATAATGGATTTATTTATTTACAAGGAGAACGGTAAAGGAACAACCCAGGGGAAGAGGGAGAGAAATACAAGGCCACTAGAATGTCCTACCAGTTCTGCTGACTTGGACTCCACCAGCACGTGAAAACCTATCGAGAGCCAAACGACCAGCCGCAAACCAGGCCAAGAGACCCCCAGGAACCCACGTGTCTGGTTTTATCCCAACCTGGCTGCTCAGCTCCGCCCTCAGTCCCAGCGTGCTTCTCCTTGGTATTGATGGGATTAGTAGTACCAGTATCTGGAGTGGGGGCGGAGTCCATGACACCTGTACCTGTTAGAGGGGAAAGCAGGGTGGCCAGGTGTAGGATGCTAGTTTGAATAAATCCCCCGGGGTTCGGCAATATGGCACTGTCTCTGGTTGTTTGGCACCTGGCCCTGAATGCTCAGGGTCAAGGTTGTCTCCTGGAGTGTAAGAACCAGGAGAGGAGAGTGGGTGAGTCTCCCAAGGAGCAGGGGCTGAGCTCTCAAGTCTACCTATCCCTGGGATGGGCAGTCTGTGCCCAGTTTGGGAGACCCCAGATGCCAGAGCATACAGAAAATGAAGGCCTGCAGTGTAATAACACCCTTGTTTGGTGGAGAAAGCAGCTCTTGACACAGAGGTGGTGATTCCCTTGTTTCTGGCTTCCGCCTCCCCATCTGGAAAGGGAGCTGGCTGTGTGTGTGCCCCTTACAATGTGTGTAAAACGTGTGTGAACTGGGCCCGCCCTGGTGGCGCAATGGGTTAGGATGCAGCACTGCAAGGTAGTTCAGCCACAGTAGTTCAGTCCCGAGTTCAATCCCCCCGCCCCAGAGGTGACCCACATGGTGGCAGACTCTTGTCTCGCCCCCTGCTCCCCTAAGCAGTGTATTTTGTTGATCTGCCTGTTCTGCTCCCTATTCTGTCTCTGGTGAATCCTCTTACTGTGCCTGTATCCCAGTTCTGTATGCATAAATAAATAAATCTTAAAAAAAAAAAAAAAGTGTGTGTAAAGTGTGTAACTGCAAGCCTGCTCCAAGCAATGTCTGTGTGTAAAAAGCACTCAGAGTGGGTGGGACCAGTGCTGAGAGCCTGGGGGTTGTTTTCTTCTTTCTCCTCTTTGTTCTTGTCTCAATCTTCCTTCCCTTTTTTCCTTTCCTGGCGTCACCTCTTTCTCAGTTCCTCCCTCCCCCTGCTTGGCCCAAACCTGTATCTATCACTAAGGAATGGCCCTGTATCAGTCTGAGAATAACAGTCATTAGGAAAATGGTCTCTTTGACCCAATTTCCCCAAGGATTCTAACGTTCCTAAGCCCTAACAGCCATCTCTGCTCTGCTCTCTTTTCGCAAAAAGGATTTGAACGCCTAAAGATAAATATCTCTCAGAGGTTAAAAAAATGACCTCCATGGGAAGAAAATGAAATCCTCCCTGGAAAATTTCAGTGCAGGATGGCACTCTTTTAAAGAGGAACCTTAAAAAAAATTGCAAGTATACTCATAAACATCATAATAAAACATATTTTCAGATGAGGGTAGTGTCTCAATTGTAAAACTTTACTGAAGTTTAATCTTGAAAAAAGACTTTGAAATAATAAACCTCCCTGCAAATTAGAAACGCCAGCAAATGTAGTAATTTCTACCTAAGAGGCTTTGTGTCCAAACATGTCATTTGAGAGCTCGGGCAGACAAAGGAGAAGGCACTGGAAAACAAGGCCCCATTCAGCCCCGAAGCCCCAGGGCGGCCTGTCCACCCTGGGCTCAATAACATTTTCAGCCACATTAGGTACCAGGTTTGATCTGGTGGGAAGCAAACTTAAGTGTCCCTTTTCATGAAAAACAATGGAGATGCTGTATTTCACCCAAGAAAGGAATCCCATCACTCTTGGGCCAGGGAACTGGTCCCCTGCATGGGACGACAGCCTGGCCTTCCAGATGTTTTTTTTTTTTTTTTTTAAGATTTATTTATTTATTCATACAGAACTGGGGTACAGGCCAGAGGCTCAGGGGCGGTGAGAGGCTTCACCAGAGACAGAGTGGGGAGCAGAACAGGCAGATTGACGAAGTACACTGCTGAGGGGAGCAGCGGGCGGGCCAGGAGAGGTCTGCCTCACCATGTGGGCACCTCCGGGGCGGGAATCGAACTCATGCGGAAGTGGCTTCAGATTCTCAGTGCTGCGCTTTAACCCGCTGCGCCACCAGGGAGGGCCACCAGATGTTTTTTTTTAAGATTTATATGTGTATACAGAACTGGGGTACAAGCCAGAGGTGCAGGGGTGGTGAGAGGACCCACCAGAGACGGAGTGGGGAGCAGAACAGGCCAACTGATGAAGTCTACTGCTGAGGGGAGCAGTGGGCGGGTCAGGAGAGGTCTGCCACACCATGTGGGTCAGAGCCATGGCCACGGATGGAACTCATGCTGAAGTGGCTTAAGCTTCTTAGTGCTGTGCTTTAATCCACTGGGCCACCAGGGAGGGCCCCAGATGTTGAGTTGTAAAGATCCCTTTGGGCTGGCAAAGCTTATACTGACTGGAAAACGCCCCCATCCTCCACTGAACACGCCTTCCCTGACAACCTAAGAGAAACTGTTTGTCCTTTGTGTAGTTTTTGTGTCCCCAGGTTTAAGTGAATTCAGGAATGAGTGATCTCACCGCTTGTCAGGTGGCCCTCTGCTAAAGAATGACGGAGGTGGGCAAAGTGGCGAAGACTCACATCCAGCAGCTCCGTCACGCCTCCCTCTTACTCACTGAATGGGTACACACTGACTGCTACCGCATGACAGGCACTGAGCTGCATGCAGCATTCGAGAAACTGTCATGAAACGTGGGTAGTGGGAGACTCAATCATGCAGGTGAAGCCCACTTTCAGGAGCTGTAGGAGAGGGGAGTGGCCAGGGGCACAGGATACAGACACAGAGGGGAAGGATATAAAGTCGGAGAGTAGAGAGACCTCTGATTCCCCCCCCCCCAAAATAAGGCGATGAAACTGAGTCGAGAAGGGAATGGAAGGTTCTACTGTCAAGCAAGACTTTGCTGGATACCAGGTCTAGGCTTCGGGGGAGGGGCTGCAGCAGGAGAAATGCACGCTTTTTCTGAAATGTGACCCTTCTGTCCCGGTTTAGGAGAGCAAAGTCTTTGATGTGGCTCACGTGTTAGAGAACCCCCGGACTTGCTAGACGCGATCAGATGTGGGACCCTCAGCAGCCCCCACTCTACTTGTGAGGTCATGGGGTAACGGTCCCCAGAGAGGTTTATGTAGTTGCAAGCAGGCCAGTAGTCTAGGTCAGGGTCTGTCATGCCAAGGAGGGTGGCCAGAAGCAGCACGGTGTGTGTGTGGGGGGGACCCCCACCCCAACAGATCTTGCTCTTGCATAAATATGTCTGTCACTCTTGTGGGAGGGAGAATCCTGAAATGCTGCCCCTCCTCCCACCGTGTCCTAATCCCAGCATCTGGGAGTGTGATTAGATACTGTGCTCTGATTGTGTTTTATTCCTGGACAAAAGGGGATTTTGCAGCTGTCATTAAGGTTGCTAATCAGTTGACTTAGAGTTAATCAAAAGGGAGATTATCTGGGTGTGCCTAATCAAATCAATGGAGCCCATTAAAGGCAGAGGGTGTTATCCCACCAACAGCAAAAGAGAAAGTCAGGGAGATTAAAAGCTAAGAAGGATTCTATACACTCTTGCTAATTTGAAGAAGAGGGGTGGGGGGGATGAACTTGGCCATGGTTTCTTTCCCAGAACCCAGCTCAACCACCACCATGTGTCTCAGTCTGTGCCATCCAGAGCCACACAGCCAGCAGAGTCACTCTGCAGAAGGATGAGTTTATAGACAGGTTCTATTTTAAGCAATTGTTATGTGCCACAGAAACAAATACAGGGTCCTCTCTGTACTCTCTGCAGTGGGGGTTAAGTCTCAGCCCTGTCACCGACGACGCCTGAGCTCAATCCCCGGCCAGGAAGCAGACCCACATGGCACAGCAGACCTCTTCTGTCTCGCCCGCTGCTCCCCTCAGCAGGGTATTTCAGTCGATCCACCTATTCTGCTCCCCACTCTGTCTCTGGTGAATCCTCTCATTGCCCCTGCACCTCTGGCTTACACCCCCGTTCTTCTATGGGTAAAGTAAAAATAAATCTTAAAAGAAAAAACAAATGAGTAGAACCTTCTGATTGTCAGACATTATACTGGAGACTGTAGAGACATAACTGCTGCAGTCCATATTCTTTCATCTTGTGGCAACAAAAATGCAGGCAGGTGCAGAGAAGTCAGAATTAAAGGCCCCAGGAGTGGGGCATAGAAAATCTCTGGAAAGTCACTTCTGAGATGTTCTGAGCCGGTAATGAGTCAGGGTGTCAGCGATGAGCTGGGTGTCTCCAACTCTAACATGAACCCTGATATTTAGAGGGTCCTGGGAGCCTCGCGGTGCTCCCTGGGAGGCATGGGCATGCACGTGGGGACAGGTGCCTCCTATCTGACATCAAAATCAATGAGAAAAACAGCAAAAAGAGAATTTAGTTAAGGCTAAAATGTCCCTTGTGCTAAAAATTAATGGGCTGTCCCCTAAGGTGTTCGTCATAGAAACTCTTAATAGACTGCAATTTTGCTCTAAAAGAGGCTGCTACTGCCCAATTATCCAAAATTCTGTTTCTTTTCCACACTACTTTATAAAAGGCAGGGCTTTAATATAAAAGGAATGTTGAAGAGCCCAGGGGAGGCCGGGCTGTCAGCCGCTGAGGCAGCTGCTCTCTGGGGGAACAGGTTAGCTTCCTCTCCTGGCTCTTAGGGGACATGCCGGTGGATGAGGATGTGGGAGAGACAGTCACACCTGCTGCCCACTGACTCCCTTCTCTGAAGCAGCAGAGGTGGAGATGTGGGGGTGGGAGGGTCCTTGGGGAGCCAATGGCTTTCAAAGTATGGCCTGGGGGTCTCCATTGGGTTTGTTTACATGCTGCCAATTGGTACCCCAAAGACCTTGATAAATGGGTGGCAAGTGCAGTTTGGACTTCTGTCATGTCCACTGGCCACCGGAAGATCTGCTTTGCCAAGACAGGATCTCCTGCAGAGCCACGCCACAGTTCCCTGCTCCTTCCCAACCTGAAACGTCAGAGCAGAGGCTTGGAGACCTCAGACTGCGCAGAAGTCACCACCGGACAGAAAGTATTTACAACTGTACCACTCAATTCTTTGGCTTCCATTCACCTGAGCGTGTACCCCGAGTACCACAACGGTGTGTCTGTGTCCTCCCCGACCGCCAACTCTCATGCTGGAATCCCACCTCCCAACGTGGGGGAGCTAAGAGGTGCAGGTTTTAGGAGGCAATCAGGTTGTGAGACTAGGGCACTCGTGCATGAGACTGGCGGCCATGAGGTGGCAAAATGGTTGCCTATGAGGAAGCTTGCCCTCAGCAGACCAAACCTGCTAAGTCCTTGTTCCCAGATTCTGTAGCCTTCAGGACAGTGAGAGAGAAATTTCTGCTGTTTATCAGACATCTGGTCTGTGGTGTTTGGCTACAGAAGCCCAAGCCAGTCCCCTAGAAGCTACCTTGGGGTTTGGAACTAGGTGGGAAATTGAGGAGGGCCCTGGGCTTGGCTCACTCCTGGGGTTTGAGCACCTCCTTGCAGGGGCCCTGGCCTTGCCCTGCAAGTATCCTTCCTGGCTGGCTGAGTCCTCAGCCCCTGCGGCCATGGCTCTCTTGGGGCAGCGCACAGGGACACGTCCACATTACAGCTTGCCTGGTTTCATATTTGGAATTCCCGGCAAAGGTCACTGAAGCCACACGGAGCTGTTTCTACTTCCCGAATACTCTCTCTTGCTCTCTTGATACAACATTGTCTAGAAGCTTCCAGATGTGGCTGCTTCTTTTCTTTCAGTAAACTCCCACTTACTCTCAATGCAACTCTCATTCTAAGCTTTCCAGGATTCTCTCAAACTCCCAGGGACTGGTTTTACATGTTCCCATCAACCCTTGGTTGATGTATCCTATTGAATTGTTTGCCTGGAAGGCTCAATTCTTGAGAGCAGGCTTTGTTTTCTTATTTGTACCCTAGCTTCATGAGAGGTCAGTAATAACTAGCTGCTCAGTTAACGACCACAGACATTGGCAGAAGGTCCTGCACCATCACAGGTGCTCATTACAGGTGGGGCTGCTGTGGGAAGGAGAATTCAAGCTGGGGAAAACCCTCCAGTGAACCCACCTGATGTGCCAATGGGCCTGGGTGAGGCCAATTTCTGTCTTGTAGAGGTGACAAAACAGTGAGACTTTGGAACGTCCTTGTGAAAGAAACATTGACCTTTGAGGATTCTGGATTGTTGATTTATTAAGGAAGAACCCGTTTCTTTTAAAAGCAGGCACGAGTTTCCCGCTGGAGTTGGGATGCACCTGACCTCTGGATGGTGTTAAATGCTTCCTACTTGCAGGGGGCGCAGGGTCTGACATCTGTGTTGTTGTTCCTTTACCAGCATTTGCTCCTGAGCTACCAGGGGGTCGAGAATGCTCGCCCACTGGCTCCCTGGGTCACACTTCGATGCTCATCTGTGATAAGCAAATACACATGGGTGATGTGTTCTTTCTTCTTAATTTAGTAAAAGAGTAGATTTGGAGTCAGAAGATGCCCGAAGTCCCAGCTTTGGCTCTGTTGCTTTCTGCAAGTGTGACCTTATGTTTCTAGTTCCTCATGATGCCATCCTCAAAATGCAATGACATCAGTAATGGCCTCGCAGGGCTGAAGCTCTGGTCAGATGAGATACCTCAGGGTCTCATGTAGAACTACATCACTCATGCTGTTGGAGTTCCTGAGCCCAGTCTTTGTCTGGTAACTTATCCTCCTGTTATTGAGTGAATCTGGCAAAACCCCTGCCAGTTAATATCTTGCTTCCCTGTGATCGACCCCATAAAACCAAGGTTCCCTCTTCCAGACTATCAGATCCCCCCCATCAGTTTAAGGATATGGCTCAGGGAAGCTGTTATACAACACACACACACACACACACACACACACACACACACACACGGTCTTCTCAACTCCTTGACTGACTGAAATCTGAAGCACACTGCTGAGGGGAGCAGCATGGAGGCAGGAGAGGTCTGCTGCGCCCTGTGGGTCAGCTCCTGGCTGGGGATGGAGCTCCTGCTGCAGTGGCTGTGGACAGCTTCATTGTGCTTAACTCCTTGCATGACCAGGAAAGTTCAGATGTCAAAAACTTTATTTAGTTCTCTGGTTAACTAATGAGGGAACTGGTGTTAACAACCAGCTCAAAAGAGACACACAGAGTCAGTCAGGAAGACTGAATGAATTTATTAACAGATGCAAAACGCAGTACTATGAAGCTATTTGCAGCTACTGCAGCACAAATTCGATCCCTGGCCAGGGAGCTGACCCACATGGAGCAGCACACCTCTCCTGTCTTCCTGTCTCACCTGTTGCTCCCCTCAGCAGTGTATTTCATTCAACCTGCCTATTCTGCTCCTCACTCTGTCTCTGGTGAATCCTCTCACTCTCCAATCTCTGGCCTGTACCTCAGTTCTTGTATGCACAAATAAATAAATCTTAAAAAAAAGAAAGATGCAAAACTGACTTCTTCATGGGTGTGGTCATTGTGTGTGTTGGGAGGACTGGCTGTACCTCAATTGTACAAAATTAATTTGCCTCTGGATAAGAATCAATGAATTACAGTCAGTTTCTAAACTACAGGGTTGTAAAATAGCTCTTAGGCCTAGTAAAGCAATGCACAAATGGTAGTTTTCTCGGCTTTTAACTCAGTGTCTGGCACAAACTGAATGTCCAATAAATGTTTAGGGAAGGATGTCAGACTTCAAGCCTTAAAAATCATCTTATTTTTTGAGTTTTCTTTCTAATCTCCAAGCCTCATTGCTTTAAAAAAAATCTAGTTTCCAATTTTCAACAAAGTAAAATTATGATAGTTTGAAGAGATGTTGAATGCTTTATTTAACTCATTGGTCAATGTGGAGACCAGTAAAATGTTAAAACTGGCTCAGAAGAAAACTGACTTCCAGAGATTTCTCTTCTCTGCCTGACCCAATGCCAATGCCTCTGCACTGCTGTGAAGAGGAATCGTATTCCTATGTGCAGGGAAAATGTTTATTGTCAGCTGTCTATGACTTAACCTCTCTCCCTGCAGAGTTGGTAAAGAGCTCCAGGAACCCCAAATAATCCACTTAGGGTCACATAATTCCTGGGAGATCTAGATAGCCAACAGCCCAGCACAAAGACAGGCTCCTCTTCAACTTACTTCTAGCTGCCATAATCTTTCCTGGTCACCATTTGTCTCATCCTTCTGTTGGTTTCCAGGTTTCCTCTGTGACACCACGTTGCACCTAGAAACCACCCCTTCCTTCCTTCCTGCCTTACTCCCTCTGGGCCAGATCCCAACCCAGTGCAACAGTCTTAAGAGCAAAGACTGCCCCCTCCAAGACTATTCTCCTTTAATTAACATGCCATGCTTTGTTATTTTCAACTGCTCCCTCCTCCTCTACACTGGCTCTCGCTCCAGAGCTCACCCAGCTCACCCCCTTATCTTAAAAGCAAACCACAGACCCAACTGTCTGTGTGGTGATGCCAGGTAACAAAAAACCCTTGACATAGGGTGGTGCAGCAGGTTCATGTACAGCACTGCAAAGACAGCCACAGCCACTTTAGTGAGAGTTCGATCCCCGGCCAGGGAGGTACCCCCATGGCGCGGCAGACCTCTCCTGACCTGCCCACTGCTCCCCTCAGCAGTGTACTTAGTCAGTCTGCCTGTTCTGCTCCCCACTCTGTCTCTGGTGAATTCTCTCTGCACCTCTGGCCTGTACCCCAGTTCTGTATGCATTAATAATAAATAAATTTAAAAAACAAAACAAAACAAAAACCCTTGACATCTGGAAGGCTTACATCAGGGATCAACAGGCATTTTCCCAGAGAGGCTGGGTAGTGAATGGCTGAGGCTTTATGGTCTCGGCTGCCAGCTCTCTGTTCTTGACAGCTCTGAAAGGTGTAAAGCCATTCCTTGCCTGAGGCCAGTACAAAGCCAGACAGTAAGCCAGACTGGGCCTACAGGCTGTAGTTTGCTGATTCTTGTTTTAGAGATAGCTTGCACCTTCCGCTGAGGCTTCCTAATACCTCTCCCCTGCTGATGCTGGGTGTGACCACTGCCTGTCTGGGCAAAGGAGGGTTCGCCAATGTGGCACCTGCTGGTCCAGGAGGAAAGACCAGGGCCCAGACTTGTCTCCAGACCCCAGGCTGGAAGCAAGGCCATTAGCTAAACCTTAGCTAACTGTGAGGTAGCACAGCGGTTGGTCAGGTGAGGGTGAACTTCACAGGTAGGGGTATTCGGTATCTGTAGTGATGTCTGTTTTGCTGAGGAAACTTTCTCAAGTGTGATCAGGGGACATCTGTAAAGTCTGATAGGAATCACCTGGGGTGCTTGCTAAGTATCAGCTTCCTGAAGTCTCCTCTAAGAGGAACTAATTTGCTGTCTCTGGGGGAAAGACTTAATAATGTGCATGACTAAACTCCCTGGAGCTAGAGAAGGCCTCAGCCTTCACCTACAAGAGTTCTGTGACTCAGGTTGGTGGCTGCCACCGCAGTCGGCATCTGCCATGCTTTGCAAACATACATCATTTATTTTCAAGCCTTGTACCGACTGTATGAGGTAGATATGACTCTCCCCATTTTACAGCCGAGGAAACTGAGGCTTAGAGAGGTTAAAAAAGGAACGG
>NW_004567117.1:38000260-38006033 GCF_000260355.1 Condylura cristata | reverse complement strand
CCCCTGAGCCTCTGGCCTGTACCCCAGTTCTGTATGCACAAATAAATAAATAAATCTTTAAAAAAAAAAAAAAAAAGAAGACCAGACTCACCCTGCGAGTCTTCTGTGCCTGCTGCCCGCTTGCACATTTAATTCCATTCTCTGCGTCAGTCTTACTTGGCTTAGGTAATTGTGCAAATAAACCTGTGCAGTAGGTCCTTCTAGTCAAAAAGTGCCGCGAACGGAAGACCAAACAGAGGGAGGGTTGACGGTCCAGACGCTAACTGGACTGTCCGCCAAGGGCCGGTGTGCGGGACCCAGCTGGGTTCCCTCTGTCAGGGCTGACAGCTATTTCAGATTATTTTGCTGGGCAAAGGGGCTACACATCTTCACCAGGTCAGCATCTCCCTCACTGGTTCAGGGTCTGGCCATCCTGCCGCACAAATGCTAACAAAAGGAAATAACCAACAAGGCTGAGGGAAGAGACAACTAACCGGGAGAGGGAGCAGGGACGGTCCAGTCACCAGGGATGTGGAGCAGCTGCAGGAGCCGGCAGGGTGGGCAGAGGCCGGGCTGGCGGCGGGGGGTAAGGGCCCGCTGCCCCTCTGGCGACCCCGTCTCCATTTCCTACACGAGCAAGCGCATACAGCGGCCTGACCCGCCCCTGCAAAATGGCCGCCCTGCCCCACCCAGTTCCCAGCAGCCTCCTTGCTCAGGACCTATCAGGCAGAGTTAAGGCCACAGCCCTACTCAGGGGTTTCCTGGTCACCCTGAAATGCCTCTTGGGGGAGCCAGACCTCCGAAGAAAGCAAACATCCTGTAGGTGGATGACTTGCCATTAGAATTGGCTCCCTGGCCTTCCGTGGTGGCACAACGGATTAGGACTCAGCACTGCAAACTGGTAGCAGCCTCTTCAGTACTAGTTCGATCCCCGACCCCGGAGGTGACCCACAGGGCGCGGTAGACCTCTCCTGACCCGCCTGCTGCGCCTCTCAGCAGTGCACTTTGTCGATCTGCGTGTTCTGCTCCCCACTCTGCCTCTGGTGAAGACTCTCATCGCTCCTGCACCTCTGGCTTTTACCCCAGTTCTGTATGAATAAATAAATAAATCTTTAAAAAAGAAGAAGAAGAAGAAGAATTGGCTCCCCACTTCACCCGCTTCTGATAGGCCCTGAGCTGCTGGTGAGGCTCCAGCTGTCTTCCTGAGCTTGGCGCTGGTATATTTAAGCCACATTTTGAAAACTCTGAACTGAGAAAATGATTCATGCGTGTTAGATTTTTCTCCTGAAAAAATTACATAAGAAATATATGTGTAGTGTTCGTCAATTCTAAACTGCCGGAAAGTAAAACAAAATCACTTGAAAGCGCAACACACAGGGAGACTATGGACACTTTGATGCATTACAGCCTTCTGCATTTTCTGTGCGTCCTTTGTGTGGATTCACCCACCAGCTATCACTACTCTCTAGTGTGAACATACAGGAGCGTGTTCTGGGAACATGACCCCCTGATCTGGCAGATGGGAGAGCAGTGCCATCTGCATAGACTTGAATTCTGAAACAGCTCTGTGAGATCTGCTGTCTGTGCGTAGAGCCAGACTTTTCCCCCTCACTAGTGATCGAGGACCAATTAAAGAAGGTTTCATAATGGGTGAAACCCAGTCTTAGCTGCTCCACCGCCACATTCTTTACAAAGAAAGAGACTGTCTACTGTCTTGCTTGTCTTTAGGTATAATTCGCATCAATTTATCTTTGGGTTTAAGCATCCGGAACCAGAGGGCACCCCTCGACCACCCCTTTTCCCCAAGAATGTTTGATCTTTTTTAATATAGGTGACTCCCGGTTCCTACCAACGTAAACTAAGTTCAACTTGGTGTTTCTTGAGCAGCTCTAGGAGGAAACCCGGAAAGACTGTTTTCAGGTTTGAATGCTCACTTTGATCATCTAATAAACTGTCTGACTCACGGAAACCATAGTTCCTGTGGACAGCAGCTTGCTTTTTGCACTTAACAGTTTTCCATGTCAATAAATTGACATCATATTTATGGTAGATTATCAGAGATCAAGGAGATACTTGTTTGGGAGAATAGTCTGGATTCTTTACTTGATGTATTTAGCTGACCCCTCTACCCCCTGGGTAAGGCCAGAACTTGGAGTTCATTGTGCACTTGAGCTACTAACTACTTGTTACAGAACCCTGCTGGCTGGGAAGCTGGGAGGTCTTTGTTGCTTTGGGGCAACTTTTTGCTTTTGAGCAACCCCTGTTGCTGTGGGTCTCTTAAACTTAATCCTGAGGGGTTCCTGCTCCAAAGTCCTTGAATCTGCAAGGCTAGGGCAGAGACTTCATCAAGTCCTGCCTCCCACCCATGGGAGCCCCGAGGGGATTCGGGATTTGGATCTGGATTGAAAGCTTAAGCCCGGTGAAACCAAAGCAGCTGCCTTTGAAGTGGACAGCTGTCCAGCCGCCGCTCCCTCCCCTGCAGCCTTCCCGGTCCCCAGCAACAAAGCAAAGTTCAAATCTATGCTACTTGGCAGTGCATTTGGGAACAATCAGGGGGCCCCTGACCTCTGACCCGTGACCCCAGGGCTGCCCTCCTGGGCTCCAGCCCCTGGAACCTCAGGGAAAGACTGTGATAGAGGCCTGTTTTTAGAGAAGACACCTCTTAAACTACAACCACAAGTACCTTTTTTTTTTTTTAAAGAAATTGGGTTAATTGACTTCAGTTTGGGAGATAAACAACAAAGGGAATGGTTCACCCTCCCGTTCTGGCTGTAAAGGGGTCTGCCCTTGTGTTTTCCTGTTGCTTTTTTATGACCTAGGGGTTGGCCCTGTGCTGCAGAACTGGCTTTGCACAAAGCCTGGCTAATCACAGAGCAGCTTCGGAAATGAGGGTCTGAACTGGAATTTCCTCAGCAGGCCCGCCCTTCACCACCTCCTCCCTGGGCTTCCCCCTGCCAGGCACTGGCACCCCACCCCCACCCCAGGCAGAGTCAGAGAACAAAGGGGCTGTTTCTGAGTCTTCCCTGGAGCCTAGCAAGCACTAGTTGTACAAAACATCCATGAAAGCAGCTCCTCTGTCCCCTCCCCAGTGCTGGGCTGACAGGAGGAAATAAATCAAGGGCTGCATACTAACGGGGACTGTGAAGTGCAGCTCTCTGTGGGGGGACACGAAAATGTAGACTGGAGAGAGAGAGCTTTTTTGCCCTCAAAAAGCTTACTGTTGAGGTGAAACATCACCACTTATCACAGCGCATGGGAGACATCAACTGGCAATCCACCACAGCAATGCAGGTGATTGTTTGACAGATGACACAATCCTGTTAATGCGCATCTGAGGGGCCACCTGGGGCCCCCAAACTTGCATACTCTAGAGGGATCCAGCCATGCATGTGCACAAAGGCAAAGCAGACTCTTAGTGTGAAAGAACTTTAATGGAATCAGTGTGCAAAGTGGGAAGAGAAAAAGGACACTAGCGTCCCAATAAAACATCCCAGGTCACTGCACACTGAGTAAATATCCAGCTGAACAGGGTTGGCTGGAAGCGGGGCCTAAAAGCTTGGCACAAAGCTAAAGCACCTTGTGGTGTGGAACCTCAGGAAATGGTTCTGAAGCAGGTCCCAGGGCGCTGCAAAGCTCGAAAGGACAAGACCAGGGTACAGAGCAAGGTAATGGCTGCCTCTGGCAGCCTCCCCGCGGGCTGTGCCCCACGCGTCTACCTGTGTCTCCTTCCACGACTCCTTCCCAGCAGAACTGGGGTTTGAGTCGGGTCCCAGAAACAAGGGCTCTCCTCCCCCCATCTTTCTTCCCAAGAGCCCAGCCGCCTTCCCTGTGCGAGCCCCTCACCTGCCCCGCGCCCCGCCCTTCTTTCCCAGCTGAGAGCCCAAGATGGCTGCCTGTAAGTGGGGTGGGAACATGGCGCCCCCTTCCCATGGAGCTGCCCCTGGCGCGGCTTTAGCGGTGTCTGTGACGAGTGCTGGGCACCGGGGAGCCACCCGTGCTCCTCTGTGTTGGCAACAGAAAAATACACGCACAGACCCCCTTGCAGCTACCTGCCTCCACTCCGGCCACGCCTGTTTGGCTGGGCTTTCGTCCACGCCAGGGTGGGCGGTTTTGGGACCATCCAGCTGAGAGAGAGCTGTTTAGGAGGGAAGCGATGGGAGACTGCTGCCTGGGAGAGACACATGCTGAGTCCTTAAAAAAACAAAACAAACACCCAGGTCCTGTCTGCTGGAGCAGGGGATAAAGTCTCAGTGCTACCAAGCTGTCTGCAGCCACTGTGGTCTCAGTACGATCCCTGGCCAGGAAGCGGACCCACCTGGTGCAGGTGACAGGAGACCTCTCCCGTATGCAAGAATAAATAAACGAATAAATAAATAATGGTTAAAAACCAAAAACTCAGGCCCCTTCTGGTGGCACAGCGGGTTAAAGCGCAACACTGCAAGCTGGCCGTGGCCGCTTTCGTGAGCGCTTGAGTCCATCCCAGGCCCTGAGGTGACCCACTGGGCACGTGCAACCTCTCCTGACTTGCCCGCTGCTCCCCTCAGCAGTGTACTTCGTCAGTCGGCCTGTTCTGCTCCCCACTCTGTCTCTGGTGAAGCCTCTCACTGCCCCTGCACCTCTGGCCTATACCCCAGTTCTGTATGCACAAATAAATAAAAAAATCTTTTTAAAATTAAACAAACAAACATATGAAAAACCCAAGGTGAGGATTCCATGGTCAGTGGGATCCCAACACCTGAATCTGGCTGCCCCGGAGGAGAATGGCTTTGGTGACACTGCTGAAGAAAGTGGTAACACCAGCAGGAGAGTTTGGGGAGAGAAGTGTATCTTCTGCTCTCAAAAAATCACCTGTGGGCGAGGAGATCCATGCCGGGAGCTAGGGTGGTGGCTGGCGGGTACAGAACCTCTGAGCTGTGTAGCTGCAGGAAGTCAAGTATCAGTTCAGAAGAACAGTGTCTGAAGAATACATTTCGCTTCACCATGAGGTGAGGAAAACTGAAGGGAGGTATTTCTAGGCGCTCCAGCCAAGGAAAGGCTGATGGGAACCAGCTTAAAACAGGGCGCCAGTGGCAAAAATGGGGAGTGACTGTTTGATTTGACTCCAGCTTGAGCAGATTGAGAAGAAACTTGGATGAGAAGCCTTATAAGTGTACTGAATGTGAAAAGAGTTTCAGTTAGAGCTCAACTCTTTTTCAACATCAGATGATCCATACTGGAAAGAAATCCCACAAATGTGCTGATGGTGGGGAAAATTTCTTCAGAATTCTAATCTCATTCAGCACCGTCGGATCCATACTGGGGAGAAACCCTATACATGTGATGAGTGTGGAGAAAGATTTAAACAGAGCTCAGATCTCATTCAGCACCAGAGAATTCACACTGGAGAAAAACCCTCTCAGTGTGATGAGTGTGGCCGATGCTTCAGCCAAAGTTCCCACCTTATTCAACATCAGAGAACCCACACAAGGGAGAAGCTCTACCAGTGCAGTGATGTGGCCAGTGCTTTAGTCAGAGCTCCCACCTTAGGGAACATACAAAGATGCACAAAGACGAGAAACCTTGTAAAACCTGGGGCAAAAATATTAGGGCAAAAACTCATTTAGTGTCGTCTCGGAAAGCTGGTACGCGGAGGAAATCAGTGGCTGGCCTCCGTTAAGTAAAAGGCGCTGCTTCAGTCCTCTTTTAAAAATCAAATAAAAGTGGCCCTCCCTGGTGGCGCAGCGGGTTAAAGCACAGCACTGAGAATCTAAAGCCGCTTCCGCATGAGTTCGATTCCCGCCTGCCCCGGAGGTGA
>NW_004567117.1:37998142-37999740 GCF_000260355.1 Condylura cristata | reverse complement strand
TCTTTCCTAGCATACAAACTTTGCAAGTTGAATGACGTTGGACTGAAGAGAATTACATGAGTTCAACTGTTCTCATTTCTTTTTTATATATGACATGGATTACAAAGAACTAAAAATAAGTTTTGAGGAAATATAAAATCTTGACCTCCTTTGAAATAGTTTGCTGCATCATTTTGAGAAACAGGTTTGGATGACACATGTGTAAAGACGTAGTAATACAAATGACTGACTTAGATTTGCGACTGTCTGGAAGGAAGAATTAGGAGGGAGAAGAAATTCACTCCAGTAGTTTTGGAACTCTGCAACAGATGAGACTGTATGTCAAGTTTTGTAGAATATTAACCATTGGTTTGTAAGACTCAAGATTCGATATACTAAAATGCGCTCATGTGAATAAGTAATCATGTACACAGATTTTATAATGAACGCCCACCACTGTTTCCTCTGTTTATGAGTAGTTATTAACAGAGTAGAATTTGATGTTTCTCAGCAAATTCTTAGGGAAACTCTGGAAGCCAAAGTGAGAATTAAGTTACACCACAGGTCTCTTACTCCCATTAGTTCTGTTTTTCATAATGATATTATGATGTGTCACTTGTTTTCCAGAGATGGATTATGTTACACCAGTCCCTGTTTTTAATTTAGTTTGTGTTCGGACAAACTGAGCTAGCCTTTTAGATCTCTATGAATAAACAATTAAACCTGAAAAAAAAAAATCACCTGTGGGGCTAAAACCGAGTGGAGGAAGATGGGTTTAGTTTTAGAGGTCCCATGCAGACGAGCTGCCAGAGAATGCGGGGGTGTGAGTCCTAGTTCCCGGCTGGTGTCCCCCCAGTTGCTTCCCTCGTGGACACACGTGCAGTGGCAGATACCTGTACACAGGTGCACACGTCTGTGCTCATACAGACACACAAAGGTCAAGGCCACATCCATGGTAAGTAGCAATAAAATGAATGAACTGCCAAAATGTTTGCTACTGAGGAGAAAGGTTGTGAGTTGGCTGTGAGTTATCTGGAAAGAAAAGATTTGTGGTCCCGCATCACCTGAACCCAATCCAAGGAGAAGCCTCCTGGGAGACCCTGTCCAACACCAAGGTCCGGGACAGAGGACAGTGGGGGAGGCAGGTCACAGCCAGGACAGTCTTCACAAGTGTGACTTTTACTGGCCATAGAGATTCCATCTTATGTATAACCATCATTTATTAAAGGATCCCAGTTGTTTCTTTTTAATTTATGAAGCTGATAAGGACGGTCCTATAAATAACAGTGAAATGAAAATCTTTGTAAATGAAGATTTGCCCACGTCAGATGACACTTGGAAGACCGGTTTCTAGAAAGGGAATTAGTAGGCTGCAGGGGGATGATTTAGAAATGTTTTCTATGCTCACTGCCAAATCACTGGTTTAAAAAAGTGCCACTTCATGCTATATGTCCTGTGCTCCCGCCCCCTGCCCCTGCCCACTGGTTAGGGCAGAGAGCGGACAGGACAGGTCGTAATGGGATCTGAGAAGATTCATGAAGAGATAGCCTCAAATGTGTTTTTCTCCCCTAAAGATTTATTTCATCTATGAATACAGAACTGGGGTACAGGCCAGAGAT
>NW_004567117.1:37997009-37997557 GCF_000260355.1 Condylura cristata | reverse complement strand
CAGAGAAAGTAATATGGCAGAAGATACTGTCCTCAAGTCCCAGAATCACGTTGCCCCAGGCCTCCGGCTGCCAGCGTCAGGGGGGACCCCTTGCCCCACCGCCTCCCTCCGCCAGCGCACCTGTGCCTCTTAGTCTGAACTCATTAAAATACCTCCCCTAGAATCCCACCCCAGGGGAATGGAATTTGGATTGCCAGGTGGGATGGGTCCCCCCATTTGTATTTTTTATTTTTTTTAAAGATTTATTTATTTGTGCATACAGAACTGGGGTACAGGCCAGAGATGCAGGGGCGGTGACAGGACTCACAGAGACTGTGGGGAGCAGAACAGGCAGACTGACAAAGACCCCTCCAAGTGTTAATAGTGCTTCAGTTGGGCTGTTGGGGGTTTATAGGTGATCTATTTCTTTATACCTTTTGAGATTTTTTATATTTTCTAAATAGTATGTGTACCACTGGCCCTCCCTGGTGATGCAGTGGGTTAAAGCGCAGCACTGCAAGCTGGCCGCAGCCGCTTCACGAGTTCCATCCCACCCCAGGGGTGACCCA
>NW_004567117.1:37967692-37996094 GCF_000260355.1 Condylura cristata | reverse complement strand
GAAGGGGAGCTGGCTGTTCAGGGCCTTCTGGGCACAGAGGTGGCCGGTTCCTGAAGTGGGGGGAAGCCTTTAGGGTCCAGACCCTCTGGGGAAGGTAAGACCAGAGTGGGCATAACTATTTACAAGCTGAAACAAACAAAACACAGCCGCACCACCACAACAAAAAAATGAGGGTGCAGCCAGAGAGATGTCAGAAAGGGGCCCAGCACGGTCCTTCTGAAGGAGAGGAGGCCTGTTCCTGACACCCCTGCTGCTGTGGGGCTTCTTGGCTGACCGCTGACCCCCTGCATGGCCGGCTTCAGTTCGTCTTCCTCACCTCAGCCACCTCTCCCCTCCCGCCTCCTGCTCACTGGCCATCTCTCCCCATTTATGGATGTGTCCTCTTGTTTTCTTTACCCCGCTTCACCCTTGCAAAAATGAAGGAAACGCTCCCTTCCTTTTTAGGTCTCAGTTTTCTGTCAGGATGATAAAAATTCTGACGGCCTGGAGGGGATCACAGATCCCCTATACCACAGACTAGCAGACTCGGTGAGCCAGGGATGTGGCCCAGAACACACCAGTGTCTTGATGTAAAGACAGCTACGGGGGTGAGGCGGGGAAGCCCGTTCCCTCCAGAGCCCAGAGCTGCCTAGTGTAGTTCACAAATGTGATTTCCTTCAAAATAGAATAAAAGTCTTCTGGCGGGCACTCACTGTTTTGAGCAATTCTCATAACACTGTTTCTTCCCCAGGAAACCCCAATGCTCAGGCATTAGGCCCAGGGCCAGGGCCCCAGGCCTCCCAAACAAGATCCAGGTTCCTGTCTTAAGGGAGGGGCCAGCCTGGACTTGCCTGTTTCTCACTGCCATGGGCCTGGCTTTGCTGGACAATCCTGCTTGTTCCTGCGGCGAGGAACTTCCTTCACCTTCACCGTCCACTTCTGCAACAGGGTGCTGTGGGCTGAGGCCGTGAGCATCTTAGCCCACAGGGGAGAGGCCCTTTCAGGCCTGGGGAATGTGCCTGGCCCATCACTGGCTCACAGCCAGCTAGTGCAGGAGGATTTAACCCTGCTTTACAGAGCTGGAAGCCCAGGCAGGCCTCACAACTTGCCTAGGACCACCCAGCCAGGGCCATGGTGCAGCCTGAGGTGTGGGCATCCGGGGAAGGGGCCACAGAGTTATAGATGGTCAGCCTGACCTGAGTGCCTGGAGGGAAGCAGGTCCATTACTGCTGCATTTGCAAACTGCGAGGGAAGTTCAGCGCTGTGGGGAGGAGCTGGATTGCCCAGCAAAGCCAGGCCAAACAGGTCCAGGCTCGCCCCTCCCCGGAGGCCCTGCAAAGGCGGTAGGTAGTGGAGAAAGAATGAGAGGACAAGTAGAGGAGTTTTGCCGGCTCCAGCTCTGCCTGCAGACAAGTTTTCCTGCAGGCTGGAGTTTGAGACCTTTGAGGAGAATTAGGAGGTGGTTTCCAGCCCCGGAGAGGTTTTAGAGGAGGGGAAGGTTCCCCTCTGGATTCACAGGGTCTCAAGGGCAGGGTGCCTGAAGCGTCTGCCTCAAGGAGTCCTCTTTGGAATGAACCTGTCTTCCAGAAGGAAATCACCAGGATGGGGTGGGGGGCACCTTCCAGGAAAGCCATGGAGCCCAGCCTCTCTGGGTTTGGGGAGCCCAGGGGGCAGGGATACTGGCAAGAACAAGTGAGGGAGAAAATGGGGTAATAAAGGAAAGAGGCTCACAAGTCACTGTTCTTCCCCAAGGCATCGCAGGAAAGATAATTGGTTTGACATTTGTTTTCTGGGTTCTGCTGGGCTGTGGTGATGGAGCGTGAGGGAGAACAGGGCATGGCTGGCTAACCCAACACACACATTATACGCCCTACATACACACCCCATTTGACACCACGCCACGGCCACCTACCAGCCACCACCACCAGACAAGCGCACGGCCACCCCTCCCATTTTTAAGAGTAACAGCGCCACCTCGTGGCCGTTCATATGTAGAGCACCTCTAAGCCTATTGAATAAGTTGCACCAGCTGTGTCGCTAGGTCCTTACCCACTCTAGTTCCACAGTTGAAAGCCCCCTTTCTCCATGCAGTCAGAATAGGAGCCAAACCGCAAATACATTTCTGAGAAGCGCTTTCACAGTGATTCCCGGTGGCGCCCTGGGTGAGAGAGGGCGCTCAGCAAACAGCCTCCAGATAGAACTCCATGTCCTCAACTGGAGTCTTGTTTGGCTTTGGGCTTCTTTGGGAGGGAGCTGCAGGACTGAGGCGCAGACCACTGAGAACACACCTTGGTTTCAGGAATCGATTCTAGCCCTTACTGAAGCCTTGCATTTTTCGTTGTGAATTACCAAAAGTGCAGAGAAACCCTGTATTACCAGTTTCATCCATTTCTGTTTCTCTGACCCCAGCTCGGACTCTTCGATAACAGCTCACCTTGCCTTGCTATAGCTAGGAGAAATGCCGCCCGGTGTCACTGGAACTCACGGAGCTCTCCCTGCAGCTTGAGACGCCAGGGCAGAGGCGAGCACCAGCCGGCCTTGTTTAGCTCCCAAGGCCCAGACAGCCTGGGTCACAGGTGGCCTTTCTCTCCGTAAGTCAGCAAGCTCCTGCACAGAATAAGCGTAATTGCTGCCAGGTGAATGTACCTCACCTGTATGAGCAGTATGTGT
The DNA here is from genome assembly GCF_000260355.1 of Condylura cristata. Classification (NCBI taxonomy): domain Eukaryota; kingdom Metazoa; phylum Chordata; class Mammalia; order Eulipotyphla; family Talpidae; genus Condylura; species Condylura cristata. Next base: position 37,993,445 of record NW_004567117.1, on the reverse strand, counting down.
GCACACAGCTGTGAAGCAGCACACCCACACACATGCATGCGATCACACAGCCTACACACGTGCCCACAGCTGCGTGCCCTCTGCAGCCACACTTGCCCAAGGCCCTCAGTGAATGCACGGCACTCTGTACATCGCCACTGCATGACGCGCATGATGTTAGGTGTGGCGCTCACCCACGCATTCGACCACCTGCAGCAACATATATATATATGCAGGGCCACGTGTGTGTGGGCTCCATGCAGGTGTGTACCTCAGGCAGACATACGCATCCAACGTGACCAGCGACCAACACACTTTTCAGTGCTTTTGGGAGTTTATGAGGAATTGTTCTAAGACATCAGAATTTACAGCTGTGAGATTTTATTCGTGAGGAGCTCCAGGAGTTCTTCCCAGACGCTCACTCGTGAAACCTTGCACTCACCCCCTGGAAGTGATGTTTCAGAAAAAGGAACACTGGCGAGCCACTCATCTGAGTCCTGTGGCGGCAGTTAGACAAGGAACAAGCAGCCCCCCAAAGCCCCCAGAGTCTGGGGCACTACAACTCCCTTGTACGCGACCTGGCCTGTGCACCTGGCGTTCTAGGTAAGGGAGTTTCCTTATTGCCCCAAGGGGAAGGAATAAAGCCATGAAAAATGATTCTGGATTAATGATTCTGGAGGAGGGGCAGGGCTTGCACAAGAGGAACAGGGTGGAATAAGCACGGAGAATGCCTTGGAGAGCGGAGGGGAACTCGGGGGGCTCTGTGGGGCACCCGTGTCCTCGCCCTGTTTGGCTTGACCACTGTGTTCCTGCGCTGTCGCTGCGTCTCCATCTTCAGGGAGCCGCCTACAGCAGTGCCTCCATCCATCCATCCTCCTGTCCTGACTCCCCCACCGTCGCTCCAGAGAGGGCACCGGCCCTCCCAGACAGCCCAGGGTCAGTTCCCCACCTCAAGTTGTTACTGCACTGCAAACTCCCTCTGGAAAGGAGGCAGCCCCAGCTTCTGGAGTGAGGAGGTGGGGGGTCTTTCCAGGCAATTGTCCAGCCTCTCCCATGGGAAGGGAACTAAATGATGTCCCAGGGAGGCCCTGCTCTGTAGTTTGTTTAAGTCCAGTTCTGGGACTGAGCAGGGGCAGGCCTTGTGTGCATATAGATAAATCTTTCAAAATAAACAAACAAAAAAACATGTTGTAGGATGGCTCATCAGCATGGAGTTGCATTTACCAGGAAAGCTGAGTGGGTTTGGGTGAGCAGGAGGCCTCGGGAAAAGTGCTCCCGTCTCTACTTTCTTCCAGACCGGAGGAAAGACACTCAGATTCTGTTATTTGAAGCAATGTGGAAGGACCTTGAGGGTAAAGAGAAATTAGCCTGGAAGATAAAGGCAACTCCCCCATTTAAAAAATTCCCTTATATTAGTGTTCCTTTTGTTACAGTATTTGATTTCTTCTTTTGGTTGTAGTTCCGTAAGTCTCCCACGGCCACAACACCTGTGAGCCATCACCATGGTCCCCGGTGTTCTTTCCATGAGTTTCGGTCCGTTTCCCTCCCCCTCCCCTGCTTTAAGCCTCAGATCTATTTACCTACAAGTCTTGTCTATTTTTTTGACCCTTTGTTCCATTTCCCTATATTTCTCTATAAGTGATATCATCCAATATTTTTTTCCCTTTTGACTTATTTAACTGAACATAAGCCCTTCTACTCCATCTACATTGCTGAGGATGACGTGAGCTTATCTTTATGATTGCTGAATAGTATTTCATTGTGTAAATACACCACATCTTGATTCAATCATCTATTTTGGGGCATTTAGGTTGTTTCCATATCTTGGCTATTGTAAATAGTGTTTTAATAATATAGGGGTGCAGGTATTCTTTCAAATTAATATTTTTTTGTCCTTTGGGTAGATTCCTAGGAGTAGAATTGCTGTGTCTTACGGTAGATCCATTTGTAATAACTTGAGGGTCCTTCACAACACTTTCCATAGTGGTTGGACCAGCCTACATCCCCACCAGAAACACACACAGTGGATGTTTTTGTGTATACAGGGGACTGTAAAGAAATGAAACGAATAAAACGACAAAGTAAAACAAAAATTTGTGAACATTGATAACTGTCTTGAGGTTACCAGAGGTGAGAACAGTGGGAGGGAACCTCAAGGATGTTGGGGGGGTACTTCTGTCTTCATTCTTTTCTAAGAGTTTGATCGGGGGGGAGATAGCTTTTTTTCTTTTAAATCACCGTTTTAAGTTTTGAGATCCCCTCTGTTCCATTTTATTTGTGCTTTCAAATAAAGTTCTGGGAGTGGGACACTTCCTGCTTTTGGCCAGGAGGGGGCGCAAGAGACGTGTCAAATCAAAATCCTTCTCAACAGAAAGTAGGGCGAACCCATGATCACTTCTGCCTTTTCCAATCAATGTCCTTCCCAAGGCAGCTTGGGGCGGAGTTTACCTGAGGGCTGGTGCACCTGTGAGCTGCCTGTTGGTATTCATTTCCTAGGCTGTCCTCATCAATTACTATGTTTGGTAGATTGAAACATAACTGTACTATCCCCTCTCCTGGAAGTCAGGAATCCAAAATCAGATGTCTTTCCGTTAGGTTTTCTTTAATTTTTTTCAATAAAGTTTCAGTTTTACTTTGTTCATCTCCATACTACTGTCAAGTGGAATTTGAACTCAATTTCAGAATATGCGTTGCTATAGCCATTCGGTCTTAGAGGAATTTCTCAGGAAATGTCCGCTGTGAAAACACATAACCTTTTTTTCCCAATACCCTTGCTTTTCTTTCTCTTGCCTGCTGCCCTAGCTAACACCTCAAGCACAGTGCATAGGAGAGGGGAGAGCAGACAGCATCCGGGTGCTGTTCCCGATTGCGGGGTATGCCTTCTGCGGCCTGCTGCCCCACGTGGGAGGTCCCCCGTGGCTTCCTGTGGCTGTCCATTATCACGTGCCTATCTACTTCTAGTTTGGCATTTTAATCTTGAGTGGGTGAATTTTACCAAATACTTTTTCTTCCATGAAGACAACTGTCATAATTTTGCCCTTTTTGAAATGGTTCAATTGTTTATTATTCATAGTTATGTATGAATTTGCCAATCTACCTGCAAAATTTATCCTCAACTTAATAAAATAGCTGAGGATTTTTATGCTCATCTATGGACACGTGCAGACTGACCAAAGTCCCGGCCCTGAGGCGCGCACACCTTACGGTCACACAGGAGTTGCTGCTTGCTGCTTGCTTTCTTCCTGCCGCTCACAAAGAGTGCCCAGGGAGGATGAGGCAGGTGGGGCTGAGTGGGCACGTATCTTGGTTTCGGGGCCAGCTAGACAGGTCTGAGCCCCACTTCTGTACCTACTAGTGGGACTTCCTCAGGGAGGTCATTTAGTACCTCTGAACCTCATTTTCCTCTTATAAAATAATCAGAACCTGCCTTTTGGGTAAGCTGCTTTTGGGATTTAAGATCGTGATCTTTCTGAGTTTTGCACAAGGACTTGCCTTGCTTCCTGGAGCTTTGCTTTCTTGTGCTTCGCAGATAATTAGTATTTTACAAACAGTGGCAGCCCGGCCTTGAGCGCGTCCATGGGGGCCACTTTCCACCAGCAGGCGCTCAGGCAGCGAGCCCGAGGCGAGCGTTACTGCAGAGAGTGAGAGGGATTTCGCAGGCTCAGGGAACAAACGTGCACACGCACACACGGATACTCTCCAGAGCCAGGCCGGGGGCTGGCACTTAGCACCAGCGCTCTAAAGAGCATCAGCACTGTGGCGAGGCCCTTGTTTTTGGTGGCTCGGGTCCGCCTGCCAGAATCCTGATGACGATTTCTCTGTCTGTAGCCATATGCATACTGGCCTCCGGTTTCCTCGTGATCTCGTCTGGCTTTGTATCAGGTTGGTACTGGCCTAATAATGAAGTGTGCTGGGACATGCACTCACCTCTTCTGCATGGAGGGTTGGTGCTAACAGTGGTTGTCAGAATGCAGCGGTGAGCCGCCTGGGACTAGGATTTTTTTTGTGGGATGTTATGTTTTAAAATGAACCCCATTTATCCTAGATGATTGCCAGGTGCTCTTTTAACTTATTTTGGTGCAACAAAAGGTGGTGATGAGGTCTTCTCCTTAGGCCAGTGAGGTTCAGTAAAATAATACTGATTATCAAAGAAGACACATTCAGTGTTTGCAAGAAAAGGTTCAAAGTCGACGAAGGCTCAGTGACGGCTGCTGTCCAGCTTCAGCAGAACAATGACCGTCTCCCCCAATGTCCTTTTGTGACCTCGAGAACGATAAATTCCAGCCTGTTCTATAAGATCTATATACATATCTCTTACCGAGTTTTGCTGCAATATCCTATAATCACAACTGAAGCCTGTACAGTTTCAGGTCACACACTCACATGTGTACTTACACACCATTAAATCTATCTACAAAAATAAAGCCTGCAAGGGAGGCCACGTGTAGTGGAAAAGGTGCCGGTGCTGAAACCCAGAGTCCAGTTCGGATGCCAGCACTGACCTAAAGAAGGCTCGGCCGTTTCTCTCATGGAGGGAAATGAGGGTAAGCGTGGTGACCACAGAGCTGCTTTTTCCGGTTCTAAAGACAGAGACCTCTCCAAGAATGCCTTCCCATGATGCTCGGGGTGGTCAAGTGAAAACATGACCACATTTCATCAGGTCCATCAAGACAGGGGCACACCGCCCTTCCTGACAGAAGAGGGTGAGTCACAGCACCTTGGGGAGAGGAAGAAGACTTCTGCAGTTCAGTCACACACCTCCGGGCTCGCAGGGTCCTGAGCTTGCTATGAAACGGCCCAGCTGATTCTCTCTCTACATATGACATGTTCACTTTTTACAGTTCCTCACGTTCTAGGAGCACGGCCGTCGGGGGCCCCGACTAAGGTGTCACTGTCAAAGCCAAGGTCACTTCTCAGGAAGCCCGAGCCCGTTGGAGAAGGCGAAGGGCATCTCGTCCGTTGTCTCCTCGGGCACGTTTCCGCCGCCGAGCTGGCACGAGTAGTGGGCGCGATGAGCGGCGAGGAAGGCGCCGGCCCTGCGGCTGCAGCGACAGTCGTCGGGCACGGAGGTGCTCGGGGTGCCCAGGTGGGAGTGGTAGGCGCCCCGGAAGGAGTCTGGGGCCGAGCGGTAGTGTCTGGCGGGGCCGGCGCTGGGGTAGGGGTCTGTGCCCGCGACGCACGTCGGAAAGCAGGTTTTCCTCCCCGGGCTGCGGTGAATGTCCAGCTTGGCGATGAGCGGCTTCCCGACGTTCACCTCCTGCTTCTCCTCGACGGTGTCTTCCAGCCCCGAGTACTGGTAGGACAGGCACACCGTGAAGACTAGGTGTTCCTGGAAAGGAGCACACAGGCTCGGTCAGCTGTGAGAAGATGCCGTCTCTGAGACGTACAGGCGCACAAACCTGCTCTCCGCCCCTTCCCGGGGTTCCCTGCCCTCAGGGAGAGGCCAGTGACGCCCCGCCTTCCTCCCTCAGCATCCCAGTCAGAACTCTAGCTCGAACGAGTGACCACAGTCATGTGCAGTATTCCTGCAGAATTGGGGATAGGCATATTGTCCAAGCCAGGGGCTTGGGGGCCCACCCTTCCCCACCACTGGAGACGGTCGCCATTGCAGGAAGCCATGTTCAGGCTTTACCCTAGGTCAACATGTATTTTGTTTTTTTAAAAATACTGCGAGGTGGCCCTCCCTGGTGGCGCAGCAGGTTAAAGCACAGCACTGAGAATCTAAAGCCGCTTCCGCATGAGTTCGATTCCCGCCTGCCCCGGAGGTGACCACATGGCCTGGCAGACCTCTCCTGACCCGCCCGCTGCTCCCCTCAGCAGTGTACTTCGTCGATCTGCCTGTTCTGCTCCCCACTCTGTCTCTGGTGAATCCTCTCACCCTCCGCATCTCTGGCCTATACCCCAGTTCTATATGAATAATAAATAAAATCTTAAAAAAAAATACTGCGAGGTGATAATGCACAATTACAGGTGGCGAACTATAACCAGGTAATGGGCTGAATTTCAGGGGTAAAGGAGACGGGTGAAGGAGACGGCGAGTGGGCTGGCGGCAGGCCTGCTGTGTCTGAGGAACTAGGGTTCGCCCTCTTCATTCCCTGCTTATGGCTCATACGTCTATGGTGGTGCAGCTCTATATGGAAACACTCAGGCTTGGCAAAGACACACATTTCTAGCAGAAAGTTCAGGGAGAGAGTTTCTGATGTGTATGCCAACAAGGAATACAAAAAGATCAATTCCAAATCTAATTTGGAATTAGAAAGTCATGGGACGAGAAAATGATTGTTTGAAAATGCCAGGGTACGTAACAGTAGAATATGCGCTGTCCCTAAACTTTACAGCTACGTGGAGGGCGGTCACATGTTTCACAGCAGACCCCTCCGCCGCTCTCAGGACAGAATACTCAAGGACGAGGTCACTGACAAGGCTCCCTGTGGCTGGTCGGCCCTAATGGAATTGCATAGTTGATGAAGCAGCCCATCTGCGCACTCATAAAAGCTTGCATGCCGAAACGAAGTTCCACTCTCAACAAGTTTTCCACCAGTAGTTACAAAAAGGACAAATACTGACCTTTAATTTTTGCAATGAGCTGAGTCTAGTGTAGAGACAATGCTTGGGAAGGTCCTTTGACACTAAATAGCTGCCGGTTTCTTCAGGTGTCCCTTTATTGGCATCTTTTGGGTCAATATCCAGGTCCTGGGAAATCAGACGTTTCAGTGAAATCAATGACAGTCACATGTATGGCACTAAGCCATGCTTCGCTCAACACCGTGCTCTCAGGAAGACTGACCTGAGCAGGTTACCCCTTACGAAGGGCTAGAGAAGCCACAAAACAATGTTATCGAGTAATAAGAGTTAAAAAAGCTCTTAAATGAGGCCCTCCCTGGTGGCGCAGCGGGTTAAAGCACAGCACTGAGAATCTAAAGCCACTTCCGCATGAGTTCGATCCCCGCCCGCCCCGGAGGTGACCACATGGCGCGGCAGACCTCTCCTGGCCCGCCCGCTGCCCCCCTCAGCAGTGTGCTTCATCGATCTGCCTGTTCTGCTCCCCACTCTGTCTCTGGTGAAGCCTTTCGCCGCCCCTGAGCCTCTGGCCTGTACCCCAGTTCTGTATGCACAAATAAATAAATCTTTAAAAAAAAAAAAAAGCTCTTAAATGAATAGCTACTTTCAGACTATTCCTAGAAACATATTTAAAACAAGATTTATCTATTTATGCATACAAGATACATGTAGACCAGAGGTGTGGAGGGTGAGAGAATTCATCAAAGACAGAGTGGGGAGAGAACAGGTGGAGCTACTGAAATACACTTCCGAGGGGAGCAGCAGGGAGACAGGAGAGGTCTGCTGTGCCATGTGGGTCAGCTCCCTGGCCGCGGATCGAACTCGTGCCAAAGTGGTTGGGGAGACCTTCATAAGGGTGAGACTTAACCCCTTGCACCACCAGAGAGGCCCCTTATTTGTATTTTAGACCGCTAGACTGAAATACAAATGAGTGTTTACCTACAAATTCCATTTGTGTATGTAATTTCCTTTATATTTCCCATCAAGCTTGTTTTCATAATTTTAGACTTTAGCAAGTGACACTGTTACATTTTAAATAACAGAAAAGGAGACTTACAAGTGGAAAATCGGTGACGTAAGCATCACACATCACTATATCGGGGGGCTTCTGGACTATACTTGTGTAGATTATCATGACATTGGAAAATTCAGCTGCAAATCCTAATTGAATCTGCACACCACACTGAAACTTAAGACACATACTTTCTGGAAGTTCTGGAAAAGAATAAGAATAACTTGTAAATAATTAAAGAGTACTTGTTGGTGTTTTGATAATCAACAAACAAATATTATTTATGGGGCAGAATAGAATCAGAGCCGTTTTCTTTTCATTTCAAAGTGCTATGTAATCCTGTAAAGACATACACAGTTGAAAAAGAGGGGAAGATGAACCCTAGATTCTGTTGGTCAAGAAAAGAAAGCCCTCTCATTTACTGTCCTAGAGTTTTACACTGTCTTGAAGTTTTATAGTGGGAATCAATACAATTAAACATTTTTTTTATATTTAATGTCTTTAGTTGCATATGTTTTACATCGGGTGAAGTCCCCATGTGGACTTCCACCAGCGCACCCCTGCGCCATCTCCTTAGTCCCTTGTCCCTTGCCCTCAGTTTGTACCCTCTCCCTCCCCCATCAATACAATTTTTGCAGTGAATTGACTGAGTCTAGTGACTCTGAGTCTAGTGACCCCGTGCAGTCGCTGCTGTGCGAGCTCATTCATTCAGCACCTACATTCTCTGAAGTAAACGTGATTTCACAGAGCACATGTTCACCACGGGGTAGAGACAGATCAGAATCCAGTCCTATCTGACTGTGAAATCAGCGCACTTCAAGAGCTCACCATACCAGCGAATAAAAGAGATTGTGCATTATTAATTATTAGATGAATAGAAATCTACTTTACCGTACCATGTGCCTTCGCCCACTGGAGATTTCGCACCAGAGACTCCGCAGAATAAGCCATGCCCTGTATTGGATCTGTAAGTGCTCTCTTTTCAGATAAACTACTTCGAATTTCTAGAGCTTGTTTCCCTTTGGTAAGGTGACATTTACCCATATCTAAAAGATAAAGAGTGTTATTTTTAAGACCACAGTTCTTTGATTGCATTTTCGGTATTTAGGCCATAAACTCTCTCACAAATCAGGTACTATCCTCATCATCACATCTTCACTCAACACACGTTTGCTAAGCACCTATTATGTCAGGCATTGTCCGAGGCGCTAGGAATAGCATAGGCAAACATAAGAATACTGAACAAGTTCACCTCCAAAGGCCCCTTTCTAGCTTTTATCTTATTATTATTATTTTTTACCTTCTGCAACTTCATCCAGTAACACAGTAATTTTCTTGTCTTCTAATAATCTATCTTTTAAAAATTTCATGAAGATTCCATTTGCCAATCCAGAATGCTGGATTTCAAAAGCTTCTGCCCCTTGACATCTTAAAAACAGCCAAAAGAAAAATATTTTAAAAAGCAAACACTTGTGGCCCTCCCTGGTGGCGCAGCAGGTTAAAGCCCTGCACTGAGAATCTAAAGCCACTTCCGCATGAGTTCGATCCCCGCCTGCCCCGGAGGTGATCCCATGGCGTGGCAGACCTCTCCTGACCCGCCCGCTGCTCCCCTCAGCAGTGTACTTCGTCGATCTGCCTGTTCTGCTCCCCGCTCTGTCTCTGGTGAAGCCTCTCACCGCCCCTGAGCCTCTGGCCTGTACCCCAGTTTTGTATGCACAAATAAATAAATCTTGAAAAAAAAAAAAAAGCAAACACTTGCTGTATGAGGCTCCCACAGATGCTGACGAGGCCCCGTCTCCCCTCTCCCCGACACCCTAACTAGAGAGTTAGTCTCTAAGCGGGAAATACATGCTTGGTGGGAAGATACGAAGGGTTAACTACTTCAGATTTTACATCAAATATGCCAGGGAGGCAAATACAGAGGCCTCGCTACCTCTGGCCATTTCTAGGACTCTGATCTACACTCCCAAGGGAGGACTCTCCCAGTTAAACGTGAGATCTTCTTACGTGGCGTATCCAAACACAATATTGGCAGTCACTTTCAGCGCATCCAAGATCGGAATGGTGTCGTCGTAGTCATTTCTATTCAAAAGGCAGGAAGGGAGAGGGACACATATAAATATGAAAAGTTTAGCAGCATTCTTAAAAAAAAAAAATCAGTCAAACTGTAGTAAGAATATGGTAAAAGGCTATTACACATAATTTAAAATTACAGACTCAAAATTCCTTCATCTGATTGGCTATGTAGTTACCAGCACCGCCGAGACAGCATCGTTAACGCTGGAGCTGGGTTTGGACTCTGGAGCTGGGTTTGGACTCTGGCGCTGGACTCTGATCAGTAAAGGCGGAGCAAGTGAAAGCTGTAAGCCTCAGGGTTACAGCGCTATTTCCTGGTAACACAAGGCAAACAAGTGGGGCCCAAAGCTTTGCACAAGTGGTGCAGCTGAACTTTCTACAACTGCAAGGCCAGGACTGACTGGCGTGGCCCGAGGTCCTGACTCTGGCTGCCACCGTTTCTGCTAATTCCAGAAGAACTGGAGACTGCTAGAGACACCTAAAGGCACTTGCAAGGGTAAATGCCACACCCTTAAGCCTTCGCTGATGTTCTATGGCAAAGAGAAAACAAGCTAAACTGAAACATATGTGGAGAAATATATTTTCCCTTAGTATTCTCTTAATCAGTTTCAGTCAGTGCATAATCTCAACTCAGCGCTCAGTTTTCCTCAAACTTAATTTCTTATGGCTGCTAACTCCAACAAGCTTTGTGGATGAAGGGCAGATGATTTACCTTTTCCTACACATATCCAGCAGGAACACATTGAGGCCAGTTTCTTTTTCTTGCATTGATTTTAGTATATTTTGTACACACAGACAATTTTCAGACCTATATGGATTTGGGGCATCGATAGGGACCATGAAACTGTTTCCAAAGTTTTCATAACCGTGTCCTGCGTAATATAATAATCCTGAAAAGAAAGATAAAGGGTAAATCCTAATTGTAAATTGTGCTCTAAACATGTATGTAGTACTCTTAGAAAAAAAGGAAGCATTTTCTTGAAGTCAATGCAAATTTCCTTAAGAGACACCCAATTATCAATACAACGTTAACAAAATTTTTGCTGAAAACTATTTTGGCTTCATGTAAGTAGGGTCTTTTGAATAAACCTCAAAAAACTGTCCTGCGTGTATTTTAATTCATAGGAGTTATATATTTATAATGTATTGTATGACATGGGATGCATATTTTCTCTCGTGATATATACAAAAGAAAAAAGCTACAGATTTCTTTGTTGCCTCATTTTTGTCTCCTTCATGAGACAATATCACCTTCAGGGCAGAGGCAGCCTTGAAAACCGTGGGACATGGGGCCTCCCTGGTGGTGCAAGGGGTTAAGTCACAGCAACTAGGAAGCTGTCCCCAGCCGCTGCAGCACGAGTTCGACACCCGGCCAAGGAGCTGACCCACCGGGTGCAGCAGACCTCTCTGGTGTCACCAGCTGCTCCCCTCAGCAGTGCGTTTTGGTCCATCTGCCTGTTCTGCTCCCTACTCTGTCTCTGGAGAAACCTCTCACTCCCTGCATCTCTGGCCTGTTCTTGTATGATAAATAAATAAAATCGTAAAAAACAAACACCACAACAGTAGAGACGGAGCTTGGAAACACGAGTTGGTGAGAGGAACAAGTGCAAAGGACACGTGGAAAGGCTCGGTGTACAGGGAGTGTCCCCAGTAGAAAGTGGACTTGCCGGCAGCCTGGGGTGAGGAGGAATGGGGGGCCACAGATAATGGGTTGGGCTCCTCTTTGGGATCAAAGGGTGCTGGCGACGATGCATGACTGAGTGTACTCAGATCACTGGTTGGTGCACTTTGAAAGAGCAACATTTACACTCCTGCCAAGTACTCAAAATATGATTCTTTATTCATATTTGACTTTACTGCTTCTAGAGCACGATACACATAGTGTTAACTTCCAAGACCCTACTCAAGTTACTCTAGCTCCTCTTCCACTTAACTGATCTTCGAAGGGTTACCTTAAATTTAGGACCCTTGGCAAGTGATCCCCTGCTTTCTAGCCTTGGACACCTCATTCTCCCTCCTTTGAGAGCCCGTAACAGCAGGTTTTGACGCTTAAAATCACCATACTGGCCTTAATTGATACTTTACATTTCTATGTAGATTGTTTCTCTGATGTAAAGTGATAACAAAGACAGTAATCATTTGCACTGCACAGTATTTTCATCGTTTTCAAAATACCTTTACATACACAGTCAGATTGTAACCCATACAACAATATTGAAATAATTTCTACCTCTTTTATAAATGAGAAAAGGAAGATCTAAAAGATGACATGATTTGCTGAAAATCATTGAGTTGGTAGGTGTCTGGCTCCCTCTCTCGCTCCCCCCCATTATACTGAGGGATTTATAATTTTCCTATTACACAAATCATGTTCTTTGTTTCTGTGTCTTACGCAACACCTAGTATTCGCTTTTATTTGGGTTGCGGCTACTACAGAAATGCAGCAAGCACTTATTGATGCACTCAATCATCAATGCAAACGCCAGTCACAACCGAGGCTGGTCTGCAGCTTGTCCCACAGACAATCTGGCTTTAATAGAAAATGCTTCCATTTCCACAGCTGATAGTACTTTTAGAGCCCGCTGACCAGGTGCCTGGGTGCAGTCCATACTATCAGCATGCCTGGCTCTATCGAAATGACTCGGGATAGTGACTTTGAGGAGAGGCTTCGCCTCCATCATCCAGGGGACAGTTAAGTGTGGTCTGTTAATTTCAATGCCATATGCTCAGTTCTATAACCACTGCAATTAAGGTACTTAGAATGCAACGGCTTTTCCTCACCCCAGGATTTTTTTCTGAAAGCAGAAGCATTTTTATTCATTCATTTATTTATTGTTTTCTACCCCACCCCCTTTCCCTTTTGAAAAGATGTATTTATTTATGCATACTTCTTAGAACTGGGGTGTAGAACAGAGGTGTGGGGGGGGCAAGAGGATTCACCAGAGACAGTGGGGAGCAGAAGAGGTGGACTGACTGAAATCCACTGCTGAGGGGAGCAGAAGGCGGGTCAGGAGAGAGGTCTGCTGTGTCATGTGGGTAACCTCCCTGGCTGGGTATCGAACCTGTACTGCAGCGGATGGTGATGGCTTGATAGCGCTGATACTTAACCCCTGTGCCACCAGGGAGGCCCAAGCAGAAGCATTTTGTATCAAAGTTTACACCTAAATTACACAGTCTGCATTTTTATGTAAAAAAAACTAGACCTAACATTGTATTTAAAAAACTCCATCTCTAGCACTGCTGTTCACTTAATTAACTGCTATTCACTTAATTAAATCCACCCCCCAGCCCCAGCCCCGCTGACACAGCTCCTGTGCGTGCAGGTGCTGGCTGGAGAGAGTGACACACTCAGATTACCTCCTGCTTTTTGCCTACTCACACATACTGCACGGTGAGGCTGGTAATGACAGCACCCATCCCCCCTTTTCACGGATGTAAAAACTGAGACACCCAAGTTCACATGACTAATCAGGGCCAGAAGTGGAAGCTGGAAGCTGGCCAGACTAACCACTGTGCTCATGATGTCGTGCTGCGATCTCCTGCTGCCTTCCCAGTTACCTTTATTCTTAGAAACACAGTGTCAGTGCGCGGGCTCTTCTGGCTTCCTTGCACTATTTTTTTAAAATTTTGTATGACAGTTTATTTTTACATCATTTTGTACATTTCCTCCCTCCATCTCAATTGTAATCCCCGCATCCCTGCACTATTACTTAAAAGAAAAACAAAAACAAAATGGGCCCTCCCTGGTGGCGCAGCGGGTTAAAGCACAGCACTAAGAAGCTTAAGCCAATTCCGCATGAGTCCGATCCCCGCCTGCCCCAGAGGAGATCCACATGGCTCGGCAGACCTCCCCTGACCCGCCCACTGCTCCCCTAGTGTACTTCGTTGATCTGCCTGTTCTGCTCCCCGCTCTGCTCCTGGTGAATCTTCTCACCCTCCACATCTCTGGCCTGTAGCCCAGTTCTGTATGAATATAAATAAATCTTTTTTTTTTTTAAAAAAAAACCTCCTCTTGTTTTTAAATAAATTCTAAGCAGAAACAATATAAAATAATAGATGCAAACTGGGTAACTGGAGGCCTGAAGTAGAAGTTGAAAGCCCCCATCTGAGAATTAAAAAAAAAAAATACTGCTTTAGGATAACCACAATTACTTTGAGCACGTCTGGTGTACCAAGCAGGGGAATAATGAATTCATCCTGTTTATTCTGAAACCACCTTATTAAGTAAGTTAGCCTATCCCTTGTGTAAGTACTTTCTGGCTTTGGAGAATCAAGTAACTCGGTCGTGACCACTCAGCTAGTAAACAGGAAAGCCAAGCGCCGCATCTGGCTGGCTCCCGCTGAGCTCAGCCCAGCGACTGGGCCGGAGGGCTGCGGGGGTGCATGAGCCTTCGCCGTGTTCTCACGCAGCACCTCCAGCATTTCGCCGCAAGAGCACAGCTAAGCTGCAGCCAGTGCTCTGTGTGGCCAGGCACTGGCGGGACAGACGGCAGACCGATGGTCACTCTCCCCGCAAGGGGTGACTGGGCCTTGTCGTCCTTATTCATTTTCAAGCACATGGTGTTATCAGTCATCGCTGTTCTTGGACTGTGTTTATGATTATGTATGTCTAAACGTGAATTCTTTTCTGATCTGTTGCAGTTTTTCCTTACAAGCCTATGGGCACTATCTTATAAAAGGGCATCAACTTTTTTTTTTTTTTTTTGTTGGTGCAGCTATCAGCCCAGACTTTATTCTTGAACTGTGAGGGCCTCTTCATTTAAAGATAATCCAGAAATAATGAATGGGGCTTCGCTACACCATGAGAGTGCCTCGGGACGCGGCTCCCTGAGGGCATCAACTCTTTCTTGAGGCTGTTTTCCTATGTGAAGTTGTTCATGCTGAAATCCTATGACTGTGCCGCTTCCCCCCCCCCCCCCCCGCAGTCCCTTGGGGACACACCTGGAGGTGGAGGAGGTAGGCCCTCTGGCCTCTGGCACACCCTTAGGTTTAATGTAGGTGTGCCTCATGTTGGCTATTCGCTATACTTCAAAACACCATGCAGCCCCTCTATTAAAAAGTGAAACCGCAGGATTTTAAAAACTTTCTAGCCTTCTTAAGTCTTCTTATTCTAAATTCCAAGATGATACCGGGACAAAGCTTCCATATAAGCTGGACTCTTTTTGCCACAAATTTTTAGTATTTCTGATTCCGACAATGTCAACCAGAAATGAGAATAAACAATCCAGTCCATAATTCTTCATCTCATCCCCTCACTCTGAAAATACTTCACCAATCTCAAACTCTAAATTGGTTAACATGTTTAGCTTTTACCTCATTATCATTTTAAAGAATTGATGGAATACTGCTATATAACATTATTTAGGTTCCAGGTGCACAGACTTATATCAACACTGTATATGCTCCCTCATGCTCGTCACTGGAATTCTACTTTCTATCCATCGTTAAACTGCTCCATTATTTTTTGTAATGACTTGGGGCTTCAGGAAAACCATCCAGGCACTTCAAAAACTGAGGTAAATGATATGATATAAAGAACCAAACAACCAACTTATTCCAGAATAAAAATAGAAAGCAAAATATAAACTAAAATTATCAAGAGCGTACATTTCTATAGTATATTTTTATCATATTTCCTAAGAAAATAGAAGGCCTCCCTGGTGGTGTAGGGGTTAAAGTCTCAGCACTATGAAGCTAACACCAGTCACAGCAGTATGAGTTCGATCCCCAGCCAGAGAGCTGACCCACATGACACAGCAGGCCTCTCCTGTCTCGCCCACTGCTCCCCTCAGCAGTGCAGTCCACCTACCTGTTCTGCTCCCTACTTGGTCTATGGTGACTCCTCTCACCCCCCCCCCCCCAAATCCTAAACTCCAGTTCTCATAACACATAAAAAAAAAAAGTAAATTTTCAAAAAAAAGAAAAATGAATGGATTCACCCATTAGGTCATGTGCTCATAAAAAGATCTTGTTAATATATCGGCATAGAGCCGAAATCCCAAATTTGAGGTATTTACTTTGTTGGATCATTTGTGTTATGACTAACCCTTGCTATTAAGAGGAAACACACTCAAAATTCATTTAATCAGATTTTAAGACTTTCTCCCCTCTCACATACAATAACATAGGAAGTCTTGGAAAAAAGTACTCTTCTCCTTTAAAATTCTACTTTGAGAGCCATTAGCAATTCTATCAAGCTTGCCTCATCACACTGACCTGTTTACAAATAAGAAGGCTAAATTTAGAAATCATGGAAGTAAAAAAATGTGAAAGATATAGAAGCCAAATTGGTGCTTTTTGTTTGTCACAGGCATCCTAACGACAGGCCTAGAAATGTCACCTCCCTGGCAATCAGGAGTGATTGTGTAACTCACAGAAGCCTCTGACAGGGCTCAAGTTAGGGCAGCCGCCCGCCTGGGTGTCTGTGGCTGTCCTCGTTAAAAGAAATAAATCACTGAAGGCGCCCACTCCCTCTGACAGCATTTTCCCTCTTTCAGAGTCTTTACCACCTCTGTAGTGCACTCAACATATTTAAAGAAAGGCACGAGGAAAACTATTATAATTTACAGTCACTGTCATTATTTCTGTATAGAACTGTAATTTACAAGTTGTTTTTGTATGCTTCACTCACAGACATTTCCTTACTAAATTCAAGGTTCTGCTAACAGATCAGAAAATCCTATGCAATAATAGAAAAAGGAAAGAAACACACAGAATGTGTTGCTGGTTACAACCTTTTATATTACACACACATGCACAGTGTTATTTCACACAGGAGTGTGTCACTTGCTTTTTGATCGAGTTTTGCTGTACTGCAGCCTTGATAGTGAATAAAAAACAAAATCACAGATAGTAACAAGACTGATTTGCCAAGTAAAAACAATGATTATTCATGTTATTCTTATGAAACCGTGGAATGAAGAAAACAGCTATTATTTTTAACAAGGAAAAAATCTTAAATTCAGTGTGTTTACTGCACTTAACAAAAATTTAACTCTTGATCTAACTTATGCAGAAAAAAGAATAGCGGATAGTTACAGAAACAGAGGGTGTAAATATCGTACCATATACTCCTTTGTCTAGAAGTAGTAAAAATTCATTCACTGCATTCCGCATCTCACGTTCGGTGAGGTCCAGCAGCGACACGACCTTGAAATCGAGCTGCCTTAGCAAGTTGGTCAGTTCATACACATCCACCAAAGGCGCTTTTAGTTTGGGGTGATCCCAGTAATTCATATTTCCTATCAGAAGAGCAACCTTGTCCTTTGCTGTTAAGGAAAAAAAAGAGGAGAATTTAGATAGAAAGATTAACATAGAACACGCAGAAATATTATAATGGGTTTTACAATCCAGGTTGGACCAGGACTTAGTTTCATGGCAGCGCTAACCCTTAGGGACAGACCCACACACTCTTCTGAGGAATTAACTACTGAAATTAAACGACGGAAGCTTTTGAGAACCAGGAGAAAGCCTGATTAGCTTATGTGGAGCATAATGGCAACTAATGTCAAAGCCAAACTTTCACGGAATTTCAATGAAAGTTAAAATACGCAACAGGCTTTGCAGCAGTTCTATATACGGAATGCTTGGAAGTGGGTTCCCACAAATTAGGTTCTTTTATGCTGAGAATGGAAGAGGCTGAAGCACGAAGCATTGAAGAGAGGACAGGAACTGCACCGAGGCCAGGAAAGGCAGGTGGCAAAAGCAGGAGAAACAAGGGCTGTTTCTTCTTGTTTTCAGTTGATGTAGTTTTTCCTTAGCTGAGATGCAGCTACCTTAGGGACATGGCTGACCTTAGTTCTCTGAGGTCAGGGCCCTAAGCAGCCTTTCTGTTTAGGAAAAGATCCAGCCCACACCTTACAAAGCAGCAGCTGCTCGGTCAGCCGAACTGCCTGTCCAAACACAGATGCAGAAGGCTTGACAACAGCTTAGCGCTCGAGAGGTATCCCGCACTGTACCTTTGCTGATCTGCAGGGGTTAGCTGAAATTGTTTTTATTTTTTTAATATATATTTTCACATCATTCTGCCTTTTTGTACCCTGTATGCGTTCTCATCTTGGTTGTAACCCCTGTGGAATTCCCACCCCCGTGTGCCATCCCACGGTCCGGTCCCGTGTGCTCTTCCCATCCCTGTTTGATCCTATCCCTCTCACCCCCTGCAGAATGTCTCTGGCTTACAGTGCTTGTTGATTTTGGTTTTCCCTTTATTACAATTTTTTCCCCCCTGACCTAGTGCACTCCTCCTGCAAGTGAAACCATCCGGTATTCGCCCTCGCAACCCCCCCACCCTCCCACCACACCACCACACGTCACCAACATGGCGGCGAAAGGACGCTAAGTACCTAAACGGGAGACAACGCCGATAGAACCTGTTGTAGTTTTTTCTTGCGACTGGGAGTGGGGCTGTGCAACGCGTGTGATGGTATAATCCGCCATGGAGACGCCAGGGAGCAGCAGAGAAGGAGGACTGGGCAGGACCAGCCAGTTGGCCAAGAGCCACACTGGGTAGGGTTGCAGGCCACCCCCTCTGACATGCCAGGCCCCGGTGATCAACCCCTGTCACCAAGTGCCGCTAAGTTGTTTATTTATAAATTACTCTGGAGAGCACTCTTATGAAACTGAGCCGGGCACAGGGAAGCACAGTTGATCTGGTGTTTGCAATATGCAATGTAATTTCAGGCTTCAAATCATGACAATGATTATCTTTCACCAAAAATCTCTTTGGCAAAATTTCTTCTGAAACCACAGAACACTGAGGTCCAGTGTTAAATAATGTTTTCAAGTTCAAAGAATGTGACTTTCTCAAAGTGGCAGAAAAACCCCACTGCAAAAAGTCGTCCTGCTTTTATGTCATGGTCATGGTCTCTTTATAGATCCACATTTTCAGAGATTTCTTATAAACTGCCTATTCTTTTAAAAAAAATTATTTCAATTATTTTTTGGGCAATATATGATTTCTTCCCTTAAGTAACAAAGCACCTAAGGTTCATCACCACCTCCCCGGTGCTCTCCCTCTTCACCCCTCCAAGGATGCTTCATATCTGTGCCCAGCTTTCAAGGTTTGTCTTCGTCTGACCTGTTTTCCTATATTCCACATGTAAGCAAAATAATGTGATATTTATCTCTTTCCTTCTGACTTATTTCACTTAGCATGATCCCTTCCAGCTTCATTCATGTTGCCGCAAATGGCACGACTTTATCGTCTTTGATCACTAAGTAATATTCCATTGTATGTATATGTACACACACATCTTCTTGATCCATTCATCTGTTTGGGGGCATCTGGGTTTTTTCCAAATCCTGGCTACTATACACAGTGCTGGAGTAAGGAGTGCAGCTCTCTTTTCTTACTATTATTGTGCTCTTTGGGTAGGGTCCTAGGATTGGAGTAGCTAGGTTGCATAGCAGACCCATTCCTAGTATTTTGAGGAACCTTCTGCTGAACATACTGGCAGGTTTAGTTTATATTCCCACCAGCATTGTAAGAGGATTCCTTTTTCTTCACATCCTCATCAGCACTTGTTTCTGTTGTTTTTAACATGGTCCATCCTCACAGATGTGAGGTGGTATCTCAGAATGGTTTTGATTTGCATTTTCTTGATAACAAGTGATGATGGTCTTCCATCTGCCAGTTGGCCATTTGCATTTCTTTGGAGAAGTGTCTATTTAGCTCTTCTGCCCATTTTTAATGGGGTTGTTTAATTGTTTTGTTGAGTTGTGTGAGCTCTTTGTAGGTCTTTGATATAAACCCCTGATGAGATGTATGGTATGCAAATATTTGCTCGTACTCAGTGGACTGTCTCTTTGTTTTGCACTATTTCTTTTGCTGCACAGGGACTTTTTAGTTTGGTATAGTCCCAACTGTTTATATTCTCCTTTCTCTTCTTTGCTTTTGGAGACAAGTTCTCAAAGGGTTTCTGCATTGTATGTCACGGAGTGTCTCGCCTTTGTTTTCTTCTGTATGTTTTATGGTTTCAGGTCTTATATCCAAGTCTTTTGTCCAATTTGAGTTGGTTTTTGTGCGTGCTGAAGGAGTTTGCTTGGCATGTGGCAGTCTAATTCTTCCAGCACCATTTATTGAAGTCAATTTCCTCCTTCCAGTGTATATTCTGTGTCACAGATTAGTTGACCATGTATGTGTGTTCTTGTTTCTGGATCTGCTAAATTGCTGATTTTTATGAAGATGTGTCTGTGTGTCCTTCTTTATATATTTTAGGAAAATATAAAATGATGCTGAAATCACATTTCTACCTCGTTAACAGTTACTTTACTTCTGTACAAATGGAAATATCTTCTTTCACCCGAGAGATAAAATCAATTCCTAAGACTACTAAATATGCAAAGAAATCCAGACATAAAGCTTTTGCTTAACTGTCTTCAGTGATAAAACTCAAGGAAAGAGTTGAGAACACTCAGAATGAATTTCAATAGGAGGCTGCAGTAAAACTTAACAGCACTCGTATCTCACTTTAAAAGTTTTATCTTAAGTAAACTGAACATGCACTCTTACACCGAAGTACTCGTACACAGCAGAAACTGTTAGCTGGCTCATTCAAAGAATTCTCCTGTGTGCTCCTTCAACCCTTGCAGAATTCAGATCCTACCACAGCACGGGGCTTAATGAGCTTGGTGGTGGAGTGAGAGGGGAGGAGTCTGCAGCTCGAGCGGCCACTGGCCAATCCTGGGGCTCCCACAGCCAGTCAGGCTATGTTGGTGTTAGCCCAGTGGGCCCTTCTGGTGGGTTATTATTCATTCTAGCACATAGCCTGGTCTCAGTTGTCCTGATAGAAAACAATTATAAAATATGTACTAGAAAAAAAATCACTGTGTGTGTTTGGGGGAAAAAATTCTCAAATTAAGCATCACTGGATGTTTCTAATATAAATTCGTTATTTGTTGGTCTTTAAAAAAATCTATTTAGAAAGAACACTGGCATTTACAGAATGCAAGGGTTCAACTTGTGAGAACTATGTGCCTTTCAATGTATGCATCAGTATCTGATTGTAACTTCTTGAAAATTTTTCCCCAAAGGTAATTTTTTAAAAAGATTTATTTATTTGTGCATACAGAACTAGTGCACAGGCCAGAGGTGAAGGGATGGAGAGAGGATTCACCAGAGACAGAGTGGGGAGCAGAACAGGCAGATATACTGAAATCCACTGCTAGGGAGAGCAGTGGGTGGGTCAGGAGAGGTCTGCTGCGCCATGTGGGTCACTCCCTGGCTGGGGATCGAACTCATGCTGCAGTGGCTGCAGACAGCTTCATAGTGCTGTGCTTTAACCGATTGCACCACCAGGGAGGGTACCAGGGAGGGCCCCAAAAGGTAATTTTTAATAGCTAGTTTCTAAAATGTCTTATGAACATTTTCTGGAATTTGATGTTAATAATGATGAAATTAAATAAATCTTACCTGGCCCAATTTACTTGTAAAATGGTTCCCAAATGATGAGTAAACCGGGGAAGATTTAGAAAGAGAAGGAGACTGCAGAGGTTGAAAAAGAAATGACAAAGACTCATTCCAGGAAATAAGTTGTAAGAAGAGGAAAAAAAAAAAAAAAGGCAGACATTAGAGCTATGGTAGAGAAAGAAACAGTAAAACTTGAAGTTGAGGAGATAAAAGTGAAGAATCAAAGAAAACTTCAAAATAGCAACTCTATAAGCAATTTATGATGTTGTTCAAATGACTAAAATACGTGAGGAAAACATTTACTGTAAAAGCCACCCACAATTTCTTGAACACACACTGATTATAGGAAAAACAAAAATGCTAGTTGATTAAGCAGTAGAATAATAAAACCACTTCAGGAAAATATTGTAACATGATCCTAGACACTTTCCAATACAATGTGTTTTACAATACTAATTCCCAATCTAATTTTTCTTTTCTTTTTTCTAAAGATTTATTTATTTATTTATGCATACAAGAACTGGGGTACAGGCCAGAGGTACAGGGGGTGAGATACTTCACCAGAGACAGAGTGGGGAGCAGAATAGGCAGAATGACCAAAATACAGCGCTGAGGGGAGCAGCGGGCAAGACGGGGAGGTCTGTTATGCCCTGTGGGTCAGCTCCCTGGCTGGGGATTGAACTCGGGCTGCAGTGGCTTCGGACAGCCCCACAGCACTGTGCCACCAGGAAGGGTCCCCCGATCTAATTTTGAATGTGTCACTCATCATTCATTATGAGCGACACATTCATAAATACCTGGAAAGGGGCCTGGCACATATCAAGCGCTATGCAACTGTTTACTAAATAAGAACTCTCTGGTCATCTCTCAAAAATTATGCATTAGCATCACATCTGATTTGTTGAATGTACAGTCCTTGTTGGTCTCGTACATAAATCTTCATCTCTCTGTTCTACAAATAAAGTCCAAGCTCCTCAGTCTGCATATACACCATTCATATTCCAGTCTGTGCTTATCCTTGCAGCTGGGGTGAAAGACAACCCCCGTGAACGCGGGACCCCTGCCCCACTAAGTGTGGTCACCCTCATCCTGGCCCCAGATGTCCACCCCACATCTGGGCTGCCTTGTGATGAACTAACAGCACACTGTCCCGGGACGCTGTTAGTTCTAGGTCTAACCCTTGAGTAATCCTGATGGTTTCACTTTTTTTTTTTTAAGATTTATTATCTATTTATTTATGCAAATAACTGGGGTGTGGGCCACAGGTGTGTGTGGGGTTGAAGGGGGGTGTGACAGGATTTACCAGAGACAGTGGGGAGCAGAACAGGTGGCTCCACTGAAATACACTGAGGGGAGCAGCGGGAAGGTCAGGAGGGGTCTGCAGTGCCACGCGGGCCACCTCCCCGGCTGGGGATGGAACTCGTGCAGTGGCTGCCAATGGCTTGGTAGTGCTGAGACGTCATCCCTTGGGCCACCGGGGAGCCCCTGTCAGTTTCACTTTTGCAATCTTGGCACCATGTAAAGAAATTTACAGCTACATGGTGAGACCATGAGGAGAAAGAAGGACAGTCGAGGGGGAGAGAGGCTGACAGAAAGCTGCAACACAGGAAAACTGGGGAGCACAATGCTCCCTGAAAAGGGCAGCCACTATTCACCCACAAACAGCAACTACTTTTCGAGAGAATGTTGAAACCTGCATTTCTATATGCTATCTGATCATTGACAAGTGATTGTAATTATTAAAAATCAGTATATGGTCCCCCACTGCCACCACCCCTCACGCCAGGAGTGTGCATGGCCTGTGTGACCTCATGGCTTCACCCCTGTGCTCTAGCATCACGTCTGCACTGCTGACAGCACAGCTCTCCCCACCGCAGCCTCTCCTGAGGCCACACACACGCAGCACCTGCTGCACATCTTCCCTCAGATGCCAGACACCTCCCACATGAGGTCCCCAAACGATAGTGCGCTCTGCGTCTTCCCTGGGGTCTGTGCTCCCTCACTCGGCACTCACCCGGGGCTCCCTGACCTAGCCGAGCAAACACCTCAGACACGCACGCTCGCCAGCAGGCCCCGTCTCCTAGACATCTGCGGCCCCTGTCGCTGGCTCTGTCGAGTCTGCAGTCTCACTCGGCCCTAGCTAGGCTAGTCCAACGGTCTCCTGATTTTTCTCCAAAACACATCATCATCTTCCAGTTTACTTTCCCCGTGACCTAAGGCAACTTTTCACCGATGAGCCCCGCTGCCCCCTCCATCAGCTGGCATGAGAAGTGGGCTCCAGCTAACATGGTCTCCCCTTAGTCTGCCCGCCCACCTCTGCTCTTGCTACGGCACAGTGTGTGCCACAGCCCTGCGCGTCACCACCCCAGTCACCCCTCTGCAGCTCTGGCCCGGGACTTCAAGGCCTCCGTGTTTCCTGCCTCCTTCCAAGCGCAGGCTTGCAGCACAGCGCTCCGGTGCTTTCCCTCATCCCCCACCCCACCGCCAGACAGTACCAACCACTTCTGTGTGACATGCGTGTTTCTTTGTGTTTCCATTTTTGTTTTCATGTTGTCAAAACACAGAAATCATTCCAAAGAGGCTGACGTGGTCCCAGAAATGAAACTTACACTCTTTTCCAAGTTCTTTTACAAATATCCAAAATGAAACATTTGGCCTCAATGTTATTCAAATATCTATAAAAACTGTCAAATTAAAATGTCTGACATCCCTTCGTGATCACTGTAAGTCACATACTTTGTTCTTTGCTCAAGGACTTTAAAGACATACTCACCTAAAGGCTGGTTAGCTGCTTGCTCTTTATTTTCTATAAGAAAGATAAACATGCAAAAAAAAAAGGTGTTATTGTTATCTATGACAAAAATATATGGAAAGAATGAATAATAATAACAGTAGCAATGTGTTTCTATCAGCTAAATGGCAATTTTAAGATTTTCAAATCTCTGTTGAACACATACACCTGGATGGACAGAGATGGAATCAGGGCAGAAACACCTTTGCCAACTGATTGTCACGGCTGGGGGCTAAAATCTTTAACAGCCAAGGCAGAAGCACAGTGTGGTAACCGTGGGTGGCACTAGGAAGCGGAGACCCGCCTGGCACTGCGGTAGAGGCTGTAAATGGCTCACGCTGAGGGACACACCGTTACTGTCTGCAGGGAACGCACAGACCACGCCTCCAGATCCAGAATCTGAGGTGGACACAGATGAAGTCCGTTGCCAAGGTGTCAACTTCCCAGTCCCTGCTCTGTGCCATTTACGCTACATAAAATGAGAACCCCTCCCTCCTTGGCTCCATGGAAGAGACACAAGGAAAGAAGAAATCGTGTCAGTTCTATGTCTACTAATACAGACATGTAACTAATCTTGTTTGCACCACTAGATTTACTAAAAGCTTATTAAAGTTTTTCTTTTTTTCAAAACTCAAGATTTTTTTTTTGGGGGGGGGAAGGGGGTGGGTTTGGTTCCTCAGGAGTAAGGGTACAATGAAACAGGGGCCAAGAAAATGTTAGACACCTGGTGGTGGCTGTTTGTAAAAGTTTTCCTGAAATGACTTTTCACCAAGTTCGCTGAAAGGCAGGAAATACAAAATTTCAGAAATGGGGATTCGAACTAGGCTGGGAGCCACAACTAGCCGGTTAACAGGAAGACCTGCAGGGCTGCACAGGCCGGGTGTCTGACGAGCCTCACCTGGCCTTGGGGACGCCAGTGAGGACGGTGCCATGACAGGGGCTCAGCTGTCTAATAGGAATATGCAGTCAGCACAGCAGCCGCCACTCACAGTAACAGATGTGCGTCAGCAAGGTATGGGTAAGAGAGTCACAGTGGTGAAATGAGAAGCAACGTGGCGAAGAAATAAGCAGACCCTGCAGCTTCGTGTGATATGCTTGTGTTCTTAGTCTACGCTGGCAGGCTTTGCTCTTAGGTACATTTGTAGGTTCCATCACTGTCTTTCAGAAAGCTCCCTTTTTTTCCCCTCAAAGATTTATTTATGTTATTTGTGCATACAAGAGCTGGGGTGTAGGCCAGAGGTGCAGGGAGTGAGAGGATTCAGCAGAGACAGTGGGGAGCAGAATAGGCGGATCTACTGAAATCCACTGCTGAGGGGAGCAGCGGGCGTGTCAGGAGAGGTCTGCTGGACCATATGTGGGTCACTCCCTGGCCGGGGATCGAACTCATACAGCAAATGGCTGCCATAGCTTGCTAGTGCTGAGACTTTAACCCCTGCGCCACCAGAGAGGCCCCTCAGAAAGCTGTTGACCTGTACTGATGAACAGTCTTTACACAAGTCTCACTGTTACAATGCCTTTGATCTCAGTAAAAGTTGTGCCTTTAACTTGTTCAAAGTTCTGTTCTAGTTATAATAGAGTGATGCCTATTTGGGCCAATGCTATCTCTTCATGGTGACTGACCAACTAACACCCCAGCACACTATGACTTCACATAAAGACCCCCTTACCCCCAGTAAAGTGAGGTTTTTTCTATGACCAAGCCACCTTGAATGGGGTCCGAGGGTGTAGGAGAGTTGAATAATGTCACCCTGTCACTCTTTCAAAGGCAGTTTTTTGTTCTTCAAATTAAAAGATCACATACTGGGCCCTCCCTGGTGGCGCAGCGGGATAAAGCACAACACTGAGAATCTAAAGCCGCTTCCGCATGAGTTCAATTCCCGCCTGCCCCGAGGTGACCACATGGCGCGGCAGACCTCTCCTGACCCGC
>NW_004567117.1:37945468-37967322 GCF_000260355.1 Condylura cristata | reverse complement strand
TCAACACTAAAATACATTATTTAAATAAAGACAAAAGTCACTGCATCAAAAGAAGACAAAGTATCCTTATGAGTTAACTTAAAAATCTGCAGCTAACATTTCAGTTACTTACCAGGATGTCCAAGGTTATGTAGTTCATCTAAAATGAAGAGAAAAATAAATCAAGTTTAAACAGTATCGTTCTGATTTAGCACAAATAGTAAGAGTTAGCTAAATTAGATTTTGAGCTATTAGTCGTAAGACAAGGCGTTATCAACTCAGAACTTTTCAAATGCCTGAAAAGAGAAGCCACACAAATGCTGAACAGGAAAGAACCTGCTGTGAGCATCACCTAGGACTTCTGAGCTGTTTTCACTTTCAGCAAGCGGTAAAAAGCTCAACAGACTCATTCATGATTTGTTCACTTTTAGATATCCTGGCCAATTGTGAGACAAAAATAGTCAAGATAGATTTTTCTGTGGCCTCCACTATAAACATCTTGAAGCTCATTAAACAATTTCAAATGAACTTTTTTTTAAAAAAGATTTACTTATGCATACAGAACTGGGGTACAGGCCACAGGTGCAGTCATCTGAGAGGATTCACCAGAGACAGAGTGGGGAGCAGAACAGGCCGACTGACAAGTCCACTGCTGAGGGGAGCAGCGGGCGGGTCAGGAGAGGTCTGCCGTGCTGTGTGGGTCACCTCCGGGGCAGGGGGGGATCGAACTCGTGCTGACGTGGCTTCAGCTTCTCAGTGCTGGGCTCTAACCGCTGCGCCACCAGGGAGGGCCCTCAAATGAACTTTTTAAAAAATGAACTGTAAGTTTCAGGATCGTCTGAGATCTACAGAATTACTGTGCGGAGAACCCCACTTGCACCCACGCCTACGCCCCCTATTTTGAACACCGTTTGTTAGCCGAGAAGATCTGTCACGATCCCGAGGGCTGCTTTGGTGGCCCAGGGCCCTGTCGGGCTCCCTGTTGCATTTCTTGTGTTTCCTTGGCTCCTTCCTCTTCATTGCTTCCCTCAATTTGATGACCTTAACAGTTCAGAGCTTGAGGGTGAGGTACTTTACAGACTGTCTTCAACAGGAATTTGCCTGACATCCTCCCGTGGCTACACTGTGCACTGTGATTTCGTAGGCATGGTGTCTACAGTGTATTAACCTGCGCTTCCCAGCCACAGCACAGATCTAGCAGACATCCCTGGCATGACAGACATCTATTTTCCCCTTGATAAATTCTGAGGACAGAAATTAACCAGCAATAAATTACAAACAGCGTACTGTTCATAGTATCCAGGAACTTGTTCTTATCTGTGATATAAAATCAGCTAAAGAGTGGCACCAGCCACAGCCACTTCCTTTGCCTTTAGCACCAAAGTCTTCACTCATTTCCAGCACTGTTCTAGCCCATCTTCGGCGAGGCTGCTTCACACAGCCTGAATATGTTTACTTTTTTGTCGTGGTCCGCCTTCTCTCCTGGGAGTCCCCATACTCTACCCTCTTCCTAGGAGATACTTTAAAAATTTATATATTCATAGTCACCATTACTATTATCTTCCAGGATGGTTTCAGAGCTTTAAAAACCACTCAGTCCCCACCCCACCCCTTATCCCAGGCAAATATCTTTAAAAATGCATAACGTGCTGTGGGTAACGTCACGCAGGTACAAACGAATGTAGGGAGCTGTTCATGATCTGTGTCACCAACTACAAGCGTGTCCACTTTGGAGGCTTCTGCAGAGTGCCGAGTTGGACTGATATTTTCCATCAGATATTTAGATATTTTTGGAGTAATTCTTGTTGAATTTCTCAAAGTGTTCTGAACTTATTTAACAAAAAATTATTGCTTCTATAGTGTTTGCTATTTATTTTGAAAAAAATTAGAGGGGACACCTTGCAGGGAAAGAAGTACAGAAAGGTGACAAGTCACATGTACCACCCTGAGCCAGTTTCTTCCTAAAGGCCTTTACCTCAGGAAAGTCAAGAAAATCATGCAGTGAGAAAAAAAAAAAAAGAGAGACGGAAGAGGTGATTGGTTCGCATTTCTTCATACAGCTTCCCTCACACAGGCCTCACAGGCCCTGGGACTGGAATCCCTGATACTAGAGGATTTCTGTTTACAGCTCTGTCCTGGGATGAAGCCAGTGTCACTACAGCATTTCCAGGTGACATCATGCAGATGTGAAGAACAGGATGGCCAAGAAACACGAGATTTAACATTATTTTCTTTGCCCAAGGAGAGCCAAGTTTATATAATAAAGAGGCAGAAATTGAAAAAATACTTTGCTATCCATAAACCTGATCACACCAAGGGAAGATTTAAAGCTAATACATTACAACTGATGTAGAAATCTCAGTTAAGTGAAACAAATTAGAAGCTTCCATTGACACAGCTTTTCAGTTCTTGTTCTGTATTATAATAAAGGTAATATGGTAGATTTACCTACATTTTGTACTTTCAAAAAACTGATCTTATCAATTTTGTATCAAAGCAGAATATTTACCCTTTTATAATACATGTATCAAACAAGAAATTTGTCCTGAAACTTTGCAGAGAAGACGCCTGCAGTTGAGAGAAATCTGATGAAGGCTAAAAGTGTGATAAAGCTCTGAATGACTATGCAGGACAATAGCCACTTGGCTTCTCTACAAAATTTATGAAGACAAAAATTAAAAGGGTAATTTGTAGCTGAAAATTAGCAGTGTTTGCTATTCATAAAATATACAGGAAGTTTACCCTCACATGCGATGAAAATCAATTGAAAGTCATTTTAATAGTTTGTCAGTTTAGTAGAGTCTCTATGGAAATTTACAATCCCTCTAAGACTAAGATATAATAACCCAGGATCAAAGTTCTTTCTTATAGCGAGTATTTTTTCCATCACTGCACTCGTAGACAAGAACATTCCACCAGTCCCAAGAGGAGCCAGCATGCAGGGTCTCCAGGTGCGAACCAAAGGATTACTCTACCTTCAGTACACTCCACTGCCTCATCTGTTCTTCCTTGTTCCGGAGAAAACAAATGTGAATATACTGTAATTCATAATCTTAGGAATGGCAGCCATCAAGCAAACAAGAAATAAATACCATAGAAATATGCTGACAAATCAATATATGCAGTATTGTCTCTTAACACAATAACAACATCATGCAGTGTAAATAGACTACCCAAATTACAATCTTCATAATGGACGGGCTGATGATTACTTGTCGTTCTTTCCTTGACGTCTGCTTTTAAAATATGTTTCATTAAAAATCTTTCCCCCACTGACATCGGTGAATTGGTGGTGGGAAGCCCATGGTGGTTACAACTGAGATGGAAAAAGGCACAAAATGATGCAAAAATAAACTATCATATTATTTTAAAAAAAATTCATTTTAGATTAAAAAAAATCTTTCCCCATGGAAACAAGATTTTTACAGTGAAAGTTTCAAAATATACTTCCCCCATAAATGTCTCCAAATAAACCATCAAATTCAAAAATAAAACAAGCCCTTTTCTGATTCTTTCTGCTTTGCATGTGAACTTAGCTGACACATTTACTATGCATGTTCTCAGATGTCTATATAAATGTTATAACTTGTGACAACACAATATATCAAATAAAATGGGGTAAGAGAAAAAAGGTAGTCGAGTTTCTGTTGCTAAACGTTTGTTTCCCTCAGCCTATCCCACTGCCAGGGGTGCGGCTTACCTATGATGACCTCTACCTTCCTGCTGTCCTGGCTGTCTCGGTCATTATACACACGGCACCAGTAGGTCCCCTGATGATCCAGACCCACGTAAGGCACCTACAGCAACGTCAGAACAGACATGTTTCCTCTTCAACTTTAATTGACTGGGTGAAGGAGATTATTTTTGGGGGGGGGGGAACCCAACCCTATAGAACAACATTTCAGATGGCTTTGGACATGCTAAGATTATTTCCATTCATTAGGTTAAATAGCAGCAAGCAACTGAGAGAAAACTTCTAAGAGCGGTGGGTTTGCTGCGATTCTACTGGACATCTTGTTCTAAATCCTTAGATGTGGCAGGGCATTGCTTTCAAACACTTTTACGATGTGAGAATTACTACTGAATACGGGGATTGCAACTGAGATGGAAAAAGACATAAAATCATGTAAAAATAAACTATTATATATATTTTTTAAAAAGAATTACTACTAAATAATGGGACTTGCAACAAAAATACTGAAAACATTAAAATACCCAAAGACGATGAAGAGCAATGGCCTCCGTACTTTTCAATGGAACCATTTCACGAATTACTACCCCCCCCCGCCCCAACTGACTCCCTACCGTGTAGTTTTTTTTGGTCTCATGTGTTAATGGCGCTTCATTTTTGAACCACTGGTAGTGAGGAATGGGGCTTCCCACAGCGAAACAAAACAGGTTCAATGTGCTGCCAGGCGTCAGCTTCTGCGATCTCGGTTCAACACAGATCTGCAGCTTGCTTTCGGAGATACCATCCAGACTTTCTTAAATTAAAAAACAAAGAAATCACCAAGCCTAAATAAAGTCTCTAGGTTAAGAATAAAAGCCAGTGTTTTCACCTTTCATTTTTATTAAAGACTTACTTATTTATGCATACAAGAACTGGGGTACAGTCCAGAGATATAACTGGGATATAGGCCCGAGATGTGGGGGGTGAGAGGCTTCGCCAGAGACAGAGTGGGGAGCAGAAACAGGCAGATCCACAGAAATACACTGCTGAGGGGAGCAGTGGGTGAGTGAGGAGAGGTCTGCTGCACCATGTGGGTCAGCTCCCTGGCCGGGGATCGAACTTGTTCTGCAGTGGCTGGTGATAACCTCACAGTGATGCTCTTTAACCTCTTGCACCACCAGGAAGGCCCCTCACCCCTCATTGGTAAATAGATGGGTTCTCAAGTTTACCTTTCATTTTCTTTCAACAACCTTTAGTAACATCTCCCAAAGTGTTTCATGAAACAGTAGTGTTCCTAGAATACTCAGAAATGATTCGTGGATAGTAGGATGTTGTAGATTATGGTGGGTTCATCAGGGTTTCTTCATTGCAGGATTTCACAGAGCTTTTGTTGAGTTAAGCAGTTGTGAATGTAAGAGGGGAAAATAGTTCAAGTGGTTTCCAAATGTATTTGGCCACAGGATCTTTTTGGTGGAAGCAAAGGACCTACTAACATGTTGGATGTCAGTCCTATTCAACACAGAAAGCGCTACGTTCTGCTGTTTAACTTGACTTGCTAAAACAGGAGTGTTGTGGGCCCTCCCTGGTGGCATAACGGGTTAAAGCACTGCATTATGAAGCTCTCCGAAGCCACGGCAGCATAAGTTCGATCCCCGCCCTGGAGGTGACCCACATGGCGTGGCAGACCTCTCCTGACCTGCCCGCTGCTCCCTCAGAAGTGTACTTTGTTGATCTGCCTGTCCTGCTCCCCACTCTGCCTCTGGTGAATCCTCTTACTTACCACACCTCTGTCCTGGATAAATAAATCTTAAAAAAACCAAAAAACAAAAAAAGGAGTGTTATGATTAGCACTGAGTTAGGGTGGGTGTGTTACCACAGTGTTTCTTCCCAAGACAGGTAGCAGGAAGTGTTATTTCTGAAACACTCATTACCACTCCACGTCTGTGAGGACAGCGGCTTCTGCCAAGGTTATGCCAACTAAGGCTCCATCGTAATCGTCAGAGCCAAACCCTCCACACTTGACCAATGACCCTTGCGTGAACAGAAATACACTAGAAATATATAAATCACTCTTTCAATTAATCGCAGCTGCTTTTGGAGATTACTGAAGTATAGGAAAAGCCAACAAGAGAGAAGGGTGCTGCCATCAACCTAGAAGTTTTATTTCGCAATACATGTTTTAAAAGTAATGCAATGGTTTGGGAAAATATACACTGCACGGAAAGGACTGAAAGTCAGGAAGACTATGCTGGATTTTTTTTTCTCTCTCTCTCAAATCAGACACCACAACTTCAAATCCAGGAGAAAAGGCAAGTCTGGGAAGGTAAGCAGCAGGGGCAGGCTGAGCAGGGTTCTGTGTCACCCTGAGACATATTCACATATATTAATGCACATATTCACAGACCTTCCCAGCGGTGGCCGGTGGTCGGAGGGGTAAGTCTCAGTGCTATGGTTATGGCGGCAAAGGCCTGAGGTCCATCCCCAGTCACAGCTGACCCACGTGGCACAGCAGACCTCGCCTGCTGCTCCCCTCAGCAGTGCATTTCAGTCCATCTGCCTCTTCTGCGCCCCGCTCTGTCTCTGGTGAATCCTCTCATGCCCCACCCCTGCACCCCTGCCCTACAGCCCAGTTCTTGTATGCATAAATAAATACAAATAAATATTTAAATAAGTAAATAAATGCACATATGCACCCAGGAAGAGAGGACCAAAGCACTGCAGGCCGGGTAAAGCCTTCAAGCTGAGGACACTGTTTTGGGGGAAATACAATGTGGGCATTGGGTGCTACTTTTGAAACTTTGAAATTATTTGACAATAAGTATTTAAAATAATTTCCATCCCAACATTCAGCTTAACGGATCACTTACCCTGGAAATTTCCTGTTACTTCTGCGACATCACAAACATCCAGCTGTGACCACTGGCTGAATTCAAAGGTGAAATTATTATTAACGCGACAGACGTAAAAGCCCGCATCTTTCACATGCACTGTGTTGAAAACAAGTTCTGAGGCATTTCCGTTTGGAATCTGTGAAAGAATCAGAGGCTCTAAGTGAATGACTCATCAAAGCACACCTATTAAGAACATAGGCGCTGTGATTTCTTTGGAGCTTTTAAAAAAGTGTGTGTGTGTGTGTATTTCCAAGTTCTAAAGTATCTGTAACTTAAAAACATGCACTTTGATGCCTAAAAGTGGATGACTGGATTAAAAAGGTGTGGTACATATACACAATGGAATATTACTCAGCAACCAAAAAAAAAAAAAGAAAAAAGAAAAGAAACACATGTCTTTTGCAGCAACATGGATGGAGCTGGAAAAGATCATGCTTAGTGAGATAAGCCAGAGAGAAAAGGAAAAATACCAGATGGTTTCACTCATAGCAGGAGTATAACGGACCAGGCGAGAAAATAATGATGAACAGCTATATACCAGAGACATTTTGTGGGGGTGGAGTGGAGAATGGGATCAAAAACAGTGGGGGAAGGGAAATGCACTGGACTATGGTGATGGCACATGGGTGATTTGGTGATGGGAAACCCAGGGGATTGCAACTGAGATGGAAAAATGCACAAAATTATGTAAAAATAAACTATTATAAAATTTTAAAAACATGCATTTTGAGTAACTTAGGACCTAGCTCTTAGAAATAGACAGTCTTTTTGAAGCCCATTAAACAGAGACTTGAGCTTTCTCACACATACCTTCCAAAAATTCACTAACAACTTAAGAGCGTTGAGTCACTCCCAGCCCGACTCCATCTCGGCAGTCCTCACGAGTTACCGAAGGCATGACACGCCATGGGGAGCGGCACGCTTAGTCAGGTCTGGTGATTACTTCACTTCTGACCACACCAGCTACAAGCCCATGAGCAAGCTAGATCACCTCAAGCCTCCATTTTCTCATCTGCAAAATTCTGAGGCTAGACCCCTTAACAGACAGACTTCTTTCCAAGTCTGGGCTTCGGAAAGCACATCAGTGATGGGGGGGGGGGGGGAACGGCCGGTCCGTGAGGGTTCCCAGCTGTGTCGCAGGCTTGGGTCACCTCCTTGGCCGCTGCTGTTGCTCTGTCAGGGCACTGGACCCGGCCCGTGCCCAGGGTTCACTCTAGCCCTGCCTTATTCAGGCGCTCTGGCCGAGCACTGCACCAAGCTCACTGCTTTCCTCGGCACACCTCTTCCCCTGCCCCGGAGCAAGAGCATTTTGCTGGCTCTCTGAGAACCGGGCCAGCACTGCTGACAGCCCTGTGGTGGCCTCCACGCTTGCTCTCCCTTGGCCGCGGGCGCCCTTCCTTGCTCCTCAGTACGCTTCTCTCAGACAGAGTTCAGAGAGACACTCGTCTTCCTGCCACCAAGTCACAAACCTACCCTTGCCTGTCCCTGCTCATGACTGTTCTCGTCCCTGATGAGAATGGAAAAGTGTCTTCTTCACAAAGGCTCCTTGGGCTTAGGGGTCTGTGGGCTCCACTCAGAACCCTGGTATTGCTAGAGTAATTCAAGCTGAAGCCAGCGGGGAGTCAAGAGAAGCAGAAAGACGCCCCCTCAGTGCCTCCCTTATCTATGAAAAGCAGATACTTCTGGAAAATGAGGCTGCCATGAAAAACACTTTACTCTTAGGCAGGAGACCAAGAGTAAATCTCCCAGGCCTTGCCCACCCCCCTTGCTTATCAGATTCCTTAACCAAATTCCTAAAAACACTGAGGATGATAATGCTATTAGTTTTCTATCATTCTCTCTTCTTATGACTTAGGAATAGAAAGATGTTGAAAAAATTACCTCTTTATTCATTTTGAACCACTGGTATTGTACAAAAGGGTGTCCAGTTGCCCGGCAACATAACTTCACGAGCCATCCAGCCAAGACTGCCTTTGACTCTGGGTTTACAGTGATCTTTATTCCTTAAAATAAAAAGGTGAGATAAATAAAATCACAGAAAGGTTTATTTTTTCTTGTTTACATTTCTGAAACCAGAATAAGGAGTATTTTGGAAATAACCTGTCTATTCATCCTTGTCATAAATCTCCCCTTACATCTCCTTCCCCGTCAGATTACGAGCTGGCGAGTTCCAGGCATCATAAAACCAGGAGGAAAGAAACTCACCTACAGAAGACTTTGATCTACTGGACTTCCCCGCAACTGGGGGAGAACCTTGTTTGCCATATTTCTCCAGTTCTTAGAAATGTTTTTTCCACGTTCTAACACCCCTGAAGCCTCCCAGGCAGCAGCCACAATGGGGGGAGCTCCGGGGACACACGGTCTTCGGCACCCACGGGCCACCGAGTGGTGGGTGACCCCGCTGTGTTGAGGGGCCTTTCCCAAAGGCACTGGGATTTCGGCGTGGCTGTCTTGGGCACCTCAGACCCCACGTGTCCACCCCCTGCTGACACCCCTTCTCTGCCTGATGGGTCTTCAGCTCAGATCAGATAACCCAGTTTCAGGCCGACCCCTGGGAATCGCTTACAAGGCAGCCGTCACCCCTCGGGCCCCTGCACAGCCCCCTGCCCGCAGGTGATTTCTCTGCTGCCCTGCAGCTTCTTCCGTCTCACCGTCTTCAGTGCCGTGACCTGAGTCCGAGCCAGCCTGAACCGGAGCTACCTCCGGCTGTGAACTTGCCTCCTTTTCCCAGCCAGAAGTCAGTGCTGGAAACACACTTGCACCCACATCACGGCTCTGATGAGAGCCCTCCCCTGACCTCCCCTGGTATTCTGAAAGAACCCAACTCCGCACTGGGCGCTGGGGCCCGCAGAGCACTGGCCGCTGTGACCCCGCCCCACGTCCTCGCTGGCCAGGCCGGCTGGCCGGGCCTCCCTCCACGGGAAGCCGCGCTCCCGCTGCCTTGCCACTCACCAGTCCTCCGCCGGGTTTTCCGCCAATCCTGCCTCATTTCTGGGCCGCTTCCTCCTCAGGGTCTGGGTCTCTCAGTGAGCTGCTCCCCCCACCCCTGGTTCTGTATTACATGCACCCAGCTTTTGGCCTCCAGTAACCATCTCGAAGTCCTTCCTCTGGTCTGTCTCACCTACTGATCGACAGGTTCCTAGCAGTAAGGACTTTTTGGTCACAGTCACCAGATCCTTTGGCACCTAGACTCATGCTTGCGTGGGGGGCGCCGTGGGTTCCACTCATACTTGGGGGGGCGGATGCGCACGACAGCCATAAGGAAGCCACTGGCAGCAGCGTACCGGCTGCTCAACAAAGGTAAGGACAGAGCATGGCGCAGGGCGGGGTGTGCCAAGGCCCTTAACTGAGAAGTTCCTTGGCAAAGGGTAAATAAATGCACAGCTTCCTGGCAGGTGCCAGGCACAGAGAAAGGCTCAGGTAGCACCAGTTAGTTCATAGAATTAGATCACAAAGAAGCAATCAAGTCCCCACAGGCAGAGGGTCACCCAAACTAGCTTGGCAAGTTACTTAACTTTCAGACTCTCTCCTCATTATGAAATGGCAGGAGTGGGTTTCTGCAAACCCAGGTTTCCTCAGGCTTCTAACACCCACATGCTCTTGTTAGCCCAGTGACTCGTTTTGTTCCCCCGGACCTCGACGGAGGTGTGCCTGACCAACACAACTTGCGGATACGACTGTCTGTCTTAAGGCCGCACGCTGTGATGACCGGACGTGGGTACACGCCGTGACGTCGTCACATCCAGTCAGTGAACGCATCCACCGACTCAACAGTTGCCGTTTTCCAGGGGTCGCGACGTGGCTGCCCTGCCAACCCCGTCTTCGGCGCAGCGAGGCTCTCCCTATAGTCCTCAAGGGGCGGACACACCCGTATTTATTAATATTGCTTCACAGACGAGAAGTGTAAGGCAAAATGTGATTTGGAAACTGCCCTTGGTGAGGAGGAGAGAAAAGAAATTGCAAAGCCTCCCGAGTTTCAACCACACATTTCCTTCCTCCCACAGGGCCTGTGTGCCATAACCATGGCTGTCCTTTCATCACCCTCACGCAGAGCCCACTAGTCAGAAGGTGCTGAACAAAG
The DNA here is from genome assembly GCF_000260355.1 of Condylura cristata. Taxonomy (NCBI): domain Eukaryota; kingdom Metazoa; phylum Chordata; class Mammalia; order Eulipotyphla; family Talpidae; genus Condylura; species Condylura cristata. Next base: position 37,956,701 of record NW_004567117.1, on the reverse strand, counting down.
GTAAGGAGACAACATGGCACAGTGTGGGGTGTGCCAAGGCCCTTAAATGAGAAGTTCTATTTTAAAGGGTAAATGCACAGCTTCCTGGCAAACAAGTCTATTTTCAGATAACATCTGCAAAGAAGTCAAAAAAGTTACTTGATTTCCTGTAAGCCGAGGAGGATCTGAGTCTATGATGGAACATGAGGATTGTGCTTTCAACACACACAGGTGTAGATCGTCAGATACGTGGCGTTAAACCATCACACTAAACGCCCTGCTGGGACAGCAGGGTGAGTGGTGACTCGACAGAGGATTCGCCCGTGGCTCCCTTCAAGTTGTCCTCTCTCGTCATGCACTCAGACACTGACGTTAGGAAACAAGCGACTACTCCAGGGACAGGTCTACTGCACACACTACAGTGCAGTCATTTTCACAAGCCCTGTACCCCAAATTTCCCTCCAACAGTTACCATCTAAAAGTAACCCTCAAGGTTATCCTGAAAAGTTCTAAGTCACCACTGAAACAGTCTTCCAAGTGTGCTAGAGTAAGAACTATTCCACTTTCCCCAGCAATCCACCCCCGTTACACAACCAAAACATGTCCAGTTCATGTGTATCCTCCTCAGAACATTCTACAACCAGCAGATGACGTGTTTTCCTCTTACAGGTCTTTTTCATTAACGTCGACCCTGGCTAAGCTTAGTCACATCCCAAGTTCTTTTACGTTGTAATGACCCTGAACCCCCTAGCAGGGAGACACACCTCTCAGACCCCATTTATCTCTCCCTTCCTGTCTCTCTACTGCTGACTTCTCCTTACTCCCATCCATACCATCTTTATCTCTTCACTTTTGACTTCTATTGTTTAAGTAATATGAAAAGCCCCTGTACGTAAAATACAGTAGTTGAGTAATTTTTAATTTGGCAAGAAGAAAAATACTAAAGTCTGTCGATCAAAGAGACACCTGAGGTATACTCCATAACTCAGTTCCACAGACAACCCAGAAATTTCCAAGTGTTATGGAAATGATACTGAGTTCAGCGCAGGGTCAGCAGACTGGGTTCTAATTCTCACTTTGTCACTAACCAACTGTGACTTTGCCAAATGAAAATTTCTGGAAATTTCGTTTCTTCCATAAAAATGCTTGCTGGTAAAATCTGAATGCTCACAGTAGAGCTGTTCCGTGCTCCACTGAACTGTGCAGGTAAAATGTGAAGTCCAGGTGTCTTAGAAACGAAAAAATACTATGGGCCAATCCTTGCTCTTACTTGAGAGACAGCAAAGTAATAAAAAATAAACTTGATATCAGAAACATAACAATGAATATGCTACAGGGATTAAAGAAAAAAAGCAAAGTGGTAGCAACTAAGAAAGGGGTGAGGCGAACGGGAGAGGATGGCCTGTCTCTGTCATGCCTCTCTCCCATGAAGGAGCCCCCCACCAACCTCACAAAGGCAGGCTTGGGAAGAACCTTAGGATTCACCTAATGAAACCCACATGCAAAACCTTCTACTTCTTGCTCAGGATACCTCGTGTCCAACTCTGGCTAGTCATGCAGGTCAGGACATTCCCTGACAAACATTTCGGAATCTATATAACTCAATTGATGGGTCAGTAAATCTCCAATCTCCATTTAGAGTGTTTTTTCACATAAAACAAAAGAAAACAAAAACATTTTGAGCTGAGCATCTAAACTCATCTATATTTTCCAAGGACACAGATGCCAATATTGGTTGTTTTGAGATCAGGGTGTTTGATCCTTCCACGAAATCACTGAGATCCCAAAATCCGTTACAGATACAAATGTTTGAAACAACTGTAGCAATTTATTAAATCTACATGCCCAAACCCCCGCACCCCCCAATCTGAGATGACCCAAGGAATAAAACAGAAGCCATCAGTGCCAGAGAGTGGGGATGGCACCACCCACACATGAAAGCTATAAGCTATTTCTCTAATGTGCAGTGCTGGCAAGACCAGATGGGGCAAGCTGGCAGAGCACGTGCGGTGGAAAAGCCCTCCTGCAGAGAGAGCAGAGGAGGACCCCTCAATTCTCGGGCTCCTCTAGAAAATATATGACATGTCAGACCCATGAGAGGTATGAGGGAATGCTCATGTGATAGTGACGAAGTTCTATACAAGAACAGTGTCTTCAAAGGAGATGCATGCTGGAGCCTTTGGGATAAAGTTTCTATGACATCTGCTGAGGTAGTCTGGCCAAAATACAGCCACACGTTTATATGTATGTATGTATGTATGTAGAGAAAAAGGATAAAGTAAGTATGAGAGATGTTTATCTTTCCCTAACATGATCCTTTGGAAGTACTGACTGACTAAAACAACCCTTCTGAGTCAGGAAATCTGCATCTTCCTGCTTTCCAAGACCTAATGTCGTTGATCAGTAGGCCTCCGGTCAAGGCCTGCTCTGCCGATCACCACATTGTGATGGTTGCCCAGTGGCTCTTCATTAGAAGAAGTAAGGGGTAGGAACAGTTAATGCAGTGAGTTAGAGACAGCTATTGTCTGTCATCAATTAGGAGATTTCTGAAGGCAATGTTGATTAGTTTTTATCTCCCAGTGCCTTGAACAGAATCCAAAGGCTGTGGCAATTGGAATCTGCTAGTGCAGGACATTTTACAGAAACCCAGGGTCCCTGTGAACTGAAGAAATGACTCTGAGAAGTGGGTATGATGTCAGGGTCTCATCATCCCCTTCAGTAATTACACTTCATTACTCTGGATGTCAAGTCTGTAGAGCCTTGCAGAGCCGCAGCTGATGCAGGGACTAAAGCTACGTGAGTTGCATGTGGACACATCGAAGCCTCACATCTCATAATTTGTTGCTGATCATGGCCTGAACTCTGGGATTTCTGGTTTTTCAAAGTGCCCTATAGATTCATCTTTGGTCCAGCAAAATTCATAGGAGGTGCATGCTAGTTAGCCAGTTTTGGCCATGTCTGTCCTTATAGCTGTTACTGTGGCCAAAGAGATGGAATGTGCTGATGTGTTTGGCTTAGTGTCAGGAGGGAAGCTGGGTTGAGTCAGCTTTGTAGAAACCACATGGATCACCACACAAAACTGGGCCTAATGGAAGGAGAAAGGAAACAGTGGAGGCAGGGGGGCAGGGGGAGATAGCCAACATGCAGGGTATAGTCAAATTGTCCAACTGTCCCCCCAAAATCGTCTACAGTTGATTCTGATATTTGCTTTTTATAAGGTTTTTAGTCTCACCTGGGGATTGTGGGTGGGGGAGAGAGGGAGGATCCATATATTTACACTTTTCAAAAATATGTAACACAAGTGGGCTGATCAAAGGAGATATTTTCTTCTAAGTTTGTCTTCACGAACTTCTAGAGAACACACCTAAGGGAAAAACGTACCTGGGCGGCTGAGAAGCTGAAGAGCTTCAGTGTACTCCATGGCGACCAGGAAGTCACTGAGTTCCGTGACTGTACACCCTTTTTCACCCATTAGCTTCAGCAAACATAAGCTTGGGCTCCCTTCAGGCTCCAAGACCTTAAGAGAACACTGCTCCAGGTCCAGGCAACTGAAAACGACACATTTAACTCAAGTCAACAATTTTCTCCCATATGCTATATGCCACATTTGGTACCATCACAGGTGCAAGAAGGAATAAACCAAACTATTAAATGCTGAAAAATTATTTACATTATGAATGCTATTTATTTTTGCCATATGGATGATGCCTCTTTATTCTCATCTTCAACTCAGCTCTCCTGATTACTGAATCAGGAAACTGCTCTGAAGAATCTTTACGGTTGAAGTGGCATGTGAAGGAAATCTGGCCTCAATTAAACAAAAATGTTACCTTTAATTTAGGAAGAAGGAATTTCTTTACTCTTTCATGTACTTTAGAGTGTAAGATACTTGTACTTTAGAGGTGTGCATCTTTGAGACTCATTGAACAGTGAAGAAAAATGAACATACAAACTAGTGTTCACTGTAGACAAAGTAGTTTGCCTCTGTCAATTCATGTGAGAAACAGGAAGCTATAAAAGTTTATGCTCTGTATGATACTTTTTACATACACTACATGTGTGTTCTTATACATACAAAATAATTTTGAAGATCGTCAACTGGGTGCTTAGAGAGGGAACCAGTTATTTCCCTCTCTACCATTAACTCTTTTATGCTGCTGAATTTTTCACTATGTGCATACATTGATAAAAAGTATATTCAATAAGACAATCAGTGCTACTGATATTCAAAATACTTTTAAGCATCTAGAAATACCTTAAGAAAGGGGACAGGCAATCTAGGGTGTGTGGGCCCAATCTGTTCAATCACCAAATTTTTAATAAAGTTTTATTGGAACATGGTGTTCGTTCATTCACACACCTACAGATGTGCGTGGCCGCTCTTCCATTACGACAGCAGAGTTGAGTAGTTGGTCTGCAAGGATGAAAGTATTTACTCTCTGAGCCTTTACGGCAAAAAATTGCTGACCCCTGCTCTGAAGGGCCTTTACATTCTGTCTTTTTAAATATTTGACACACATATGCAATTTCCTTTTCGACGTTTTTGTGTTTAGTAGTGATAAACAAGGTTAGAAGGACTTTAAGATCTGACTGTAGAAGGCCCTAAATAATGGGTCAAGAAGTGCGAACTGCAACTGTACCTAACATGCCTCTGTAGATTCCTCTTTCAGGCCAACTTGACTTATAGTTCAATATAAATTCCAGCTCTTCTGTGAGGTCCTCCCAGGCCAACCCGTGCACTTTAGAGAGTCTCAGAACAGAGCTTATCGCATGTGTGAGGTGGGGAAAAGGTTTCTGTAAAGCTCCTACTGCTTCTATCACATACTTCTCATTATTTGTCATATTAAACATTTTTTAAAAGGCTTTATTTTATTTATTTATGCACACAAGAACTGCGGTGTAGGCCAGAGGTGCAGGGGGTGAGAGGACTCACCAGAGACAGAGTGGGGAGCAGAACAGGTGGATCTACTGAAACATGCTGCTGAGGGGAGCAGCGGGCAAGACAGTGGAGGTCTGCTGTGCCATGTGGGTCAGCCCCCAGGTTGGGGATCGAACCCATGACTCAGGCCACAGTGGCTGGTGATAGCTTTATGTCGCTGAGACTTTAACTCCTGCACCACCAGCGAGGCCTACCAAGCAATATGTTTTACCTACATTATCTAATTTAGTTCTAACAATCCTATGAAATAGATAATAAATATTACTCTTTAAATTAGTTATGGATGCATTTTTGATTCTCATGATAATCAACTTTATCACAGAATTACAAATCTTGGGTGACCAACATATAAATTCTATGGCAGCTTTTAAATAAAACTGATCAAATGAACAGATCAGGAATATTTCAAGTCACTTGCCAGCCTGACCTTGCCACAGCTGTGTTATTCTGGCATTTGCCCCTCGTACCTATGGGATTCCTATGATTGGAAGTCACCTAGTAATACTGGGCTGTGAACAGCTAGTTTGGGTAAGAAAGAATTTTAGGTAGGGAGGGATTTAAACATTGTGCATGGAGGGGAAGGGCTTCTGTTTTCAGGGCGTTTACTAGAATCTAGTTGGGTGGAGAAGACATGTTAATGAAAGAAAGGCTCTCAGTTCCAGGGAAAAATGGTGTCTGGTAAAATGTGCAGAACTTCTGTAGAGGAGGACCTATGAGTCAAATTCAGGTGACTGTCTGTTTTGTGAGCTAAGAAGGTGTTGTATTTAAAAAATAGCAAAGGGGGCCTCCCTGGTGGTACAAGGATTTAAGTCTCAGCTCAACGAAGCTATCTGCAGCCACTGCAGCACCAGTTTGCTGCCTGGCCAGGGAGTGACCCACATGATGCGGCAGACCTCTCCTGACCCACCTGCTGCTCCCCTCAGCGGTGTACTTCAGTAGATTGGCCTGTTCTGCTCCTCATTCTGTCTCTGGTGAATCCTCTGACTCCCTAACCCCACCTCTGGCTTGTACCCCAGTTCCTGGGTACATAAATAAATAAAAAAAATAGTAAAATGAAACCAAAAAAATGGGGATATTAAAAGATTATTAAGGTTAATTTCTTAATTATGCTTATTTCTAAAGCTGTGTTAGCCTTTTCCTTAAATGGCTTTTTGAATAGCTTCTATTTTGGTAACGTGATAATGTCTCCTGTCAATACATTAACTAGGTATTTTTTTTTCCTGTGTCCCAGTTAAAGTGTGTATTTAAACCCGGTTCCTGTTAAATGTTAACCACCCTGTGTTGGGTCAGTCATTCCCAAGTTCTGGACTGTACATTAGGGGCAACACATTCTGAAGTTTAAGGCTAGCTGGTCAAAAATCAGGACAGGATTTTTGAAAGTGTTACTGTCCTTTCTCTTTGTGTCGTCGTGGTGACCACCTGCAGCTGCAATATCAGAAAGCCGAGGAGCTTGCTGGTCCCAGTTTTGTAGGATTTGTTTGTAGCATTCCCTGTTCAGTGCCCAGGAAGGAAACAGGAAGGCAACAATCCCAGAATAGCCAATTTTTAAAATAATTAGAAAGTGGAATTTAGAGTAAGAAGTGTGCTCACATGGGAACTATGACTCAGAAAGGTTATCGGGATCTGATACAGGAAATTAAGAAGTAGTCTCCTGAAACACTGGTGCATAATTAATGTTTATACTGATATGAAGAAAAGGAAAAACAATTCACCCCCCAACAAAGATCAAATTGAAGCAGACAGTGCTTTCTCTTCCCATGCATAAAAAACAGGAGAAAACAGAAGTAAACATCCTTTAATTGATTTTCTGCCTGGGTACTGGCTTTCAGTTAAGATGATGTGCAGATATGCTCGATTTTATTTTCTTCCTTTTTTAGTTACTTTTCTGTAAGACTGTGCTTTGAAGTGGTTTCTACTAGTCTTAATTTGGAATTTCTGATTTAATCGAGATTACTTTATTACTGAAACAAAAGAAGTGTTTTTTTTTTTTAAAGTGTATCTACAGTTATCTTTACTTTCCAAAATATCCAATCACAGAGAACACTATACTCCCTGGAGTAAATATACTGAGGCCTGGCTTTAAGTTCTTTTGCTCCTCATCTTGGAATCTTTATTCATTAATTCAACAGCTATTTATTTACGAAAGATTTACTTATTTATGCATAGAAGAACTGGGGTATAGGCCAGAGGTGCAGGGGCAGTGAGAGGATTCACCAGAGACAGAGTGGAGAGCAGAAAAGGCAGATCGATGACGACGTCCACTGCTGAGGGGAGCAGCGGGGGGAGAAAGGAGAGGTCTGCTGCACCCTGTGAGTCAGCTCCCTGGCCAGGGATCGAACTTGGACTGCAATAGTGCTTTAACCGGCTGCGCCACCAGGGAGGGTCCTCAACAACTATTTATTAATCACCTACAATGGACTCACGCTTGAGAGGTAGAGGAACAAGTCATGTGGTTCATCTGTGGAGATAATCTCAGGTCACAGTAGGTACAAAGACCCTACAGTGTTCAAGGAAAGAAGCTACCTGGGCAAGAGGGGAGATAACGGGGGATCAGGTCAAATGTTCACCAGTAGGAAAATGGTGTTTTACTCCCAGATGGGAAAGTCAACTGGAGGGCTGTGAGCAGAGGAGGGAGAGAGGGTGACACAGTGATTTGAAAAGCTTCTTACTGCTACACTGCGAACAGACAGGGCGTTGGGGCAGAAGTTAGCTGGCTACTGGAATGTTTCAGGGGAGAGACAATGGTGTCCTGGCCCAGCATGGCACAGGGGACGCTGGACTGTAGATGCAGCTGGAGGTACAGCAGACAGGATTTCCTGAGAAACGGGTACGGTGTGCAAAAGCAGAGTCAGGAACGCCTCTGAGACAGGGCTGATCAACTGGAAAGATGCAAGTGTTACATGCTGAGAGGCCGAAAGTGCCAGACAAAGAGGGGTATGGAGGAAGCCAGGTCAAGTTTGCTGCATTTGCCACACCCATTAGTCACTCAGGAGGAGACGGCAAATAGGCATCAGCACATAGAACCTGGGAATTCCAGACAAAGATCTGGGCTGAAGATACGAACTGAGACGAAGCAACTGAAATACCTGTTGCGCTATGGGGCTAAGGGATATTACCATGCACAAAGGATGGGGCGAAGAAGTGTCGATGAAGCGATGCAAATAACCCCTAAAGCATTCCAGAATCCAGAGACTGAAGAGAGGAAGCGGAAAACTGCTGCTTCAGCCTTTTGCACATGTTCTCACTCAAACTGCCTGTGAGCAGAATCCCTGCAGATGAAGGAGCACCTTGATTCAGCAAGAAGGCAGGGACCGCTTTCCCTGTCCGCATTCCACAGCCCCATTCTGAGCTCCACCTGCCACAGAACTGAGGTAGCCACCAGCACCTCCAGAAAGCTCAGCTGTGTTGGGGGCTCTGATGTTCCATGCCACCACAGAATCGATGCAGCCCTGACACGATATGCGATCCCGTCCCTACCGATACCAACAGCCACTGCTCAGGCTGCAATGGAGCCGCGGCTGAGTTTATGGCCGGGGCATTCCCACATGTCCACGGTTGTGGGGAACAGCTGTGTGCAAGGACTCATGCTGAATCATCAACCACCATATGAAAACATGCGAATTACTCTTAATCTCTGAGGGGCAGTTCAGAATGGACTCAGGGTTCACTCATTAAATTCTCATCTAGTTTGAGGAACGATGTGCAGAGTCAGAAAAGAAGTTAAAAAAAAAAATCCAAATTAGGCAATCTTTTGGATGTTAGAGCTGTGAATTTAGAGACCGAGGGAAAGTATTTCTTCCTGGGACTGGCTCTTCACTTGGACCAGACCCTCCAGCTACAATTCCTCTGACACTAGAGAAAGGTATTTCTAGGACCTGTTGTCATCAGTATGAAACCAATCTGTATGTCTTATCAGTAGTTCCAAGTGATAATCTTTTGTCACGTCAGTTTAACTCTTTTCATTCAGCAGGGATATGAGCTTATCATTCTCCAGTTCTCTAACCTTCAACGTTTCCCTCCTTACCCCAACTAACCTAACGTGGGCCTATTTTCATGTTCCTGGAAGATTGGTGGAACCAGTTTCTTAGCAAACCTCCTACCCTGAAACCAAGATGCACCAATGCACACCTTTTTTGCTTGCCACCTCTTAGCAAGTAAACTTTTCTCTGGAGTCTACCTTCATCAGGGACATGGCCTGACACCTCCCAAACAACACTACACCTTTCACACCTTCAACAAACCTGACTGAAGGCTGGGGGAGGACAGCTGAACACCTGACGTGGGACACAGCAAGTGCTCGCTCGTCCTGGCTGACACAGTCTTGGAAACTTCGGTGTTAGGTGAAAGGCGGCATGGGGAAGAGAGGGCTTCAGATGATACTTACTCAGTGTCAGCTGGGATTTTGTACCCTCAACTATGTTGAAAGAAACCAAGTTACTAGAAGACTTGCTCATTTAGAGTCCACTGGCCATATTTCCTCAGTGGCAGGATCTTCCTTTGCTCCTTCATCAACAAACAGGAGTCTTTGCCAGGAAGCCCTCCTCAAGGAGAGTCTAGGGCCTTCCCTACTTAGAGTACTAGTAATATTACAGTGCTTTGGTGGGCTTACCCCCAAAGAGGACCACTTTTTGCATTACTGTAAGTCTAGAAAATCAGAAATCAGAATCTTATTTTGGATTGTCCTTGCACAGCTAAAAGCACAGTGCGTTTTTCTAGCACAGAAAGAAATCGTGTCACTTGTTAGCTTGACTTTTTTATTTTAAGGATTTATTTATATATGCATACAAGAACTGGGGGACAGGCCATAGATACGGGGGATGAGAGGACTCACCAGAGGCAGAGTGGGAAGCAGAATAGGCAGATCTACCAAAATACACTGCTGAGGGGAGCAGTGGGTGCTGTGGGTCAACTCCCTGGCTGGGGATCAAACCCATGCTGCAGTGGCTGCAGACAGCTTCACAGTGCTGCGCTTTAACCCAATGTGCCACCAGGGAGGGCCCTTGTTAGCTTGACTTTGCCAATTTTCCACCTTCTTGATTTGGTGCTCACATCATTACTTCTTTGTTGGGAGAAATCCTCTCAAATCATTATTCTTGGGTAACCCCCAAATCTCTGAAGCTCAGGGCTGTTATAAGGGTTAACGTAGATAATGCATGTGAAAAGTAAGTTGCTCAACTGAGGATAAACCTCATTATTGTTAGCACCCATCATGGCACTTCATTTACTTGTCTATGTCCTAGAATGATAGTTGATTATTATTATAATCAAACAGGAGCTACCTTTGCGACATCTTTTTTATCTTCTGGAACTTCCAGTGGATAATGGATACCCTACCCAATAAATACTAATTTTGGAAGAATAACTCCTCTCTCAATTCAAAAGTATAGTATGTCTAAATAGGTTTCAGGCAGAAGACATAGATTGTTAAGAGATGGCCGCTGTGCTTATGCAGTTTATAAAGATGTATACAAATAATCATCACACAAGACAAAAGTCTAGGGATGGGAGAAGCCAAAAAACAAAAAACAAAACTAAGGGGTGAAGGCAAAATCCTGTCAATGTCATAGAGCTGGGGTTCTAAGGGCGATCAGAAAACCTCCTGAGACCCCTTCACAGAATCCACAAATTCAAAACGATTTTTCGTGATAACACTAAGGAATGTTTTCTTTATTCATTCTCTCAGGAGGGGATTGGATTTCAAGATTACGTGACCTGCAACGGCCTGAATGAGGCTAGCTCTCTGCGATTAAACCAAGAAAATTTCAAAATGTAAAATTATTCTACCCATTTGTTTTTTTGGAAAGTTAGTTTTTCCACAAAAACATGTTATTTCTTTCATGTTATTTCATGTTAACAGGCTATTCTTTTTAAGTACGTTGACATCAAAAGCTTTGTTTTGGTTTTAATTTCCAACACGGTAACTATCAATCTCTGTGCTATATGTATATGATATCTAGAGCCCACATCGAAACCCTCTGGGTCCTCAGTAATTCTAAGGCGTGTCACGGAGTCCTGACACCAAAAACGTCCAAGATCTGCTACTACGGTTGTCTCTGCTCTGTAAGAGGAAAGTAGCTTTACTTATGTAACAGGGTGAAGTCAGGGGAACTTGGTAAGTCGGTTGGAGAGAGAAAGAAGATGAGTTGAATTTCAGTTTTCCTCGCCATCCTTCTCTCCGATAAACCGCCTTCGTGATCTGTCCCTAACGCTCCTCTCAAGATCCTCCAGCGTCAGCCTCGACTCCTCACTGGGTCCAGCCCTGCATCTCGGTATTCCCAGGACCTGGCCGGGTTCAGCCTCTCAAGCTGACGCAGG
>NW_004567117.1:37912159-37944730 GCF_000260355.1 Condylura cristata | reverse complement strand
GGCGGAGCCCCGCCCGCAGGAAGCCGCGGCTGGAGGAAGCGGCGGAGGAACTACGCCCGGGCGGCTGCACGGCGGCACGGAGGCCTGCGGCGTCGGGGCTTCCCGAGACCGTGGGAGGAGGGTTGCCTCGTCCCAAGGAGGGGAGCGGGCAGCCCGCGTCGCCCACCCCTGGCCGCCGGCCGTGTCCGCGCCCGCCCTCCGCGGACTCAGGGGCTTGCAGTCCCAGCTCCGCCACTGCACCTGCCACTGCACCTGCCACTGCACCTGCGTGGGGCCACCGCGGGGGACACTTCCTCGTTTAGGGGGGCTTGAGTATGGCATTGCTAAGGGAAGTGGTGCTAGAGCTGCGGATATTTAATGGAAATTGCCCAGCATCGGTGCCTAGGCTTTAAAGCAAAACAAAACTGTTAAAACCTAATCAGATCTTGCAAATGAGTGTTTTTTTGCACAAGTCGCCTGCTTTCCTCCGAATCAGGTTGCCACCCACAATCTTCATACTCAACGCAGGCAACCTTATTATAGAGGATGCCCTTCTCTGGAAGGATCCGGGGGTTAAACGTATCTGAGCTCATGCTCCGGTATCACCAGTATTCAAAGCCATTGCCCCACTGAAAACGGTGGTAGTTTGGGACAAATGCAAGCGAGTGACTTAGAGTGTGACCAGCCAGGGAAGCCCCAGACACAGACTACGTCACCCAATTTCTGCTGCCATCGACTTTGTCATCACACGGGGACAAGAAGATTTTCTGAGGCAATAATTTGGAACCCCCAAATTCTCAACTGCTGTTGGTGAGGTGGTTGCTGCACGCAGTCTCCACCACTTCCCTCACAAACTGTCGCGGTGCTTTCTCATCCAGTGAGAGTTTAGAATTCAGAATGTGGGATAATGTCTAAGAGCATGAGCTCTGCATACAGAAAGATGCTGGATTCTAATTTTATGACCTTGAATAAGTTGCTTACTTCTTTGTCGCATCTGTTTAGATGGAACTGAAAGTATGGTATACAGAGAGCTGTAACGAGAATTAAAGGAGCTGACAAAGTCGATGGCAGCAGCAATTGGACCACGTATCTTGTGTCTGGGGGTTCCCTGACTGGTCACACTTCGAAGTCACTCTCTTGCTTTGTTCCAAACCGATGGCTTCGAATTTTGGTAGTACTGGAGAGTAAGCACTATAAGGTTGCTTACTTAGTCCTTAAAAATGCACAAACCGGCTCTCTCTGGTGGTGCAGTGCGTTAAAGTGCATCACTATTAAGCCATCTACAGCCACTGCAGTATGAGTTCTATCCCCAGCCAGGGAGCTGACCCACGCGGCACAGCAGATCTCTCTTGACCCGCCCGCTGCTCCCCCCAGCAGTATATTTCAGTGGATCTGCCTGTTCTGTTCCCCACTCTGTCTCTGGTGAATCCTGTCACCCCCCGTACCTCTGGCCTATACCCTGGATCTTGTATGCATAAAGAAATAAATCTTAAAAAAAAAGGGCACCTGTTTAACTTGTGTCTTTCCCAACTTGGTCACATGCGACTGTTCAAGATAACTCTGTCTGCCACTCTACAACCCCTCCCAGGCCCTCTCTTGCTTCCCTCCATCCTCAGGTGAATGAGTGCCTCTGTTCACTCTGGTCATCACCCTGTTTTTCACCTAGTAATTTTATCTCTGATGCAGTTACCCAATCTGCCACCCTCCACCCTCTACCTTGGACTGACAGTACATTTTATGACTGGTCTTTCTCTCTTCTCAGTCAAATATTATTATTATTATTATTAATTTTTTTAAAGATTTATTTATACATACAGAACTGGGGTACAGGCCAGAGCCTCAGGGGCGGCGAGAAGCTTCACTAGAGACTGAGTGGGGAGCAGAACAGGCAGATCGATGAAGTACACTGCTGAGGGGAGCAGCGGGCGGGCCAGGAGAGGTCTGCCGCGCCATGTGGTCACCTCCGGGGCAGGCGGGGATAGAACTCATGTGGAAGTGGCTTTAGCTTCTCAGTGCTGTGCTTTAACCAGCTGCGCCACCAGAGAGGGCCCAAATATTATTATTTTAATTCGGTAATTCACTGCTGCAATTCCCCATGGGGGGCAACATTTAGAGCTGGCCCTGAATTTGAATCTTAATGCTGCTACTTACTCATGATGTGACCCTAGACGAGTTACTTAACTTCTCCGCTTCAATTTCTACATCTTTCAATTCATTGTTGTGAGGACTACAGGAGACAATATATATGTGTCTGGAAGAAGAAGTAGCTGTGTCTGAGTGCTCTCAAAATTGTCATGGCAATTTCAAGAACAGTAGGAATAACAGTAATTCTGTATTCTTCCTTTTCTGTATCATTCATTGTGTTTATATAAAGATAGCTAGCAAATTGATCGCGAAGATCTGGCATTTAAATGACCCTTACAGGTTCATACATGTTTTCAGATGATCTACGGGGGCTTCTCCCGTATTAGTTGAAAGTGACATAGATTTGTCAACCCAGACAATTTTGCAGGAAGCTGGTGGTTTCATTCTGTGGGAATTCATTAATGTAATCTTCAAAACACAGACATATCTGGAAAATGACACAGATTTTGCTTCCTTCACACAATGTGACGGTAGACAGTACAGTACTCTAACTGAAAATACCAGAACCGTATCATTTCTGATCTGGGTAGGTTTGAGTAGGCCCAGTTTAGGCGAAGACCTGCAGTTCCTTAGATGGGTAAACAGGCACACCTCATTACATCTGCAGATGCATGCTTTTTATGAATTGAAGGTTTGTGGTAATACTGTGTCCAAGCCTGAATGTGCTGTATTTTCAACAGCTCAGATAATGGTCAGCAATTTTAAAAATCAACATAGTATTTTTAATTAAAGCACGTACATTTTTGGGAGGACATCTGGCTTACTTAATAGACTACAGTAAACATAAGTGTAATTTTTTAAAAATAAAAAAATTTTGGGCCCTCCCTGGTGGCTCAGCGGGTTAAAGCGCAGCACTAAGAAGCTAAAGCCACTTCAGTATGAGTTCCATCCCTGCCTCAGAGGTGACCCACATGGCGTGACCTCTCCTGACCAGACAGCTGCTCCCCTGAGCAGTGCATTTCATCAATCTGCCTGTTCTGCTCCCCACTCTGTCTCTGGTGAATCCTCTTATCCACCACACCTCTAGCTGTACCCCAGTTCTGTATGCATAAATAAATATATTTTTTAAAGGGATATATGCACTCCTATGTTTATTACAGCACTATTGGCAATAACCAGTTACCTTGTTTCTGTAACTAAGTGCCCAAAGACTAATCAGTGGAGTAGGACCATGTAGTATAGACACACCTTGAAATAATATGCAGCTATTAAAAAAAGATATAGTCTTATTGAGACAATGTAGGTGGAACTGCAGGGGATTATGCTAAGCAAAATAAATCAGAAAAAGAAAGAAAAATACTAGATGGTGTCACTTGTATGTGGAATAAAGAGAAACAAAGGGCCAGATAAAGCCAAATCAATAACAAATACTAGAAATCTGAGGCTAGCAGAGGAGACAATAAACTGGGAGGGAGCACAGTGGACTGTGGAGGAATATGGGTATCTTAGTGGTGAGTGTGGGTGCTAATTACACCTGTGGAGGGGACCCTCTATCGTTATGTCACATACAAGGTTGTGAGTCAATGGTAACACAATACATTTTTTTTAAAGATTTATTTATTGATTCTTACAGAACTAGGGTACAAGCCAGAGGTGCAGGTGAGTGAATTTACCAGAGACAGAGTGGGGAGCAGAACAGGCAGATTGATGAAGTACACTGCTGAGGGGAGCAGCGGGGAGGCAGGAGAGGTCTGCCGCGCCATGTGGGTCAGCTCCCTGGCTGGGGATCGAACTCATGCGGAAGTGGTTGTGCCACCAGGGAGGCCCCAGGAGTCTTGTGAGTTACATGAAGTTTTGTGTCCTGCCCTCCTTCTATGGCCAGCACCCTCCTGACCACATCCTCAGCCTCTGTTGAAGCACTTAGGGGACCTGGAGAGACGAGGCTCTCCACATCCCTTTGCTGCATCTCCCAAAGAACAAGGTGATGTTTCCCGTTTTAATTTCAACTACAGAAGAGTAACTGAACAGTGCACGAGTCCCCAAACCTTCCCTTCCCGATGAATCACCCAGGCTGAAATAGGTGACGGTGACCATGGCAAAGACTTTATTTACTTGCCTAAATTCATTCATTCATTTAATCATTAACAGATATTTATGGACTCCCTACCTTGTGCCTGGCAGTGCCCCAAATAATCTGTGCTAAAAGAGTTTTGTTTCATTTTTTTTCTAGAGCAGTTTTTGGTTCACAGTAATGCTGAGGGAAAAACTGACACCCCGGAGTTATACACAATGAGCCTGCACACTTCAGAATCACCCGAAGTCCAAAGTTTATGTTCGGGGTTGCTCTTGCTCTTGTATAGCCTGTGTGTTTAGACAAATAGATGATGTCACGTATCCACCCCATGATAATGACATCATTTTTGGAGTTGGTAGGTGGAGTTCGGGGTCCTTGGGTTCACTCTGGGAAAGGTTTCTCCAGAGTTTCCCTCTCCGCAGCGCGGGGCAAGTTTCTCCAGGACACAGAGACGTTAATTATATTTACAAGAGCACATTTACTAGGAAAGGGACAGAAAAGTAAAGGACACTCACAGAGACACAAGTGGGCAGGAATAGCTGCTCTGAAAGAGCAAGAGAGAGAGAGAGAGAGAGAGAGAGAGAGAGAGAGAGAAAAGGTGGGCTTTGAGGAGAGCAGCTTACACTGAGGGTGGTCAGTGCAGAGAAGCCCCGGGCAGCTGCAGGTCATGTGCAGGTGGGAGGCTCTGCCCTGCGAGGGAGACAGAGGGTGGGAAGAAGCACCTGCATTGTCACAGGTGGGCAGGTCTGCCGCTCCTCAAGGGGCAGTCAGTGCTGGGCTTTATTATCTTCTTTCCGCAGGGATGGTTTGTTCCATTTCCTGAGTGGATGGTTTGTTCATTAACCCCTGCCTTCAGCTTTAGGTCTGTGCTCCTGACACTCCCTCCAGCCGTCTGATAGTTTCTATAGCTGGATTCATGGCTTTGTTAATCCCTTCTGCCCCCACCTCCTTGTGCGAGACATATTCTTGACCTTGTAGTGTTCTTTGATTTTTCTTTTTTAAAAGATTTATTTATTTATTCATATGGAATATGAATAATATTGGGGTACAGGCCAGAGATGCGGAGGGTGAGAGGCTTCACCAGAGACAGAGCGGGGAGCAGAACAGGCAGATCGACGAAGTACACTGCTGAGGGGAGCAGCGGGCGGGTCAGGAGAGGTCTGCCAGGCCATGTGGTCACCTCCGGGGCAGGCGGGAATCGAACTCATGCGGAAGCGGCTTTAGCTTTTTAGTGCTGTGCTTTAATCCGCTCCGCCACCAGGGAGGGCCCTGATTTTTCTATACTTATCCTCCATCGGGCATTGTCACCATTCTACAGAATATTCCGTGTCCTGCTTGCCTCTCCTCCCTCCCATCCCTTGTACTCCCTGGTCTTTGGACCCCACATTTTGGGCTTTTTCAGGAGATTGTAAACAGGTGGCCTTTGAACAGCATGAGTTGGGGCAGAGAAGGCCCCTTATGTGGCCATTTCTGCCTAGCTGTGAGTTTCAGCTTCAAGGTCAGTCGATCGAATCCTCTAATGCGGAACTGGTGGCCAACGAGGGCCGATGTGAAGAGTTGACCGTCCGTGCGCTTTGATCCTGGGATGGGGAGGGTGTTCATGAAAACAATTTGTCCAGAATACCAAGGGGCAATTTATCATTGTTTCGTAGAACAGAAAGTCAGCGGTGGATTTCTGACTGCTTGGGGTTGGTGCCCCAATCCGGCCAGCTTCAAAGGTCAACTCCAGTTGGACTCAAACAGCCTCTTCAGATTGCCTTCTTTCACTTAGTGACAGGTGCGACGATTCCTCCATTTCTCTTCATGGCTTATTGACAGCTCATTTCTTTTTAATAAAAATTATATTGCACTGACTGGATGCAGTGTTGATTATTAATCCATTCATCTGAAGGACATCTTGATTGCGTCCTCGTTTGATGGATAGGAATTCAGCTGCTATAAACAGGTTTTTGTGTGGAGCACAGCTTTCAGCTCCTTTGGTAAGTACCAAGGCGAGCTATTGCTAGACTAAGACCATGTCTAGTTTTGTAGGAAACTTCCAAAGAGCTGGTCCCCTTTTGCATCCCACCAGTGATGAGTGAGGGGTCCTGTAGCTCACAAGCTCACCAGCATTTGGTGTTGACATTGTTCCAGATTTTGGAAATGAGAGTTTTTAAATGAAAGTTAAACTCATAATTTTCAACAAATGTATAATGAATAGTATCAAAGATTTTGTTTAACTCATTAATGAACAAGGGAATGAGAAAGGTGTTACAGCCACTTCAAAGGAGTCTCCAAAGGTGAGATAAATATGTAAGCCCAGTACCAGTATTGGGTGAATGGCCCAAGTAGAGAGAGGTAAACCCAGTTTTTCTACAACAAAGGAAGAAAATCAATTGAATCTCCTAAGAATTTATTTATAAGTAAGGACTTTTTTCAGAGGTTTATTTATTTATGCATACAAGACCTGGGGGACAGGCCCAAGGTGTGGTGGGGGTGTGTGAGAGGATTCACCAGAGACAGAGTGGGGAGCAGAACAGGCAGATCTACTGAAACATGCTGCTGAGGGGAGCAGCAGGTGAGACAGGAGAGGTCTGCTGCGCCCTGTAGGTCACCTACCTGGCTGGTGATCGACTGGTGCTGCAGTGGCTTCATAGTGGTGCACTTCAACCCGTGTGCCACCAGGGAGGGCCCCTCTGCCAAGAGGTAGGAGTTTTAGAAATCTCAGCGTATAAACAAGAATTATTTAGATTACTCTCAGATTTCTAAAACTCCTATCTCTTGGAGGACGATGCCAAACTTACTTAGTCAAGTTTATCTCTTCAGCCGTGACACTAATAAGCATGGAGACAAGAGGGTCACATTCAAGAGCCACCTAAACATCTGTGCACAGACTACGACAGTGTTCGTTGGCGTCAATCACCACGCCTCAATGAGCGTGGCTCAGATGTGACATGTATTCTTCATCTCTTGTTTTAATCAGGAAGAAATGATAGAAGCATTTCTAGTGTGAGGGGTATTGTACAAAGTGCAGCAGAGAGGGCCAAGGAATTAGGAGAATGCTGTTCCATGAGTAAATGTGAAAGGCAGAGAGGACAAACTATTCCCCAAAGAACTTTGGGGACAGTGGTCATCAGCAGGTTCTCCATATCACAGTGGGACTCAGTAAAGGAGGATTTAAGTGGCTTGTTAGGCAGTACAAGGCGAGTTCTTAGAAGCGACTCACCTGATTGGCCTGAGTTCAGAGATGTAGCTTGAGAGGAAGGGAGGAGATGTTTCCAGGGGAAATGAGATGCCAAAAGGGGTGGGAGTGGCCCCTTTGAGCAACTGGCATTAGGGTTGGGACTCAGGCTGACTGGGAAAGAAGGGACATGATTAGGAAAGGGAAATGAGAGTTTGACGCTGTCACAAGAACATCCGGTTCTCTGGCTCCGGGAAAACTTCCCAGGTTATGTGTGGGAAATACCAATTCCTTGAAATAACAATAGATTGCTTAAGAATAGGGTTCCATGGCAAAATGCATCGGGTAAACACTGTTATTCAAGTTTCTTGACTCTTGCTCACAAAGCCTTAACTATACTGGTGTGTTGTGACGTGGCCCGGGAGCTCTGCGTCACAAATGTTTGCTCCCTGGCTCTGCTCTGTTCTGTGTGTCCCAGAACCAGGGCTTCTGGGTTATCCTTTAGAAAATATTATCTTCGAGGCCAGTGGTCTGGAGGCCAGCGTGACCACCCCACCTCCAACCCACTAGTCAACCTGTTGGGGGAAAGGATGCCCGGAAGGGACACCACAGCTGTATGGATTCAGCCCCACTCCAGACCAAAGCCATCAAGACACCGGAAGCTACACATCCCATCGTCACAGGAGGATGCTGGGACCTGAGGGTGGAGTTAAACAGCCAGGCTCGGTGTAGAACCAGACAGGTGGGCCGTGGGGGGTCTCGGTTTTTGGCTCTTCGCCTGCTCCTCCTGATCCCCTTGGCTCTTGGCTTCCAATGGCTCTCAGCAGCCCTCGGGATTCCAGGTGGGGGGAACCAGTAGGACGCATTACCAATTTGTCTCCCTCTCTTTCGCCCTGAAATATTCATTTCCTCATTTCTCCTGTTTTTGTAAATAAACCCTTTGTCAGCCTTTTGCTGTGTGCCTGCAGTTGACTATTATTATAAGTGACTTTAAGCGCGAAGGTGAGGACCCACTGGCAGGCCCCCCATTTCATACGGGGGTTGCCCTGGAATAAATCATCATCCCAAGACTCGTATTTAGTCAACTGCTCAAATAAAATCTGCTCACAGATATTTTTCTTAAATCCTCTTTCTGATTCTAAATGAGGTCCAATGTGCTCTGGGAGGAGCCAGATCTGAACCAGTCTTTCCACCTTTGGAGAATACGTTCTGCTGGGACCTACCTGGGGACACATTTGGGGTGTCAGATCCCTTATGACCGCTTCATTGTTTCTCTTACCTTTTGCAGAGTGAGAAGGTTAAAAGTGGGAGGAGGGAGAAGCAAGAAAGACCAGTAGAAGACCCAGAGCAAAGGGGTGAAAATCAATCTCTTAAGGCTACGCCTAAGAGACAAAGTCTCTTTTGTTTACGTATTTATGTTCTAGGCATCCGGCTCTGATCAGCTTCTAGCACGGGCTCTGCCCCAGCCTAATTCAATCCCCTTTTCCAGTCTCTGTCCCTAGGACGGGCTCAGAGCTGACCTGCTCAGGCAGGTTCCAAAACGCCAGGGCTGTGAAGAATATTCCAAGCATAGAGCTGGTGCATGGCAAACGAGCCCGCTGACAATGACAGGATCGTGGAGATGCTGCAGTGCCACCACCACTCTCTCATGGACCCTGAGTGACTTCCTGCCAGTCATTTACCACTTTTATCTTTGGCCTTTGTATTCCTGCTTTTCCTATCAATCCTGACTCAGCCGGCTTATTACTCTTGTTGCAGCACACAGTGTTATGGGAAACATCCTCGTGCAGCCCGGGTCCTTGGATGCGAGACCAGTTAGACCAGGGGTGGGGCACCCTATGCGATCAGGGTGGCACCTAGAAGGCAGGAGGCGTGGCGAGAGCAGACGAGGCCAGTCCTGCTTTTGCCCCTCAGTGAAGTAGCGATTCCCCTTATCCAGCCAGGTAAAGTTGATGCCAGTCGGCATTTGGGCTGCTGGTAAGGAGCGTGCACTTCCTACAGTATCCCTCATGCCCCCCTGCCATCTGCATGCCCTGGGGATGCCAAGCAGGCATTAGTTTCTGGATATTTTCTATCCATTCACACACAGGTTATAGGGGACACATAAGGCAAATGAACTCACATTTTCTAGCAGCCTGTTATCTACTCGAAGAGATTCATTATACGAACAAAATGTGACAACATGACCCTCCCTGGTGGCGCAGCGGGTTAAAGCGCAGCACTAAGAAGCTTAAGCCACTGCAGCATGAGTTCGATCCCCGCCCTGGAGGTGACCACACGGCGTGGCAGACCTCTCCTCACTCGCCCGCTGCTCCCCTCAGCAGTCAGCCTGTTCTGCTCCCCACTCTGTCTGTGGTGAATCCTCTGACACCCTGCACCTCTGGCCTATACCCCAGTTCTGTAAGCACAAATAAATAAACTTAAAAAAAGTGACAACACAGGTGTTAGGCCTTTCTGATGGTTGGTGTATGTAGTTCAGCAGCTTCCAGAGACCGTTACCAAAGGCCTAGAGATAGTACAGGAACAGAGAGAACCAACCTTCTAGGATGAGAAATGATGGGCTCAGGGTTTTAAAGGAATCTGAGCAATGAAGGTGTCCTGACTTCCTGGGTGATGATGGGCGACTCCTGGGTGACAATAACTCCCAGTTAAAGATATTAACCTTCGAAGGTGAGTCCACTCAGGTAGAAAGATGGCAAATGTTACTGCACTGCCTTTACTCCAGGCCTCCTGGGTGACCTGTTCTCACCATCCTGGGGTTATTGATGAGGGTCACTAGTAGATTCTCCAAAGTGTTACGTGTCAAGAATTGATTCCAAGGGTCTGATTTCTTGGGTTGTCCATTCAGGACCTGGGAATTGCTTGGCATGGTACCTTAGAGTCACTTTTGGTAGGAGAGCTTGGGAGGGTAACTCGATGCTAAGTCCCCTTACTTTGGAAGTTGTGAGCAGAAGGTGCCAGAGGTGGAGAACACGTGACCAAAGACAAGCCCTGGGTGATGACAGAGCAGCTCCAGAGCTGGACCGCTGCCAGTTGAGTATACCCACCTGTCATGAAGAGCCATGGGGGTGGGGACACTGTTTAAACACATTATATGCCAAAATCAGGGCTCTCTCTGTGGCACAATGGGTTAAAGTACAGCACCATGAAGCTATCACAGCCACAGCAGCACAAGTTCGATCCCCAGCCAGGGAGTTGGCCACATGGAGCAGCAGACCGCTACTGTCTTGTCTGCTGCTCTCCTCAGCTGTGTATTTCAGTTGATCTGCCTGTTCTGCTCCCCACTCTGTCTCTGGTGGGTCCTCTCACCCCACCCCACACCTCTGGTCTGTAGCCCAGCTCCTGTATACATCCATAAATAAATCTTTAAAAAAATAAACATATGCTAAAATTAGATATTGAGCCTAAGCATAGCTATTTCAGGAAAATAGATGGAAGATTAAATTAAAATGCAAATAAAAGCTGGTGAACTTTTCTCATTTGCAACCCCTTGAATAGAACTAGAAGGATCATGCTTAGTGAAGTAAGTCAGAAGGGAAAGAGAAATTAGACGGTGTCATTTATATGTAGACTACAGAGAAACAAACCAACGGAACAGACAAACCAAACCAAACCCTAGAAGTCTGTAAAATTGAGGTTTCCAGAGGTGGGAGGGGAAGGTAGAAAGCAAGAGGAGGAGGGGCCCTATTACTATGGTGGACGTCTATGGGTGTCTAGGGTAGGTGTGGGGGTGATCACATACGTGTGAAGAGGTGTGATCCTATTTATTCCTGTAAATCATACACAGCGTTAACCTCCATAAAAACAATTTAAAATGCAAATACTAATCTTATTGGGGAAAGAGAAGAGAGGAAGGCACATGTTTAGTTCTAACGTGGGTGAAACACTTTCTATCACACTTAAGGCCTTTAAACATAAGTGTATGCTAGTCCTCAGATGCTAATTATTAATTTGTCCTGTAAAGCTGCATCAGGGAAAACTTTTCCTAGAGACTTTTGTTGGAGACGAGTTAAAATACTTAGAAGAGTATGTAAAGCATTCTGCAATGTAAGCTTTTCACTAAGTGCCTTTAATGGGTTTTATTTAATGTGGTTGGCCATTTATACATCAGAGGTCTGACGTACCTGGAAATTTTTATAGTGTCTTAATAAAGTAAGTAATCAATAATGGCTTAATGATCATGAGGCCAGCTTGACACACATCCATACTTTTATGTATGTAAATATGGCATCTGAACACTGAGGAGCAGCTCTGCTTACCTAACCCAGCACCTCCAAGTTCGGACAGCCAGAGGCCTGGTGAGGTTCCCTGTCTCTCCTTCACCTGCTGAAATAGGCGTTTCCAAAGTGAGGTCTCTGGGTCAGTAGCATCAGCTTTTTAGAAATGCAAACTCTCAGCTCCCACCTCGAAGCTGTTGAACTGAAAACTGAGGAATGGGCCCAAGAAGATGTGGCTTGAGAAGCACTGCAGGGGATGCAGGCCCCCCTAACATTTGAGAACGCACCCCCCCCCTTGGCTTTTGCTTTGAAATATCTCAGAGCGTTAACTTCTCTGAGATCACACTCAACCACAGAGAATTACTTCCTGTTTTATATCTAAATTTATCTCCCCAACGCTTTGAGGGCGGTGCACAGCCTCGCAGTGTAGACACACTCTGTTTCTTACTTTCCTTGACGTGCTGACGTGATGGGTTAGGGTCTCGGCTGGGAACCAAGCCAGAGGGAGACAAGACAGAGCGGGCAGTGGATGGGGAGTGGGGACACAGGGTGGTTATCGCCTCCTCCCCTGTACCACTATTTGATAGTTTGATAGTCAACGTCCCCAAAGATAGTTTAGCTGGGGGTGTGTGGCTTTTAAGCTGATTGCTGCTGAGTCATGGGTGTGTGTGGGGGTGCTGGAATTTAGGGGCTACATAGTAGAGACAAGGGAGTCTGATACACTGGCTAACTTTGTTCCAGAAATTGTCTGCATAAACCAAGACAGAATAGAGAAGGGTCTGGCCCATTTTGGGGGTTGAGCTAAAAATGGCTCCAGAGAAGATATCGGTCACCCCATGTCCACTGCCACGTTACTCAGCATAGTCCAGCTATGGAGACAACCTACGTGTCTGTTGATGAGGGAATAGAGAACACTGCTCAGCTGTTAAAAAAAATAAATGACATAAATTTGCAACAATTGGAATGAAACTGGCTATGTGAAATAAGTCAGGTGGAGAAAGACAACTACAGGTGTTTTCACTCAGCTGGAAGATAAAGCAGATGAATGAACAAAATGAAGCGAAAAGTCTTATTCAGACAACAGAAGGGAGGTGACCGGAGGGAAGGGAGGAGGGGAGCGGTCAGATGGGTTAGGGGAGTCAGTTGTGTGGTGGTGGATGGAAACTAGAGTTTTGGCGGGGATGATAATGTACATACAGATGCTGACGTAGGAAGCTGTACCCCTGGAACTTCACACCAACCAGCAAACCCAGGGGACTGAACAAATGAATGAGCAAAACAATACAAAAGCCAGCACTCAGGTTAGGAGAACAAAATGGTGGTCACCACAGAAGAAGGGGGAAAAGATGGGGTGGCAGAGCGGGGAAAGGCGGGGAATTCCATGGCAGTGGATGGAAGGTAATTATTTGTGGGGATCATGAGGTGGTGTGAACTTGAACTCCAGACACCTGAAACCCACATAAAGTTAGAAACCGGTGTTACCTCAATAACAAAACAGACCAGCCAGTGACTCCAGGTGGTTGGCTGTGAGTCAGGGCTGGTTCTCCTGCTCCACACCCAGCACCAGCCGAGAAGCCCAGGGGTGCCAGAGTCAGGAGGATCCAGGAAGCCAAAGGGGCTTGTGGCTGGGCCAGCTGCCTTCTTGAGAGCGCTGGTACAGGCTGTGCAGTGGACGGTCATGGCTTTATCTGCCAAGAACCACGCTGTCTCCTCAGATACACCGCTTGTCAGTGTGCCCCCCCACTTTCTTCCCGAACCGCTTTCTGAACTCAGAGATTGGCATGTTCCCCCAAGCTTGGCCAGTGCTAGGGGATGGGATGGGGTCAGATGAAGAGGGTCTGAGGCTCCAGGTGGCACACCTGGCAGGTATGAGTCTCTGGGGCCATCCTTGCCAGCGTGTGGAGAACGCTGGTCTGTGGTGGGAGAAAGTGACTGGTCACCCAGAGAGCAGAAACGAAAGTGGGAGGAAGGGTTCGTGGTGCACCGGGCCTGGTGGTGGCTGACCCCGAGCTAGCCACGTCCGCCTTCCCTGCAGTTCCGCCAACAGAGGCAGCAGTGTCAGGGGGCTCGGTGCTCCCCCAGTTGTTGTGGGAGGGAAAAAACCCTTTTCTTCCGCTTTCTATGTTCAGTACCTGGAGCTTGGGAACTAGACCAGTAAAGACAGATGATCAGGAAAAGGCTGAGTTTGTACGCACGTGGGAAGCATCAAGGCAAGAGGTGGCCCCTTCAGTGTTCAGTTAGAGGAGAATACACCTAATTTAGTAGAAGAAAGTGGGGTGGAGAAGGCTCCTTAAGGGAAGAACATACAGGCTTCTTTTAGAAAAGGGAAGTGGATCTTTAAAAGAAGAGATGGGAGATAAGGATGATGTTTGTCTGTACAGGTATCAGCGATCTTTCTAGACTCTGTAAGGTCATAACACTCCCTGAGAGTAGATTTGGGGGTAGGGAGT
This sequence comes from Condylura cristata, assembly GCF_000260355.1. Lineage (NCBI taxonomy): Eukaryota > Metazoa > Chordata > Mammalia > Eulipotyphla > Talpidae > Condylura > Condylura cristata. The sequence continues at coordinate 37,930,765 of NW_004567117.1, read as the reverse complement.
TCCCCCTTCTGGAAGCAAGCCTGCCTTGAAGAGGAATTTGACAAACTGTTTCCCTGTAGTTATTCCTTCAACTCACATATGGAAAATTCCCAGAGCCCCCAACACCCCTTTTTGGGGCAGTAAAATTTACTTTAACATTCTGTTACATTTATCTTATTGAACTGGGCATTTTCCTCATTGATATCTACAATCTTAGAGACTTTAGAGCCCACACACTTTCCTCATATACAGCCATGATTCTTGGAAGGTCTGTCACCTTTTTCCTTCGAGAAGCATTTCCCTTCGCTGGTACCTCATTTATTATGACTGAGCCAGCCCTTGAAGCTTTGCAAATCCTTTAATCTCGTGATGATGTGTGTTTAGGAAAGTGTGCTTTTGTGTGCCATTTGACCACTACAAATTATGTACATCCACTTATTTGTACAATATTCATCAATGTTATCGCTTTCATCGATAGTATATCATGCATATATACTGCATATATTACTAACCTGATTTTATGGCAGACTATACTAAGGGTGCTTTCTGGAACCCAAAAGATTTTGTGTGTGTGTGCATGGAACTGATATCGGCTGCTTGACAGCCTCTAGCTCAGTGATCGTTTGTATCATCCCCTTGACGGAGTGACCCAGTTTCATCCTGAGCTGTCACGAGCTATTCAGTGGATTCTGCCTGACTCCCGGTAACATTCAGGTGATTTATCAAGTCCGCTTTAAATAGTTTCTATAGAATAAAATGCTTGAGCCAGACTATCCCTAAACATGGAGTTAAGAGAGAAGAAAGTGAAGATGCGTAAATGCTCCCATCACATCACTGAGTGCACGCTGCACTGTGAGAACGGAATTACTTGGACTCTGCGTCTTGACGGTAAACTTTTGGTTTCACCTTGTTACGTTTCCTCCCTTTGTGGTTGGCCACTTGGGAGGGGATTTCCGGAGATGCAGGCTATATAATTTGTTTCCCAAAATATTCTGCATTGTTTTGGATGGAAAAGCTTGCTGCTGCCTCTGCTACCTGGTTCCAGAGAGCTAATTCGACCTACACCACAGTCACTTCGTTACAGCTTGTCTTGGGGGTGGGGGTGGAAACCCTCATTAAAAATGTATATACAGGCCCTCCCTTGTGGCGCAGCGGGTTAAAGCACAGTACTGAAAAGCTAAAGCCACTTCAGCATGAGTTCGATTCCCGCCTGCCCCGGAGGTGACCACATGGTGTGGCAGACCTCTCCTGACCCGCCCGCTGCTCCCCTCAGCAGTGTACTTCGTCCATCTGCTTGTTCTGCTCCCCACTCTGTCTCTGGTGAAGCCTCTCGCCGCCCCTGAGCCTCTGGCCTGTACCCCAGTTCTGTATGCACAAATAAATAAATCTAAAAAAAAAATGTATATACATGTAAATATATGTGTATATATATATATATCTATTTGGTACAATAGACAAAACACAAAAATAGCTTTCCCCCATCTTTGAATCTTTTTAAAAAATTCTATCTTTTTTTTTGTACATTTTTTTTCATCTCAATTGTAATCCCCATGGGTTTCCCATCACCGAGTCACCCGTGTGCCATCATCATATCTTTTCTTTTTTTTTTTTTTAAGAAAAGATTTATTTATGCATCCAAGACCAGAGGTGTGTGTGGAGGGGGAGGAGGTGAGAGGGTTCACCAGAGACAGAGTGGGGAGCAGAGCAGGTAGACAGATGAAGCACACTGCTGAGGGGAGCAGCGGGGAGGCGGGAGAGTTCTGCGCGCCATGTGGGTCAGCTCCCTGGCTGGGGATTGAACTCGTGCTTCCATGGCTGTGGACAACTTCATAGTGCTGCGCTTTACCTCCTCTGTGCCACCAGGGACGGCCCTATTTTGTTCGTTTATAAAAACTACCATTTTGGCCATTTAAAATGTATGATTCAGTGGCCTTTGCCATTTTTGCCAAAGCTTTCTCATTGCTCCAACAGACACTGCGTATCCGCTAAGCACTAACGCTGGCGCCCTTCCCTCAGCCTCCCCTAATCTTGATTTTTCTTTCTGTTCCTACCAATTGCCTTGTTTAAGTGCCTCATCAAGCACAGACACTGTTTGTCCTTTTGTTGCTGACGTATTTCACGGAATGTGATGCTTTCTAGGTTTGTCTGTGCTGCGGGGACCAGATGTCATTTCTTCTTAAGGATGAATAACACCTCATTCTGCGTATTCAGCACATTTTGCTTTTCTTTCATTTATTTACTTTTAGTGAGGTAACACTGTTTACGACACTGTATGTGATTAGGGGCACAGGGTGACACCTCCTCAGATGCAGGCCCCTCACTTCCCACTGCCAAGGTCCCTGTGGTGCCCCATCACAGCCCACTGTACCCCTTCCCCACTTTGTTTTCCCTCCTTCTTAACCCTCGCTAGTAGCTTCTGTTCCTCAGTCAGGTTTTAGCATTTGTTTTGGCTTGGTTTTGTCTAGCTCTTTGTTTCTCTAAATTCTACATATAAGTTAAACTGTCTAGCATTTGTCTTTCTCCTTCTGACTTATGTCCATGTCATTGCAGATGGCAAACATTTATCTTTTTCAGAGTTGAGTAGTATTCCATCACATACCTATACCACATTTCCTATTCCATACCTCTGTCCTTGGGCACTTAGTGTGGCTGTTGTAACTAGGGAGGACAACACCTTTTGTTTGTCCATCCATCAGATGATGGCATGCTGGTGGTTTCCACCTTTGACTATTGTGGATGTTGCTGCTAAGAATGTTGGTGTACAAGGACCTCTTTGAATTCAGTTCTTTTGGGTAGAACCTCAGAATGGAATCTGATGGTAATACTGTTTAACTTTTTGAGGAACTGAAGAAAGGAAAACGTTTGAAGTATCATATTTTTCCTTTACAAACCACAAGATGACTCCACAGGCCTCCAGACGAGTTGTGACAGAATGTCTCACAACATACCTCTGCTGTTTGGAACTTGGTGCTCATGGGTAGATCCCTACACCCTGTGACATGTGCTGGAAGTGAGTTTGTTGTTCTTTAAAAAAAAAAAAAGATTTATTTTTATTTGTTTATACATGTAAGAACTGGGGTGTAGACCAGAGGTGTGAGGGGTGAGAAGGGTGAGAGACAGAGCAGGGAGCAGAACAGCAGCTAGACATAGACTACTGCTAAGGGGAGCAGCAGGTGAGACAGGAGGGGTCCGCTGTGCCCCGTGGGTCAGCCCCCTGGCTGGGGATCAAACCATGTGGCAGTGGCTGCTGATAATTTGATAGTGCTGGGACTTCAACCCCTGTGCACCAGGGAGGCCCTGGTTTGTTACTCTTGACATGGGGCACAGTGTAGGCAGGCACTTCGAGGCATCCTGTCTGAACTCATGATACAGCTCCACAGAAGAGCTTTCCCCAAGAGGACTCTGCTGTCCAGTACAACTCTAACCATGCCTCCTTCGATGGATCCAGATTGGATCAAAAGGGAGCTTTATAACACTGAACTCCAGGTTTGCTCCAGGCAAGAATAGAAAACTTATAATTTTCTTGAAGCCACCATATCACATTCCTCATCAAATCCTGCCAATTTTTCCTGTCCAAGTGACCAGATTCTGTTTTCTTTCTCACCCCACTGGTGCCATCCCAGTCCAAGTTGCCTTGTCTGTGTTTCAGGCTCCCACTACAGTCTTTCTGGCCGGGCTTCCCTCTTTACCAGAGTTCTTCACACTGTGGTCAGAATGATCTTTCTGAAATTCAGATCTGATCATGACACTGTCAGGGTGCAGGGGAAAGTCCCCCATCCCTCTAGGTTCTTCTCAGGCTGGGTGAGTAATCAAAACAGCATCAGCTGGGTAAGCAGAGGGAAACAAAGCAATAAGAATGATGTGCACAGGAGAGCAACAGCTATGATGCACCTGCCACCGCCCATCAGAGAGAAGGGGGAAGGCCTGAGTTGAGGGGCCTGAGGCACCAAGAGAGGAGAGACTTCACTTGACAAAGATGGGTGACTTCATCCTTACCCTGAGCATGCAGGTGAGAATCTCAGGTGGAGGAGACACATCTGTCGGTGACCCTCCACCGGCATGAGACGCCCCAAATGACACTCTTCTAAAGGCTATGGATGGGAGCAGTGATAGCTTCTTCTGTTAAGAGAAGGGCACAGTCTCTCCAGCTTCTAGAACTTTCATTGCTCTTAGCTCAAAATGCTCAGCCTACCAGAGCAGGATGTCCTGAGGTACCAATTCTAAGAGACTTGGGGTGATGGCACTTGGCACTTTTATCGCCAAGAGGGTGTGTGCATGTGCGTGTGTGTGTGTGTGTGTGTGTAGGTACCAGACAAGATGCCATCATGCTTCTATGGAAAAGTAGCAACCAGGAAATTTTTGAAGAGAAGTAATGAGAAAGGACTACCAACTATCAAATGGATTATGAAAGCCATCAGGAGTAAGAGGGTTTTACAATAGCACACAGTTGGCAGATGAGTGAAACAGAATACAGAATCATAAAAGAGACCCAAGACAGAAGAGATTCAAGTTACAACAATGATGTCATTTTGAATGAATGGAGAAATCTTGGTTTTTGATTGACGGAAGATGGAGACAAATGGGGGAGATGACCCCTCAACTGACACGTGGCATCAAATCAAGTTCCAAGTATAGCCAAGACTTAGATCATATAAAAGAAACCAACGCCTTTTTGGTGTTTTTCTGAATAAGCCCATTTTGTTGGTGGGGTAACTGATTTTTGTTTGTTTGTTTGAGATCAACACTACAGAAGGGCAGAGTAACCCAGAATGTGTCCCCCAGCATCTACTTCCAGTCAGCTTTCATTAGAGAAACAGAGGACTTAGGAAGGTCAGGCTGAGGCATTTTGTTTTATTCTGTTAATGATGGGGAGTCACAGAAGTTGATAAGACAGGGGAAGACGGAGAAAACAACTTCTGGAGTCCCTTCTGATGCTCCCTACGGGTGATGGCTGTAGTGTTGGCAAGTGGGGAAGCCCCTGAGGAGGGGGTTGTGGGACAGGAAAACAGGGACCCAAAAAGTTAGCACTCAGAGGAAATGATGATGGAGAAGTGTTTGCCTAATACGTAGACATTAATTCTTGGTCTATATTGCTGTCACCTGTGGCCACATTTGCAGGTTGTGATGACATTCTCTCACCCTGGAATAAAGTTCTCTTTTTGTCTCCAGGAGGACAAATTTGGGCGATTTATGAACAGGATGGGTGTGGCAAGACTGTGTTCTCAGGGGTGAGGTTGCAAGCCCTGCCATGGAAGCAGCAAAGACCAGGTTGCTGGCTTTGCAAAACAACCCAGAATTCAGCCACAATCCCTTACCCAGAGCAGGGATGTTCCTGCAGGAAGCTTCGGTAGGTCTTTGAAGTTCAAGAAAGGTAGCTAGGGGAGAATGTGCCTCTCGAAGCTGGGCATTGGAGGGAACCTTCTGTAGGAAGTTTTGCTCCAGGCAAGGCGCCTAGACTCACCCTGCTGATTTATCAATTCAGCAAAGCTGGGCTCTGCATTGACTGAGTAACTCTCAAAGTCAATGTTAGGGCTACAAAACAGTATTTTGTCTATAACCTTGATTTAAGACCAGGAAAATGTTCATATGCTTTAAAAATTACGGTTATTAATGAAGGCACTCAGGCATGAGATCGTTCCAGGCTGCACAAGCAGAAGGCGACATGGGTCAGAGTTCGGGAGCCCCGTCTGCTACCTTTGGGGAGGCTCTGAGCACACAGCTTCCCTGTGGCCTGTGCATCTGTGGGAGTCAGGCTCCCGCCTGCCTGTTACTTAAGGAGCAGCACGTTAACACTGTCAGGGAGCTAGTGTCTCATGAGGGGGCTGGTGATAATTTTTGTCTTAGACTTTTGGCTCTCTGGGCAGCTATCACGAGGAAGATCATGTTCAGGAGATTTATTTACTAGGTGTCTGCTTCTGGGGCTCATGGGAATTGGTATCTGAAGTAATCATTTAAAGCCACAGGTTTATCAAGTAGATCTGCTTTTGAACATGACTCAACAACAAAGGTCAAATAAAAGACATCCAAATTGGTAAAGAAGTAGTATTCTGTCTGTTTGCTGATAGCACAGCCTCATATGCAGGAAATTCTGAAGGTTTCTCTTTCTCTCACCTCCCCCCCACCAGAACTTATTAAGGAATTCAATAAAGTTGTGGAGATGAACACACAAAAACTAGTTGAGTTTCTGTACACCCACAAAGAATTGTCCAAAATGGAAATAAAGAAAATGATCCCATGACAGTATCACTCAAGAGCATCAAATACATAGGAATCAACTTACCATGTGGCTGTGATAGACTTGTACACAGAAAACTATAAAACACTGATGAAAGAAACTAAACACAAGTAAGTGTGTTTATGGATTAGAATAATTCATATCGTTAAAGTATCCATGGTACCTCACGAGATCTACAAATCCAAAGGAATCTCTGTCAAGACCCAAAGACTCTTAAAAACAGAAACAGTGACAATAACATGAAAAAACAAAAAACCTCAAATATTCAAAACAATCTTGAGAAAGGAAAACAAAGCTAGAGATATAACACCTACTTTTTTTTTTTTTAATAATGCAATAGTTTGTTTTTACATCAATTGTGCCTTTTTCCATCTCAGTTGCAATCCCCTTGGGCTTCCCATCACCAGATCACCTGTGTGCCATCACCACAGTCCTGTGCACTTCCCTCCCCCTACCATTTCGATCCCATTCCCCATTCCACCCCCACAAAATGCCTCTGGTATATAGCTGTTCATTATTATTATTGTTTTCTCGCCTGGTCCTTTATACTCCTGCTGTGAGTATTTTTCCTTTCTTTCTGGCTTATTTCACTAAGAATGATCTTTTCCAGCTCCATCCATGTTGCTGCAAAAGGCATGTATAACACCTCCTTATTTTTAATTTTAAAATTTATTTTTGTGTGGATGATTTTGTAGGCAAGAGGTGTGTGTGTGGGGGCGGTGGTGGTGAGGAGATTCACCAGAGACAGAGTGGATTTAATGAAATACACTGTTGAGGGGAGCAGTAGGTGAGACAGCAGAGGTCTGCTTTGCACTTCCTGGCCAGGGATCGAAATCAGCCCACAGCGGTGATAGTGCTGAGGTTTAAACTCTAGACGACAGGAAGGCCCTCTGATACCTATTCAACTCAAATTATTATTATTATTTTAAAAAAAGATGAGTTTATTTATGCATACAGAACTGGGGTACAGGCCCGAGGTGCAGGGGCAGTGAAAGGATTGACTTACAGAGACAGAGTGGGGAGCAGAACAGGCCGACTGACGAAGCACACTGCTGAAGGGAGCAGCGGGCGGGACAGGAGAGGTCTGCCGTGCCATATGGGTCACCTCCGGGGCCGGGGAATGAACTGGTGCTGAAGTGGCTTTAGCCACGTTTACCCACTGTGCCACCAGGGAGGGCCCTCAACTCAAATTATTTTAAAAGCTATAAACAATCAAAATAGTATGGTGCTGCTATTAAAACATACTGACCAGTGAAGAAGATTGAGAGCCCAGAAAGAAATCCACATGCATGTGGTCAAACAATCTTTGACAAAGATGCCAAGAACATGCAATGGTAAAAAGATAGTTTCTTGAATAAATAGTGCTGAGAAAACTGGACAGTCCCAGAAAAACAATGAAAGTAAAGCCTTCTCATTCACCATGCATAAAAATAATTCAAACTGATTCAACTTGATCATAAGAGCTGAAACTAAAATTCCTAGAAGAGAACATAGGGAAAAGGTTCTTGATATTGGTGTTGACAAGATTTCTTAGTCCCCCCAAATCATACACAAAAGCAAACATACACACGTGAATTTACATCAAATTAAAAAGCTGTACAACAAAGCAAACAATCAAGAGTGAAAAGCTAACTCCAGAGAGAAGGAAAAAATATTTATAAGCCATATATCTGAAAAGATGTTAATTACCAACAGGCAAAGTACTTGAATAGACATTTCTCCAAAGAAGATATACAAGTGAGCAACAGGTAGGTGAAAAGATAATCAGTATGAAATATCATCAGGAAACTTCAAATCAAAGCCATAGGCAGTATCACCTGCCACCCATTAGAATGGCTATTACATATAAAAAAATAACCAGTGCAGGCAAGAGTGTGAAGAGGAATTTCCCTGGTGGCGCAACAGGATAGGACGCAGCACTGCAAGCCAGCCGCAGCCACTTCAGTGCGAGTTCAATCCCCGCCCTGGAGGTGACCCACATGGCGCGGCAGACCTCACCTGACCTGCCTGCTGCTCCCCTCATCAATGTACTTTGTATATCTGCCTGTTCTGCTCCCCACTCTGTCTCTGGTGAATCCTCTCATGGCTCCTGCACCTCTGGCTTGTACCCCAGTTCTGTATGAATAAATGTCTTTAAAAAAAAAAGTGTGAAGAAATTGGAATCCTTATACAGTGTTGGTGGGAATGCAAAATGGTGCAGACACAGTAGAAAACACTATGAAGGTTCTTTCGTAAATTAAAAAGTAGAATCAGCATATCATCTGGCAGACCCCCTTTGGGGTATATAGGGTATATATTCAAAACAAATGAAGTCAGGATCTTGTAGAGATACCCACACTCCCCTGTTGATTGTAGCGTGACTCACAATGAGCAAGATGTGGGAAGAACCCAGATGTCCATGGACAGATGACTGGGTAAGAAAATGTGCTAAACATATGATGGGCTATTATTCAGCCCTAGAAAAAGGGAAATCCTATTACTTGTGACACGGATGGATCTGCAAGACTTTATGCAAAGTGAAATAGAACAGTCACGAAAGGACAAATTCTGCCAGGTTACTTCTACTGATGATGCTGCTGGGAGAAGGTGCCCCTTGCTCCCAATCCAGTGAGCCCCCTTCAACCATGGCAGTGAAGATGTCAGTGCTCACAGCCTGTGGAGCAACCTCTGTGGCAAGGGGGCTGGCAGGGCCACGAGACAGGTCCAGGCAAGAATGCCTTAGAGACTCACTGCTGTGTCTGATGTTGAGAAGATTACGCGGTGTTGCGAAGTTTTCACTGTAAATGCGTCCCAAGTTGCTGTATGTCTTTGGTTGATTTCCAGAGCGCTAAAATAACTACTTGTCTATACTGTCTCCCACCATAGTTGCTTTTGGGGAGAGGATTTACAAGCCTTCTCATTCAGGGGCAGCTAGTAGTCCTAATTCCCATTTCATTCTAATTTTAGTTAGAAAAACCTAGAGTCTTCACATCAAAATCATAGATTACTGGGCTACGTACATCAGTCTCTTAGTTGCAAAGGGTAAAATCCCTAAAACAGCAAGGAAATAGAAATCTTCAACTTGGGTTAGATCCTAGAATTGGTTTAAAGAAAAAGGTCCAAGCAGACCCACCTGAGCACAGACCAAGTGACATGAAGAAGAGGGAGGACTTGATGTAACCGTCACTTTAATCCCTACTCTGCCTTGTAACTTCAGGGGAGAGTGGATCAGTATATGGAAGGATGGAACTTGTGAAACAGAGCTCCAGAACTTTCGTTCTGCAAAACCAAAACTCTACCCGGTAAGCAATAGCCCCTCCTTGGCCTCTCGCTACAGAATAGTTTTTATTGAATGAAAATTTACAATTTCTATGTAACAAAATGTCACACATCAAAGGGCAAACCACAAACTGGAAGCTTGAGCCGCTGTTGTGTGAAGTGCTTTTATATGTGCAAAGTATAAACACTCGAATAGCAAGGTGGGTTAAACAATTTGAAGAGACGGTTCATAAAAGAGAAAGTGCCAATGAATTATAAAACAACATTCAATCTCACTGGAAGCCAAATAATATATATTAAAATAAGACCCAATTTTGCTTCAGATTGGCAAAAACATCTTTCACGATAGCATAGTGTTGGAACTTGGAATCTGTTCTACACGTCAGTGAGGGGAGTGGACTTAGAGCCTGCAGGTGGGGACATGATGTAGCAATAGGTCTCAAAACCTTGAGACATTCATATTTGGACCAGCAGCACAAATATCTACCAGCAGATCCTGCCTACATCAAGTAGAATGTGTTTAGATGACAAAATGGCTTTCTTGGAATATCTGAAAGGTTTTATAGTTAAATTTATTTGTTTTCTTATGTTGTTAATTTTTGTGCAGCAGGTGCGTTCTCTCCCCAGGCGTAGTCCCACATAGTTCTTCATCCACCACAGGCCCCGTGTTCTTCCCTTCCCTGCTGGGTGCCTCAGATCTATGGTCAGCTTGCAAGTTTTGTCTCTTCCCTGACCCTTTGTTTGGTTTCTCCATATTTCACATATAAGTGAAACCATCTGGTATCTATTTTTTTCCTTCTGACTTATTCCCTCAGTATAATCCCTTCCAGCTCCCTCTGTGTTGCCTCAAGAGGCACGAGGTTATCTTTTTTGATTGCTGACTAGTATTCCATTGTATATCTGTACCGTATCTTTTCCTGAAGAATTCTTGATGAGGGTCTCATGTTGCATGGGAAAAAATAAGCACAGAAAAGAAAAACATGGGTATAGTCATGAGCAAAGTACAAAGGAAAGGAGCCAAAGGAAACTCACCTAAATGGTAGCTATGTCCTTAAGGGGACATGGCAGATTTTCAAATCCAAACATTAAAAGTTTTCAAGAATGCTGGGTCCTCCCTGGTGGCACAAGGGGTTAAAGCACAGCACTGTGAAGTAATCTGCAGCCACTGCAGCAAGAGTTCGATTCTCTGCCAGGGAAGTGACCCACACGGCGCAGCAGACCTCTCCTGACCCACCCACTGCTCCCCTCAGCAGTGTATTTCAGTCAATCCGCCTATTCTGCTCCCCACTCTGTCTCTGGTGAATCTTCTCACCCCCACACCTCTGGCCTGTACCCCAATTCTTGTGTGCATCAACAAATAAATCTTAAAAAAAAGTTGTCAAGAATGCTTTTAGAAAAGATAGAAATGTTCTGACTTACAGTAAAATGGAAGGGGCTTGAGGGAATTGTGTGTAGTAAAGCAACTCAGAATGACAGAGACAAAACTTACAAAAACTAGTGGACATGAATAAACAAAAGCTTCTAAGGTCAACAGGGAAGAGAGGAGGGAGAAAGGGCCCAAGAGGTACAGACAGAAGAGGGGAGCAAAGCAAGGAGGTAGTGACATAGATATAGAGATATAGATGTACATGTTAAAATAAACAGAGTTTATTTAAAAAGAAAAAGGAAAATCTGGAAATATTGAGTTGATCTGATCAGGACAACCAATTGGCTGAATTAACACGTATAGAAAACTCCATCCCATAACAAGAAACACATTCTTCTCAGGCACACATGATGGTATCCAGCCATACCACATTTAACCACAGAAATCAAAACTTACAAAAGATAAAGGTATAAAAATCAGTGTGAAAAGAAATTGGCAATGATTAGTTTTTTGCTCTTAGAACCAGAAGAAAAAGAAAGTCTTATAAAGTACTGTGTATATATAACAGACAAATATTTTTTAAATTTCCATACACTTCCATGAATTAATTTTATTTAGTATTTGTGAAATTGGATCTGAGGCTGAACCTACAAATTTGTGAATATTGGAATTCTGTTTCTGTTCTGAGAGTTCTTAGACATTTTTGGTGACTTTTAAAAACAAACACTGGCATGAACTGTGCCAGAATTTTACCTCGAAAGTTTTGTTATCCCCCTCCACCCCCACCAGGTACTAGACTGTTCTATTTAGTTAAATTGTATGTCAATCTAGTTTTGCTACATGTGGCTTTAGGTAACTAACAGGAGTAATTTAATGCTTCTGCAGGTGTCCTGTGAACCTACCTGCCATTTATAATTCTGATACTTGGGGTGGGGTGGGGGGTTTGGGGGGGAAAATTCCAAAACCATTTCCCAATTCCAAACCATTTCTATCTGTTTGAAATGAATAAAAATGGTATTTTTAACTACGATTTTGCAAACATTTTAAACTTATATTTTCATGAAGAATTTTCAGAAATTGGCTACCTGGAGAGAAAGAGTCTTATTTACATTACTGTTTCTCTCACTGCTGTACCTGAGAGAAAAGACACTGGTTACGCTGAGCCCCCACGGGACAGGCACCCAGTTAACACACAGGGAAATGAAAGAAGGTCACAAATGTCTGATTTAGGTCATGTCCACGGAGTGAGGCACCGAATGCAAGAATTGCCAGAATCCCCTAGACCCTGCATAGGGATGAATTGTCAAGGGAGGCAGAGTGGGTACTTGTTTGGGGGCTGGAGCGGGGGGAGGCCTTCCCAAATATTGACTACTCTCTGCAGCAGGAGTGACCTGTTCAGTTCCTGCTGGGCCCAAGGACCCTGGCCGAAAATCTGATCTGACCTGACATGTGATTGGTGCTAAGCTTCAGCCAAGAATGTGCTCTACAGGGAAGGGCATTCATCACGCCCGCTATTAGAACAAACATCCAAGAACCTTCTGTGCCAGGAGGAATAAAATGAGCTGCTAAATCCAACCCAAGCCCACGTTACAGAGCACAGACCAGCTAGAGAACTTAATGGATTTGCTTTAAATATTCAGAGTCACTAGGAACTGACTGGATCCCAGGCCCCAGCAAGCCTAGAAAGACTGGAGACTCGAAAGGCCCTGGTTCATTCAAGAAGCCAAGAAAAATAACAAAGCTCCAAAGAATGCTCAGAGAAGTAATTAAAAAGCATCTGATACCAGGCATACATTTCCTACTCTGCTAGATGAAAGAGACTCCCCTCACAGATGAAGTTGTGTTTTCTTTTCTTACCGCTTCAGGGAGAGTGCTATAACATTTGCTCACTTTCTCTGCTACTTAAATTGGGGTGATGCTAAACATTTTAATGTCTTTATTTTTAATCAGAAATTTGTGTGTTTTGGATTCTCTTGGAGAGAATTGGGGTGATGCTAAACATTTTAATGTCTTTATTTTTAATCAGAAATTTGTGTGTTTTTTGGATTCTCTTGGAGAGGCATCTGTGTTCCCCCTGCACCCCTTTTCAATATGTTATTCTTTCTATCCCAGCCTTTGGATAATCACAGGAAATTCAGAGCAGCGTTCTGGTCTATTGACCTGAGGAGAATCCTCAGGTCTCCGTGTCTGATTTTCTTTCATTCCAGCTTCACCAGAACTAAGATTAAAACAGAAATTCTATGCTCAGATGAGTGAGATAATTAATAAAATAAATATAAGCAAATCCTGCAGATAGATAATTTTATATTATCAGACGCATAATTATGTAGTTTAAAAATCCCCATCTCTTAAATGTATGAATTTAAGGTGAACGCTAGAGGTTGAGGGAGTTTGTTTTCCTAATGGAGGAACAAAATTAAGTTTCATAAGGAGGGTCCATTTTGCATTCAGGAACGCTCCGGAGAGGCTTTGTTTATTCATTTTCCTTTTCTTACGTCATTGCCCATCAGGCAATGCTTGTTTCACTAGCATGTAGCCTTTATCTCCTGCCTGGGACACTGCCTCCCCTTTGGTTTTCTCCTCCCCTCCAGACCTGATGTTTATTTACTTTTTATCATCACACCTTTCTTTTCTCTTCACTCTCAACTTAAAGTTATCTTCTCTTATCTGGGAACAACCTTCCTCTGAGAAGAAGGGCTAATTTTAAATAAAACTAGCCGATACCCAATCACAAAGACGTGGCCATTTCTGTGTCTGTCGTAATCCATGAAGTGCTCCAAAGAGACATCCGTTCTTTCGGCCCCCTCAGCCTTCCCTGTCTTATCATGTGAAGATAAAACTGAAAAACAGCACAATGCATGCTTCTTGATAGTCCAGCATTTTAGACGAGGATTTTTCACTTTGTGGAAAGTTGCATTTCTTCGAGGGCCAGGACGCATGCCCAGCCTCGTGTAAAAACAATTCACTTTGGAGGATTTGAAAGCCAGACAGTGAATATTTACAGTGACGTTCCTTTTAAAGCCACCCTCTCAAAGCAGCTAATTTTAGCCATCTTCTTGAGTCTCACAAGAGCTTTCTATCTAAGTCGCCACTTTCCAGGTGTGGACAAGCCGATACTTCTGTAGAGAGGGAAAGAGTGACCGAACAGTAACTTCTGGATGGTCAACGTTCTTTCTTGGATTTGGGCAAAATTCAGCCAAAGACATACTCAGGTTTACAAAATCTACTTCAGTAAGTGGAGGACAAACAAATCTTGACAATTTGGAGGAGAGGAGCTGTTGGTACTCCTATAGATTTCTGACCTTCCTCTCTTCTTACTACTGTAGTAAAAATAGGAAGTGAGGTGTGTGTGTGTGTGTGTGTGTTTGTGTGTGTGATAGAGAGAGAGAGAGAGAGAGAGAGAGAGGGAGGGAGGGAGAGGGAGAGAGAGACAGAGAAGGGGGGCGGACCGCTGTCAGGGGTGGAGGGTGGATCCTGCCTTGCTGCGGCTTCTGCTTTTCTCACAGAACTTCAGAGAAGGATTGTCATGCCAGTTCTAATGAACAACATATGACTCTTACTTTCTCCTCCCCGCCACCCTCCCCAGTTTCTTAGGTGTACTTCAAATGCCCGGTAGCATTGGTGCACGAGTGTGTTTCTCCAGCCTGGACTGTTGTATCAGACAGCAAGAGCTTGTTCTTCCAAGAGGCGTGTTACTGAACCTGCTGTCCCACGGGGGCTTTGCAGAAGGCTGCTCAGTTTCCAGCTGCCAGTGACAGCTCATCTGGGTTTCATCAGCTTGCTTGCTGGGCTGCGTTTCACCAAGGCCTCTTTGCCAGGGCCTCCCTGGTGGCGTCAACGAGTGTCACACCTACTGCAGAAACAGCCCTCAAGTTTCATCACAGTGATGCTAAAAAATATTCTCAGCTTCAGCAATGACCTAGTTCATTCAAGGGCAGGAAAAAAAATGTTCTTCCAGAACTTCCCTGGGCATGGAATTTTTCCCTCTTAGGAAGATAGGAACTTCCCTGGAAACAGACCCAACTGTGCTTTGAGCTGTGCCTGGAAGAGACCCTGAACCCTGTTACTCTTCTGACTCCCCAGCCTCAGGAACAGGGACGCCCCATCAATGCCTTGAATACAGCCCCGGGAGCCCACAGCCCAGCTGGCCCTTCTCTCACAGACTTTGGACAAAAAGAACTGAAAAGTAAGTAGCTAGATTTTGGCTTTTACATAAGGAATGGCTGTGCTGTTTCCATGGCGTTTACGTATTCTACAGGAGGGAACCACGTATACTGTTTCCTTTTGAAACAGAAATAAGAGAAAGGAGCGGGAGCTGCGTGGCTTACGTGGGCACGCAGGGCTTTGTAGAGGTCAGATTCTCATTTTTGTTGAAGTCCACTCTGACCTTTTTTGGAAAGTGGTGCCTCTTTCTGTTTCTTTGTTTTGGGCTGACAATAACCAGAAGAACTTCTTTCACATCGTGGCTATCTGTAAAACACACTAAGTATAATGTAGCAAAGGGGTGATTTGTACAGGCTTGTCAAAGACACGAAGCACTGAGGTCCTTATGCAGGTAATTCGGGCTGCAGACATTTCTGGAACATGTGAATATTGTAGTCAAAAGTTCTTTTATTTAGTTAGATTAGCTGAGAGCACACAGTAGTGTCTTGTCTGATGATAGGAATATCAATTGCTGAAAAGCTAACAGGTTTTTCAATAAGGCCGATGCAATTCTTCACTGGAGAGGTTTCCCTTCTTTTTAAAAAAATTGTAGTACTTAACACGAGCTCTGCCCTCTTAAAACACTTTAAGTGTTGCTAACATTTAAAAAGTATTGTTAACTATAAGTGTGACGTTGTTCTCGTGTTCTCAAGCAGATACTAAAAAAATTTAAGGCAAAAAGTCAGCCCCCTCTCCTCCTACCATTCTATTACTAAAATGGCACCAAGGTCACATTTCATTTTGAGGAACACATTCTAACTTTAAAAACACTGATTAAGGGTGTCAGTTACAGACGTTTGGCCGTCATTTAAAAATAGATGAAAGCAAGAATAGCATTTAGAGCTGTCTGCTCTAATTATTTCCCTTCCACCATCTTTTCCTTAAGTAAAGGTAGTTCTCATTTTAAAGACTTGTTAGCCAGGAATGGCAAAAACTGTATTCTAACAGCATTCCAGCACAGGTGAATGTGACTTGTTGAGAGGTGTCAGAGTTAAGGGCTTCAGACGTTGGGAACTACCTTCTGAATCGTACAATCCTGTATTGAAAAGGCACTGATGGTTGTTAATAAACATTCAGGTCTCAGAAATTGGGATTTCAAATTAATTAGATGTATTTTGACCTAAATTACAATGCCCATTTGAAGTTTTGGCCAAATGTCCAGTCATTGTTTGTGGAAGATTATTTGGGTAGATTGCAATTTGTATTTTCATCACTTGCAAAGACCACCCTCCCCACCCCATCCCCCATGCATTCAACAGCCCTACATGCAATGTCCACGTAGCTTCAGCCCGCAGAGAGGACGCAGACGCCTGTACTGATGGGGCCACAGAGGGAACCCGGGTGGGGGAGGGCTGCTGAGGAATAAAACCAAGGCTTTCCAGCTAGAGTTGACTCCAGCATAGTTCTTCATCCTGTCTGAACTCCAGGGTTCTCATATGTAAAATGAAGACAACATCCATTTTGAGGTTCAATGATGAATTAGATGAGTAAATGTATCGAAAGTATGTTTCGTTGCAGTTTCTGCACAAAAGCTAGTTATTTCCTTTGGTGGAAAAGCTTCTCTCTCTCTCTCTCTTTTTGCTGTTAAAATTTCAGAATTGTTTAATAATATAAACTATTAAAGTAACAGAAGTTACACACCTTTGACATCAGTACAATGGTTTAACAAGTTACCACTCTTGAGAATAGATATTTGAGAGCAAAATAAAGATTATATTGTAGAATGTATCTACGATAAATGAAAATTTGCATCTGATGGACTGTGTACATATTATCTGAAAGGTAGGGATTCATCAGTGCCTTCTGGTAATTCTTTATTAGTACACATTGGTGCCATCATTTTAAGTGATTTTTCATGAGCCCACAGGAGTGGAAAGTAAAGGCAGATTTAAGTGTTCAAGGTGGTGTCTGTGATTATTGTGGAAACTCGAGCACAGGTCCAGGCTTTTCTCAAAGATTATAGATGAGTCTTATCTTAAATCCCTTTTTGTTTTAGGCACAGCCAGTGAGGGGCTGAGCAGAGACAGACAGCTGCATGGGTCACCCCAGCAACTATCACTTTCAGTGACAGAAAGCTCATAACGGACAGGGTGCCGAGGTGCCAGCTCCTAGTTCTGGGGTGAGGAGAGGCAGGCACAGAGCGGGCTGAATGCAAGCATCTCACACAGGGCTCAGGCGGCAGCTCCGAAGCACTCGGCAAGGGCTGACATCGCCGGGCGGTCTCTACTGAGACAGTCGCAGTTTCTGTCCAGGCCCATCAGAGCCCCTGGACCAAACCCTGGCTTGCGTTACTGACAAGATCACAAGGAGCCCTGTTATTTTGGGCTTAATTCTGTTAAAAAGGAAATCTAGAAATGCGGAAATGTTAAGCAATTTGGAGATGTCCTCTCAGAGTAGGCAAAACTGAAAGAATAAATGCCTCACCCACACAACAGAAAAGAACAGTTAAAAATTTAAGCGCCCTCACTGAAGTTCCTCAGTGCACTCCCGCCGGAGAGAACCCATACAGATGAGAGTGACCAGAAAGCTGGGACATCAAAGTCGAAATGATCGACACAGTTGAAGAGATGTCAGTTCTGGAGAGTCCCTTCTGGACACACAGCTCTCTACTCCGTGTCTCTCCCCCAAAGTGCTGTCAGCATGTCCAGGTCCGTGCAAAACACCCTGATGCTCCCTGAGCTTTCAGCCCTGCTCTTACATAACCACTCTCACTCATGCCCCACCTGCTAGCTTAAGACCTCCAGCTAGCCTGGTCCTCCAACTTCAAAGTGAAACTTGCTCGCTTACGACAACACAGGTTGTTGGGCTCCACCCCCAGAGTTTCTGATTCTGAAGAAACTCCCAAAACTGTGCATTCCTGGCAAGTTCCTAGTGATGCTAATGGTGAGGTCTGAGGACCACTTCCTGAGAACCACTGCTTTAACCACTGGTCTGGCCTATAATTCCAGAAGAAAACCAACTTGAGCTTGTCTTTTCAATCACTAAACTTGCCTGCTTCTCAGATATGCTGAAGGCCCAGTGACAACAAGCCAGAGCTCTGTCTCCAGAGTGATAAACATATCAAACTTATCAGTAATAAACTTAGCAAACTTACCAGGTAACCCACTATGCAGCACATCTGATGGTGGATTCTGAGCCTGTGGGAAACTGGTGGGACTTGAACCCAGGGAATTGGAAGGTGGGCTTTCTGTGTAAAGGAAACAACAAACCCAAACAAAACATGGAGGGAAGAAAAAGGTAGTATGGGACACAAAACAGAAGTATTTTGGCCAGGTTAGGCTTTCCACAGTTGTCCCCACAACTTTTTGGGAGGGGTATTCTTAGCCAGCCAATCTTAAATCCTTTACTTCTGCCTGTAACCATGCCTGAGATAAAGATCTGGAAGGGGGATCACAGGCAGGAATTTCAGACACCATGGACCAGAGAAGAAAAGGTATGAATGGGACAGTATGTTTTCCAGAAGAAAGGAACAAAAATCAACTCAAAACTGGCTGTGAACTGTTGTTCACACAACTGAAAAGACCTGGAGTTTCTGAGGACCAGCCTCTGTTCTCAGCTTTGCAGG
>NW_004567117.1:37907095-37912029 GCF_000260355.1 Condylura cristata | reverse complement strand
GACCACCGTGCTTGCTTTTCCCTGTTTAGAAGACACAGCGAGAAATACACTTGGGTCACTTTAACCACCTGTGAAAAGTTATGTGCTGTGCTCTGTAGGGATTGCCTTAGTCCTTGGTAAATGAACCAATCACCAGAGCCCACAACTCAGGAAGGGTGAGGTCCTGCCCACCAGGCTCCAGGTCTGTGTAATGGGCGAGACTCGGACTGGGGATGGAAGCAGGAGAAATGGAGAACTGGGCTCCTTTCCTATCAGTATTTTAAAGTTTTAGGGTGGGGCTACTTTCAGCTTATTAAAAGAGGTTAAAATATTTTCCCACCTATGTTAAAATAGTCTCACAGTTTAAGTTAAAACATTCTCCCACTGGGTAGGTCTGCCTTTGAGAGAAATGAGCCTTTGCAGACAACACTTCTCTCCCCCACTCTCCAGAAGTTTTCAAGGGCTGTTATTATGCTCCTTCTCTCCACACACACTTTATCTAAAGTGCACTTTACTTAAAAATAAAGAAAGGATAAAGAATGATTAAAGAATTCTTCAGAAAACCAGGCACATGAAGGCAAAAAACAAAACAAGATGAAAAAAAAAAAAACTTTTCCCTTAAGACTTTCTGATTGGCTGGGCTGAAGGATGTGGTAGAAGGTGGCTGAGATAAGGGTGACACTCTCCAGGAACCCCCCTTCCCTGGTCCCTACGAAGTTGCCTTTCTCTGAGCTGGCTGACCCAGAGGTAGTTTGTTCAGCATAAAAAGATCCCAGGCTCAGTTTTCCCATGGGGGTGGTCTCAACCTAGCCCACTCTGGCAGAAAGCCGGGCAGCAGAGAACTGAGATTTCCTGGGTCCTCCCTTACACTGGCCAAGACCTTGAATTCCACTGGGTGTCGCCTCTTGGTTCCACTTAAAAGAAGCAGTCCTCACAGAGGGTGTTGGCTGTGGAGCTTCTGTTCCAGGGAGGGACCAGGAGGAGACAGGACACTTGGAGGAGGGAGTGTGAGACAGGAACCAGAGACAGACCACTTTAGGGAGTGTCCGTGGAACACCAGCCTAGAGTAGACAGACTGCCCGCCGGCCACGTTCCACCTCAAACCCAGTGGATTTTAACCCACGAATTCATCAAAGTTGGTCTTTTACAACACGGTCATCATCTTTCCTCTCGTCCTTTTGTCTGTATCCCGAGAGAGGACCGGGATGAGACAGACAGGAAATCTATCCTTTCAACATAGAAAGTTGAAAATCAGAATCAAGAAGCCTAGGCCCTGCCTCGCCAGGGACAACCAGCTCATCAGTTTCTGTGTACTTTTATAATCGCTGTGTGCGTAGATAGCATATTACAATACTTCTGTTCTTCCTTCCCCCCCTTCCCACACATACGTGACAGCATATGCTGTACTCTCTTCTATCCTTCATTTTGCAAACTGGTATATCCTGGAGACTAATCCACAGAAGCTCATATGTAACTGTCTTTTTCTTTTTTAAATGTTTACATCATTTTGCACATTTTTTTTCCATCTCAATTGTAATCCCCGTGGGTTTCCCATCACCAAATCACCCCTGTGCCACCACCATAGTTGTCTTTTTCTTTTTTAAATGTCCATCACTATTAAACATGAAAAAGAAGCATATATATGAAATATATATATATATATATTTAGTAACAAGATTCTTGATGGACATTTAGGTTCTGCTACATGTCACCATGAGTATAGCAGGTGCTTATCAAATGTTTGCTTCTTTCTTGCCTCTGTTTTAAAAATTAGCTATACTAAGGCATAAGGGTAATTCACACAGTGTTCATAATATTCAATTCAATGATTTTTAGTTCCAATTGATCTAGTTGTGCGACCATTACCACAGATCAGTTTTAGAACATTTTCATCACTTCCCTAAAATTCCCTCTGACACACTTATTGGTAGTGATCTCTCCACTGTCTCCATCTCATACAACCATGAATCTACTTCCTATCTAGCTTCTTGGGAACCTTTCATATAAAAGGAATCACCCAACACATGCTGTCTGTCTGGTTTCTTTCATGGGCAGAATGATAGTGTTTTTGAGGTTTATCCATGTTGTGCCATGAGCTCCAGCTTACCTTTTTATGGCTCAGTAGTATTCCACACATGCTTGGCTAAACCATATATCGTCTATCTGTTGACATTTTGGTTGTTTTCAATTTTGGTTGATTATGAATAATCCAGTAAAGACTAATTGTATATAAATATTTGTGTGGACATATGTTTTCATTTCCATTTCTCTTGGGCAGATACCTAAGAAAGAAATTTCTGGGTCTTTTGGTAAATTTATGTTTAACTTTTTAAGAAACTACCCAATTGTTTTCCAAAGCCTCTACATCTTTTACATTCTCTGGGCTTATATTCTTGCCTCTCTTTCTCACATGTAACCCTAAAGTGTAACCCCAAGAAAGAGCACAACCTTGGGCTTCAACAGAACTCCCATCCCAGCCTGGGCCTGCAGACAGTGTGGAGTTGGCCTAGGGACTCTTGCAAGTTAGTCAAGCTTCCAAGTCATTGTAAAACAGGAAGGGGAAGGACACTTCCAGGAAGTTTCACTGTGAACTTCACATTTACATTGTCTATGAAGTATCAGTCTAGGGGTTAATACACTGGTAGGCACCCAAAATATGTTAGAGGCCTCTCCCCCCCAGCCCCAGCTTTCCAGAACCCTTCTTTGGGGAGAGTATTTCCCGGAACTAATGTGGGACTGGAAATTAAGTCACAGGGAGTGCTAACAACCAGATCTATAGTAACTCAGATGGCAAATTCGGGAACACAATTGCCGTTGGATTAGGCTGGGTAATCAGCACTAATCCCTCCTGTCCCCAGTGAGAGAGCACTCCCGACAGCTGGCTCCAGTACTGCCGGCTACTCACTATCTGCGCGTGGGCCGTCAGCCCTTCCCGACCCCTCCCGCTGACAGCAGCCACGCCACCGCTATCTGTGTGAGCAGATTAGCCAAAATAAAACTTGGCAGCACCCAGAGCTTTTAAATTTTCAAAGAGCTTTCCTACTACAACTTCTTACCTGTTTGCCACTAATTTAAGGAGAAGATATCTTTAATTTTGTTAAACCCAGAGCTTCTGATGCAGCAGCTGAAGCTTACAGAGCAGCTACTCACTCCATTTTCACTGTTCAATGGAGTAGATTCTGCTATTAGTTTTATAGATGAAACTGAGGCAGGGAGAAGATATTCCAGCATGTGGAAGAACTAAGAATTTGAACCCAAAATGTGAGCTGAAGGTACTTCCTCACCCTATCCTTTTGCTAGTGTTTTAAAGGCTCTGCCCCCTTTGGGGTCTCTATCGAAATGTACTACAGAGACCCTCTTTTATCTATCAATTACATTTCTTGTTATCTAGTCTAGAGAATCACTTGTGTGTCCAAGGGGATTGCAACAGCATTTTGAGATATTTGTGTAAGTGTAAAAGATTCAAGCAAGCTAAACATCATCCATGTAGGACCTTTAGCCTGAAGTTGCTGTGGGATCAATACCCTCAAGCAGTTGTTTAAAAAGTGACAGCCCTTTATACACTGTATCGCCACTGTCGGGTTGCCAAACTTATATTAAAGTGAGCCAGTGGCATGGTGAGAAAGGAATCCCTAGAGGTCTCTGTTTTATATATATGGCTCTATACAAAGGTGAACTGAGAAATGCATGAAAGGCTATTAACTCTCCCTCCTGGGAATGTGCTGAGATCGAGGGACAGTGCTTGCGGGAGGCTACCTGTCTCCCACAGATCTGTCTATGTGTTTTTTAACAATACAGTTGTGATGGGCCCTCCCTGGTGATGCAACGGGTTAAAGCACAGCTCTATGAAGCTATCTGCCACCACTGCAATGTGAGTTCAGTCCCCGGTAAGGAAGGTGACCCACATGGAGCAGCAGTTCTCTCCTGTCTCCCTGCTGCTCCCGTCAGCAATGTATTTCAATCAGCCTGTTCTGCTTCCAACTCTGTCTCTGTTGAATCCTCTCACCAGCCCCTGCACCTCTGACCTGTACTCCCGTTCTTGTATGCATAAATAAATAAATCTTAAAAAAAAAAAAAAGAATATAACTGTCAGCATTTAGAATCTGTAAAACTTACATAAGATTTGTAAAAGGAGAGAAACTTGGCCCTGGGCCACATAGTTAAGGAACAACAATGAAATGAAAACCCATCAGTTTTTGCATTCTTTCTGGCTAACAGATTTTCTGGCTCTCTGGTGTGGCTGTGAAGCCCACCACAGCCCCTCTGCCAATCGCAGCTCCCAGGGCTGCTATTCATGTTTAGCCAGGAAGATAAATCTGTCTTCAGGGGTTCTCATCTCCACAGAGGCCACGAAACACGAACCCGGCTGACTTAACTGTCCCTTCGTTTACAGTCAGCGCCTGTGACTGGCGTGTGTGGTAACTGAACTGTGAGTCAAATACAGTGCGTCGTCAGTGCTGTGACCGTGGGACATCTCTGCCAGGAAGCAGCATCTCCCTGGGGAGCAGTCAGAGAGGACTTCACCGGTCTCCAACATCACCCTAATTCTTGGCAGCTTGAGTTGTCCATTCCCCCCACCCCATCCCTAGCTGTGGCCTCTGAGAATGGGACTGGAGGGTGTGATGGCCAGTAAATGACTATTTAGCCACCTATGATAGCATGAGAAGGTTTTAGACAATAGTTGGTCTTGTTCTTTAAAAAAAGTCATTGTGGTAACCCACAGCAGTAAAGGAAACTGACAAAACAAGTGAAGTCTTTCCTTCATATCTACTGATTACCTTCTTGGTTCCAGTTATATAACAAGTCTTCCCTGGCCATTTCCACACATTGCTCGAATCCTTAGAACATGATGGCGCACTCCTGTTACAGATGAGAAACGGGCTCAGTATCCTGGAGGAAAGTGACAGAGCTGGATGTGGATTGTCCCTTGGCAAAGTCTGTCTTTGGTCCTGTGA
>NW_004567117.1:37873822-37906975 GCF_000260355.1 Condylura cristata | reverse complement strand
TCTCTCGAGGCTGTGGAGAGCCAGGGTGACTAACCCTTTGCCTCAACAGTTGTTCCTAAGAAGGGCTGCAGATTGGTCATAAAAGGACTAAAGCACGTGTCACCACATGGAAGAACCTTGAAAAATCATGCCAGGACCCAGAAGGCAGTCATAAAAGACCTCAGTGTTCAATTCTATTTATAACAAATATCCAGAATAAGAGAATTCACAGAGGCAGAAGATAGATCAGTGGTTGCTGGGGACTGTGTGTGCATTGGGAGGACTCTGCTGGGAAGCTCAAAATTAAGGGGTTGGGGGAATTGTTCTCTAAAGTTGATAGTGGTGAGGGCTGCTTAACTGAATATATTGGAAGTGATTGAACTGTTCACTTGAGCTGGATGAACTGTACTCTGTGAATCAGAGAGTACTAAAGCTGTTACAGCAAGCCATGGCAGTGTTACAGTTGGTCAACAAGTCAGAGGAGTTGGTGTTTTCAACTTGAAGCCTCACTTAATAAAAATTAGCATTAATATTTATTGTTAACTTTTATATCAGGCTCTGTACTAGGCTCCTTAATCTTCACAACAACTTAATCTTCATAACAACATAAGAAGCACGTACAAATATTAAGCCTCCACTTTGCAGATGGGCTAACTGAGGCATGGAGAGGGTAGGAGCTGCTTTTGTACTAGTAACAGGTAGTGTTGGAAGCTGATCCCAGGGCTGTTAGCACTCTTTCCATACATACATGCTATGTTGCCACACAGATGTGATAAATGGAAAGGTCAGGATGGACAGTCCTGACTCCCAGCCCACAACCTCTCTAGGATAATAATCCCTAACCAGGTGCTGAGTCTCCCGGAAGGCTTTGTCCAGATGAGTCATCCAGAGTTGTAACATAATTGGTTTCAGTTACCTTAAGTATAATGTTCAAGTGTATGGTTACTGATTCCAAATTTCTGTCTGTCTCTCTCCACGCCCATACACTCACCCCTCTCTGAAGCTGCACTTTCCTTTTGCTAACCGTATTTCCCTACCTTATTTGAATCCAGGGCAGTTGAAAGAGCACGTGAATACAATTTATATTTCTAGTTGTAAAATACCATTAGAAAATTCAAAAACTGAATTTAGATTCTGTTATGCTTACCAATCATTTGCTCAACAACCCTGGAGCATCAACTCTTTAATCCCCAGGCACACCTGCGTGTCTGGGCTCCCATCACTAGCCTGATGTGGGGTGAGTAATCACGCTTCTTTGTGTGAAGGTGGGTCCCTTTCCCCGCCAGTGGCACAACAGCCACCACCACTTGGCTCCCTGGTACGGCAGGAGCTCCACGCTTTCAGGTTTGCTCACTCGTTCATTCGAAAAAAACCCCATAACACTCATCAAGCTTTCTTTAAACACTTCCATTCTCATGCAAGATGGTAATTATAAAAGTTCTCCTTCGGAATTTTTTTTTAGCTCTTTCTTTCAACCTCTTTGTGAACAACTTTCCCCCTGGACAATACTATAACCTCTAAGTAAATAATAATTATGCATAAAATCTGATCTTTTTTATGCCATTTGGAGCCCTCCAGCTCCCCAAATCTACTTGCACCTTACTTGGGAATGGAGATGACTATTTGCCACCTCACAGACGAATTTTCTTCCTGTTCTGTGCAACTAATTTACCAGCCACTCTGAGAGGGGTGTATGATGCTTTTAAATGTAAACTGTTATGCAGGGGCCCCCATGTGATCCAACCTCTGAACAGCTGCCTTTCAAAGTCCTATAACAAAGAGAATTGGAAATGCGATTCAGGGCTTTCTTAGAATGCTGAATAAGGATTTGACCATAATCACAGAGGACATTTTCTTAAGAATCTTTTGCTCAAATTTCTGAAATCTTGGTTCCATCTTCCTCTTTTCTCCCACAGTGCTCAGATTTGCCTCCCAGCCCTGCTCAAGCTGTCTCTTCCTCTCTGGGGCTAACACATAACTTCAGCTTTATGGCTCTTTCTACCCATTACGTAAATCACTGAACCTCAGGTCTAGCATGAAGCGGCTTCCTGCATACACTCTTCCTGAAGAGAGGAGGCAATGTATTCCCCCAAGTCAACATTCTCTTACCTGGACATTCAGGATGCCAGTTTGGGGGTGTTTTTTGTTTCTGAGGACTCACTAGATTTCTACAGAGAACACCTTGAAGTCAAGGGGGTGCTGGAGAACATCAGAAGCAGCAGAAAGCACTGGCCTCGTCATCTCGTCTGCACAGGGACCCCTTGTTTTGACCTTGATCGGGGCCTGTGGCTTCTGTCCTGAGAACTGTCCACTCTGCCTGCTCCCTGATCTTTCTGTGCACGCCCCGCTTATGGGAAGGTTTTCTTGTGGGAACAACCCCTGACTTGTCGGGGATCTTGTCTTGGGCCAATGTGAAGCAGCCAGATGTGGGAGGGAGCAGGCAACTTGTTTCCAGAGGGTTAAGAAGTTCCAGGGCTTCATGTGGAGAGGGGCTTCCTGCCATGATCCAGTGCTCAACTGGGGCTCTGGTTCAGGACCCTCTGCTTCTGGGGTGACTTGCTCCAGCTCCTAAGCACCCCACCTATATTCATACTAAATGTATCCTACCATGGTGGGGTGATTTCCTTTTACTGCGCATGCAAGAATGCTGGTGTGCAAGAACAGCTCACCTAGTTGAGGAGAATGGGGACCCCACTGCATGGAGACAGCCAAGCGTCACCCCCAAGTATGGGCTATGCCAAAGATGGCCTGGCTGTGTGCAGCTGGCATAATACCCCAGGGTAGAGGGGCAGGGGCCTTTCGGGCATTGTGGGCCAAGGGCACTTGGGGGTGCTGTGCACACTCCGGTGTCCGTCTGCCCAGCCAGGTGGGTGACTCTTGGGAAGCGGCTGCTGGAGCTGTGGGATCCTGCCAGCGCGGCTGACCGACCCTCTGCGAGCCAGCATTTCCTCCTCTGAAAGCTAGAGGAGGTATTAGCGACCACTTAGGACATCCAACAAAGAGGAAAGGACATAGCTGGCAGCCAATCAAGCGTTTGTGCTACTGGTGGCTGTGATTACATGCTGGCTCAGAAATGCTAGCCTGCCCCGGCCCCGTCTGGACTTTCCCAGCTCCGAAACGCCCCTCCGCTGCGGCGTCATCAGCATTTGACCAACAACTCTGGCTGGAGGACGATATACATACAAGATTTTCTGAGCGTGAGATAAAAGACGAGCCCAAAGGAGGACCAGAGGGGCAGAGGCTTGGCTGGCCCACAAATGCTCCTCTCCACCTGTCTGGGCTGCCGGGACCGCCTGGAGCTCTGGTTCTGTCCACCCCCATCCGCCCATATGCCAAGTCTGCAGTCTTGATTGTCACCACTTGGGGAGGGGCGTCACTGACTTTGCAGAGGGTGGAAGGGGGGGTGGGCGCTGCTAATACTCCCCTCTGCCGGTGACCTTCTGGAAGCCAAGGAGACAGTGCCCATGACTTCTTCCCCAGCAGACTCTGATGGGGAAGAGTTAGTGTATCTCTAACTCTTAGGAGAATCCGAGCAGTCCTGAGCAAGCGGTGACGGCGGGATTTTTGTCTTTCAGATTCACTTGGCATGACAGGATGGCAGACTCAGGAGGGTCCCCGAGGTGTGCGCTTTGTTTCTTATCTACGCCTCTTTCCCAGAAAGTTCCTGAGAAGTCCGACACCACGCTGCGCTGCGTGATATCTGGTAACCCATGCCAGCCGGCCATCCGCTGCCCCCCTCTATCTAACCTGCTAGTTGGCTCACAAAGGCATCATTTCGGACAAAGACCTGGGAAGTTTTTTCTGAGTAATCTCAACTGAGCAACTCGATCCTCTCTGACTTCTGTTTGAAGAGATTTCTGGGGTACTTCCTGCATGCAGTGCAGTGATCTTCCTCATTTACCCTGCGGTTCTTGGTTAGGCAACTTCCACGCCCACCAGTTTTTCAGATAATCCATTCTTACTTTCCTGTGGCACGTAGGAATGGCGAGAATTGCTCCCTGTCAGACAATTCACCGAACTCTTCTCCCACCACTCTTTCATTGTTAGCCCCAAACTGGCTACATGGGCCCCCAACTTTTTGGGGCAGGCTAGTCTGCAGAAAAGGTTAAAACCCTGACAAAGGGTGTGCAGTGGAGGAAAATCCAGGGACTGGGCTCCTCTCTGGATAAGAGGGTAAGCAGCCCAGGCCCAGAACTGGTAACCCCCATGTCCAAAAGGATTTATTATTACAACAAACAATTAGGTAGGGAAGTGGTATTTTGAGCCTTGTGGTTTGGTCCTTCCTTCTCGGACTTCTCTTCTTCCCCCTTATCATGGAGGTACCCGTGGTGTTTCTGGTGGGCAGGCAGAAAGTTCTTCCCTCCCAATAGACTTCTTTTAAACCCAGAGACAAGAGCCAGCTTTGGACATGGCTGCATCGTCTTAGCAGAATCGCTATGGCACTTCAGTCTGGATGCTGGAGCGACTCGAGCTGAGCCCTTCCAGCCCAGAACTGAGCCCCTCACCTCTGCGCTCGTCCTTGGGGTTCAGCTAGGAGACAGGCCTACACACACTCCTGAGCTCTCAGAGTGGGCTCTCTTGTCTGCGCAGGAAGCCTGTGGATGTACCCTCAACATGGCCACCATTCTTCCCCCATCTCTTCCCCTCCCATTCCCCCCCCCACCAGGTGGTGGGGTGCTGGAGAAACATCCTGGAGGTGACTCTCAGTGCGTGGCCTGCAGGAGGCTTCACACAGGAGTGTAGGAATTTTGGGTGAGGTTTCCAGCAAGTGGAGGGAGAAGAGAGATCCACCCACAAGGTACAAGATACCACTTCCCTGCGCAGGTCTCATTTCTGGCCCATCATTCAGATCTGTACCACACCAAGGGAAAACACCAGTCAACCACTAAGAATTGGGGGGAGGAGCTCGATCGTCCCTATCAGTCTGAATAAGAGACTGAGTCCAAGAGGTCAGGATGACCCCCAGGTCTGACTCACACATACTGTGTGCAGACCCTTCACGTGAACAAGGAGCAATCGCATCCCCACTCCCAAGCCTTGTTCTGCACCCCCAACCTTGCCACTGGATTAAATCTCCCCATTAAGTAACTCCTTCCTAAGAAGGAAGCTTGTACAACTGGAAGTGGGGAGCAGGCTGACGAGGACAGGCCGAGGTCAGGCTCCATTAGAGGCAGCCTGGTTCAGTCACCGGCCTGAAGGGGCCTCTGCTCAGCTGCTGCTCAGCTCGGACATGGCATGGCAGGATTCTGTCTGCTGCTGACCCCAGGGACCCCTGCTCAGGGGCCTGTCTGGGAGGGGAGGCAAAGAGGGACACCCACATTTGGTGCAAGCACGTTCTTGGCATCGGCACAGAGGTAGCCGAGATAGGAAACCAAAAATTTGAGGTGACGTGGAGGGGATGGGAGATAGCCTAAGTTGTCCATGGGTCCATGTGGGGCTCAGGCCTCACAGATTTTTTTCTTGCTATTTCCTCAGTTTCTTTTAGCGTTCCCACATTTATGACCTTAGGAGAACATGGGGTTTTCTTCTTCTTTTAGTGGTCTGTGGGGTTGCTCATCAAAAACCTGTGCTCAGGAGTGTTCCTGGGGTGGTGTTTACAAACACCGTTCAGTACACGGTCCATGGTGTGGACTCAAGGGAGAACCAGCTCTTTGGGACACACTGGGATACTTCTCCCTGTCACAAGGAAAAATATGATTTTTTGGGGGGTGGGTATTAGCCCAGAAGTATCACATGCACTTAATGGTTGCAGGGAGGATGTGAGACTGGGGAGGGAGAAAGCTTAGTCAATTTCTAACATTCTCACCTGTGCACTGTCCCTGACTAGGAAACCCACCACCCAGACATCTGTACTCTCAGGAAGATGTGGCATTTGCTCATTCACTTTGTTCTTCCCTCTGTCACACCAGAATACACACTCATCTCTCTGAGCACGGTCAAAGGATGATTTTCAAGAAAGTATCGTGACGCCCACATACATATGAAATGAGTGTTTCAAAGATGTTATCCGATTCTTTGAATAAAGAAGGCACAGGAAGAGTTCAGGCCTGGTCAAAGAATATCTGAGGAATTAGTTATTTACTGGCAACTTAATAAAGGATTGTTAGGACTGCTGAGTCAGGCAAACATTAGTTAATGTCCTACAGGGCAAGAATTCATCTGTTATTTATCTTTTCTGCCAGACAGATTACTCACACCTCTATTGAGTAAAGTTCTCCAAGCTTACTTGTAACTCCACTAAACCTGGAGGTTTTCATCAATAGTAATCACTGAATGAGACAAAGTTTGTTTCCTTCGATAATTCTTTTTGCCCCCACATGACACTGAAAGATGTTGCCATATTCTAAGTGCCAGGCAATTTTTCTCAATAACTCTTTGAGATTAGAAAGAGTATTTCTCATTTTACAGGTGGCTTCTTCCCTGCACAACACAGTCTCAGCACATAATATGTTCAGTAGAGATTATTGAATGATTCTAGGGTTCTCATCCACCAGAAGCAGTTTCTCCATTTCACCAACAGACTAATGTGCATCCCTACAGCAGTGTATTACCCATTCCACCCCCTACCAGCTTTGCAATTTTCTTTTTGAACGTTATTTAACATTATAAGCATATTCTTATTTCTTTATCATCAGGTCAGCCCAAACCAGAGGTAACTTGGTATAAGGATGGTCAAACCATAGAGGGATCCGACATTATTTCCAGCTATGAATTCTTCGAGAATCAGTATATTCACATGTTACATCTCTATGGGTAAGTGGCCATCCCTCTGTGGACTGTTTACTAAGATCCCTGTCTTGTGTGTCCTGAGAGGGTTTCGATGAATTAAAGCCAAAGATAGCCTGTGCTTGCCTTTTTCATCCCAGGGTTAGGCATTCCTGCAGGCGTTGGTCAACGGCATCCAGCAATGACTGCCAGACTCTGGGCACTAGTGTCCTAATTTGCTGCCATGGAAGGAATCGCAACTTTATCCAGACTTTTATTCAAGGCGGTCCGGCCATCAGTCATGTTCATATGGGTTTTCACTTAATCTTGTTTTTCATTCTGGCAAGTTCAGAAACACAAGAGAAGCTGCTCTATTATCCAGCCTTTCTTTCTTCTTCTTTTTAAAAAGGATTTATTTATTTATGCATACAGAACTGGGGTACAAGCCAGAGGTGCAGGGGCAGTGAGAGGATTCACCAGAGACAGAACAGGGAGCAGAACAGGCAGATCGATGAAGTACACTGCTGAGGGGAGCAGCGGGCGGGTCAGGAGAGGTCTGCTGCACCATGTGGTCACCTCCGGGGCGGGCGGGGATCGAACTCATGCAGAAGTGGCTTTAGCAGAAGTGGCTTTAGCAGTGAGGTGGCGATGGAGGTAAGGCTGGACACCCGCCCCTCGGACTTTATGAAGACGTGGTACTGTCCAGTACAGTGTTTTCTAATTCTTCATCCTTCGCCTGAGAACCGTTGGTTCGCATCAAATCAGGAAGCACCATATGCAAAGCAGACTAGCAAGAACTGCTCTGCTGAAGCGAGCAGGAGTTTGTGTTCCGGGCTCCCGAGGCGGCTTCACCGTCTCCATGTCTCATGAGTCCCTAGGAGCCTGGTGTGACAACACCGGTGGCATGGCCTTGGGTCTGACAATACCATGTAGGACTTGGGTTTGAATTCTAGTTCTGACAATTGCTGGCTCTATGACGCCATTATTTTACCGCTTCAGAATGCAGTGTCTTTATCCGGGAGAGAATGAAATAATTTTCTGTTCATGAAAAGCCTTCTAGGTAGTAGTTGCTCAATAAACACTAACTCACCTCCCTATTCACGCTTCGGTTTCAAAGGACCCTCAGAGATCAACTCACCATCATTGAAATGCTTGGCTCTGTTGGCTTAAAGCATATTGAGCCTGATAGTCAAAGGATCCTTCTATTCATCTATTATTTAGTTTTTTTAAACACCCTTGGTGAGGCAGCTCTATGGGAGCCCCATTAACTGATTCTAGCGATCAAGGTGAACAGCAAGAATATCGTCCACATACTCGGAAAACTCCAGTCTAGCTTGGAAGACAAGTGGTAAATACATCACCCTCTCCATTCTCCCGCTTGCTGCCCCTGAAGCAAGGGCGGAGTTGAGGGGGGCATGGAGTTTGGCTCTTCCTGCTTCTTCATTTCCAGTTTTGCCCCATTCAAAGTAGAACCCACCTCTGCGTCACAGTAATTCTAGTTACCGGCACATCTGTCCAGCCTCCAACATTCTCTCCTCTTTTGCATGGGCCTCTTTGGTGGGGGAGGGGCTTATTTATTGCTTAAGATTGACAGATCAATCAGTAGACTGTGGGCCTCCAATGGGCAAGAATCCTCTTTGATACACACAAATGCATCATAGATCTATATATTTGTGGTAGTGAATTTGCTTCATCAGCATAGGCAAACTTTTTCTATAAAGTTCCAAAGAGTAAATATTTTAGTGTTTGAAGGTCATATAATTTCTGTTACAACTGCATTGTAATGCAAAAGCGTCCACAGACAAGAAATGAAATAGCTGTATTTCAATAAAACCTTATTTCTAGCTGTAGGTGGGGGTGGGGAGAGGGCCAGACTTGGCTGAGGGCCAAGGTTGGCTCGTTTGCCAACCTGGGTGGAGGTAGTCAGATCCTTGAGGACCTTTGTGTTCCCTCTCCTTGCCTCAGGGCACACAATACCTGTTTCTTGACTGGCTCTGTTAGTGGGCAGAATGAGGGGTAGCAAGACCCCTAAGTTTGTCTACTCTAAATGGGTTCTGCCATCTGCCGCACAAAGACAAATGTACAAGTCCTTCAGTGGAAAAGTCCTTAATTCAATTAGTATGCATTAGAGAGAAGAGCAAAGAAAGAATATGGTTAAAATGGTTTTCCCATGAGGGCCCTCCCTGGTGGTGCAACCGGTTAGAGTGCAGCACTATGAAGCTGTCTGCAGCCACTGCAGCACAAGTTCAATCCCTGACTAGGGAGGGGACCTACATGCATGGCAGACCTCTCTGGCTCGCCCGCTGCTCCCCTCAGCAGTGTACTTTGCCATCAGCCTGTTCTGCTCCCCGCTCTGTCTCTGGTGAAGCCTCTCACCGCCCCTGCACCTCTGGCCTGTACCCCAGCTCTTGCATGCACGGATGAATGGACCTTTGAAAAAAAAAAAGTTTCCACATGAAGCACCGAGTTACCCATCCCCTTGGGGGTAAATGCCCAGCCAAGCAGAACCGGCCTGAGCAGGACTGCTGAGTCTCAACGGCCTGACACACAGCAAAGGTACGCTCTGCAGGGACCCATAAGAAAGAGGCAGAAGGAGCCAGGCAAGTCTGGAAGGAAAAGACCAAACTCAAAATCTGCAGAAAGGCTGTCACTGTCAGCCTCCCCATGGCCCCTCACCGAGTCTCTAAGTGTCTCTTTCCACGTCCCGCAAGTCCAAGGCCAAGAAGCAAGCAGTTTGCTGTTCTGCATTTGTCTCTCTGCTCCATGCACTTGCCCCAGGTTTTCTTTTCATCACCTGCTCCTCCTTCCTTCCCAATCCTTTCAGCTTCTCCTCTCTGCCCAGTGCCCTCACCTTCCATTGGGTGGGGAAGGGAAACTGGAGCCTCCCCTTTTCCTGGGGATCACACTATTACAGTCCTTGGTCTCACACTAAACTAAAATATTCTATCCAGTTTTTAGCCAGAGCGAAACTTCATGCTACTCTTTTCCTAATGGAATTGCCAGATAGAATGGAGCTCTTCTGTAATGCATTTGTTTGCATAGACCAGGCAAAGCTAATGTTTGTAAAGAGTACAGGAAGCTAAGAAATGGAAGAATGCAGCCATGATGAAGCCCCAGGAGGCCGGGGGGCAGCTTAAAATGGGAAATCTGCCAGCCAGACAAGAACAACCAGGGAAGGGAAATTGTGATTTGGAAGGGGCGGGAGGTCCTCGGTCTCTGGGGTCCAGCAGGGCCGTGGTTTAGGGCAAAATTGAAAGATTGTATGGGACAGAACTCAATCTTTCCAAGCTCCTGGCCTGCCATTTTGAAAAGCAGCCTCCTACAGGAAACGTTCAGTCCTGCTAGGATGTAATAAACATGGCCACGTTTTCCTGCTGGGTAGTAAATCTTCTGCGCACTAATGGCTTTTAAAAGTTGTGACTTTTACACCAGCCACACCGGGAGCCTTTAAATCTCACTTTCACCCTGGATGCTTTCCTCCAAGCCCCGGGTGACTCCAGTGCCTTGTCCAGGGTGAGAAATGTTTTCTATCTGAAAACATTCTTAGGCAAAGCTGCCTGACTTCTCCCTGTGTGCTAAGTGCTGGTTGGGAAAATGAGTGGTCATTTATGTAACTTGCCTTTCAAAGAGTCAAAGTCAGTCGTTAGAGAATTAGCCTCAAATTGTCTTGCCTTTGTCAATACACCACCACCAACGGTATTAGCTCAGAGCCCTCGAAGAAAAAGTACGTTATCTATTTGCATTTAATCTTTGGGTCATTTAATCTTAGACACTGGAAAACTCCTGTTTCTGGGTTTCCTAAGGGCTTTTCCTGGTTTAACCACTCTTAGCTGCTGTTCTGCTTTGCAGACAAGGGCCCAGCTGCCATGCTTATCGGCCTTCTGGTCTTCCCTTGCTCCCCTCCGAGTCCTCCCTGTCTCCTCCTCTTCATTCCACTCTAATCTCAAAGAACTATGCACCCTGGACAAATTAACCCCAGATGAGACTGATCAGGGCTCAGGTGACATTTCCATGACTGCAGGTCATGTGTGTTTGGCAGGTGAGAGGAACAGAAAGCCAAGAAAACATTCCAAGGGAGAGAAGTACCAATGAAAACAATATGGTTTGCACTGAAGCGTGACTTTTTTTTTCAGAAGATGTAGGGGCCGGGAGGGGTGGGGAGGAGAGGAAAATGCAAATAGATATTTTCTGCTTCATAGTGAAAGCAAGTTGCCACGATGTGTATACAAATGGGGAATTGTGGTCTTGCATGAACACTAGTTAAAGAAAGGCAGCAAAGCTACAGATAAGAATCTGTCCAGGAACCCACAGCAAGAGAGAAGCTCCTCCTGCAGCCAGGAGGCTGCTTTCGTGTCCTGCCCTGCTGAGAGAGAGCACAGATTCCCAAGGGGCGGGAGGAGGGTGGGTGTGGCAGGTCCTGGGGTAGGAACATCCAGTAGCCCTCTGGCTCTGGTCAGCTCTGTGTTAGCTCTGGCTGGGCTGGAGGCAGACTCCGTGGAGGACCTGGTGGGGGCAGTGAGCAGACACGCCCAGGAACCACCAGTCAGCCTGCGCCTGGCGTGTGTGGGTTGACCAGTGTTCCCCTAGATTCATGTCTCTCTTTACCCTGAGAAAGAGGCCTTATCTGGAAATAGGATTTTGTAGGTATTATTAGTTACATAAGGACGAGGTCGGAATGGATTAAATGTGGCCATAACCCAGGAACTAGCACCATGGAGGTGGGGGTCCACCTTATAGAGAAAGGGAAGCGTGACCTGTGACAGTGGGAAGCGGGTGGAAGCGCAGGCACCTGGCCTTCCCGGCCTCCCTTGCACTGTCGGAGGCAGTGGTCTAGATACTGGACTCACAGGCTGTGCTTCTATGCTCTTTGTGGTAGCTTGATCCAGAGCTCTGGGAAACAACTACACGGTGTATCGAGCATTCAGATAATGGTAATGGCAGAATTTCCTCTTGCCTAGCCTGGCACAGGTGGCTCTGTCCTGGGGCTTTCCTGTCTCGTAGCTCTGACCTTCCAGATGATCCTTCCTGAATCACCGTATGAGAAACAGCAGCCAGCCTTCACCTGCTGCGCTATTTCTTCATATTACTCTTTTTAAAAAACAATATTTATTTAATGCAAACAGAACTGGGGTACAGGCCAGAGGTGCAGGGGCGGTGAGAGGCTTCACCAGAGACAGAGTGGGGAGCAGAACAGGCCGACTGAGGAAGTACACTGCTGAGGGGAGCAGCGGGCGCGTCAGGAGAGGTCTGTTGTGCTATGTGGTCACCTCCGGGGCAGGTGCAGATCAAACTCATGCTGAAGTGGCCTTAGCTTCTCAGTGCTCTGCTTTAACCTGCTGCGCCACCAGGGAGGGCCCCATAGTACTCTTTTACTTGACTTTCCCACCTCCTGACCAGCCTGAAAGTCCCAGAGGAGCAGTACAGGCATCCCCTGCTATCTCCCGGGTGCAGGTGCACAGGCAAGAACCCCGAAAACACCGGCTACCAGAGGCAGTGACTTCGGCTCCCGGTGCATTCCCTGCATTGTGGGGATGGGTCGCTATTACTTGGCATTTCCACAGCCTCATGCACTTGTCATTGATGAGAAGAGCCTCCAGGCCTTTCTCAGGGCCACACTTGATGTTTTCTGTGGTATACTAGCTGTGTGGACGTGAACAAGACACTGAACATTTCTGTGCTGCAGTTTCTTCGTCTGAAAAATGAGTTTGTGATGATTTAAATAAGGTGATTCATGCAAAATGAACAGGTGTGTAAGTGGCCAATATCAGTGGTTATTAATTGGTTGTTAATATCAGTTTGTTGCCCATTCCCTGAAATCAGGGCCGGATGTGTTCCCAGAATGACGCTGGAAGAATTCCTCTGTCCCAGTTTATCATAAGTTGGTTCAGAGCCAGAATAACTTTATGTGAGTAGCATTGACAGTGTTAGCATCAGCATGGACTTTTCAAAGCCCAGAAGGCAATGAATATATAATAGGAAACCTGTAACCTAGACCTGGGGTAGAAGCTTTTTGGGTCACATTTGTTTCTAGAAAGCCTGTTTGGATGACTTTTAGAAGTCTGGATGGATTTTAATGACATCCCCGCCTTCTCAATTATTTCTGAGGGGATAGACAGGACCCCAGAGCCTGGGGACATCTGATTCATTCCCGAAACCTCTCTGGTTTGCAGTGGGGAGATTGTTGTTTGTTAGGACTTTTTGTTGCAACCAGACTTTGGCCCTTGCAAGGTCTTTTCAGTACACAGTCATCCAGCATCCAGCATCCAGGGAAAGTTCCTCCTTGTTAAACATCTAACCAGATGAGTTGTCAGAAAAGCATGCTTGTTTGCAGAAGGGGTGGAGGTAGGAGTGGGGACAGAGGCAGGGAGAGAAGAGGGTGGTGGAGCCTGACACCAGAAGTTTTACTGTGAGTAACCTAGGGGAACCAATCAAGGAAATACAAGTCGCTGGTCATGAATGAGGCATGAGGCTAGGTAGAGTCTAGGTTGAAATACCTGCATTCCTGGAAGAAACACCTCCAAGGGACACAGGGACAACTGTCACCATCAATATCACCTACAAAGGGCAGGCGAGGGCCGATGTCCTCCTGAGGGGACAGGAGGCAGGTCGTCTGGATTGAAGTCTCACATCTACCTCTCAGGGGCAGCAGTGTCTGGGGCAGGGAGCCTCGCCTCTCTGGGCCTCAGTCTCTGCTCCTACAGAATGGGACTGAAGATAAGCCTCTGCTTTCTAGGAGTGGTTGGGAATTGAATCAATACAAGCAAAGAATTTAGAACACCCAGCAACTCCTAGTAACCTTGACAGGTTCCCTGAACAGAACTATATCTTGAAACATTACAAGTAGAACGATGGCGAGGTAAGAAAGGTAGCTATGTTTTCAGCGTTCTTCCTCTTCCCTCTGGGAGAGTAGCATCCAACTCACATGTCTGATTAAGGGATCCTTGGGTAGAAATAACGATGACTGAATCTCGCTATGTCTTGGCTGACCACATTTCACTCAAGGCTGTAAAGCATTTTGTGAACTTCGTGTTCCTGTGAGCTTAAGTAGGTGTCATAAGT
Source organism: Condylura cristata (assembly GCF_000260355.1). Taxonomy (NCBI): domain Eukaryota; kingdom Metazoa; phylum Chordata; class Mammalia; order Eulipotyphla; family Talpidae; genus Condylura; species Condylura cristata. The sequence goes on along the minus strand of NW_004567117.1, from coordinate 37,893,232 downwards.
CTTAAAGATGCCTGGTAGAATGTTCCAGCAGCCGGAAGGCCTCTGTGTCTACCACCCTGGAGCCCAGGCAGCGCCTGCTTGTTCTTCCTGAATGAATTCAACAGGTGTGCACAGTGGTCATTCCCCAGTCCACGCCTGGATTGCTACTTGAATGAGTCCCCAGGCTCTGACGAGAAACCCCATTTAACCCCTGGGGTGACAGGTCCTTCTGGGAATCCGCTGCTCTCATCACATTCCCAGTTTGACCTTGTTAGTTGTCTTAAAGGAGTGAGTGATTATGGAAGGCACACAGGGGACACTCAGCTTTTCCTGAGGACTGGATATGGGGGTTGTTGACTCTCAGACCACATCAGAGCTATTCTAGGGGCAGGGAACAGATTGATCCAAGAGCCTCTCCCAAGACCTTGGAGGCAGCTGGAAGGTGCACTGGCTTCTTTTCTGAACATGTGATTCCATCTACATCATCCGAGAACATACAGAAACTGGGGAAGCTCTTGGGCCAAGTGGGGTTGGGTCTTAGTCATCACAGAATCATAGGCAGACACTTCTGAGGAGTGGAAAGATGGGGGCCCCCAAGGATGCAGAAATCACTGGCTCCTTCTTTCAGGGTGAAAATCACAAAGAAGTTACTGGGAAAGGTGGACAGCTAGTCAGAGGCAGAGCTGGAGCTGAGTCAGACCTGTGAGTCCTGGGAACGGAAGGGGAGCAGGACTGAGCAGAAGGTTCGGTTGGGGGTGAGTGTCTTCATGCCCAGTTCTATTCCTCGCTCAGAACTCAGGCAAGGGCCTCTTGTGACATTTCCCTTCCTCTTTCTGGAAGCCCTTTCTGCCCCGGCCAGACTCTTTCTGCCTCCCCTCTGTAGCTCTGTCACTCTGGCTGTGTCTGTCTTACTCTCTAGGAACTACCACTTGCCTGCCTGCCTTGGGTTTGCCTCCACACACTGTCACTGCCGACTGCTTGCCTGTCTTCTCTGAAACAGAGGTGCCAGTGCCCTGTCCTGCATCTTATGCCAGCACCTCCCACCAGGCATGAGTCTGATTCTGTTTCTTGGTGGGCAGGGGAGGCCCACACCTTGCTTCCTCCGAGACCCACTGTAGACCGCATTTGAGCCCTTGGTGGACATCAGAATGGGCTCCATTCAGGTGTTGGGCCCTGGATGGCCTTCTGACCCTGTTGGTATCAGTCAGCCCCCACGTACCACAGTCTGGGCTGAGGGGTCTGGGGAGAGTGCTAGACAATGGGAGTCCATCCTCATAGTTCTGGAGGTTGGAAGTCGTAGATCAGGCTGCCAGGCATTCTGGTGAAGACCAGAACTTAGCTGCCTCCTTGAAGCCACCTGGGAGAGCGAGCAAGAGGTAGCATTCCCTGGCATTGCTTCATTGCTTCTAACCCCTCCTTGAGGGTCCCACCCACATGACCTCATCTCAACAGTATCATCTCCCAAAGTTCCCAACTCTAACCACCTCACGTTTGGGGCTAGAGCTAACACATTTTAGGAGGACACAGGACTGCCTTAAGTGAGGCAGGTGTCCTGGCCAGGCATGGGGACAGGCCGGGACCAGGCTGTGGTGGGGGATGTGCACCACTGGCTGCGGGGCAGAGCTTCAGGGTGCTCTGAACCCCCTGTAGATACTTACGAGGGCTCTGGATTTAGACTCTCTGGGTTCAAGTCTTGGTCCTACCTCTTAACTGGTCACACTGTTTAACCTCGTCTGCCTCAATTTCTCTATGTGTAAGGGCGGGACTGGAGGAGATGGCCACCCCGTCAGCAGCCCGCACTGCTGAGTTCCAGGGGGCCTGTGGCTGCCCCCAATCTGTGCTGGCTCCTCCCACTCCACCAAGCTCTTCCTCCAACACAGCCATTCATCGACAGCTGGGTGGAGCCTCCCTGTACTGGGAGTAGCTAGGTTATAGTCTTCGCCAGAATGCCTGGCACCCTGATCTACGACTTCCAACCTCCAGAACTATGAGGATGGACTCCCATTGTCCAGCACTCTCCCCAGCCCCCTCCCAGGACCCCTGCCAGGCCTCTGCTTCTTCTGGGTGTCAGCTAGCAGGCCTGTGCACCCAGTGGGCACCAGGACATGCGGGTAAGGCAGAGGCACAGGGCATGGCCCAGTGAGGGGACCAAGACGGTCGTGAGCACCAGGCTTTGTGAAGGGGCAGCAATTAAATCAGGACACGGTCGTCCCAGGGCCACAGGTTTCCAGGCTCCTTCTGGAAAGTGCATCCTTGGCTCCAGTTCTGCTCATGCCTCCACTTGGGTCCAGCAATTAGATGTTTAAAAAAAGGCTAAAGCGGCCCTCCCTGGTGGCGCAGCGGGTTAAAGCACAGCACTGAGAAGCTAAAGCCGCTTCCGCATGAGTTCGATTCCCGCCTGCGCTGGAGGTGACCACATGGCGCGGCAGACCTCTCCTGACCCGCCCGCTGCTCCCCTCAGCAGTGTACTTCGTCGATCTGCCTGTTCTGCTCCCCACTCTGTCTCTGGTGAGCCTCTCACCGCCCCTGAGCCTCTGGCCTGTACCCCAGCTCTGTATGCACAAATGAATAAATCTTAAAAATAAATAAATAAATAAATAAAAAGGCAAAAGCACGGAGGCAGCGTGCTAGGCCCTTTCTGGGAGCATGGCTCAAACTAGCAGCGTGCCGGTGGCAGCTGATGGTTCCCTGTGGTTTGAGTAAAGGGACTTGCCCACATCACAGAGCTGGGAGGCACCCGAGACTGACCACTCACAGCTGGTTTGGGACCAGCAGCACCAGCTCCAGCCCGGGCCCCGCCCTGATCTAGCGGGTCAGACTGTGTTTAAAGGAAACCCGGGCGCTGTGTGAGCTGACTCCGGAGACTCCCTGTCCCTGTTCCTGCTCCTGGCTGTCCACTCCGCCTGCAACTCTTAAAATACTGAAGCGCAGGCCCTATCCCCTCTCAAATTCTGCTTTAATTGGTCAAATCCGACCGGTCTGGTCCAATTCTTTTACGTTATAGATCATCCAAGGCTGTTGGAAGAAGGTGGGGCCCATCTGCAGCACCCCCAGCAAGCTGCCAGAAGCTCAGGGGTTTTGTGCCAAACCACAGAGGAATCCCTTCCCCCTAGGGGCGGAGGCCACGACCCCCACTCCCACCCACTGGCTGATTCTGCCTCCTCTGTCCCGTAAGCTGTGTCCATTTACCTCAGTGCTCCTTGGACTCTCCCAGGGGGCACAGGGAAGCCCCGCCCTCTGCGAAGCTGGGTGGGTCTGGTGCTGGCATCCCCACGCCACCCTCTTTAAAGGAGACTTTGTTTTTAGAGTAGTATTGGCTTCACAGTCAAACTGGGCCTTAAGTATTCAGTTTCCAAATCTCTCCCCCAACACCAACCCATTCCCCCCATGACACCCTCCCCCCCCCAAGACTGGCCCTCCAGCAATACCCCAGTAGGGTGCTTTTGTTACAGCTGCTGAGCCTGCTTTGACTTATCACTATCACCCAGAAGCCAGGCTTTCTGGGGTCACCTGGTGCTGCACATTCTGTAGGTTTGGGGGGGTGCACAGCACAATGGCCTGGACCGTCACTACAGTGTCCTGCGGAGGAGTTTCCCTGCCCTCGACACCCCCGGACCTGGTGTTCTGTAAAAGCACTCAGAGCACCACTAACATTCTGTCAGGGGTGACAATGACAAGCAAATATTAGGTGCTCCCATGCCAGGGGTGACAAGCCACTAGTAGGTGCTCCCATGCCAGGGGTGACAAGCAACCGTGGGTGCTCCCGTGCCAGGTTGTACTTCCAGTCCTGAGTAGGAATTCGCGTCTGTCATCCTCACGGGGTCCCTCAGCTGTGGGTGCAGCTACTGTTCCCAGCCATCCAGCCGTGTTCACAGCGACGCGCAGGCCGGCTGCTGTGTCAGCCCCTTCCCCTGTGTGTCGTCCTCCCATTGCCGGCTGCCTCTGCAATCTGCTCAGAATCGCACTTGGGCGAAGAGGAAAAGCAGAATTCCCCATGCAGTCCACCCCCATGCTGTGTTCCCCGGAACTCTCTGCTTCGTAACCCCCAATTCCTGTCCTTCAGGGCCCTGTGCCCCCAGGGCTGCCTTCTTCCGACTCTCCACACCAGCCTGTTTCTTCACTGTCGGTTCTACCCAGCCTGCTGCTTCCAGCCCCGGCTCTGGTCCCTGTGCCCAGAATGGCCTCCCCGCCCAGCCAACCTTTAATCCTTCCCACTGGTCTTGAGGTTGTGCTCCTGGCTCCCTTCCCTAAAGATCCAGGCCACCGTGACCTCTAACCTGCTAGCACCAGAAACTCTCTCTGCCTTTCGTAATGGGATGAGTTTGGACTTTACAAATTGCATTCTGCTGCTCCGTGTTTAATCCTGCAGCCTTTGATCAGTTAAACGGACAGATGCCCCAGGGAAAGAACCAAGCCGTGCACCTCTAATTTCTCCTCTCCCTGCTCTAGGGCACTGGGTATGTGTCTGGAGTGGAGTGTTCCCTGCCAGTCAGTCTCAGTTTACCAGACACGGCGCCCCCTGCTGCTGGGGCCGGTGTGTGGGTGTGGAAGTCCACTCTCCACTGGCACCTTCACAGCGCTTCCCTCCTCCAGCCCCCTCCCCATGGGCAGACAAGGCCCAGAAAATTCCAGCCTTAGATAGCTGGAAGACATCTTCTCAAAAACGAACAACAGAGGCCTGCCACTACGAGGAAAACTATTGTCTGTTTCCAGAGAGAAAACCCAAGCTTACACGCTTGTATCCTTTCTGCAACTGGGAACTTCTGGTTCCTTCAAATACTCACCATTTTCCTGTCTTTCCTTTTCTCCTACTTTCTGCTGCTCTTACTATGCAAATGGTATAAGTTTGATGGTGTTTATTTCTCCATGTTCTTTTCTTTTCTGCTCCAAAGACTGGATCATCGCAATTGTTGTAATTCCTTCTCCCTGCCTGATCTGCTGGGCACTCTCTAGGGAAAGTTCCGTTCCAGTTATTATACTATTATGCAACCTCAGACTATCTGTTTGGTTCACACTTAAATTTCTACGTCTTTTTTGCAAACCTGTTTTCGTGCTTTCCTTTATGTCTTTACACACGGCCAGTACCCACTACCTGGCTGAGTATTAGAGGCATCGTGTACTCAAAGCTGGAAACCTGCTGGTTCCAGACATCTCACTGCAATCCCCAGCTGACCACTAAGCTAACTGAGCAGATACCTCAGTGACCACAAACAATAAAAAATACAGAGTTTAAAAAATACAGAGTTTAAAGAATTTGTTCAGAAAAGTAACTAAATAGACAACATTCCCTGGCGAGGGGAAGAGGGGCCCAATTTCCAGAGTTGCTATGTTGTTATTTAAATGTCCAGTTTTAGAAAAATTGCAAGACCTAAAACAGAAGAACACACCACATGTGGGGTGGGGGTGTGGTGGAGCAGTCATAGAATCTGTCTCTGGACCTGCTACAAAAGGACTTGAAGTGAGCTATCTTAGGCGTGTCCAGGAATGGGCTCCGTCCTGGCGGCCTGGGCGAGATCAGATAAGACAGGTCTGTGCCTGGGATTCCCCAGGGAACCAGCAGACAGGACAAATAACCACACTTCGTGGGGAAAGGGGCTGCTCCCTGGGTGCTGCCGCCTCTGATGGCCGCCAGGCAGGCAGCTGCCTTGATCCTGACTGGGACTCTTGGTTTCCAGTCAACCATGTTGCTGAGCGTGGGGAGGGGGGCAGGGGAAGTCAAAACACCATGAAAGGTGCTGTTTTTATGGCCACTCAGCCATCCGTCTCAAGTAAATGCATATTTGATTGCCTTAGGTTCACTTGAGAGTTCTGAAACATTTGGTCCAGACTAATTTTTGCCAGTGTTCTTGTTGCTTTTATGGAAGCGGTCTTTGCCATTTTTTTTTTTTAGATTTATTTATTTATTCGTACAGAACTAGGGTACAGGCCAGAGATGCCAAGGGTGACAGAATTCACCAGGAACAGAGTGGGGAGCAGAACAGGCAGATCGACAAAGTACACTGCTGAGGGGAGCAGCGGGCGGGTCAGGAGAGGTCTGCCGCGCCATGTGGTCACCTCCAGGGCAGGCGGGGATGGAACTCTTGAGGAAGTGGCTTTCGATTCTCAGTGCTGTGCTTTGACCTGCTGCGCCACCAGGGAGGGCCAGGTCTTTGCCATTTTTACTGATGTGCTCCACCTTGTAATTCTGTGCAAGTTCAGAGTGTTGTCTTACATTGTCAGGAGTTAATATTCATATATATAGAGATATAGATATAGATATATAATTTCCATAACTAGCTACTAGGGAAACTTGTGTTTTTTATGTTTTCTAGTACTTCAAAGTTGTTCTGGTAAGATTAATGGGAAAATTAACTCATGTGATTTTTTTAAAAGATTTTGTATCATGAGATGTATTCATATTGGGAAGACCTAATTCTTCCAAGTGAATAAACTCATGAGCCAAGATCTTCTAAAGGACCAAAATACATGAGACCATGGGTGGGGGCTAACGGAGGTGGTGGGGGGTGGGAGGAAGATGCTTGTAAAATGCAATATAGACCAGATAATAATAAGTATAAAACAATAAGTATAATAAGTATACTTAGTAAGTATAAAAAGTTCATTGATATGGATTTATATTCCACACTGCAACTAAGTTATTACAGAATATCAAATTATTATCCGCAATCACAGGAAAACTATTGCAATCCTCCTTCCTTTTCCAGCTATTTCTCTATACGAGACCAGGTTTCCTTGAGCAACTTCAACCCAATGACATGTTGAGTGCAGGAACAGATACAACACGCTCCCGTCAGCTCGTAAGCCTCCAGCCATATGGAAAAATGTGAAATAATACCGGTCTTACGAAATTTTACTTTGTTTTGCAAAACTATAGGTATTTTTCATGAACATAGTTGAGAATATGCAATGAGTTCCTTTTTGTTCTTTGAAAGTGAATAAAAAACTTTAAATTTTTTCTCAGTTTTGATTTTCACAAGGCAAATAGTGGCAGCTCTGACTCCCTGAACAACTCATTATTGTAGTCCACAGTTACTCTTGAGAGTCTGAAGTGGTTCTGCAGCCAAAATGATTTGAGAGATTCTGCATTAGGTCATCCGAGGGGGTCAATGGCAGAGAAAGTCCCATTCACTGAAGGCCACCCTACCTCTTTGTTCAGGCGTGATTCATCTACAAAGCACCTGGAGTAGTCAGCAAGACTTTCGCAGGAGGTTGGAAGAAGGTGGCTGCTTCCTTCAGCCAAAGAGAAGATATGCAAGGAGGGAGCTCAATTAATTGTTCAGGGGATTCTTGGGGAATGGTTCGGCATTCCTGTCCCATCTCTGTGGGGCTCTCCCATCACTCTGCCTGCACCGCACAGGCGCTAAGACCTGACTGCTCTAGGCTGCCCAGCCTCTAGCATTTAAGTAAGTGTTTGCTTTGAAATCCCCTTACCCTTCTGGTTGTACCTTTCCTGGTTCGGGCCAACCAGGTTGTTGGAAAATTTTCTTTTACCTCCCTGAGTCGATTGTTAGTGTTTTGGGGCAGATATGACATCCATGATTGCCTTATATCACTTCCTCTGCATTTAACAGCATATGCACACCAGACACACAGACATAGGCTCGCAAGTCACACAGGTGAGCAATCAAGGGGGAGACTTAGCACAGAAACACTCTGCAAAAACCACCTCTCTACACTCTGCCATTTTCTCTCTCTGAATGTTGATTACCTAACAGGACATAGGGTCAGAAGCTCTGGTTTCTTATCCTACTCTACCACTTACTAGCTTTGTTCTTCTGGGAAAACCATTTAATCCTTGGGACCCTCAGTTTTGCACACACAGAGCAACTGGCACACTATTTAGCAGAGGAGGCATTTAACCAACACGGGCTCCTTGCTGGCCCCCACTGCCTTCCTTAGGATGCTTAGCAATAACAACACAGGTGATGTCACCGCAGTGGTCTGTGGTGACATCACCTGTGTTGTTATTGCTAAGCATCCCAGTTAACTGTAACAGATACTCATTAACCAGTTAGAACAGAATCCAACTTAATCCAGCTCCTTTTCTCACCAGTGTACTTGATGATAAGACCTCCAACTCCTGTTCCACAAAAGCTTACTTCACTCAATCAGAACATTTTCCCATTGGCTTATCTACTCATTCAGAAGTTTAATCTATTTAACCCGATTCTTTTCTTCATATTTCTCAAAAATCCTTTGTCTCTCCTCCTTGATCCTGAGAACCATCACTGTTCCCTCCTGATTTCTTACCTAGTCTTTTGTGCCCTGCAGTCTTTCCCCTCCTCTCCTTTTCTCTTCTTCCCATGTCAGGCTGCACTAGTCATGGTACCAGCTGGATAGGTGGTTCCTGTGATGGAGGGCTTGTGGCTGGGTAGCTCAAGAAATCTGAAATACCTGTGAGTTTTCAACAGCCTTGATGCTCTTTCATGCCCCTTGTCAACTCATACTAACTGAGATCAATCTCCAAGAAGTAATCAGAGGAGACATGAAGGGAATGACATAAGCACTGTGAAACTCAAACTACATCTCCTTTTTCACTCCTCTTGTGGCTTTAATTGAGGGGCTGTAATCACCATTGATAATGAGCGGGAGGAGAAGGTCTCTACGCATCAGTCAAGAGCAATTTGTAGCAGAATATGTTTGGGATCTTTCAAAGTAGAGTCTCAGGCCCTTGACCCACAGATTCTGACTCAAGACTTGTACCTGGGGTGCTCTGATCATCTCTTGCACTGCCCTGGAGAGCCAGTGGCAATCCAGTGGTTACATGTCCACATTCTTGTTGCATAGAAGCGGCATAAAGCCCTTCACATCTACCTTCTCATTTGAACCACAGAATAATCTTATGAAATTGACAGGAGCAATATGTACCCCAGAAAAGTGTCCTAAATTGCAGTCTCCCCATGCCATCAGATCAAGCTCTCTTCAGTTACATCTGGGCAGCTTGTTTTGGATCCAAGTCACTGACAAAATAAGGTATTAATGTCATGGATCAGCCTGTGATTTTCAAAACCATGCCTGTGTCATCGAACACCCCACCCAGACTGAGAGCACGTGACCACATATGAACTTGGGGAGACCAAGAGGTCTCCCCAGTCAGGAAGACAGGATGAGGAAGACTATGTCCAAGGCTGTGAGACTCTGACACAGGGCCTCCTGGGTTGGATTCTTATGCACATTTTACACAGATAAGTCACTGAAGACCTAAGCATCGCCAGACCTACCACACTAGCCTTCTAAAAATGGTTGTTGACTTCTGAGCTGGGCAACTCAGAGAGTGAGTTATGCCAGGTTACAATTGCAGTGAGGCCCAATGCAGTGAGTGCACATTATTAATCACATGGAACACATTTTTTTACTGGGACTACAGAGCCTTAAGTAGGTTTCTAATGAGAAATTTCAGCACAGTCTGGAGTGGAATGCTGGGAGCTCTGCCCCCCCGGAACAGGGAGAGCAGGTGTGATGTGAGCCAGAATTCGGTTCCTTCTGGGTCAAAGCCAAACACCTGGCTTGGTCTATGTTCGGCACAATGGCATGTGGGCACGTCTTTCCAGCCAGGGGGGCTCATGGGCTGTGGTTTGGACCTTACAGTCTTGTTAAATTAAAGAGGAAATCACGCTCTTCTTCATACATGCAAATCACGTATACTCTTTTGATAGCCTCCTGGCAAGACCCAGGCCCTCTTAGTATGGTCTGGGGAATGATTGCTTATCCTGGTGGACTACAGGATGTGAAATACTTTAGTTATTTGCATCGGATGGCTCATTCCAGAAAATAATGCTTTTTCAAATTCTTATAAAAATGACTTGAAAAGAGAGAGGAAGGAATGAGGATACAAGAGGTTTCCCAGTCATCTAAGTAATTCTTAGCATTTTCAATTTGGGGTAAGATTTGGAGAGGCTTAAGGGAAATGCTTGTTCCCAGCCCACTGGGCACAGGAGGCAGAGTCCAGCACCCACACCCCTCCAGGCACCCCACAGAGCTCCCTGCTGGCACGAGGAGAGCTGTGCTCATTTTCTCATAATGGGAGACAGGTTGGCATTCTTGTTCAAACTTGGGGAACTTACCTGTATATTCTCTTCATCCTAGCTGCACCCCCAAAGACGCTGCTGTTTATCAAGTCTCTGCTAAAAACTGTTTCGGAATGATCTGCTCTTCTGCATCCATTGAAATCGAGGGCTTCTCCCAAAAGCCACAATGCTGCTCCACCCTGAAAGGCGATGGGGACACAGGTCATCTCCATGCAACAGAGACACATGAGCAGGAGAACACAAATCAAACGGATGGAAAAGAACAGCCCTATAAGGAAGAAGAAAGCGCCTCCTTGGGGACTGCCCTGTCAGCTGACTCCCCCTCCTCCAGATGCGAAGGGCTGTGCTCTGGCGGGTCACTGGCCAGCAGCGACATCACAGTACCCAGCGCAGAAAATCCCTTGGGTGGTGGAGGAAGGAGGCGCGCGGAAGAGGCATCACAGCCGAATACCAGCGAGGAAACTGCAGATGGGCTTCTTTGCCCCAGTTCAAGTAATAGTTCCCATGAACAAGAGGCGTGTGGGCCCAGGAATGTGGGCTCCCAGGGGTCAAGGTCAAAAGAGGGAGCCTTGAGAGCAGATGGCCTTGCGGGTGCAGCCGTAAACGCCTGTCCTCCACACGCCACAGCACAGAAGTACATTGGCATCAGCTTGCCGCTGTGGGGGGCGGCCGGAGCCTCCCCCACAGGTGGCTGGGCGAGGAGCCACACGCCAGGGGGCCCACAGACCTCCAGCGAAGACTCTGACAGCGACTATGAACTTTGCCCAGAGATCACCCTCACCTACACCGAGGAGTTTTCAGATGATGACCTGGAGTATCTGGAATGTTCCGATGTTATGACGGATTACGCTAATGCGCTCTGGCAGAAGGACCTGCAGGGGACTCAGTGTGTTTTTTTATTAGAAAGCGATGACGAAGACATGGAATCCGGCGAGTGCTGCCTGGGTGGGTGTGAGCACTCTCTCCGTGAAATGGGTTGTGGGTCTCGGGTGTCGGGTGACACTAGACGTATGGAGGCCACCACTGGCTTCTGCCATCATCACTCACAACCCCACGGCGTGGGGGTGAGGCGCGCTCCAGCCTCCACCCACAGTCCCTCATCTCCGCAAACAGAGATGACTCTCACGTTGGAACCTCCCCAGGATGGAACGGCCACGGTGACTGACCGGGAGACATATAAGCTACCCACTGCTCCTGAAGCTGTGGAAAATGGTTATCCAGGAATTCAAGGAGAAACCAGAGACAGCCACCCGGCTGGAGAGGAATTCGCTTGTGACAATCTGCTGAACGTGGAGGAAGCCGTCAGGGGGAGAGAGATGCGGCGCTCGTCTGGACAATCAGAGCAGGCAGCGGGTGGCGCAGCCCAGACAAGAATCGGGGGAAAGGACTTACCGAGCAGGAGGGGCTCTGAGAAAACCACCTCGGTGAGGCGACCAGGAATGAAGGGAAAACCTAAGAAACTGAAAAACAGTGCAGCTGAAGGTTCCCCTAACCTCCTGTACCCCAAAGGACCTGTTAAGCACACACAAGCCCCGAGTGACCCGAGAGAGAGTCCTCACACCAGAGCAGAAGCCACCGACCTGAATTCGCAGGTCCCCGCGGGAGGATTTGCTATTTCAACCCAAGCAGAACAAGAAGCAACACACCTGCAAACTCCGTCAGACTCGTGCCCCCAAGATGGGGACTTCTCGTACTTGGAGGGTGAAGGGGGACAGGTGAACAACCTGTTTGAAACGAGCCAGGTTCCAGACGAGAGTGACCATCCTCAGGTAAGACTCTTCTTTTTAAAAAATATCTGCACCATGAAAAAGGTGTGTGTGTGGGGGGGGGGGGCGCGTTTCCTGTTGCTTCTCATTAACGATTGCTCTACTACAATGTATATCAAAATCAGGTTCCCAACACACCCCACTACTTGTGAATAACAGCTGCTGCTGTTAGGAAGGAAATCTGGTTTTGAAAAAAAGCCCAGATAAACCCTAAGCCATCCTAATTATAGCAAAAGACAGATAGAAGTAAGAGGCTCTAATGGGATTCTGGACAGCTGGAAAAAGAAATCTGATATTTCGTCTACTGCTTGGGTTTTAACTAGGCAGTGTCACTATTCAGAAAGATTTTTCAGCAAATGTTTTGGGTGCATATTTGAAAGAAACAAGACTAAGATTGTTTTTAGTCATTTTCAGAGGCACTTTGAAACGGTTTTAAGTGTTGCCTTTCATCAGAATTCATTGTCCAGGTGAAAGACTCCTAAGTGTCAGAATGTGTAAAATTCACTTCAAGATGCCAGAGAAAGCAGACGAAGTTTTTGTTGTGCCAGTGGGATGTTTTTGATCGGATGTTTGCTTAATTTTGTTTTTCTTAGATCACAAAGTATAGAAGAGGCTAAGGAAATGCCGCCATCTGTTTTACCTTATTATTGACTTGGGGGTGTATTGAAAGAGATGGGATCAAATTCATGGGAATAACTAATACACAAAGAATGTTGTGCCTGACCTATGAATTGATTGTATTTTAATTAAATATTGATTTTTTTCATTTAAAATTGGACTTTGACCCGATGCTATACTAGGGTTAAGGTTTGATTTTTGAAAAATAAATACCTAGGAAAATTTTATTGATTATTTTTACCATACTGTATATTCTCTTCCTCCACCTTTGTGCTGTGAACCTGGTATTGTTTTATAGGAACTAGATGTACTCCACAGAAAATAAAATATTCCCCAAAGGATTCAAAGTTATTGAACTCTCCCTATGAAAAAGAATCAAATGCACTGATTTCTGAGCCCTAATCACAAAATAACCGATCTAAAAATCTCCAGATTTGTGGTAGCTTTCTCTGAGCAAACTGTCCTCTTCCACAATTAGCCTCAATTAACCATGGAAGAACCACAGTTGTAGTTTACTTTCCGCAGGATGACAGCCAGCTTTCTCCAGTTTGGTTGTTTAACAAATAGCCCTGATCATGCCTCACTGATCAAAGGCATACATTTATGGAGGTGGTTTAGCTAAATGTTAATACCAAATTGAGTTACCATGTTCAATTTCCATGTCCATAACAGCATTTCCTTTTCTATTCTTGACACACTCGCTGACCCAGCCAAGTCCCTTTGCACAGTCGCTTATCCATTCTGAGCATGTCTCACTGGGCAAATCATAGTCATTATTGAGAGTCAGAGGTGAGTAAAGTGTGCAAAAAGGAGCAAGTGGGGGGAGGGGCTGCCCCAGCATCCCTTTTAGACCCTCCACTGGGGAGACAATTTCCAACCCCCTCCTGTCAAAAAAAAGAGAGAAACAAAAGGAAGGTTTCCCCGCCTCCCACTTCATCCTGAGTGGGGGCCCTACACTGAATCCTGAGATAGGGTGCCGGTGCCCAGCAAGGCACACTTGTTTCCTGGCAGTGCAGCTGGACATAATGGATGCAGCTGGGGCCACAGGGGTCAGTCCCGTGACCTCCTTGTCTCTACTGCAGTTCTCACGGGACGCACATGTTTGCACATTCACACACTTGTGGTCACACTCACCTCATCAGCTCCCAGCTCCAGCTCTGACCTGGGCCCGTGGCATGGCTGAGGCAATGGCCTCAGAACCATGAGGGCGACTGATGAGAAGGCTCGCGTCCTGCCCACAGTAGGGGCCGTCACTCACTTTGCTGTGCTCAGGAGCAGAGCTGACCTCTCCCAAGCAGAAACCTGACTCGAAGCTGTACATTCAAGTTCTGTGCAGCCTGACGTTAGAAATAGGATCTCTGGGTCTGTGCCATTTACTTTCCCTTGACCAGAGCAGGAACATTTTGCCTCTAGCACTGGCAGAATGGAGAGAGCAGATGCCCTGACCCAGGCAAAAATTTACTGTGACTGTAGATGTGTCTACACACATTGTGGTCAGGTCTACAGCTGGCTACATTTCACCACATGAGATGTGGGAGCATGGGGCCACAGAAGGCCACATCACACTTTTTATAACACTGTTAAAAAAAAAAAAAGATCGCTGAATCTCCTCATAGCTAAGTCAAAGATGTTTGGGATACTGAGGCTTATGGCAATGTAAAATGTGAAAGGGGTGAAAATCTGGGTGTGGGGGGGTCACAGTAAGACATTAACCTGATTCATTTACCTTACGTGTCTTTGTGGAAACAGAGAGCCACGACATATCTTTTGGAATTTTATTTTCAGCCATACATTGCTTTTAGCACTGACACTATAGCTTATCACCCATGATCACAAGGCGGCTCTCCTGTAACTACCTCCTGCCTTAGCTGACGTCTCAGGTGGGGCGATTATCTGTCTTCCTCCCCTGCTCTTACAGCACAGGACCATCTTGTGCCATTTTATCTGGAAATAGTACTTAGCCGGGGCTAGGATCGGAAAACCCCAGCTTTTCTTTACTTGTGGAAGATTCAAGAGTTAATCCCAGTTTCAGAGTGGAAAAGAGAGAGGCTAACTTGAATTGCCTTCAAGGGTCACGCTGCCAAACCTTCACTTTGTGTTTATTCTTGGTCTCCTCATCCAACTGACAGGCTGGCCTGAAAGCTGCCCAGCTTAAGTCTACCTGGAGCCTCACTGGGGAAACTTAAACCACAGTGCTGTGTCTGTCCTTCTGTGTGGGTGCTCAGTTTCACCCCGGGGAGAGTTGCGTTTCCCTTTGGGAAATCTCATGGGATCTTGAGTGTACAGTATGGAAATGCAATCTTAGGTTCCGAAAGTCAAGAATCTTCCTGACTAGGAATCAGCATGAAGCAGGAAGGTGAGCTCCTTGCCGGGAGGGGCTCTGGCCCCGAATGGTTAAGAATGGTGCTCCATTGAAGTCCAGAGTAGAGCAACCCTTGGGTGTGCCTGTCATTGCTCATCTTCACCACGTTGTGGCCTTTGCTGTCATAAACAGTCTTCGCTTCCTTCACATAAAAGGCAACCATGCTGCTGACTGTCCATAAAGAAATGCTCCCCACTTTAGCCCGGGAATGGCCCGACCCCGCACTTGGGGTTGTGAATGCTGGTGATGCACACAACCTTGCTCTTCCCAGTGATTGTTGACTCTCCAAATTGCTAACTCCATCAGGAAGATCTAATCACCCCCCTCCCAGCTACCCCTTGCATTCAAAGACCTTCCTCACTGTTGCCTCCATCCGGCCCTAGGACAAAGCAGGCAGACCGGGGAGCCCTCCTCATCTGGAAAACAGCTGTTCTGTTCCATGCAGTTCCATGCTGAGCTTGTCCTCGTTGGCTTGTCTGAGGCTCAGCTGGCATGCGCCCTTGGGACGGATCCTATCAGGCCCTTCAAGCCACACCCCTTCTCCTCCCAGGGTTGCTTTTTCTCATCCTTATCTGGGATTTCTCCTGCCAGGGGAACACAGAGTTCTTGACCACATTAATTGTGGGCGTTGCGGGCTCCTGGCTTGAGTTGTACTTCTTGCCTATGGCTCTCTGACTGCGGCCCGGGGAAATCTGATTAAGCACTAGTTTCCTCATCTAAATCAGAAAAAGCAGCCATCATCATCATCATCACAGTTGTGAGGTTCAAGTCTCGCAGGTTAGAAGCCCATTAAAGTAACTATGAGGCAGTTAACTGAATAAGTGCTAGCTTTATCATTTTAACATTGTTTGTCACGTACCTACTCAATCCATGTGTCCTTTCCATAATTATTAAGCCCTTGCTTAGAAAATTGAAAGTAGCCTGCACATTGATTAATCAACAAGTTATTAAAATGATTCTGATAGACCCATCGACAGTCAGATTTTTACAGGCATTTAATAATTTGGGAATGTGGCCAAGAAGTGATATTCAAGAAAATGGTAGATGGGAAAATTGGCAGCTAGGTTGTGGGCCAAATTGTGCATGTGAGGGGATATTTTTCTTCTGGGCATTGGAAGATGGTTGATCAAACTACTGTCTTTTTTTTTTTTTTTTAAAGATTTATTTAATTACGCTTATAGAACTGGGATACAGGCCAGTGGTGTGGTGGGTGAGAGAGGATTCACCAGAAGACAGAGAGGGGAGCAGAACAGGAAGATCGATGAAGTACACTGCTGAGGGGAGCAGTGGTCAGGTCAGGAGAGGTCTGCCGCGCCATGTGGGTCAGCTCCCTGGCCCAGGATCGAACTCATGCTGCAGTTGCTTCAGAGAGTTTCAATAATGCGGTGCTTTAACTCGTTGCGCCACCAGGGAGAGCCCCAAA
Organism: Condylura cristata; assembly: GCF_000260355.1. Classification (NCBI taxonomy): domain Eukaryota; kingdom Metazoa; phylum Chordata; class Mammalia; order Eulipotyphla; family Talpidae; genus Condylura; species Condylura cristata. The sequence continues at coordinate 37,877,056 of NW_004567117.1, read as the reverse complement.
CCATTGTCTTTAAAAAAAAAATTAAATTTGTTTATTTTCTTACATCATCGCTCATTTTTGCAAACCACTGTCTTTAAGAAGATTCTGAATCAGGTGTTTTTGTAACTGTGTACGTTACCCTCTAGGCCTCTTTCCCTTTGAAAATGGGATGCTCGCTTTTTTTCCAATTAAACAACAGAAGTGATTGAGATAACTAGAGTGAAAACACACATATGTCCTTTGTCCTCATGTTCAAGGCTCACTGAAGGTTGGCAAGTGTCTTGATAGCATTTTATGGAAAATCGTGTTGCAGTCATTGTACTTGCTCATGCAGTTGTAAGAAATGAAACAGAGACCCCTGGCCCAGGTTCCCCCAGGGGAACATTTTGCAAAACTAGCATAACATCAGAGCCAAGCTGTTGACAGAGTAGTATCCACTGACCGTATTCACATGACCCCACTTGGGAGCGAGCACGTTGCATGGGCCAGCACATGTGCCGTAAGATCTATGGAATTGTATCTGCTGTGTGGGTTTGTGTGACAAACGAGACTTCAGCTACGTGGTGTGTGATAAATGTGCTATGAAACTTCGTGTTAATCTAGATCAACCTCGTAGCGAGGCCGGCAGTTTCCACACTGCAGATTCAAAATCTGTGTAGCCATGCTGTGGTAGGAGGCAAAGCCTGCAGTAGAGGTCTCCAGAAAATATTTGTAAGCAGAGGAAAAGAAGCAGGTCGTCGAAACTTGCGCTACGATTTTCACCTCTTGGGCAGAACAAGATCAGAACCTGATCTTGAATTCATTTGCATAATAAGATGCATCCCTTCCTCCCACAACAACTGGGAACTGCTCCAGAAGTCTGGTGAACCAGCTCTCCGCCAGTGTTGGGAAGAACAGACAGTGTGGTCCGTCTCTCACCTCTCCACCCCTCAGCGTGCCGCAGCGACACCGCTTGTCAGCGCCCTCCGGTGGCTGACCCGGGAACAACAGAAACATTCGCTTTTAATGACAAAGCCCGTGCGCCTCTTCTGCCAGTATCATTACTGTCTGGGTCTGCACAGCCTCCCGGGTTTGCTGCCACAGTTGTGCCCCGACAGCCAAATAGTCCTTGGGAAGTCATTAGTATCTACAGCCTCGCTCCTCAGGGTGTTGGGGGTCTGTACCCCGCTTGTTAACACAGTCACCAGCCCTTCCCAGACTGCTGAATTAGAATCTGCATGCTAACCAGAATCCCGCTGGGACTGGGGTGCACACTGAAATTTCAGAAGCCCTGGTATAGAGTCCGAGGCCTTTCCAGGTTAGAAAAGACGCTAACGTTGGTCTTAGTCGCGGCTCACATGGGCTCACTTGGAGACTTAAAACATTCCCTGAGCTCTGCCCTCAGGTATTCAGATGTAATTTGGTAATGGGGTGCTGGCATTGAGGTTTTTTTTTCTTTTAAAATTATCATTATTATTATTATTATTAAATATTAAAAAATCCTCTGGGGCTGGGGGTCGAACTCACACTGAGGCAGCTGGAGCCAGCTTGCAGTGCTGTGTCCTAACCCATTGCACCACCAGGGAGGGCTCCGTTGAGGTTGTCTTAAAAGTACTCACGTGATTTTCTGTACCACCAAGGTTCAGAGTCTTAGCTGTGCTTTTTTTTTTTTTAAAGATGTATTTATATATGTACACAGAACTGCGGTACAGGCCAGAGGAATGAGGGGTGAGAGGAGTGGGGAGCAGAACAGGCTGACTGACGAAGTACGCTGCCGAGGGGAGCAGTGAGCGGGTCAGGAGAGGTCTGCCGCGCCGTGTGGGTCACCTCCAGGGCGAGGATCAAACTCATGCTGCAGTGGCTTTAGCTTCTTAGTGGCTGAGCTTTAACCCGCTGCGCCCCCAGGGAGGGCCCTGAATCTGTACTTTCAATAAGCTCCTGATGAGTTTCATGTGCAGCAAAGTTTAAGGCCCCTCACCTCCACCCCTGGCCCCAAGTGAGTTCTGTTACTTGAGGTATTTGTGTAACATCTCATAACTTAGGGACCACAGGACGATTAGGACTTATCTTCTTTGCCCTAAAAGGAAAACCCTCATGATTTGCATGTTTCTCTGCTTTCTAGCTGGCTTTTTTTCATCTGTCTGGCAATAGAAATAAATACAGATCCTGATTTATTGTAACTAATCCAAAACAGGTGTGCCATATGCAGCTGAGATTTATTTTGAGCAATAGTTCGGTGACAGGAATTTGGGAGGCAGAGGGGGGTTGGTGAGAGAAGGGTCATGGCTGCTGGGTGGGCTTCTGTCTCGGTAGCAAATCTCCCATCACTGTCCTGGGGTGGGGGACAGGAGCTGAGTTGAGCATAGGAGGCGGGCTTAATCTTTGTTGTTGTTTTTTTCCCTATTGCACTTATTGAAAATGAGTTTGTATCACTGAAATAGGATAGAAAAACCACTGGACCAACCAACTATCTGTCATAGTAATCAAAATAATGTGGCAATAACCCAAGTGGGTCAGTAGATGCATCAAAGTGAGTAGCAAGTGCAGAATCAGACCCAAGAGTATGTTAGAATTAGGGTGATGATAAAAAAGGGCCTCTCAACTTTAGGGAAGGAACAAAATCTTCGATCGTGACAGGATTAGCCATCCATTGGAGAGAACAAATAATAACTGTACCTTAAAATGGACCCCCAAATAGATTCCAGATGGCTCTCAGAATATTAACTATAAATCAAAGCTCAAGATAAAAATCCCAAACTAAAAGTGACTAGAAATTATTTTTATGGCCTTAAGAACACTAAGATCTTCTTGGGATACAAAAACAAACACAAAAACAAGAAAAAAATAAGGAAGGAGAAAAGAGGCAATTTGCAATTATATCAAGTTAATAACTTCTATGTGTAAAAATACCATTAACACAATTAAATGGAAGTGACATAAGGGAGATAAATGTACACCCTGTGTAAAACACAAAGATTAGTTTCCAGGGAGTTTATAACATATAATTAGCTTAAAAAAACACCTGACAATTGAATTTTAAAAAAGGTATAGTTGAATAAATACAGAGGAAATAGAAAAGGTTAATAAGCAAACTTAGGAGCGGAATTGCTGGCTGACTCCACTCCAGCCGTTTGAGGAGCAGCCAGAATGTTTCACAAAGCAGCTGAATCATTTTGCATCCCCACCCACAAGAGAGAAGAACCAGATGCGTAATTTCAATTTTTTTGGAAGCCATAGATTTTTTTAAAAGTTCAAAGACGGGGCCCTCCCTGGTGG
>NW_004567117.1:37857272-37872565 GCF_000260355.1 Condylura cristata | reverse complement strand
GGGAGCAGTGGGATATAGGAGGGTCACCTCCCTGGCTGGGGATCAAACTCTTATCACAGTGGCTGATGATATAGCTTGATGGTGCCGAGCCTTAACCCCCTGAGCTCCAAGGGGGGTCTCTGGGCTTCTTTTAGAGCAGTTTTAGGTTAGCATATCCCCTGCACCAACACCTGCACAGCCCCCCCTTCTCTGAAGACCCCTCCCCAGAGCAGCGCATTTGCTTTGGAAGAGGCTCCCACCTGAACACATGGCCAGGTGTTCACTCTCGGGGTAGCATTTTCTATGGGCTTGGGTGGGCGTGATGCCACAACTCCATTCTAAAGAAAGAAAGGGCCATATATTCCTAGTCATGGTCTGGCAGTTGCAGCGAAGGTCACCCCTGAGCGCCCCTGCCTCCGAGCCCTCAGCCCCACGCAGACCTTATTTCCATGACAGCTCTGAGGCTGCCCCTGCCAGGGCCTTCGTGTCCCACTTGGCATCCTGGCAGCCTACTGCTGCTTGGTCGGGCTCCATAGTGTCTCTCGTGTCACTTTCAAAACAACACAGCAGCCTGCCCCCAGGCCATCTATCGGGTTACTGTCAGGAGAAGGACAAAAGAGGACACCTTCTAGTTGTCTTTGGAGGCACAGGTGATTGGGAAGTCAGAGGTGGAACAGGAAGCGGGGGAGTCGGGCAGGGGTGGCTTGCTTCTCCCTTAAAAGTGCTGTCAGGTTGAGTTTTCATCATGAGTCTAAGCACCTAGTCGGACCATGTATCAACATCTCCCCGGAGGAAGGAGTGCTCAGGTCCACTCTCAGCTATTCCTGGGATCTGACGGCCTGCACTTCTCAGTACAGGTCACCTGGGGGCTGGTGGACCCCAACTACTGCAATCCAGCATTTCTAACAAGCCCCCAGGGGGTTCCAGTGATGACACTCTAAGTGAAAAAAAGCTTTCCCTTTAAGTTTCATCCTGCCGGCGCACCTTCTCCCTTTCCCCACTGCTCAAAGGCTGCTAGTGGCTGATGTTCATTGAGAGCAGGTAGATGCCAGGGACTGCGCTGAGACTCCAGTGGGCGGAGCGTTTAATGATCTCAGCAGCCCAACGAGACAAGCAGCCTGGCCAGGGTGGCCTGGCTTTGGAGCGAGCCTGCCTGACTCTGCTCGGCCCTGACCACCGCGTTATACAGATGTTCTAATTCCAATTTGGGGCTCCGCTCCTTAAGCCTCTTTAGAGCTAAAATAAACCCTGATAACTGCAGCTGGCTCTGGGGCGGGACTGGTAGCTGGGCGCCAGGCGGGGAGGACGCTTCTAGCCCATGCTCTTTACATCGTCAACTTCCTACTCGGTGTGTGCTACTTAAGCACATAAAATGCTGAGCAGTTATTTTAAATAGGTTTAAAAATAAGCCTGTGGGCTCTCCCTGGTGGTGCGATGGGTTGAAACAGCACTATGAAGCTCTCTGCAGCCACTGCAGCACGAATTCAATCCCCGGACAGGGAGCTGACCCACATGGCACAGCAGACCGCCCCTGTCTCGCCCCCTCAGCAGTGGATTTCAGTCAGTCTGCCTGTTCTGCTCTCCAGTCTGTCTCTGGTGAATCCTCTCACTGCCCCTGCGCCTCTGACCTGTACCTCAGTCCTGTAAACATAAATAAATACATCTAAAAACAAAAGAAGCCCATGACCTTCACAGTTAGGGCCATATACCCACAGCAGGCCTGTACTAGACCAGTTTTCAGGGCAAAGAGAGCAGGTGCTTCCAACCGAATTGGGTGCTCAGCCTCACTGCTCAGATGGTGGGGGTTCTCCATCCACTGCCCGCTACAGAACAAGGCTGCTGGCCTGCCTTGTTGGCCACACGTGATAACCCACACATTCACCTCCTGATTGGCAAGGGCAACCAGAGTCGGTTGATTCTAGAGGAACAGGTCCAGGAAAAAATAACATTGGTCAACACAGGGCTTTTCAAAGGCACACGCGAGCCTTCCTTCGGCTTGGGTCTGCAAACCAGGTGCTCGTCTCTGCTCCTTTGTGAAGTTAACACAGAGGGGAAAAGAGTGCTATGGACTGAAAAGGGGTGGACTCCATCATTGTGGGTGCCCAGATGTCACCAACACCCTGTCCCATCTCGAGCGTAAGCTAATAACGCGAATTGAAAATCTCTTTTAAAGGAAAGCAAGTTCATTACTTCCCAATCCACTTGGTGAGTGAATGTAAGAAAAGTTTATATGAAGAGGCTTCACCCTAGCAGCTTTGACAGAACCTATAGATTTCTGATGTCATTCACCATGATTAAATGATGACTATTACAACAGCTTTCATTGCCTCCATGTCACCTGCTAGAAGAAGGCAGGGTCCAGGTTGGCTGGGATCTGCACTGACTGTGTAGATGTTGGGAAGATTGGTGCCAGAGCGTGGGGATCTAAGGAGTGTGTTGTACCCCCATCAGGTACCCGCACAATAACAGATTCTGTTCTGCTCAAAATACTATGTGATCACCCCATTCCTGAGAAGGCCACTAGTTCAAAATCTACTTCTGTCACACATATGCAGTAACCACTGGTCCTCATGCTGCCCTCTCCAAAGCAACAGGAGGGATTAGGCAGGTGCACAAGAAAATCTGGGGTTCCAGTAAGCAGAGGCTGGTGGAATAAAGCTCAGTCCAAGTCTGGGGTGTCAGAACTATCACTACAATGCTGCCATTTTGAGACCCACATTAGCAGGAAACATTCACCTGAGTGCTGGTAGTGGTCACACCTGCTCCGCAGCACCGTGGCACTGGGCTGTTTGGGATAGGAAGGGACTCTCACACGCACAGCTGAGTTTCTGCACTCCCTGCCATAGCTTTCTCTCAAGGACTAGATTGACCTGGCAGGTCCAGGAGCCTGGAAGAGCCTTTCACTATCCACAAAGAGGGAAGGAGGAAGTTCCCACTAGCCTGGGCACCCTCGGAGGTTCCTAGGAGCAAGGTGGGCATAAGTAAGAGAGACCCCTCCCCACTAAAAAGGCAAAACCTTGCAAGACCTACTGCTTTGCGGCTGGGCCAACTCTGCGTTCTGAGGCTGCCCCGCCTCCTGCAAGGCTCCACACTGGTTTCCTAGTAAACGCATTGCTGGCTTCACATGGTGCTTCAAGAAATTCCTTTCTGCAAGATGCCAAGGGCCCCACAGTGCCTCAGTTCCCATACCCACCCACTGTCCTCGCGCTGGATCCACCCAGGTCACTGCCAGGAGGTGATGCCCGTCACTCAGGTCCAGTGCAATCATCTTAACTTGCTTACATCTGCAAAACCCCCTTTTCAAATAAGTTCATGTTCACAGGTGCCAATGGTTAGGATCTGAGCTTATCTTTGGGGGAAGCTCAACTCAACCCACAACACCCTCCATCCCATTAGCCACAACCATGGCTCAGGCTTCATAACTGCATCTGGGTCACATTGTTTTGGCCAAAGACTTCCTGGGCTAGTGTCTCCGTCTTCAAAGGCATTGTCCACGTGCCAGGAATGGACCTGAAGGCTCTGAGCAACCTGCAGGCCACCCCTTAACCGAGAGGTCATCTCTTTGCACTGTTTCCCTGCTCCTACCTGTCCCTATCTAGACAACCCCCCCCCCCATCCTACTCATTCCAGTAACTGGGCACTGGCTGCCCAGGGCCTTTCCTCATGCTGTTTCTTGGTTTGTCTCCCTGTAGAGGTTCTCTGTAGAACCTCTACTGATCTCCTTGACCTTGTCTACCTCCTTCAGAATGTAAGTTCCACGAAGACAGAGTCTTTGGCTGGTGATGTTCTTTCCCCAGCAGCTAGGAGGAAGGCCTCCGCTGAGGGCATTTCCGACAAACCTTTGTTGAATAAAGGAAGGAAGGAATGTAAACACATGAGTGGGAAATAAATGGATTCTGGATCTTTCCCTGACAGTCGTCCCTTCTCTTCTCTCTGAAGGAGAATTAACTTCTCCCCTAGAGTTTGTTTCCTACATCTCTGCTTGTAGTCACTGTCTCTTAGTGTGTCTGTTACTCTGTGAGCTGCGTGGCCACAAACGCTGGGGCTGGTTCACCTGAGTCTGCAGAGCACACACGGTGCCTGTTGATATTATTGTTGAACTGAATGAAATCCAGTTAAAGACTGGATTGAAAAATCACATCTCCCCACCCTTTCCCCTCACTGCCCCCACCCACCGCGCAGAGCTGGTGGGGGTGGGCAGGCGGTAAGTGGCAAATTCAGTAAGTTCCCTTTTCTGCTGATGCTTGAAAAGTTATCTTTCTGAGTCAGCACAGGTATTTTGATACTGCCTTGAGAATTCAGGCTTTTTTTTTTATGTGCTGGTGTAAAAACAAGTGCTTTCACATTTACCGTCAAACTGACAGTGGTGGGAAGGAAAACAGGCATGATAGGAACCGTTCACTCTTCCTCCTTAAGTCTGCTATTGGTAACTCAGGGCGTTAAGTCTGACAGCAAACGTGAGGAGCTTACTCACTGCTCTCAGCAGAGGGGAAAGCCCCCCCCTCAGGTGGGCAGGTCTCTCCAGAGGACTGGGAAGGGGCAGCCCCTGGTCACAGGGCCTGGGAGGCTGTGCCTCCGGAGCCTGGCCCGAGTGAGGACATGCCCGCAGGGCAGCCGCTCGATGGTTCCGTCCACACTGACCGAACCTACTACAGAAACAGGCAGAAGACTGACGCTCCCCCAGAGCTGCCTCAGGGCGCGAGCACCAGTGTAGCCACTGCTGTTCTGAAGTCCACCGGCCCCACCAGGGACAAAGCTTCACTGCTGATGTGGGCTAGAGTCTGTAGGGGTTGAGAGGTGGGGGTGGGCGGTGAGGTCGGGGGGCAGAAGGGCAGGTTGGGAAAAGAATGGGTGGCTGTGGTGTCTCCCCAAAATGTACATCCGCCAGAAAGAGACCTTACATGGAACTGGGTCCCTGCAGCTGTAATCAGTTGAGATGACTCATAATAGATGAGCTGAGCCCCAATTCAACGACCGCTGTCCTCACAAGACCGAGGACAGGGCGGCTGGGAAGGAAGGGCCAGGTGGAGAGGGAGTGATTCATCTGTGTTGCAGGCCAGGAGCCGCGGGGAGCCGGCACGGGCAAGGGAGGTTTCTTTGGAGTCTTCAGCGGGAGGCTGGGTGTGGGGGCTCCTTGTCAGACTCCGGCCTCCAGAACTGAGAGACTGAGCGCCGGTGGTGTTAGTCACTCGGTCTGTGGTGGTTTGCTTCCACCGCCCTAAGAAACTGACAACTGCTATAGGCCAGAGGTGGGTAGAGGGAATTAGCAGGAAGAAAAAAACCAAAAAACAATTTCCACTTCTCTCTCTGAGACCTTCTTCCAAAGCAGCTCAACTCAAGGGCTGCCCTGGGGTGAGGGAGAGAGGGGGACCTGGCTTAGCAAGAGCAACACATGGGGGAAAAGAAACAGATGTTTCTTTAAGCAGGATGGTTGGCTCGCTGGAGAGAGAATTTACCTAAATTCCCTCTTCATTAAACCTCATTGAACTCTACATGATCAAAAGTCAGGAGTGTGTGGACACGGGCCCCCCAAAGAGGAGTTAGGACCCAGAGGGATGCATGGTTCCTGACACCCCTTCTCTTGAGGTCAGGATTGAGTTAAACAAGCTCTTGGGATGTGGGTACAGGCTCCTGCCTTCCTCTCTCTCCCACCTCCTCACCCCCACCGCCCAGGCCCCCAGCTCAGACACCGGCTCCCAGAAAAGGCAGTCCAGGTGGGCAGCATTCCCTGACAGACTGTCCATGACAGGGTCAGAGGGAGATTTAGTGAGCAACTTAGCTGTCCGTTCGTTCCCCAACCCCCTGCAGGTGAAAGGGGGCTCATGAGGAGGTCAGATCAGCTCCAGAGAAAAATGAAGGGGCTAGTTCTCTCCTGCCTATAAGTCATATATGTGAATTTCCAACCCGCAAGTGCCAACATCAGAGATTTTTTGCTTTCGTAGCCCCTAGCCTTGCTTTGTGCGTCCTTCCTTCCCAGATATATTCTTGCTTTCTTGAAACTACCAACTTGAGCTTTTCATAAGCTCCTGAGAGTCATTTTTTTTTTCCATTACAAGGGAACAGTAGATTTTGATGGGTCTCTCCAAAGAGGAGTTTCTGGTACAATGCTCCTCCCTACTCCCCGGCTTGCCCTTGACTCCCTTCATCTTGAGCCTGACCCTTCAGCTGCATGCTGTGATTCCAGAACTGTCAATGGAATATCCACACCTCCAGTGCCGGTGCCCGCTGGTATGATGACACCGAGGTCTAGGATGTGTTGGAAACTTCAATTATTGATGAGTACAACAAGAGAGGGCCTCTCTTTCCCCTCATCGCTCCCCCACCAAAAAAAAGAAAAAGAAAAAGAAAAAGAGAACAGAAGGCCCCGGGGTGGCCAAGATGAAGTTCTTCCTCATGGATCTCTCTCCCACTGAACTGTGTTTCTCCTGCTGAACAAAGCTGACTGTGAATCTGACTTCGTGGCCTAACCTCTTAGAACAGAAACTCCAAGGGATGTTTTCTGCTGACCAAGAAGCCCAACCCAAGAAGCTGTCCTGCTACAACGTGAGACGTAGGCAGGTCCTCAACCCTAAGTCCACAGGTCCTCCTCAATCTTTGTCCCATCGGAGACAAATGACCTGGCTGGTAATTACATTTATGCTCAGATTTTCCAAGTGCCCAGTACCATTCTTGCCAGACACTTGGCCTGCTCATGTAGTAGCTGTGACCAGTATTTCCTGTTTCTAAAGTTTGTAAGAACTTGCTTTGTGTGACATATTGCCAGTACAGTACAGTAATTGCTATATCTTGGTTTTGGTTTTGCTCACAAATTCTAGAAACTGTAAAGAGAGAGGTTAACTTGCAAAGGCTCTTTTAGACCTGAGTAAGCTTTAATTACCTTCCCAGCTCCCCACTGCCTCGTTATCCAGCCTGTCATCTGCAGAGATGTTTCAGTCCGTGGGAAGCGGACACTACCGCACCGCTCAGTCCCAGCCCATCACCTGCTGCAGGGATCCTTTGTGTGGCCCCGTGGGCCCCAAGGAGGGGTCACGGGGCTCAAGAGTCTCCAGAAGACCCCAAAATTACACACAGAATTGGTGTGTATCCAACCAGAACTTCTGAGCAGAGGGAGCTATCATTTTCTCCTCCACCCCAAGAAGAATTGGCAAGGGTGAGGGTGCAGAGCCACCGTCTTCCATTCCATGGCTGTGAGGGCTTTTCGTTGGCTTGGACTAGGTCTGTGAGCCTCAAGCACACTGCAGGGTCAGCCACAGTCATGTTAGCGGGCTCCTAGTGGCCTCGTCACCCAGACACACCTCGAACACAAAGCTTAGGGCTCTTGGTCTAATGATGTCTGCTCACACCATGTCACCTGGCAGACGCTCCCTGAACCACACAGAACCCAGTCCCGGGAAAGCGTATTCACCGTGGAAACCCAGCCCTCCTGCAGGAAGAGATCAAACTGGCATTTTGCAAACCAGAAATCAGGACAGGTCATGCCAGCTTGCTGGCGATTTCTTGCCTCCCTGTAGAAAGCAAGAGAGAGAGAGAGATAGTCCAGTGACAGAGGCTTGGGTTGCAGGACCAGCATTTTAGATGCATGTCTTCCCCTGATGATGTGTTATCTTAACATTTAAGTGAGTCTCTAAGTGAAGCTCCTTTCTGGGCAACCTGGCAAAGGCTAAAAATAAACTCAGGCTCCTGAAATATTTTAGGTTTGCTTTAAGCTTCCTTTGGCTGGAGACCAGGCTATTTTTGGTCTCCCTGCCCCAGGTGGTATGGATTTGCTCTATCGGATGACAAGGGACTGGTGACCGATGGTGCGAGGCTGTGCCCGCAGTGAGGGCGCAGAAGGTATTGAGGAAGGTTAGCCATGCCAGGCTGCAGCAGCCAGGGTGTTGGGGAGCAGGGAACACCCTTTTCAACATTCCTGGAGGCATCGGGGGTGGGGAGTCATGGGAGGAGTAGGGAGGTATGGGGGTTGGGGAGGACCTGGTGCTATTGTATCTAGTCCAGATAAGGAGGAAAGGACAGATTAAAGGGGGCAGAAGTTAGGGAAACAAAGTATCCCAGGAAGCACATGGCAGAGGAGGAGGTGTTGACCCGCAGAAGTAGGGCCTCCACTCCCCCTGCCCAGGGTGAGAGAATCTGACCTCCAGAACCCTGGCTCCTCCTTCCATGATCCTTCTTCTCACATTTCCCATTCTCCCCCACCCCCTTGTCAAGTTCACCTTGCCTCTGGCCCTTTTGATCCCTTGGCACTTAGACCAGCCCCTAGAGTTCCCGGCTAGGAGACACACCCCTTGCCCTCTGTGACACTGTCCTTCCAGCTAATCCCTGCCCAGACGTCCAGGCTCTCCTGCAGGGTTCAGGGCGAATCCTGCTTGCCTTGTCTTCCACCCCTCAGCAGTCTTCTCCTCTTGTATCCGTTAGGAATGTTCTTATCTGCATCACACAGAGTGGCCCACGAATAGTGGCCTCAAACAGAAGGACTTTTGTGGTTCAGTCATAAGAAGTCTGGATGGAAGTTCTCAGCACTGTTCCAGTGACTCAGAACCTCTTTCTCTTCCCCACCAGCCATTTTATGTGACTTTTCTTTTTTGGCCCATGAGTGCAAGATGCTAGCTGGCTGGAGCACAGGCATTGCGTCTATGGCAGGAAGAAGGAAGAACAGACCATGAACCCACCATGTCGGTCCCTTATGTAAGCAGACACTTTTCCAGAAGTCTCTTAGTGGAATGAACTGCCGTTACATCTCATTGGCCAGAACCCTTCCCTTGATCCTACTCGCCTGCAGAGACAAGGGGACCATGTGGTTTTCCAGCCCCTTTGGCTAGAGGGAGCCAAGGTGCAAGGGTTGGGGATGCTGTTGACTACCACACCTGCCTACTCAGTAGAGAACCTTCCAGAGATTGTACTAACTGTCGAGAATTATCTAAGCGTTGATCCTTACAACATGACAGTGCAGCCTCTGGTTTTTGCACTGCAGGGATCTCATCCAGTGAGTGAAGGAGGAGAATCAGTGGTGACCTTTCCTCTCCTGGAGCAACGAGGTTAGTTAAGTTCCACCCACTTGGCCATGAGCACCACTTGTCAAGAATTGACATTTATCTTTTCCATGTACATCTTGTCTCTTCCACTGGATTATAAGCTATCTGAGAAGAGGGATCTCTCACACCATCTTCTATTGTCAGTGACTCGAGTTACTTTGCTGGCCTCCAGGACATTGATTAATGTGAGAATGCTGGCCATCACGGGGTGGACAAGGAGGCGACACACCTTTCCCTGGGCTCCAAGGCAGACACACGCTTAGGAGGCAACAGATGAAAACAATGTGTTTGTAGATGTGGAGGCTTGTTGAAGTGGGGCTGGAAAATGCTGAGTAAGCAGAGTGTAAGTTTTCAAACTTAATACACTTTCCAAAGGCAGCTGGTTTGGAAGTGCTACTAAATTTGGTCTGCCCTTTCCCCTTCTTGCAGTCATTCATGTGTCTGTTCATTCAGCATGCCAATGCAGCCCCAGTAGAGGACGGTGATGCTCAGAAATAAGGGTCACAGGGCCCCTGTCTGCACGCTTAGAGGAAGCCAACAGATACCCTGTGGGCGGCAAGCACGTAGTAAAAACCACGATAGGCTTCCATTCCGTGTGCAGGGGAGGTGAGGGTGCTGGCTTTAAATAAAGGGGTGTTCCCAGCCCTAAGGTGGGGTTGCTTTCAACTTGATAGAGAAGATTTTATAGCCAGGATCGGTGGTGAGTCTGGGCACTGCCGCTGACAGTGACAGCCTGGGGGGGGGTTCTACCCCTCGTGCTCATAGCTCATGTCAGTTCTCAGCAGAGTGCCTCTCGGCATCAAAGGCCTGCTTCATTCTCAGCGACGAGAGGCCCTTCAGCTGACTCTTTTGTAAAGTAGGTGCCAGGTGAGCCTTCTCAGCAGAGGGCATTGGAAGGACTTTGCAGGAGGAAGACAGTTCCTGTCATTTCCAGCAGGGCAGGGGATGGGGATAAGTGTGGTTGGCCCCAACAGTCTGTCCTGAACATGGTCCCCGTGCACCCTTCGCCCGGGGCAACTCGCCGGCAGCCCTGTCCGCTCAGAAAGCAGAACTCAAGGTGGCCGGTGCACAACGAGGCCTCCTGCCATACCCACACCTGGCCTCCCCTGCCTCACCCACACCTGGCCTCCCCTCCTGTAGCCACACCTGACCTCCCCTGCTGTACCCACCCCTAGACAGAGAAGTTCTCTAATTCAGCCAGGCCAGACTTGGCCTGGAATTGCTAGATGAGTGCAGACTATGCTGCCCAGTGCAGGTGGGGAGCAAGCAGGAGCTCCCAGCTCAGAGAGGAACAGTGGGTGCAGGTCCAGGCAGGCCAGAGGTCCAGTCCCCCAGTGCCTATAGGCTGCTTGTGGGGGGGAGACCATCTCTGGGGGTGAAGAGCCACACGGGGGTGTATGGAAGGAGTCAAGGTGTGGGTGCAGGAGGGGAGGCCAGGTGTGGGCACAGCAGGGGGAGGCCAGGTGTGGGTACAGGAGGGGATGCCAGGTGTGGGCACAGGAGGCAAGGCCAGGTGTGGGTGCAGGAGGGGGAGGCCTGGATCCACCTGCTGCAGCAGTGAAGAGAGCCACTCGGAGCTGTCCTTCGGGACCCTCCTCCCCCTGGAGCACCCAGGACGCCCCTCGACCTGCCGTTTCCCTTGTCCTTCAGTTTCTGACTCCTGACTGGGGCCAGGCTTCCACCTCATCAGGAAGGAGTTGCTAGGATCAGTATTTGTGCTTCACCAGGCAAACGAGAAAGCCCACCCACAGCCCAAACCTCAAGGCCTGCTCCTCAGGCCGGATCAGTGGGCGTCAGCCGCCACTCTCGTTCCACAGAGAGTGAAGGAAGCTAAGGTCAGGCCCTGCACTTGAGGACTGTGTCGGTGTGGATGTGGTTAGCCGCAGAGGAAGAGACCGAGGGTCAGCGAGGCCAGAGAGGTGCTTTGGGGTCACGCATGCAGCATTGGATGGAGCACTAAACCTGCTGGCTTGCCCTCGAAGTCGCCCTTCCCATGCCACACTGGGCTTCCTCCCAGAACCCCAAACCTCCTTTTCACCTGAACTACGATAATTCCCCAGCATAACAGGAATCGCCCATTGCTCTGCGATGAAGCCGACTGAGCTTGGGGAATCGTCTGCTGGAGGTCTTTTGCAATGACACCACTAAACCGCCTCCCCCCAAGAGAAAGGTATGACTCATCTGGAAGGTACAAGTCTGAGGTTTCCCTTCTCTGAGCTAGCCTCTGAATGAGCCCCAGGAGCTTGGCCGTGGAGGCAAGGCTGTAACTTTGACAGTGTGTGCGGGGTTGTTCAGGTTCCACTTTGAAATCCCATTGGCTAAAATCAAGTGTGTAGATTGTCATATCGGCAACGGACCGGTGCTCAAATGCGAAGTCCAAATGACCAAGAGTCTTTGCTGTTCACAGGGCTTCCTGGTGCTTAGAACGCCGCTTGCTACATAGTCCATGCTCAGTAAGTGCGTGGCCGTGGATGAACCTGCAAGGTCAAGGATCCACCATGTTTCTTTACACGGGATCTTGACTAGGAGGCCACTTTGTTAAAGCAGGATTTTGAAAAGCAAGAGGGGGAAGTCAGTACACCTTAAGAGAACTTGGCTTAGGCCCTCCTTGGTGGTGAACTGGGTTACAGTGCAGGCAGCACTGCAAGCCAGCCGCAGCTGCTTCTGTGTGAGTTCGATCCCCAGCCAGGGAGGTGACCCACATGGCATGGCAGACCTCTCCTGTCTCCTCACTGCTCCCCTCAGCAGTGGACTTCATCCATCTGCCTCTTCTGCTCCCCACTTTGTCTCTGGTGAATCCTCTCACCGCCCCTGCATCTCTGGCCTGTCCCCCAGTTCTGTATGCATAAATAAATAAATGTTAAAAAAAAAAAAGAAAGAAAGAAACAGGAGCAACCTTTAAAGAAAAAGAAGGAGAGAACATGATTTGCTGTTTTGTAGATCAAAGCATGCTATGCTGGCTGTGATGGAACATTCCAGGGCCCAGACTGGTCCAAATGAAAGCTTCCTATTCATGCTTCCCCAACTCCAGGTTACCAGCCTGTCCCTCCCTTGACTTGCCGGTAATCAACAGCAGAGAGGTAACACCCCAGGGAGTAACAGAGTGACTTTTTAACTGGAGCCCTTTGGAAAAAGTGACCCAGGGCTTACAGAGAACCCTGTGCACGTGGTCACTCCTTCAGCATCTGCTGGCACTGAGGGTCATGAGATGATATCAAGATCTTAAAATAAAGGACTGACCTAGGTCGTGGAATTCCAGGCAGGGGAGGAAGGCTTCAGAGTGTGGTGGTGCTTTCAGCTGGACAGTCTCCTGGCACTTCTCAAGTGATGCCAGGAAGCTACCGACCCCTCTTCTGCTTAATAGTATATCTGTATTCGAGTTTATTGTAGAAATTCTGACCCAAACTAACAAGTGAAGAGGACATTCCCCTCTCGGGTGATATTCAGGTGTAGAGCTGACCTCTTGACACTTCTAGGAAAACTTGCTTATTGAGGGGATATAAGTTTCAGGAGGGAAGAACTTAGAGTTTGCTCTTCTTGAACAATATGTCACGTCACAGATCACCCAGATGCACCCGATGGAGTCGCTCCTCAAGATGTGAGGTTCATATTCATTGCTCTGAGAAACCTAAGCAGTGCTGAAATTCCCTACTTCCTGTAGATGGGGTTTGCCTGCCCAAAGCCATTTGTTTTAAAAAGGGAAAGTCATCCCAACCTCCCTGGGGCACATGACTGGCAGTGCTGATGGCCAATCACAACCCCACTACTAGATTTGGGGCGGGCTCAACCTCTGTGGTAGTATTATTAACCAGCAAGTGGTCTCTTGGGGACCGATATTGCTCATGGTTACTTTACAGGCATTGCCAATTCCATTTGTTATGTTCAAATGAAACTTATCTTTCTGGAAAGAAGCACACGGCAAGCTCTTAGGACCTACTTGATCAAAATAGTTAACATTCAATTTATGTCTACATTTTTTCCCCAAGAGAGAAGAAAAAAATCATTGTGTTATGATTGTTAGGAGACAGCACTTATCAGAGAACTTGGCCACAGTAGCTCTGGAACATCCACTTACTTAAAGCTGCATTTTCCCAGAAAGTCTCTAAGAGCTAGAGAGAGTTTAGGGTTAATTGTTTCAGGACCAATCATTCCCACTGTCCCCCACTATAGCCATGAGGGAAAAAACATTCCTGGGGTTGCTGTTCTGCCCCGTTGTAGGCTTTCCTGGGAACAACCCTATTCATATTCCTTTTCCTTTTCCCAGGTACAAACTCAGGATACAGTGGCAGAGACGATCTCTCTCAGCCAGAGGCCAGCCTCCTGTGAGCCTGCTTGGCGGCAGTCCACAGGTGCTGGGACCACAGCAGATTCCTTCTCCACCTTAGGAGGCATTGATGAGGAAAATGCACCCTTGGCCCAGCTTCTGGAACCCCAACACTGTGCTCAAGGCACGCAGCATGAAGGCCAGGAAAGGGAAGACGACACACCTGGGTATTCCTGGGGAGACCTAGGCCATGAGCTGAGTGTCCCTGAGGCTGAGGACACAGACATGTCCCCCTGTGAACTGCCAATGTGCTCCCCTCAGGGGGGCAGCACTGACCTCGGCGATCCCGAGGATCTCTCTGGTGCTTCCCTGGAACCCACAAACTCTACCTCTACCCTCAGAACTGTATGCCCTGGGCTGGCAGGTGGAGAAGGAATGTTTGCGATGGAGCATCTGGAAGCAGGTGACCAAGGAGCAGGTGGTGCCCCGGGCTCTCCTGTTGCCCCAGAGAGTGAATATTTGCCTCAAGAAATATTCTCCATGGACTTTGAGTTGGAGGAAACTCAGAGCCACGTGTCTGACTTATGGTATCCTGATGACGAGACCCTGGGTGACACTTTCCAAACAGGGGCTTCTGAGGCTCCACTGGCTGCAAACGAAAGCAGCACAGGTGGGGATTCGGCAGTGTCCCCTCTCTCTCCCCCTACTTTCACCAAGAACACTTCACCAGAGGCCAGTGAAGGTGCTTCTCAGATAGAGAATTTCCCCTCCGTGTTGGCTTCCAGAGTGCAGACTGGCCAGGAGGGGCTATGCCCCTCCCTCGTAGAAGCACACGATGGGGGATGGCCTCTGACTCCTGAGGACAGATCTTCTGTGTTGTTTGAAGAAGGAGGTGACAGGAGTCCCTGCACCAGTGACCCGGACACTGCAGACAGCCCCACCAGTCAGAGTGCAACTGAGGTGATCCCTCGGGAGATGCCTGCAGCAGTGACTGCTGATCTGGAATGTGTTCTGGTGACCAGGGAGAGCAGAAACACATCAACTGTTACCATCGCCACCAAAGTCCCCCAAGCCAAGTCCCTCCCGCTCTCCATCACTTGGGACAGCCACGCAGATGGCCCCGAGGACCCGGCGTGTCAGGGTGCAGGTGAGGATGGCTCCCAGCCTCCTCCAGGTATGCAGCTGGAGCCCATTTTAAATGATTCTACCCCTGAGTCCACGGAAGAACAGACCTGCATGGCCGCCATGGGGCCAGGAGCCTACATCCTTGCTCCCCAGCTCCTAGAGGAGGAACCATCTCTTCAAGATAAGAGCCAGGCTGTGGATGGAGCAGATAGCAGGAGCCTTGAGGAGAATTTCCAAGAAAAAGGATGTGAGACAACACAAGCAGTCCCCCAGGAGGGCCTGCCCCATGAAGGCTCTCTTTCTGAAGATGACCTCTGGGAAAGTGTGCCCATGACATCTGCTGCGCTGGAAGAGGGGAGTCTGGAGCCCATGCCAGCAGGCCCCAGAGAGGACAGCGGGCAGAGCTCCGGCCTGGGGACCAGCGTGTCGGCAGGGGCAGAAGCTACCACAGAAGATGACTGTCAGGTGCTGAGTACCATCCCACTGCTCTCGAACATTCTCCTGGAGGAGGCTAAAGAGATTAGGCCAGAAGACTGGGGAGCAGGCAGCAAGCTGAAGATTATAACTCTAGAGGCTACCATTTCAGAAATCTGGTCACCCAGGGAATGGGCTGATTCTGAGAGCCAGGAGTCAGAAGCTGGTCTCAGGACTCCTGATGGACCCTGGGCTGTTGCTGACGTTCCCCAGACAGAAGCTGCCTCGCCTGAACCAGACCCCTCGGAAACAGCAGCAAGGGCCCACAGTCCTGAGCCTGAGCCTGGCTCAGCCTCCGCTGATGACACAGACCTCGTCCTGGAAGACGAAGACCGTGAGCCTGGCTCAGCCCTGGCTGAGGACTCAGACCTCGTCCAGGAAGATGAAGACCGTGAGCCTGGCTCAGCCCATGAAGATGAAGA
>NW_004567117.1:37809165-37857172 GCF_000260355.1 Condylura cristata | reverse complement strand
GGAAGATGAAGACCGTGAGCCTGGCTCAGCCCATGAAGATGAAGACCGTGAGCCTGGCTCAGCCCTGGCTGAGGACGCAGACCTCGTCCTGGAAGATGAAGACCGTGAGCCTGGCTCAGCCTCGGCTGATAACACCGACCTCGTTCTGGAAGACGAAGACCCGGCCAGCAGTGCACAGTGGAGTGCTCCCTCTTGCCCATGTCTGAGCCCGCTCAGAGTCCTGGAGTCATCTGTGGACCCCGTCAATGAAAAGGAACTTGCTGTCACAGATTTGCTCTCAGAGGTATCCAAAATAGGAAGGCAGGAGCCTGTGAGCAGTGTGAGTCCAAACCAAGAGCAAAATCAACCCAAGGAGGATCACCCTGCCTTCTTTAAACAGTTTCTCGCCTGCCCTGAAATCCTTGAGTCCTCAGTGGATCCAGTGACTGAGACAGGTGAGGAGGAGTGGGCCAGGGCCGAAACACCAGAGCCTTCTGTACACAGCTTGGGGCTCAGCAGAGAGGAGAGTGAGCCAAACGATGCAAACTTGGGCCAACGAGTGGAAGTCCAACCCACCACCTTGCAGGTTCTGTGCCCCCAGCAAAGTGGGGGAGCCACTCCATGCGCAAACAGCACCAACTGGAACCAAGAAGACAGTGAGCAGGGCCAGCAAGACAGGGCAAACACGGAGGTCCAGCCTGCCACTGTGCAAGTTGTGTGTCCCTGGGAAGAAGGGGTGACAGTGTGGGGCAGATGCAACAGTGGCCAAATTCAAGTCGGCTTCGGGGAGGCTGAACAGAGTGACAACAGGCCAGGCCCCATCTCCCCCACTGTCCCTTTGTCAATGACTCGCTCATCGGCTGCTGTTGATACTCGCAACTCCACGGGTCAACTTCTTCGTGACTCAGAGGAGCCCACGAGCCACCCATGTGCCTTTTCTCACCCAAAGGAAGGGGGAACTCTTGAGAAGGAGTGTGGGGAACATCCGCCCACTTCTGGTGGTCTTACTCAGCCGCCTTTTACTTCATCTCTTGAAAGAAACAACACAGACTTCTCAGTAAGCCACAAAATTGGGGAACCTCAGGTAGGGGAGGCCCAGGTGGGGAAAGCCAAACCCACGCTCCCTCCAGTGACAGGGTTGGACGCGGTCAGGAAGAGGCCAGGGTCCTCAGGAAGTGGACATTTAGCTGAGGGAATAAAGAAGAAAATTCTGTCCAGGGTGGCAGCTCTGAGGCTGAGATTGGAGGAGAAGGAAAACGCTAGGAAGAACACGAGCTTTATTAAAAAGACTCCTAAGCGTGAAACTTCAGGACCACACACAGATGAGAAAAAAGAGAAAAGAGACCTCAAGAAGCCGCCTTGCCAAAGAGCAGGGAAAGGTAAACCTCCATGTCTTCTGTTGTTGCTCCAGCTTGGTCTGTGTGACGAATGTCACATCCCAATGTCCCCCCGAGGCCTTTATAATGAGATGAGTGTCCACCAGGTGGTCCTCACACTTCAGGCACCTCAGAATCACCCTGAAGGCTTGTTAACACCAGCTCCCTGGGCCCCACCCCCAGAGTTTCTGATTTAACTAGTGGGCTTGAGAATTTGTATTTCTAGCAAGTTCTCAGGGGCTCTCAGGGGAGAACTACCATAGGTGCCTGAAGATCTGTTTAGCAGAGGACATGTGGTTAAGATGCCTTTTGGTGTAAGTGTCTTTTAAAGACTATTTTAAAAGGATAAACAGAAGTATTCATCAGTGTAGCTAATGAGTATAATTAAGCAGACCACACGCTAAGCGCGAATAACAGATAAACACTTAAGTCCAACTGGGGATTCTCATTTCTCATTGATTTTCATTAAGGATGGCTTACCAGGACAGCGGTTTTCTTTCAAATTTGAGTTTAACACCTACTTTCAACTCACCCTCCCAGTATGGGAGTCTGAGGTCCCCTGGGGGCTCAGCTCCTGGTTTCAGACCCCAGGAAGCTCAGAAACCTTGTACCTGCAGCCACTTCTTTGTACAGGGACTCGCCTCGAACTCAAATTCCTTCCTGTTCCCCTGGTTTCAGCCCCTTTTATGTCAGTGCTTCCTTCCCCATGAGACCTGGTAGAGTCAGAAGAGAAAATACTGCAGCAGCTAAGTGGCCCTTCCTGGCCCCACGGAGGGGCTGTGCTCGTCCTGAGTTCTCAGACTGGGGGGCTGATGTCTGCTCTTGTCCAGCTTCATCTAACAGGCCTGTAGACAAAGACAAAGCTGCCTTCCAGAGAGTTGAGGTAGACCCCAGGCTATTGGGAGCTATGTTTTTAAAAACATTAAAAGAAGAGGTAGCGTTTGGAAAGATCTCCACAGGGCCTCGAGGGAGGCAATCTGAAATCCTTGCCCAGGTTCTTTAAAACACCCAAGGAAGACGGGGGCGACTCAACCAGAAACTCTGGCAGACTGGGGTCCTGGACCCATCACCTTGGGGGAGGAGTGGGGGGGAGGCAATGAGCCTTGGATGAGTGTGGAGGAAACGAAACCCACTGAAGAGGCCTGGTGTTCAGAGCTTAGTGCAATGGAAGCTTCATACTCACCAGAGACTCCTTCCTCCTCTCCTCAGCCATGGCTGCATCTACGCAGAAGGCACACCTGCCCCCCAGGCCTCCTTGACCTGCATTCCTACCTCTGTCTCACACAAACAGGGTCCTTTCCAGAACCCTGAGGCCACGTGGGCAAGTTCACTTCCTCTCCCTCAAAGGCCCTCATTTGCTTCTGCTCCTCATTTTAGACTTCCCCGCTGCTGATTTTTTCTCTGTTCAAAATTTACCATGGCTATGGTTGGGACTGTCAGCATTAGGAGCATGGATGCCCATCCATTAGGAACAGGTATCCCCACAAGCACCCATGAAAATGGCCACCACACCATGATGGAGGGCCCTCGAGGCAGAATGTCCCAGAGGAAGGGGTGGGCTTGACCAGGATGCCACCGAAGGTTAAGACAGTGGACTGATACCTGGCTCGGCCAGCAGGACCTAGTTGGGCCAACTGAACCAAAAGGGATTGCCATCACTAAGAACCCGGTCTATTTTCTCTCTCCCTGTCACTTGGTTGCCAGTGTCAATAGTGACCCAGCAGCTCTCCAGTTCAACACTCTGCTACTCAAACATTCTTACTTCCTAGGAAGGAAAGAGACGGTTGAATCCAAATTCTGTTCATGCATCTGTGGGAGCCAAGGGGAGAAGGGAGATTCACAGATGGTTCTCAGTGGTTGAGTTTGAGTCAACAGAGCAATTAAAGCATCGGAATCAATGATATTGGCCTAGCTGCTGTCACCACACACGGGCTGTGGTGACAGAATTTGGTCAGCAGTGGGCGGGCAGTGTCTCTGCAAGGAGCCAGACTGGGGCATCCACCTTGTCTTGTTCCCATGTCTGTGCTGCAGCCTGCTGCCCTGAGAAATTACACATTTGCCCAGCATGCTGAATTCTCATGATTTCGCTTATTATTTCATGAATTCTCTTTAGAAAGGCTGCATGCAAGGATGTAAACTCAAGCCCTGGGAATTGTTTCCTTATGGCTCCCATGCCATTCAAGTAGACACGTCGGACAAAGAGAATAAAGTTTAGGAGGAAGGAATGTATGTCGAGGTTAACTGCACTTTAGGGGAGAGGAGTCTGTGAATCTGAATCAGATTTACAGCTCGGCTTTGTGGCCCAAAGTTTGAGGACTGAAATCAGACTTTCTGACCTTTGCTTCTGGTGCCCTGACATCTCCCTGGATGCAAAGTCCAGTGTTCTGGGTCTTGCCTCCTGAAGTATATACCCTTGTCCCAGGAGATGAAGCATTCTGCTTTTATTGAACTTAAAAGGCACCTTTGCAGGGGCAGTCATGAATTGATTGGTTGGGCCTAATGGACTTTGCACTGATAGGCTGAATGGCCCAGCCAAAATGGCAGCTCAAGCAGAACTTCTTTTCTAGCAGACCCAGACAATTGCTGGGCTGCTTTTTTTTTTTTTTTTCATCTGGAGGCTTAACCAAAATGACTTGGATGATCCAAATTTATTTCTACTCCCTAGTCTTCAATTTTGATTTTGATTTAGGTCATCTGGTGATAAATGAAAGTATCTTTATTTGACCCAAGTCCTACAAACTAGGAATTTACAATCACTCCCTGATTATATTGAGTGTTTCTCAAGTTCTAGATTATTGTGTGTATCACACACCTCACTCAAGGAATTGTAAGTAATGATAACTAAGAGATTTTTAAAATTAGATGAATGTGTTCATTTTCTTACTGTTCCTGCAAACCACAGAGCCCCTCAGACACTCTGCTTCTTCACCCCTAAATTGAGGCTAAAATTACTATCCTTGTCCTTGACTGTCCTGGGGTTGTTGCAAGAAGTAAATGAGATGAAATGAGGGAGCTCTTTGACCACTCTTGTAAAATTCTCGTATGAAGTTGTGCAGCTGTCCCAGACTGGGCAGCTTCAGTGTAGACTCAGGCAGACAAAAGGAGACTTTGGAACCTTCACTATCTCTAACATGCCTTTAATGCTGATCAGGGGACGAAGTGGCTGTAGAGGCTGGTGGCAGGAGGCCTCCCTGTGTTGCAAGAGATTAAGGCGCAACACTATGAAGCTATTCACAGCCACTGCAGCACGAGTTCAATCCCTAGTCAGGGAGCTGACCCACATGGCGCGGCAGACCTCTCCTAACCCGCCCGCTACTCCCCTCAGCAGTGTACTTCGTCAGTCTGCCTGTTCTGCTCCCCGCTCTGTCTCTGGTGAGTCTTCTCACCCCCTGCACCTCTGGCCTGTGCATCAATTCTTATATGCATAAATAAATTAATCTTAAAAAAAAAAAAGAAGCTGAATCCCCCATGTGTCCTATGAAGATCATAAAAACACTGACCAGCAGTTCTCTTTGTTTCTAGCTCCTGTATTACTGAAAAAGATCCAAGCAGAGATGTTCCCTGACCACCCTGGAAATATAAAATTAAGCTGCCAGTTTGCAGAAATTCATGAAGATTCTACCATCTGGTGGACGAGAGATTCAAAGTCACTCTCCCAAGTGCAGAGAAGGTATGCTACTTGCTCTTGGTCACTTGCTACTTGTGCTGCTTGTTTATTTCCCAACTACTAAGGGAAAGTTTTAAAGGAACACAGTAAATTATAGAAAGTAAAAAGGAAATCAAAGCAGAAATCCCATATCCAAAGTATCCAGGAAGAGTTCGTAGTGGGATCACAGAGATCTAGATGCCTGGATGGGAAACATGGTGGCAGGGTCTTGCCTGGCTCTGCCACCATCGAGTCCTGTGGCCTTAGGAAGGCATGACGCCTGTCACCCACCTTCCAATGAGGGGAATAGATCACAGTATATTCTAGCTTGAGGCCCTGTCATCCCAAGAATAAAGAATCTCTTCTGTATGTCTGTGAGTATCCCTGTGCTCGGTCTCATCCATGCCCATTAGTCTGGCAAAGGTCAGGCAAAACTAGGGAGGTAAGTCAAGTGGAAAAGGTTGATCTACATGGTTGCATCAAAGTATCAGCTATTGAAGTGATAAGCAGCTATTTCTAAGAAGGAAAACCAATTTATTTATAGGTGGGGTGTTAGAGGAGCACAAGATGGGGAGACACTTGAGTGGGAATCAAGGCTAAAATGCCCCGGATGGAACAAAATATGACTAATGGCTTCCTAAAGCACCTTCAGGCAATAAACTCTTGCTTGATTAACTGACGAGGGCGAGCTTCACCTGACACACATGAGGAGATAAGACTCATTCTGGAACTACATGACCTGGCTTGATGGAAGCCCGCATAACTCAATTCTGAAAAGCTTCCTTCTGGTGAAAGTCTCAGTGGAATCCCATTATCATGGGAGTTATTCTTAGCCCTTAATCTGAGAGGCTGCTATCAAACTGATCAAACATGTCTGCTCAAAACCTATCTCTGGAAATAATATTCCAACTATTCATGTCTATAACATCACACCAGAAAACCTCCCTGGATGGTGATTGGTATAATAAAGCCACTTTGCCTAATGTCATCATTACCCTCCTTAAGAAGAATGATAATGGAGAACAAATGACTTGATTTTTAAATCAAGAAGTTCCCTAGAGCTTTGTAAAAACAGAAGTACTGATCATTCAGAGTACTTTCTGAAGCCATCAACCAAGAACAATTAACCAGCATTTTCTGCGGTCTTGCTCTAAGCTCAGAACTGGCACTGGAATTGTCACATACCTTTTCCAAAATTTGAGGTCTCCCCAGGGGGGAGCATATAACATTAGTAAGCATGCTACTTTGATGACATGTACCCAAAGAAGGCCTTCTAATAGCCAGTGATGTTTGCTTCATTTCTACTTGGCAACATACTGGTCTTCTCTGTGTCAACACAAAGAGAATATTTGGGGGTTACAACTCCTTTTATATTGAAATCACATATCACTTCAGGTGGGTTTCAAATATGATGAAACCATACTTTCACTTGAGCATGCCCTCTTCATGTCCGTCCTGAAATATCTCACTGCCTTGTCAAGAGAGAATATGGAAAATGCATCAGCCCAGATCACATCAATCCTGGACAACAAGAGAACGATCAACTGGCAGCTAGGGAAGGCAGGTTCTCATGGGGTGCTCCCAGGAAGGACAGCACCAGGGCTCCCCAACTGAATGATGCACAGGGGGTGCTGCCAACCCCTCTCTGGGCTCCCTGGGGTGGGTACATACAGTGGGGTCTCTTGAAAAGTCCCCCAGCTAGGTCCCTCTCCCTGCATCCTCCGAGCTCCTGGCAATTACTCTGAGCCTGCTGTGGCCTAGCTTTCTTTGAGCAAGGACTGAGCCTGTTTTATTTCCTCATTGACTCCCCCAGTACTTGGGCAGACAGCAGCCAACTGCGTTGGTGTCCGCAACGGGCTCCAGACTGGCTCCTTTCTCAGGTGCCACATACCTGTTGCCAGTTACTGTCAGCAGGTATCTGGTTGTGATCTTGCATGCTTCTTCTCCAGGAGCAAGAGGCTAAGTGAAACAAGCCAGAGGTTGGCCTTGGGATTTGAATCCAAGTCTTTCTGACTCCTAAGTTATTTCTTCCAGAAGACTGTGTTGGGGAGAGTGATGAGCCAAGACAGGCCTCCAATTTCCTAGCCAAGTATCAGAATTCCTGGGTGATGGTAAATCCTAGTAGAGTCTCCAGCCTTTCTCGTAGCCTTCCATCGCCTCTTTTGGGAACAGAGGCTGGTGTGGATCAGGAGGCCACTAGAGAGGGATGTTATACCAGCCCCTCTGTGGCTCTCTCAGCGTTCCACAGCCCTGCCTGGAAATCTCCCCTCATGGTCCACTTTCAACCATGCATTCAGGGTGTGCTCGGAGGCCCCGTCAGTAGAGAGAGAATTGTGATTCAGTGACCCATGTTTTAAGTCACAGGTACATTCCTGAAAGGACATGTTTCAATGAGAGACACGAAGGCTATTGAAATGCCAAGAATGAGCACTTTTGTGGAATGTGTAACTGAGACAAGCTCAAGATAAATGGATTTTGTTGTTAAACTGTGAAATGAACCAAAACCGAAATGCTCACTGCACAGAAACAACCCTGCTGAGTGTTTTAACATTTATTACCTAGAACAAAACTAGAAGAGGATGTGAATGTTAGTTTGTGGCTGCAAAGTAGGCTTTTTCCTTTGAGACTTTGCAGTAGAGATTACAGTGATGCCCATCATGATGCTGGGCATCCCAGATTTGAGGCCCCCGCCTCAGTTCACTTGGGGAGCAGCTTAACGCGGTCCTGATGAGGGCGCCTGAGGCAGGCTTTGTTGGTTTAAGTTCTAGCACTATCCTGATCAGCTGTGTGGCCACAGGTCATCTGCTTAGTCTTATGCGTGTAGCCATGTTTCTCTCATGAGATTGCTCCGAGGATGGCATGCAGAAGACTTTCAAGTGAAAGCACAAGGCCTGGCGTGTACTAAGTGATCACTACACATTTAATGTCATCATCATCATCAGCACCCCCGCTACTACCACCAACATCATCGCCACCCCCACCGCCACCGCTGTTACTGGTTTCTATTCATCGCAGATGCTTGCAATTTAATAACTTTGGGTAGGTGGATGCATGGGTGATATTCACTAGTGGAATACACTGTCTCAAGGAACCCTCACTTATGAGCCCTACTGTCCAGCAAACACCCCCTTTCTTTGTCCCTCAGTGTGTCTGTGTTTCTATTTGGATTTTGAGTTTTCAGTTTCCTTCAAGCGAGGAGACCTGGATTAGTAACATAACTGAGGTGATGCTGAGCAGAAATGTCAACAACAGCCCCCACATTTCACATTTCCAGCTCTTTTACTAATAGCAGTCAAAGCTCCTCCATGTTTCTGGGCATTAATATTGCATATTGGACTGAATGTGTTAAGCCAGAAATGTACTCACCATCTGCTGTAGAGAAATAAATTATTTAAACAGCTAATCGTGATCTCCTCCTTCAGCCAGCCCATTGACTGGAACCATTAGGGCAGAGAAGCTTTAGTTTCTCCTCAAGTGTATTAGAAAAATGCAACTTCAGAATGACGAAGCAGGCGAATGTTAATGTCCCCCACTGCAGTGCAGGAGACAACTCTACTGTGTCCTTGGCTATCGTTGAAGCCAGCCAGAAGGACCAGGGCCTCTATTACTGCTGCATCAAGAACAGTTACGGAAAAGTGACTGCCGAATTTAACCTCACCGCTGAAGGTAAACCTCAGCTTTTCAGTTTCGAATGAAAACCTCTAGCGCCTATCAATCCCTATAAATCCCGAGTTTCCGCTTGTACTGAAGACATTCTCTTCTTTGTCTTCTTCTAGTTCTCAGACAGCTTTCCAGTCACCAGGACACTAAAGGTAAGTTATTCTGAGTGGGAAGTCAGAGGAAATGGGTTCATGGTTCAGCATGGACTAGCGTCCGCAGACAAGGCAAAAACAAGATTCCCAGGGGTTCTTCAAACTGAGTAGGTGAGAGCTCAGGAGGGACGAGTGACAGCAGGAGGTATTTCAACCTGACTGCAAGCGCTAGGTTAAGACTTTGCAGGGGTGTGCTGTTCACGAGCGTGACCAGACCAGTGTGAAGTTGCTGGGAGCACGTGGGATTTGGGGCTCAGCCTCCTGCTCTGAAGCATCAGCTTTGCAGTCAGCCCATCTCTGTGGGTTTTCTCAGCCTTGGGCACTTACCCAGAGGTGCCTTTTCTTCAGCTCTCTTCCCAGTTTGACTAGCTGAGCAGATCCCCAAAGATCTCCTCCCAGGTCTCCAGGAGGAAAGTGTCATTCATTGGCATCTTAATGAACATTAAAGCTGGTTTTGCCTGGCAGCTTCTCTTGAGCACCAGGGGCCCCTGGGCTGCCAGCTGAGTACAGGTTAGTTGAGCCCAAGTTTGCCAGCTATTTCCTCTTAGGAAAAATTCCCTGAACCCACACACATGCCCACATACATACTGGTGTACTGGTAAACTTTTAACACCTGTCCTGGAGGGTGAGAGACCCCGATTTGTAGTTTTCCAAAGCGTGTCGTGCAGACAGCTACCAACTGCCACTTTTAAATTGCCAAAGTGACATCAAGTGGTGTGGGAGGGCCGCCCACCACCAGGATGCAGGCAGACAGCTCTGCAGCCCCACCTGTTGACTCAAACAATGAGCAGTCAACCGCTCCATCACCAAGATAGGTCTGTTTGGAGCAACACCAGAGGCAGCTTGCTAAGTGCAGTGTCAAGGTGAGACTCAAAGGTGCCAGCATCCCCTTAAATAAGGGGGTGAGCTTCTGGGTAAAGACGCCTCCCCCTTCCTTCCACAGGGCCAGGCAGCAACATTCCTCCCGTGGGCGATGCCAGCACCTGGGGCCTGCAGAGTGCTGAGTGCGCATGCGCGCGCCCTTCCAGCCCGCCCACCTCACTGCGACGGGCTGTCTGCGTATTAATTTTCACACACCTAACCCAGCACCCCGCACCGTTGTCATAGCTTTTAGCGCAGTGTAGGGCCCTGGGTCAGTTTTAGGAAAAGTATGAACAAAACCCTGAAAAGTAAATTGGTTTAGCATCTTATAGATGTCTTGAATATGCAAACAAACACCCAAATCTTTAGGAAAACGAAACAATGAGGAAGTAACAATGTCTGGAACACAAAAGGCAAGAAACCAGGGCCAGCACGTACAAAAGGTGGAGCAAGTCCTGAGATATTTCTCCGAGGAAATATTTCAAGGCAAACTCTAAACACACCCACTCAAAACTCAATGCCTGTGTGAGATTGCAAAGTAACCAGGGCAGAGTTTAAAGTCCTTCCTTCATTTCTGCCTTTCTCTCTCAAGCCACCCCCCCCCCGCCCCCAGAAGTCAAAACATGACACACAATACCCCTCCTTCTTATACCAGAAAACAGCGACTTCCAGAAGAAGGCTGTGTCCCTCTCACCAGCTCTAGCAGTGGTTGGTACTGCTGTGCCAGGTGCTTGCTGGGTAGCTTTGCAGAACTCACTTTTTCAAGGTTGTTACCAGTCAGGAGTGAACCCCTGATGAGCCACTGTCCACCTGGTGGAAATATTTCCACTCCTGGAACCCAGAGGAATTTGGGTCTAAACCCTGATGTCACCAGCTTCTCCCCAACCTGACCACTGGGATTGGGGGTCCAGTTGTAATGACTTACCAGATTGGGGGGGGGTCATGCCAGTCTTCAAATGACTTCTTTAGTATCATTTTAATTTGGAGGCATCTCTCTCATGAAACATTTTTTCCACTTCATTCTCTAGAGGAGGAATGAATAATGCTTGATAAGTTGGTCTCCAAAACTAAGCTCATGGGAAAACCCTAAAAGAATGATGGTCCAAATGGAACACAAGTGAGCGCAGGGTGGTGATGGCTCAGGAGGAAACATCCTGAGATTTTCAAGAAAAAGCCCTAAGATTGTTTTACTTTTTGTTTCATCTTGTTAAACAAACTTTTCTGTAGAAAGTGACAGTTTTTGTTAATTCATGTATGGTGCTGTGCAAAAAATATTTCCTTTTCTATTTCTACACATATAACCTGGAACAACTTTTATCTCTGGTCAATTACATTTTATGAAATTTAAAGCATAAAGCACTCAAACTTCTTACTTTTTTTTTATTACAAAGTTTATTTTTACATCATTTTGCACATTTTTTTTTTCCATCTCGATTGTAACCCCCGCGGGTTTCCCATCACCAAATCACCCCTGTGCCACCACCATAGTCCCGTGCATTTCCCTCCCTCCCCCCCCCATTTTTGATCCCATTCCCCACTCCGCCCCCACAGAATGTCTCTGGTATATGGTTGCTCATTATTTTTGTTATTTTCTCGCCTGGTCCATTATACTCCTGCTATGAGTGAAACCATCCGGTATTTTTCTTTCTCTTTCTGGCTTATCTCACTAAGCATGGTCTTTTCCAGCTCCATCCAAGTTGCTGCAAAAGACATGTGTTTCTCTTTTTTGGTTGCTGAGTAATATTCCATTGTATATATGTACCACATCTTTCTAATCCAGTCATCTACTTTTGGGCATTTGGGCTGCTTCCATGTTTTTCCAATTGTAAATAAAGCAGCAATAAACATGGGGGTACAAGTATCTTTTTCAATCAGTGTTTTTGTGTCTTTTGGATAGATACCTAAGAGTGGGATTGCTGGGTCGTAGGGAAGCTCCATGTTTAGCAGCTTGAGGAACCTCCAGACAGTTTTCTATAGTGGTTGTACTAGTTTGCATTCCCACCAGCAGTGCAGGAGAGTTCCTTTTTCTCCACATCCTCGCCAACATTTGTTGTTGCTAGTTGTTTGAAGATGTGCCATTCTCACTGGGGTGAGATGGTATCTCATTGTGGTTTTAATTTGCATCTCCCTTATTACGAGTGATGTTGAACATTTTTTCATATGCCTGTTGGCCATCTGCGTTTCCTCTTTGGAGAAGTGTCTTTTTAGCTCTACTGCCCATTTTTTTGATGGGGTTGTTTACTTTATTTTTGTTGAGTTTCATCAGTTCTCCGTATATTTTTGTGATCAGTCCTTTATCGCTACTTTTGTGTGAGAAAATGTTTTCCCAATTAGTGATCTTTCTGTTTGTTTTTAGTAATGTTTCTTTTGCTGTACAGAAGCTCTTTAACTTGATGTAGTCCCATCTATTTATCTTTGCCTTCACTATTGTGGCGTTGGGTGCTCTGTCTTTAAAGATGTCGCTGAAGTGTATGTCGTGTAGTGTTTGACCCATCTTTGCTTCTAGGTATTTTATGCTTTCCGTTCTTATGTCTAGGTCTTTAATCCACTTCGAGTTGATTTTTGTGACTGGAGTGAGGCAGTGATCTAGTTTCATTTTTTTGCATGTAGCTTCCCAGTCAAACTTCTTACTTTTAAGAGTTACTGAATTTCAGAAATATTTGGATTTTGAAATAAAACAGATGGTGGCAAATTTAGCTCCTATTTATTGGGTTCTAGTACAGATACATGAAAAGTTTCCTGTATTCTTTTAGTGACCCTCAAGTCCGGATTGTCAAAAATGAAGTGAATCATGTAATAGATTGAGATTGGGGTGTTATAAAAAACATTCCCTCTGCATTTTGTTATCTCATTTTAATTTTAACATAAAATACACTCCCCGGACCCTTCGTGGTGGCTCAGTGAGTTAAAGCAGAGCACTATGAAGCTACCGCAGCCACTGTAGCATGAGTTGGATCCCTGGCCAGGGAGGTGACCCACAGGGCGCGACAGACCTCTCCTGAACACCCGCTGCTCCCCTCAGCAGTGCATTTCAGTCAATGTGCCTGTTGTGCTCCCCACTTTGTCTCTGGCAAATCCCCTCATCCCCCGCACCTCTATCCCAGCTCTGTATGTATAAATAAATCTTTAAAAAGATATATACTCCCCATTAAAATCCTAGTTTTATTACATGACAGAACAATGTCCTTTAAATTTCTCTAGGGCGGTTGTTCCATTTGCCTCCCTGTCTTCCTGCTTCTCTCCTCCCCTCCCTGTTCCCTCCCGGAACCCAGGGCAGCTTGCCTTGGGTGCCCTCTGCCAGCCTCTGGAAAACTGGAGCAGCATCTTTCTAGATGCTTCCTTTGCATCTACACTGGCTAACTCTTCATCCACCTTTTCTCTTTGAAAACCAAAACTTACCCTCTGCCCCCCTCTTGTTATCAGTACACTTCAGAAGAGTCTCATTCTCCTTAGAGTTAACAACTAGCATCTGGCATTGACTGCTCTTCACCTGCAGATGATCTGAAACTATTTTTTTTTAAGATTTATTTATTCATATAGAACTGGGGAACAGGCCAGAGATGTGGAGGGTGAGAGGATTCACCAGAGACAGAACAGGGAGCAGAACAGGCAGATCAACGAAGCACACTGCTGAGGGGAGCAGCGGGCGGGTCAGGAGAGGTCTGCCACGCCATGTGGTCTCCTCCGGGGCAGGCGGGGATCGAACTCATGCAGAAGTGGCTTAAGCTTCTCAGTGCTGTGCTTTAACCCGCTGCGCCACCAGGGAGGGCCCTGAAACTATTTTGTTAAAGAAGAAAAAGGCTTTTCTCTGAACAGTCTAAGTAGATCTGTGAGGGAAATTTGCACATGAGGTCATGACTTCTTTCCTCCTTTAAACAAACAGAAAGATGTCACTTTTTATTGGCTTTGAAGAGAGGCAAGGGCATTTTAAAAAACAGAAGTGTTCTTATTTCACTAAAAGTCATCTCCTTTTCTTCTCAGCCAGTTGCAAGTCTGACGGTCATCATCATCTGAAATGTGCCTAGTAGAATCAACGCAATTTTAGGTGCTACAAAACTCAAGAAACAATCCTACTGATTTTTTACACACACATCCAAGATAACTCTACTAAAAAATTCTCCAAGGCAGTTTCTTTTTCACTTGGTCCATTTTGTGCCCATTTTCTGTCCACTATGGGTATTGCCAGTCATGGTGGTCACCACCCCCAAGAGAGCAAACACACACACAACAGAGTTGTACAGGACCTCTGTGGCATTACAGTTTCATGGGGGCAATCTGACAAAAAGGGGGGGCTAAGAATCTTGTCATGAGGTGGGTGGGGGTAGGCACCTATAAGAGATTGAAAAGCAGAAATCTATTCGCTGTTACATTGGACCTTCCTTCCTCTGCTACACCTCACCCTTTTCAACTGTCCCTTAATAGCCGTTCATGGTTCTGCTTTCATTTTCCAACCACGTTTCACATTCTCTTCCTAGCCGCTCACCTCTCCCTGCAGGCTACTCCCCTCTCATCTGACTGCCGGGCCTCCCAGGCTCCCCCGGCCTCCCAGGGGACCCCTTCCCACAGCTTCTCAGCAAACGTCTGCCTCCACCACCTCACCTGAGTGCCAGGTTCATCGTCAACATGGGGATGCTCACAGTGGGGTACGCGAATCAGCCCAGGAGCAGGAGTGGGGGAGAGCATGTCCCACCAAGACTGTGCTGTGTTTCAGGCTGTGAGGAGATTGAATTCAGCCAACTCATCTTCAAAGAGGATTTCCTCAGCGACAGCTACTTCGGGGATCGCCTGCGCGGGCAGATCGCCACTGAGGCGCTGCACTTCGGGGAGGGGGTGCACCGGAAGGCCTTCCGCAGCCGGGTGATGCAGGGCCTCCTGCCCGTCTTCCAGCCGGGACACCCCTGCGTGCTCAAGGTGCACAACGCTGTGGCCTACGGGACCAGGAACAACGACGAGCTCATCCAGAGGAACTACAAGCTCGCAGCCCAGGTGGGCCCACCTGCCCTAGAGTCCCCAGGTGGGAGAGGGCAGCTCCAGGAAGCTGCCTTTCTCCCTCTGGGTGTGGTTATTAGGAGGAGTCACTGGGTTATGGCTGCTTGCTGGGGGATCACTGCTAGTTCTCAGGAGCAATTCCTTATCCTCCTGTCAGTCTGCTGGGCCTCACCCAGTGGTCAGGGACACCTGGTCAATTCTGCCCTGGGCACTCAGGAAGCTACCCCCTCCCTGTCGACAGGATTGGTCCACTGTAATCTCCTCCAAACCTACCCCTCTTTTTTCTTTTCCTTCACGGGGTGTTCCTTCCATCTTACATGTCCTTACGGAAAACTCTTCAGCATCCAGACACCCACTGGAGAGGGCCGGCAGAGAGAAGAGCAGAATCAGCTCACTTTTTTTTTTTAAAAAAAGATTTATCTATCCCTATACAGAACTGGCGCACAGGCCAGAGGTGCAGGGGTGGTAGGAGAATTCACCAGAGACAGAGCGGGGAGCAGAACAGGCTGATGAAGTACACTGCTGAGGGGAGCAGCGGGCGGGTCAGGAGAGGTCTGCCACGCCATGTGGTCTCCTCCGGGGCAGGCGGGGATCGAACTCATGCAGAAGTGGCTTAAGCTTCTCAGTGCTGTGCTTTAACCCGCTGCGCCACCAGGGAGGGCCCTCAGATCACTTTCTAAAGGACTACAACCTGGTCCCCAAGTTCACTAACCCCACTTTAATGGCACCTTTGAGGACAAGCTTCCGATGCAGAGTTTCATGGGAACTTGACCCAGCATGGGCTGAGAAGCAGTTCCCTTAGTTCAAGATTAACTTCAACCCCGTCGGGTCAAGGAATCCTACGGCTCAGGCTCACCTGGCCCCAGAGACCACTTGGCCCTCGCCTAAGCGGTTCCTTTAGTTCTCAGGCTCCTGTAAGTGGCCAAGTTCAGCTTGCCATGATTGTCGCTTCTGTGTGCAGCCTGGCTTACAGTAGGAAAG
Source organism: Condylura cristata (assembly GCF_000260355.1). NCBI lineage: Eukaryota > Metazoa > Chordata > Mammalia > Eulipotyphla > Talpidae > Condylura > Condylura cristata. The sequence continues at coordinate 37,841,528 of NW_004567117.1, read as the reverse complement.
CAAATTAGCTTTGCCTGGTCCCTCTCGGACATTTTGCTGACCACCTGGGTTTCCTGTGTCTCTGGGGATACAGGAATGCTATGTTCAAAACACCGCCAGGTACTACGCCCAGATCTACGCTGCCGAAGCACAGCCTCTGGAAGGCTTCGGAGAAGTGCCGGAGTAAGTGTGTCTGTGTTGCCTGAGGGTCAACCTCTGGCTTGCTGTGAGTGGGGTGGGGTCAGCGAGGGGAGAGGGTGGAGGCCTTCATTTGGTCTCTCTGTGCTCTCCTCAAGGTCACTCACAACTGCTATCCTGCCTCCACTGGGCGGCCAGAGGCTTGCAGAAAGATACTTGAAATATTCTTTGAATGAATGCATGGACGCACGCTTCCAGGGAGAGAGGGATTCAGCAAACACATGTGCCATGTTAAATAGAAAAGAAAGGGTGTCTCCACTGGCTGTTACAGAGTCTAAATAATAGGCAAATACAGGGAAAGCACCAAGAATATCACAAATGATTATAAAGAAAATGACACGTCACAGGCATTTTCATCAATATGAGTTTAATGAGTGATAAATGAGCAAACAAAAAATACAGGTTTTCCAGGGTGGAATAGGAGGTGGAGGAAGAGAAAACACTCTTCCTGTGTTAGGCAAGAGTGGGCTGGGTGACAGGGGCTGTAAGGGCATAGGGCCCTGCCCTCCCTGGAATCCTGCAGAGATAAATTACCGATTCCCTTTATTCCTTCATTGACAGTAACCCCTGAAAAATTGCCGGCTGTCTGGAGCTGGGTGTAGTGACCGGTTTGTCTGGTGGCCATCACAAGTGCTGTATAAGGGAAAGAGGCAGGTGGTACCCTGCCCTCTGGGAATTCCCAACAGAGCAGTGACTTACACACCAGTGAGGACAGAGCTGGGAGAGAGGGTGCTGGCCCATGCTGGTCCTGTTAACTCACAAAATGGGGGACCCCCTCTCGGTAAGGTGTAGAAAATCTAATACTTCTTGCTTTTTACCGAGAAATGTTTAACACGCTTATTTCGTATACATTCCTGGACCACTCCAAAAACAGTTAACATAATGCAAAGAAAAGATAGAAGTCTTTCTGTTAAACACCTAAGACAAGAACTCACCTTCTCCTCCCTCCTGCAGTTTCTGTCCACTTAGGTTCTTCTCAAGGAGGATGAAGGTCCGCTTGCACCAGCCCCATGCTGGGCACCGCAGCCCTCTGCAGGGCACATCCAAGTTTTGTGCCAACCTGGGGTCCTTTGAGAGGAAAAGAACACGGAGTTAGGACTATAGAGATAGCCCTGAGGATTGGAAAGGGCCAGTGCCGTGAGGGACACAGGGCTTGGCCAGTGTCCCTATAAAGGCTTCAAAGGTAGATGGGGATGTTTAGAAGGTGACTTGGATTCTCCTTTACAGCAGGGGGGTTTGATGATACGCGAGTGGTAGGATATGGAGGGGCGAGGGCCTTCAAAAGCACATCTGTGGCAGATTTCACCTTCATGGTGAAATCAGAGGATTCTTCTCTCTCTTACACACACACACACACACTCACACTCATACAGTCACACTCACACACTCATACACATTCACTCTCTCTCTCTCTCTCTCTCTCACACACACACACACACACACACACACACACACACACCCTTCTTAAAGGGCCTCTGCAGGAAACCACGTTAGGAAAATGCCAGCAGCCTGGCTTTAGAGGTGGGCGTGTGTGGTGAGTGTTTGTGGCTCCCCTGAGACCTGTCCAGGTCATTGGCCATGAGCAGAGGGAGGGAGACGGGCTCACAGGCTGGGAAGGGAAGCTGCCCTGTGGCAGCTGTGCCTCTGCTCAGTCACTGGCCTCCCTGACAGGGCAACTCTGAGGCGCAGATCTGAGTCTTCAGCTGCCCCAGGCCAGATCCGCAGAGCACACTCACCCCGCCCCCAACCATGTTTCCTTCCAGAAGATGAAGGTGTCCATGGAGTGGGGGGTGGGGGGTGGGGGGGGCTGAAGGATAAGAGTCTCCCCCTCTGGCAGCTGCTGGATTTCATGCACATGGACGGAATACATTCAGTGTCTGCAAATGGCCCAGGGCCTAGCTCCACCCCAGTCATGCCCAGCCCTCGCCTCAGGTCATGGCGGGCTGCAGAATGAAGCAGCCTGGCTCCCTGTGAGCCCTCTGCGCTGCTCTAGCTGGGTGGCCTGCTGCCCTCAGGTGCCAGGGAGGGAACTGTGATTCCTCAATCCTGCAAAATTGACAGAGCAGGACAGAGTGGGTGTGGCTGCACAGGCTGATTTCAGGGGTGCTGGGAAGGGGCCCAGCCCATCTTGGCTCACCTGCCTCCTGGCTGTTACTGAATTTTCTTTAACGAGACCCAAATGCTTTCATCCTGAGATTAGCAAGAATGGCCAGGTTACCAGCAGCCTGACTGGTAACCGTGTCAGAGGGGGCTGCTGGGTGTCTCCAAGGATGTTGTCTTGGTCCAGCAGCACTCTGCAGCTCCTGGCCACTCCAGGTGGGGGTCGAGTGTCCCCCGAGTCTCTACTCCCCTCTGAGAATGCCGTGTGTCCACGTTCTCTCCCTTCCAGGATCATTCCTATTTTTCTTATCCACCGGCCTGAGAACAACATCCCTTATGCAACTGTGGAAGAGGAACTAATGGGAGAATTTGTGAAGTATTCCATGAGGGATGGGAAGGAAATAAACTTCTTGAGAAGAGAGTCAGAGGCTGGTCAGAAATGCTGCACCTTCCAGCACTGGGTGTACCAGAAAACAAGCGGCTGCCTCCTGGTCACAGACATGCAGGGTGAGGAGAGAGGCCTGGCCGGGCGGGTGCCTCGGTGTGGATGCTTCCGGGGTGGGAGGGGCTGCTGGGTGCCTTTAAGCACCTCTACCAGCAAAGGTGTTGCTAATGTCTCATCAGAAACAAGGTGTGAGGCCTCCCTGGTGGTGCAAGGGGTTAAGTCTCAGAGCTCTGAAGCCATCACCAGTCACTGCAGCACAAGTTCGACTCCCGGCCAGGGAGGTGACCCCCATGGCACCGCAGACCTCTCCTGTCTCGCTGCTCCCCAGCAGTGCATTCCAGTGTATCGGGCTGTTCTGGTCCCCACTGTCTCTGGTGAATCCTCTCATCTCCCAGCACCCCTGACTGTTTTGTCCCGGCTTCTGTGACCGGGCACAAGAAAGGAAGGCAGGAGGCAGAAAGGCTGAGCAAGCAGAATTTATTGCTCCCAGACAGCAGCTGAGACAGCGCCCCTAGAGTGGGGTCTACAGCTACTGCCAACCCAATAAGGGGGAAGGGTCTCTTATATAGGTCCTAAGCTCAGATTTCAAAGGGGTGACTCATGGCTGTGTCCTTGATGTAAGGCTCAGTTCGTCAACACCTTCAGCTAGTCCCATCCCAGATGCAGGGCCCAGTTAATTTATCACCCTTGGATGCAAGGCCCAATTTATTACCACCCTTATCCAGTCCTCGTCAGCAAATCTTCGCACTTGGTCATTCCCAACACTGACCTATATCCCAACTCTTGGGTAATGCATAAATAAATAAATCTTAAAAAAAAAAACAACAAAAAACAAGGTGCCACAAAGGAGCCTAGAATGACCAGCCCAATGGGGGTACTAAAGTCCATTTTAATAACGGAGCCAGTAATCTTCCTGTCACGGCAGATGACCCAAAGCTGGCTTTCTTGTTCCCTCCTCACAGGCACACATTCAGAAGGATGTATGAAAATCCAGGCGTCCCCAAAGACAAATCAAGATGTATTGTTCATTCGTAGTGGGTTTGGGATTTCAATCTTCCCTGTGAATTTCCATGTTTTCACAATATCCACACCTTTTCAGAATATGTCCACGGTCTGAGTGGAGTTCTCCTAGTTAGGGTTCCCACACAGAGAGCATTGGGTAATGTTGCCTTCGGGGGGGCTCTCAGACCATCCTCTGTTTCATTAACTTGCCGGAAGGACTCACAGACCTTGTGGTTATGGTTTATTATCGTGAAAGAAGGACTTCAACTAGCAAGGGAGGAAGCCAAAGAAACAGATCTGGACAGTCCAGGAGAGCTTCCATTTGTCCTAAAGGTGCTGAGGTCCGCCCTGCTGGGAGAAATCTTACCATCAGCACTGCCGTGACACACCCACTGTAGAAACCATCTGCATATTAGCATTTTACCTAGCGGCAGTGAGGGTGAAGAGCCCCCAAGAGACCCCTACTCTGCTGCATGCAGCCTCGAAGGCCTGTGATCTGGTGAGACACCAGGGACCCTCGGAAGCTGTCACCCCAAACACCCGAGAACTCAAATTCTGGAGCATGAACTCCGATTGCTGCCTGCAGCCTCTCCTCCATCAGAGACGCCTGTAGTGCCTTCTTCCTCAGCTCATGCGCTGTGCCCTGGAGTTGCGATTATTGTCCTCTAGACACCCCAAATAACTTTGAATTTCTAGCAAACCAAAGGAAGTTTCCTTTTAAAGTTCTATTTTTCTAAATAGGCAAAGACCACTGTAGTTGTGAGAAGCCAGAGAAAGCAGTTCTCTAAGTTCAAAGACCTTTAGCCCAATAACTTCTAAAAACTGGACTTGTGTGCCACTTAGAGATGAGATTTTTATACGATTTCCCACCAAAAACGATGTCCAAAGAAGGTTTCTGCAGCTTGGTGTCTTCCCCCACCACCGTCCGTGCAGTAAAAGCTACATTAGCATCGTCACATATGCTCTAGTTCTAGTTGTTATAGCTTTGAAAGAATGACATGAATTAGTTACCAACTGTGCAAAAGTGTTTGAAGTGCTCGGGGCTCCCCCAAACTCTCCCTTGGCTCCCGGGGTGGCACAGACCAGCAGGGTCCCCTTGCTGTTTCTATCTCAGGAACCAGCCTCTGAGCAGCCTGTATTTGTGTCTGCTCCAGGCTGACGCTGCTGGAACAGAGTATCACCCCCTTGGCTTTCCTTCCCAAGCCTCAGAAAACAGCCCCCTACTGGGGACCCATGGAACGACCCTCAGGATTGTTGTTGGGCAGGGTCTGGTGGGGTTCTGTCTTGCCAGCTCCCAGCGGAGCCAGGCCCCTGTGCCAAGCACGAGTCCTTTCAGCACAGCCTGGCTCGCGTGGGCATCAGGAGCAAGTGGAGAAGGGGTGAGACCCAGACCTGGGGCCTGCAGGTCAGGCAGACCGGCTCAAGTCTGTTCTGTTGTTTGGGTTTTGAAAACAACTCTCCCGCCCATGGGTGAGTGGATCAAGGTTAGGCTGAGCACCAAAGGCTACATAGGTTGCTTAGGTGAGACTAGGGTGGAGGGTTGTCCTCTGGTGTTCACAGACACACCCTGGGGAGACAGGCAGAGACAGGTGCTTCCGGCTTTGGCAGGAAGACCTGGAAAGGCCCCTGCACAGCCTGAGCCTCGGAGAGGGATGGCTCACGGCTGCCGTGGACAGTGATGTGGTCTCCCCCTTGCTCTCTGAGAGACTGGGGGCTTTTCCCTGTTCCTTAGCGACGGCCCCCTGCTTCTGCTGGGAGGCAAAAAACAGACTCCTGGATGCTGGGATTCCACCTGCGAGACCTGTGGCCCTTCATGGAATCCGGTTAGGAGCTTAGGTCTCCATTCCATTGTTTTGGCTTCGGTAGCCCCTCACACACCCCAGGGTGGGGTGCTAATGGATTGAAGTTAGGCTCAGCATCAAAGGCTACACCCTACACCCGGGACAAATGCCATCCTCTCCAGGCTGCTGGTGAAAGCCTACCGGCAACTTGGATGTATTTTCCTGACTCTCCAGCTGCCCTACAGAATCTTCCATCCTAGATCAGAAAATGATCTTGATGGAAATGGAAAGTCACTAATTTCCACCGCATGGCCCACTGAGAAGCAAGGCCCCAGACTGAGTTTCTGCTGCCCCAGCTGGAGTTTTCTCCCTGGGGACCTCGGCCACCACCGCCAGGCCCTCTGCACCCGCCACTGCATGCAGGCTCCCCTTCCAGCGGGACCAGACCGCCCTCTGCGTCCTGTCCTGAGCTGCAAGGGTTGGGCTTTGCCTGGAGCCTCCACCATTTGCTCCCAAAAGCCATGTCTCTCAGAACCGCTGGGCAGAGGCCTGCCTTCCCCTGCCGGCCCCCGTACTGGTGCAGGGGTGCCGGTTTCCAGCTCCCCCTCAGAATGGCCTCTGCAGAAGAGCTTGCGGGTCCCTGGTGACACAAACTTTGCCCTTGCTCTTTCCCTGCAGGGGTGGGAATGAAGCTGACTGACGTGGGCATAGCGACACTGGCGAAAGGGTAAGTAGGACAGAAACCCAAGTGCTGCAAAGAACACGAGTCTGTAAAGGAGCTTCACGCTGGAGAGTCTCCCGGGGCTCGGGCAGCCCTTCCTGGCAAGGCCCGTCGCTGGTGGCCCAGGGTGATGATGAACCAGGTGGAAGCTAGGACAGCAGGGGTGGGCTGGCACTGCCCTGGGCACACTGGATGGACGGGCATCCCTGCTGTCCCCTGTGCAGGGCTCCTGTACCAGCCCGTGGACACTGGCTTTTGGTTCTCATCGACAGAAGGGGACTTGGGGTTGTCTTTAGGGTTCCCCCAGTTCCTGTACAGCTGGTTCCTGAAGCTCCATATGTGTTTGATAAAAAAATTGGGGTTTTTCCTCTTCGGGTCTCATCCTGATGGCAGATTAGGCAAGTTTCAGAACGTTATTTAAAATCACTCTGCCAACACAGAGCACAAAACTGCTCAAGGAGTTTCCAAAACCAAAACAAGCTGAAGACAAAGCGATCAAGACACCCTTGAAAAGCGTTCTAACCGCGTCCAGGAACCAGGCTGCATTTTTTCCCCTCCTAATTTAAGAAGAAATCCAATTCCTTGGTTTTGTTTTCAGCTTTAATGTGTCCTCTCTGGCCTGGGACAGCTGCCCAGGGCCCATTAGGAGAGCTGAGGGCTGAGCCCAGAGCTGATTCTGTCCATAAAGTGTTACTGGCCCCTCCCCTGGAGTGGGGGGAAAGGAGGGCCCCCCACAGAGATGGGAGAGAAGGGAATTCTGAAGCAGTGAGCATTTTGGAAGGTGATTAGATCATCAGTCTAGTGACTTTTCTTTAAATTTTTTCTTTTAAGACACAGTCCCCAACCCTATCTCCCTACCCACCTCCGCCCTCTCCCCAAAAAGAAACATTTCTCAGAAGCTCAGTTTGAAAAACTGATCAAAAGGGGAGCTTCTCCAGTCCAAGGCGGCAGGAATGGGAACCCCCGGGAGCCCCTCTCTTCTGGAGTGAAAAACCGCAGCCACCTCCAGCCTCAGATTTGTCAAGTTGGGGGCGGGCAGGTCAGGGCAAGGGGATTCCCACTCACATGAGCAGGGGTTGCCAGAGACGAGGGTCTGGAGAAAGGGGCAGCTCCCCAAGGTTTGAGGGAGACAAGCTTGGAGTTACCATGCGGTGGAGCCAAAGCACAGGTGGGGTGAAGCAGTTGCCCCGCACCCCCCTCACCTCCCTCCCCCCACCCCCATTCTCCACTCCTCACCCTGGTAGCTGGCAGGCAGCGGGCAGGGGGAGGTCCAGCTGGGGAGTGAGGCAGCGCAGAGGGCTTCCAGGGAGGTGGCTCAGCATCGCCAAGCGGGCAAGCACCCTGCACATGCCTGCTTCACCCAGGATGGCGAAAGAGCCTGATCCCGGGGCCCTGGGGCAGGGCCGCCCGCATGAGAAGCTGTGCTGGTCAGAGGTTGCATCACCGGTCTTGAAACACATTAGAAAGCAGAAGAGGGAGGCCTGGGGGGAAGAAACCCCAGGAGGCAAATCTGTCCTAATTATAAAAATCCTAATATTCTGTTTGAAACAGAAAGAAAACATTTCCCAAACTTCGACCCCCCACACCCACCCCACCTTGGCCAGCCTGTGGGAAGGGGAGCCGGTGAGTCTTTACCGAAACTGCTGCTCTGTCTGGACCAGAGTGCTGCTCTCTGGCCACCCCCATTGAGTAACTGCCTTGTTTTTTCTTAATTGGTAAAGTCAGAGGGTGTGATTCTATTTTGGGAGTAAATTGTCACAATCTCATTTTTTTAAAAAAGGGGGCTCTCAAGGCTTCTTGGTTTTAATGGAATTTCACTTGGTAATCCCACGCTTAGCGTAGAAGTCTGTCATCTTTTTCCTGCAGGTGTGCATGTCTGGAAACACACCACCTGCACCTTGATAGCCTTCTTTAGGCAGCACTGAGCATAAAAATTTTGAAGTATGAAGTAGGGCAGATAGGATTGTGCGGCATCTAATAATCTCCAGGCCCACCCAAGGTACAAATTAGAAATGACTCAGCCATTGGACTTCTCTGGAGGGAAGGGAAATGGCTAATACAGAAAGTAACAGCAGAATGGAGAACTGAGCCGTGCAAACGGGAGCCAGTGCACAGAGCATGTGCAGGGCTCCTTTGCTCCTGTGACAGCGGGTCCCGCCCCCCCTCCACCCCCACCCCCCTGCAGTTTCTGGGGAGATAGCAGGATCACCATGTAGCCACCAGAGGGCCCCAGAGCCAATACTTTTGCCCTTGATAGTCTCTGCTTTCCCCACCTCCTTCCCCACCTCTCCAGCTCTTTTCCCTTGCTAGATTGAAGTAAAACAAAGAAAAGTACCCTGCAGATTTCTCCCCAGTCACAAAGGGGAAGGGGGTGACTGCCAGTGCCTTCCTGCAGGGTGAGGCCAGAGGGAGCCTGGAGTGTGCTAGGCTGCATCTCCTGAAGGAAGCTGAGTGGGGGGGCCCTGGACAGAATGGAGAAGGGCTGCTGTCTGCCAGGGGCAGGCGGGCAGAGATGATGCCCAAGTGTGGAGGCAAAAGCGAGGAAGGCAGCTGCCAGGAGACAGCTCTGTCTGCACGCCCGAGAGAGGAGGAGAGATGAAGGCCCCAGGTCAGTCAGCTGAGCTCAAGAAAAGGGATCTACCCTCAAGGCTCAGAGCAGCCCGCTTAACTCCATGGGTTTCGTTTCCTATCAGCAGACAGGCCAACTACCTGGCCCTTCTTGCCTCAGTTAGGAATAACTATATAGTCTATGCACCGTTCATTCCCCCTTCAACTTTCATTTGCAAGTGTCCTGATTTTTTTTTTTAACGACGTCTTCTTTCACCCAAACTCAGGTACAAAGGATTTAAAGGCAACTGTTCCATGACCTTCATTGATCAGTTCAAAGCACTGCACCAGTGTAACAAGTATTGTAAAATGCTGGGGCTGAAGTCGCTGCAGAGTACCAGCCAGAAGCTGAAGAAGCCCAGCGTGGGGAAAAGTAAAATCCAGCCCAGCTCTACAGCAGTCAAGAAGGTGGCATCTGGGACCCCTGCAGAAAAGAACACCTAACCCCTCTGAATGAGCGTGGATGAGCCAGTGGCCAGTGGCCCACACTGTGGGCGGAATCCTGGACACGCCCGGGAGGAATGAGTGGCCCGTGGAGTGCTGTTCCTCTGACCTGCTTCTAAACCCATGCCCTGCTGTCGCCACTGGGATGATTTTGGAGCAGTGTTGGCGACCAGCCTGAGAGAGACAGAGCCAGGGTCATTCTCAAGGACAGTTCATCTTTGTGTACGCCTCTGGCGTTTTCACCGACCTCACGTTGTGTCTGTGTATTTATTTGCACGTGGTTGTGTTGTCAAGGACTTGGTGCTGAGCTGATCTGTCCCCCGTCAAATCCCCAGCCCTGTTGCTTACCTTGGGTTTCTAGACACCTCCAGCTGCTACATGACCAGAAAATGCGAATTCCTTCATGGGGTCACGTCATTGTAATCATGTGGAATATGCTATTGTTGCTAGAGGTGACTTCCCCCAAGTGAGGCCACTTCGTGTCACTCTTCACACATCCAGTTGTAGTATTCTGGTTAATTAAATTCATATTTAAACAAAAAGGGGAAGGTGCATCTGTTAGCACAGACACTGAGTTTTTAGAATATGTGCCATATTTCACAATCCCCCAGGACTAGTACATTCAGTCATTTCCTAATTAAGCTTAATGGGGCACAAAATAGCTCTATTTCACCCCATCTTCTTATAGCACAACTTTGGCTCCATCACTTTCTACTTTGCCCTTTAAACCCAGATTTCCTAACCCGAGGGCTGCCCGCTGCTGGCCTGGTGGGTCTACTCCTGCCGGGGCTCCCAGGGCGTTCTGGGCAGGACCATAAGGCCACCCAAACCTGACCTTCAGGGGAGATGCGTAGCTTTTTCCTTGCACAAATAATAGGGTGAGGGTGCAGTGGGCTCACTTACTCCAAAGAGGGTGTTCTGGGATCTCAGAAATGGCCACACCCATTGCCACTGTTTTAGTTCAGTTTGTATCACGTCTAGTTCTTGCCCATTTATTTCCATGACTGTGCGCTGGTGGTGGGAGGGAAGGTTTGGTCAAGGCACCCAGCAAGGACGTGTGTGGGACTTGCTGCCTGCAAGGGGTTGGGGGAGGGTGTGGTCACAGACGCAAAGCATCTCAGCTCCCTGTAGTGCCCAGACAGTGGAGATCTGTGACCCGCAATAACAAACAAAAGCCCTCCCTGCAGCAGGCTCTCACTAATGAGAACGGCGGAGTGATGAGGACAGCCTGTGGTGGGGCGCGGGGCGGGCCCAGCTTCCTCCGGGTTGGCCTTCTTATTGTCTCAGCGCCTCTCCAGCCTGGCTCCTGCAAGCTCACGACAGCAAAGGCTTTCAACAGATTCTATTCAAAAGAATGCCAAAGGAAGCAATCATTATTTCTAATGATAAGTAACTCTTTTCCAAATACCCATGCTGTTTTGTGTGTTGGGGCGCATGTTGGGCTGTGTGCAGGAAAGGGGGTCTGTGTGGGGGGGAACAGCCTGGTGCTGGCTGCTTCCTCTATGTGTTCTGTTCTGGGGACCACGTGCGTGGTCACACGTCTCTCCCATTTGAATCTGCCGATGCCACGAAGACTTGAAGTTTTAAAAAAAATCTAAAGAAACACAAAACCTCTTCTGCTTCTCCCCACAGGGCACATTTTCCAAGTCTTTGCTCAAGCAGCACTGACACCCTCTGAGAGTCTGCTTGTTCTAGAGTTTGTCAAAGCTGCAGAGCAGGAGGCGGTGAGGCTCACTGCGTGTCCTGCTGGCGTGGCGTCCATATTGCGGCGAGTGACAGGGGTGTCAAGGGCTAATCGGTCACTCGGACGGAGAATTCTTCAGCCTGTTTTTCATGAGAGCCCACAGACAGACAAGACACCACCTCAGGCCCTTTTAAAAATCCTCATGTTCTTGATCAGATGGGACTCAGAGGTGCTACTCCATGTTTCTGGTTTAGGGCTCTGATCTGTGGGCAGCAATTGGCGGGGTTAGCTCACCTCACCTCACTCTGTGCCCACCACTCCTCTCTGTCCAGTCTCCAGTGCAGTAGGTGGGGGCTCCTTCCCCCGTTAAGTTGCCCACAGAGCTTTCCCTGGTGTCCCTATGGGTTTCCTGGGGCTGCTATCACAAAGTGCCCCAGACTGGGTGAGTCACACAGCAGAAACTGCCTCACACTCTGGAGCTGGGACTCCCAGTCAAGGTGTGGGCTTGGGGAGGGATCCCCTTGGGGCTCCTCGCCCTCATTTTGCTAGATCCTTAACTTCTGCCTTCACACAGCTTCTTCCCGTGTGTGTGTGTGTGTGTGTGTGTGTGTCCAAATTTCCTCCTTTGCTAAGGACGCCCGCCATCTTGAACTTGGGTCTGCCCTCATGGTCTATTTTAACTGGGTTAAGACCCTGACTCTAAATCAGACTCATGCCCAGCTGGAGGCAGAGACTCTAACAGAGGAGTTTACAGGCCATGATGTAGCCTGGACTGACACAAGCTATGCAATCTCTATCGACTGACATATTCCGGATGGAGGCAGAAATGCTCTGAAAAATCAGACTTTCCACACTAATCCAAATTTCCTCCTTTGCTAAGGACGCCCGCCATCTTGAACTTGGGTTTGCCCTCATGGTCTATTTTAAGTGGGTTAAAACCCTAACTCTAAATCAGACTCATGCCCAGCTGGAGGCAGAGACTCTAACAGAGGAGTTTACAGACGTGATGTAGCCTGGACAGTGGCCTTTTGTGTCCACATCCATTAACCTGGGTTTGCTCAGGCCAGGAGAGCAGGAGATAAAGGCGGGGATCGGGGTGGGGGTGTGTGCGCTGGCTCTCCCAGGGCCTTCTTCTGTCATCAGGGTGGGTAGTAACCCCCATAGATGTTCCTGCTCACGGGGAGCCCGCCTACACCCCCAGCCATTTGTGTGTGCTTCATTGCCCAGGGCGATGAGGGCACTGAGCACCCTGCCCTGTGCTTCCGGTGCTTCCTGACTGAAGAGAGACTAAGATTTGTGCAGTTTTCCTTCCTGTCCCATGAGAAGTCGCCAGTGCTCACACCATCTTCTAACACACTGCGTGGTTGACTTATTGATTTTATTTCATGATTTATCTCCCCATTAAAATGTAAAAACTTTGGGGATAGAGCTTTTTCTCTCTCTACTGATGGATCCAGAACATCTAGAAGTGCCTGGATCCCAGCAGATGCTTCATAAATATTTGCTGAATCAATTGCTCTGCCTCCTCCCCGAGGCCCCATGTTGTCCATGTTACCCAGTGGATGTTCTCGGGAAATTTGAGACTGAGGGATAGAGTCTGTTTCTCCACCTCCCCCCCTCCCCACCTTTAAAAATGGAAACCTGTAAATCCGCCTGGCTCACGGCCCTGACCGGCCCTCCAGCTCTTACTGCAGCTCCAGCTGGACTGATAGGCCTCGCCAGAAGCAGAGTGAGTGTCGGTCTCTCCTGGTTCTCTCAGCTCCTCCAGGCTTCTCTTCACCTGGCCTGTCCTTGTGTTTTTATGTTTTTCCTCTTTGGTAGTTCCGTAAGTAACTGAGAAGACGTAGTCACTCTACCTCGTCCCTCTTCCCTCATCAGTTCCAGATTTACTAGGGAGCTCTGGGCACAACAGGAGAGCATGAATGTGGGCAGTGCCACCTTGCAGCACTCCAGAAGCTGCTGGCCACGTGGAGAACATCATCCCTGGGTGTGGGCAGCAAGTCAAGCTGGATGTCAACTTGTGAATTGTCAAAGCCATTCACTTCAAACCCAGACAACCTCAGAACAGTTCCTCTCAGAAGCCCAGAACCATCACCCAAAGGCCTAGCCGGTATCTCTCCCTGAATACCTAGACTATCACCCATTGGACTCTGGATTCCCCTACCTGCTGCCTCCACAGACCGGGGCTGGAGTCTCCAGACTCAGTTGTAATACTTACCGGCTGTTTGAGTTTGGAGAGTCACATCATTGCTCTGGGCCTCAACTTCCACATCTGATAAATGGGCATAATGGCACCTTTTCTGTTGAAATATAATTGACATGTAACATTAGTTTCAGGTAGACATCATGGTTTGATATTTGTATATACTATACCTGCACATATTACTACACTTGCACATATTATAGTTTTGATATCCTGTATCTATTGTGAAATGATAACTCTAGTTGACATCCATCCACACATTTTTTTCTTGTGATGAGAACTTTTAAGATCTGTTCACTTAACAACCTTGAAACTTGTAGTACAATAGTTAACACTGGTCATCACGCTCAGGACATTTATTTTATAACTGGGAGTTATACTACAACTTTGGACCCCTTCACCCACTTTGCCCAGCCTCCCGATCCCCCTACTTCTGGTACCAACAATTTGTTCTCTCTGTCCATGAGAACATTTGTGTTTTTGTTTAGATTCCATGTGTAAGTGAAATTCTACCAAATAGGTTTCTTTCTGTCTGGCCTATTTCACTTAGTCTAATGTGGTGATACCTAGCTGGCAGGGATATGAGAATTTATGTATAAAAAAAAGTCTGACCTAGAGTGACTTTCAATGATTATGAATCATTGCTATAACTGCTAAGCTGTGATGTATTTTTTAGCCTGGAGAAGCTATTTATCTAGAAATATCTATATCTCATTCATAATAGAGGAATGAGTTTCATAAATCATTTTACAATTCACCATTGGGGAAAACAGCACAATAAAACATCACCTAAAAATGACTTACAGCTGCAAGTGAATTATAGTTCTCCCTGTTATTGATATTATAAAAGAAGGGAAGTAAGAAGAAGTCGTGGCAAATGAGCGGTTTATGTAACACAATTTTTTTTTGTTTGGTTTTCAAACGTTATTTCACTCCCTTGTCTCAGTCCCATCTCAGCTGTGGCAAATGATCGGTTTATGTAACACAATTTTTTTTTTGTTTGGTTTTCAAATGTTATTTCACACCCTTGTCTCAGTCCCATCTTCCACAACTCCTCTATTAATCCCCGACCCCAGTCTCTTTAGGGGGTTAGGCCATCAAGGGCTTAGCAGTGACTGCACACACATCATCTCTCAAAAACTTACTTTCCAGCCTCAAGAGGCGTCTGCCTCTTGGAACAGGCCCCGGCCTGACTGATGGACCATGTGAAGTATCTCCAAGCTGTACTTCTGTGAGTGGCTTTGATCAATAGTTCTTCCAGCGAATTTTGAGCAAGGCATAGACGGAGGTGATAGGGCAGCGGAGCGAAGAAGAGAAGGCAGCACCAGTGGGGAGGATCTTGAGAACCAGAGAAGGCCCTCTTTCTCTGCTGGGCAAGAGCAAGCAGCTGTGATGCCTCGTGGAGGAAGGAAACAGAGGAGCAGCTGTGGGCATGGTGGAGGAGGGAGCTTGCCCAGTGCTTGGGCACCTGGCCGGGTTTTGTAGATTCATAAGGGGCACGTTTAGGTAGTGGTTTGTCTTGGGCAGCTGGAGAATGGGTGCTTGTCCAAGTAGGAGGCAGGATGGCAGAGAGAAGGGTACTTCACCTCCAGGGGCATCTCTGGGCCAAGAAGCAGGAGAGCACCGGAGAGCACCAGAGAAATGCTGTGTCTAAAGGGCTCAGAAGTCAGTCGTGCAGAGCCTGGCTGGCCCCTGCTGGAAAGGAGAAACACTAGCAAGGCGGCAGCAGCTGGAGACCCCCCTCCAGGGCTCTCAGGCCAGACCCACCCTGCAGACCAGTCACCTCTGCCCTGGAGAAGCAGGATGGGCTGCACCTGCTGGAGATGGCAACATCGAGCAGGTTCTGTCAGGCAGAGGCATCTGTGCAGCGGGAGCTCTTTGCAGGTCACCCCAGACACTTCTCAGTACCCCAGAACACAGAAAAGCCTGCCCTGGATGGTCCTTTCCTGCAGCTTCCAGAAGGTCGTGCCGTTTGGTCTTCATTTGTGTCTGTATTTTGTATTATATAATATACATATGTATTATATAATATACATATAATACACACGATACACGTATGGAATAGCATACTACATAATAGACATATGACGCATACCATTATACCATATGATATACACCTCTTGCCAACGGTGCCTGATGATAGGGGCTTAAAGACTATTGTTCCTGTGTCTGCGTGACAGGAAACCAAGCAATCAAATACACCCCTGATGGCTCTAGGGGTCTGCATAGCCCCTCTTACCCCTGAAGACGGGGTTATTGTCTTGTCATTTGGGAGGGAGGGGCGTGTGCACTTGGGAAGGGGGTCAGCCCCTCGCAGGCACAGATGGACGTAGGCACAGGTGGACATTAGCTCATCGCGCCTGGACACTCCAGGGACCAGAGCCAGCAGCCCTCATGAGCCCCCCAAAGTGACCTGGAAACAGCTCTGGGAGCTCGTGAAATCGCAACAAACTCCATTTAGTTAGCTCAGCCTCCAGGAGGGACCTCCACCCTCCCCACCCCCACTCCCCCTGCCTCAGGCTGAGAAGCCAACCCTCCTCACAGAACTGTATGCATCTGAGAAGACAGTGGGGAGGGGGAGAGGGACCTAAACTGTGGCTTGTCTTCTGCTCCTTTTTCCATCCCTACTACAATCATCCCTTTCTCCTCAAGACTATTTCAGCCTCCCTGCTACTGCAACAGTCCACATGAGGAAGACGGGAAAAGAAGGCCCCTCATTTCACTCTTTCCACCCAACACCCTCTCTCTCTACTTCAGAACCAGAACACAGTGTGGCTCCAGTGTGCGGTGCTTCCTTAAATCCCTGCGTTTCCCAGGCCCAGCAGCTGGGCGTGGCTACAAATCCTGTTTCTACCCAGAGATTAGAGCCTGTTTGTGGTGTTGTTTAAAGGGGATTGAACTGGGAGTAATTACCCTTTTACCCTTCACCCTTTTGGTTTTTCCCACCTGGAACATGAACTTGACACCGGAGCTATGGCTGTCATGCGGTGATGGCCAGAAGGAAGAACCCCAGCCGGGAAGACACAATTTAGCAGTGGGCACAGCCCTGAGTCCTTCCCACTGAGCGTTTAGGGAAGGAGAGGCAAAGCTTCGTTTTGTCTAAGTCACTTGTTACTTGATACATACTTTGGTGTATGTTGTTCTTGTTTAAAAATAAAGTCCTCAGGCCCTCCCTGGTGGCGCAGCTGGTAAATGCACAGCACTGAGAAGCTAAAGCCACTTCCTCATGAGTTCGATTCCCGCCTGCCCCGGAGGTGACCACATGGCGTGGCAGACCTCTCCTGACCCGCCCGCTGCTCCCCTCAGCAGTGTACTTCGTAGATCTCCCTGTTCTGCTCCCCACTCTGTCTCTGGTGAAGCCTCTCGCTGCCCGTGAGCCTCTGGGAGAAACAAATAAATAAATCTTTAAAAAAAAAAAAATAAAGTCCTCAAAGTCAATCAACAGAGAGCATCTTGCCAACTGATACCTCCTCTTGCTGTGGTGCTGGCTTTGGGCTGTGCGTTAGTCACTGAGTGTGCTTCACAACGTCAGCGGCTCAGAGCATCTTACGAAACTAGTCTGGGGCACGGCCTGGCAGAGAATTTTTAAAGCTCTCAGTCTGATGTACAGCTAAGGGTGAGAAGACTTCAGTTCTCTTCCATGGCCAGAGTCAGTGGCTGTTGGGTTCCCTTCCTCACTCTTCTTAAACCCTAACAAGTGCCCCCTTGACACAGCCTGCCCCAAGGAGCACATCAGAATCACCTGCAGGGCTTGTTAAAACTCAGGAGCTGGCAGGGCACATGCTTAGCGAAATAAGCTAGAAAGAAAAAGAAAAATACTGGATGGTTTCACTCATAACAGGAGTGTAAGGGATCAGGGAAAAAAAAGTAATTGTAATAAAGTAAAAATGATCAACTTAGAACTATAAGCCAGAGACATTCTATGCGGGAGGAGAGTTCCTCCCTCCTTCCTCTGAAAATTCTCCTCCCTTCAAGTTTATATTCGGATGTCACCTCCTCCAGGAAGTCTTCTTTGAAGACTTCTGTGGTGCAGGTCTGTGCCCAGAGAGCCTCTGGCACAGCTGTCCTATTGCCTGTGGACACTTGGACCTCATGGAATCTCTATTCTTCTAAAAGTTGACGTGTGTTGCCCAGGGCCTGACTCGTGGAGGGTGGCTTCAGGCAGGTTGGGCCTCCGCTCTGTGCAACATGACCCGGGCTGGTCCCAGAGGCCCTAGAATGTCCTTCGTGACCCAAAGCTCCCTCCTGAGCTCAGGCTTGTCCTTTGTCAGCCTCATGAGGGCAAAGGACGGCGACATCTTGGCTGGTGTCTGGCATGAGATATGCACAGCGCAGTTGCTCAGATGATTAAAGACAAGGTGTCTGACAGGCAAAAAGCCAGTGGGTGACAGCTGCATAATTAGAACAGGAGGAACGCTGGTGACGATGAAATATTGATCAGCAGAATATCATCTGAAGACGGGGTCATGGCCCTGGAGACATGCATACAATTTTTTTCCCCCCACTGACAGTAATATGTCTATTATGGGCTAGGCTACTCTAAGAAGTAGTTTATTTGTAATCTTTAAATCAATGCACTGCAAATAAGTCTTCATTCCAGTTTTATTGTAGTGCTGTACGAAAAGCATAGCAGGATGGTTAGTCAATGTTCTTTCTCATTCAGTTTTTAAAATCTCAAGTACTTGCAAACTCTTAATATCTATACCATCAGATTAGAACAGTAAGTAAAATAACCAATTTCTTAGTAAGTAACATCTTAAAATTCAAATGCATTTAAAACTTGCTTTGATTTTTTTTTAAATTCTTCACTTGTAATCCAGCGTTTATTTTTATATCATACTCATGTATGCTTACGATTTAAAGTTAGTATATTCCTTTGATGGAAAAACGGGAAATCTCTCTCCTGCGTGCGCTATATGGGATAATATTCAAGTCCACGAGGAAAATCCCACCTTCTTGTTTGTGCAAATGGCTCCATCTGTGATCATCTACATGCTAGATGAGGAAACCCAGGAAGCTTCCCACAGGTCCAACTACATGTTTGGTTCATCAGAAACACCTGAGAACTATAGCTAATTTAGAACTAGATGGCATTTCAAAGAGCCCGAATGAATCCCACAAGTTTCTAAAAAAAAAAAAAAAAAACTTCCAGTGGACTAAGGACAGTTAATGACTCATGCGATCATTTTGGGGATGGTGGCTGTTATTTTTTATTTTTTTTTAAGATTTATTTATTTGTGCATACAGAACTGGGGTACAAGCCAGAGGTGCAGGGGTGGTGAGATGGTTCACCAGAGACAGAGTGGGGAGCAGAACAGGCGGACTGAAGAAGTACACTGCTGAGGGGAGCAGCAGGCAGGTCAGGAGAGGCCTGCCATGCCTTGTGGGTCACCTGCCTGGCCTGGGGATCATCTGGGGATACTGAAGTTGCATTGACTAGCTTCAGCTTTGTAGTGCTGTGTCCTAACCCCTTGCACTATCAGGGAGGGCTCTGATGGCTTTTTTTTTTTTTTAAAGATTTTATTTATTTATTCATACAGAACTGGGTTACAGACCAGAGATGCGGAGGGTGAGAGGATTCACCAGAGACAGAGCAGGGAGCAGAACAGGCAGATTGATGCAGTACACTGCTGAGGGGAGCAGCGGGCGGGTCAGGAGAGGTCTGCCGCGCCATGTGGTCACCTTGGGGGCAGGCGGGGATCGAACTCATGTGGAAGTGGCTTAAGCCTCTTAGTGCTGTGCCTCAACCCGCTGCGCAACCAGGGAGGGCCCCCTGATGGCTGTTTTTAAGGAGTGCAAGTTCAAACCTGGAACATTAAATGTCATTTTATATTAATTTAAACGAAACAATCTGGGCAAATGGAGATGGTTGGCGAATACCAATAAAGCTTTACTTATGGACACTGAAATTTGAATTTCATGTAAATTCCACATGTTATGAAATAGTATTCTTTTGATTTTTTTTCAGTAATTTTAGCTTTCACTTGGATGTTTGGGCAACTTTATTACTGAGGTGACATCAATTTATAACACTGTATATGATTTAGGGGTCTTGGTTCATAACTTTCAGATGTTTGTCAACATACCACCGCCACCACCAAAGCACCCACAGTCTTTCAGCAAATTCAGTGGGAATCTCTTCCCTTTGTATCTCACTTTTCAGTCATTTCTAGATACTAAGCATGCCCTCTTCACAGCAAAACAGGTGTCAGTGTAAGTGACAAGCCAGGTCAACTCCTGGTACTGAGGGTCCATTCGTCGAATGCAAGGCCACCATGCCTGCCTCTGCCTCCCTCAGCCCACTGCCAGGGATCCACCTGCCCATCTCTCTGGCATCATCTGCTTGCTCCTCAGGTCCCTGCCACAGGCTGATTGCAAGTTCTTTGGCTGTTCTAAAACCAGCAGCCTATGTTGTGGAAGGAAAACTCTGCCCCACCAGGAACACACAGCTCACCTGGGAAATCCACTTCTCTGGCTCAGAAGTCCAAACTGGGACACAAGGAGGGAGGAAGTCACTTGTCACCCCTGAATAAACTGAACGATACCCAGAGGAAGCAGGCAAGTAGAGTCCATTGAGTAAGAGAGGCTGTGACACCCCAGAATGAGCAGAAGATACCAGAAGCAGTAGTTACAGAGAAACAGAAATTGTAGGGAATGCTGGGGGCAGAAAGAGCCTGAAGAGAAGAATCTGAATCACAGATTGGTAAGGGCTTGATTTCATGCCACAGCACTGGGCTGACCAGATAGTCCCGTCTCTGGCACATCCACAGATTCTACGTGCCCACTTTCCTCTAGAACCTGCTACTGACTGTTTGGGAAGTCCTATGTGATATCTGCTCCTTTATGGCTGTGTGGTCCCTTCCAGAATTCTTTTCCCCAGCTCAGTATCTTGTAATTGTAGGCATTTAAGAAACATTGTTGTAAGAATGAATTACTTGTGCTAACCTCAGGGAAATAATGTTACTGGCAATAAATCCTTCCTAACACAGCATCTCACCTAGCACACCACTTACAGCCATGTCCTTTGGGATACACCCAAGTGTCTTCCAAGCATTCCCCAACCCAATGTGTCACTTTAATTGCTCAGCTCAGGACCAGATCTGAGATAGCCTGAGCTTCTTCAGAGAGGTAAGAGAGGTCAGGAAAATCTCTGCTCCAGGTGGTTATACTGAGTGAGAAGGACTTTAAATACAGTAGCTCTCCCTGGTGGTGCAGCACTAAGAAGCTTCAGCATGAGTTCAATCCCACCCCAGAAGTGACCCGCATGGCTCGGCAGACCTCTCCTGACCACCCGCTGCTCCCCTCAGCAGTGGACTTTGTCGATCTGCCTGTTCTGCTCCCCACTCTGTCTCTGGTGAAGCCTCTCACCGCCTCTGCACCTCTGGCCTGTACCCCAGTTCTGTATGCACAAATAAATAAATCTTTTTAAAAAAATATAGTAGCTGGCACATCCAAACAGGGGAGAGCATCTCCTCAGTCTTTGCATTGGCTGCAGTTGCAAGCCTGGTACAAGAGCAGGACTGTATGTGCCGCCTGAAGACCCGCAACCTAAAAAATGGGAAGGGTTTCAATTAGCTCTTGATTGGGCTAATGTGGCAGAAAAGTGAGAAGGAAGGACTCTTCCTCTAGGTATAACAAGGTTAGTTCTTGTCTGGTGTAGTTAATGAGTCAATAAACACTCAATAGCCAAACAGAGCACGCCTCTCGCTCTTCCCCTGAAGCCTCTGAAAACTCACTTTATCAAAATTAATGCTGGATTCTGCCATCAGGGGAAGATCTTAATGCAACCGACTTGGGATATTCAGGAAGCAAACTTAATCCTATTACAAAACAGGCATTATTGGGCTCTCCTTGGTGGTGCAACGGGTTAAAGCACCGCATTATGAAGCTATCGGAAGCCACCGCAGCGTGAGTTTGATCCCATGCCAGGGAGGTGACCCACATGGCGCAGCAGACCTCTCCAGACCCGCCCACTGCTCCCCTCAGCAGTGTGTTTCAGTCGATCTGCCTGTTCTGCTCCCCACTCTGTCTCTGGTGAATCCTCTCAGCAACCACACCTCTAGCCTGTACCCCAGTTCTGTAAACATAAATAAAACAAATCTTAAAAAGAAAAAAGGGTGTTATTATGTGTACAGCAATATCCAACCACTAGGGGCAGTATCTCCAGGAGAGAGTGGCCCAGGGCTTGAAGAGCTGGAAAACAGGGTGGTGCTCACTGCAGCCCAAATGGGAGATCACTGAGGGGGAAGGGGTGAAGCTCAGTTAAATTTTAGAGGGTTGAGATTTTTTTTTTAAGGATTTATTTATTCATGCATACAGAGCTGGGGCACAGGCCAGAGCCACAGGGGCAGTGAGAGGCTTCACCAGAGACAAGAGTGGGGAGCAGAACAGGCAGATGGACGAAGTACACTGCTGAGGGGAGCAGCCGGTGGGTCAGAGGAGGTCTGCGGAGCAATGTGGGTCACCTCCCTGGTGGGGGATCAAACTAGTGCTGCAGTGGCTTCTGAGCACTTCATAATGTGATGCTTTAACCCCTTGCGCCACCAGGAGAGCCCTAATTATTTATTTATTTATTTTAAAGATTTATTTATTTGTGCATACAGAACTGGGGTACAGGCCAGAGATGTGGAGGGTGAGAGGATTCACCAGGTACAGAGTGGGGAGCAGAACAGGCAGATCGATGAAGTACACTGCTGAGGGGAGCAGCGGGCGGGTCAGGAGAGGTCTGCCACGCCATGTGGTCTCCTCCGGGGCAGGCGGGGATCGAACTCATGCGGAAGTGGCTTCAGCTTCCTAGTGCTGTGCTTTAACCCACTGCGCCACCAGGCGTTGAGATTTTAAGACCACTTTACCCAACTCCTCTGAAGAACTAAAATTCTTCACATACACGTGCAGTATAGATACACACACACAGACACGTACCTGTTTCAGTCACTTGCCTCATCTTTGTCTGAGGATATTTGGCTGCACTTTTTAATGCAGGAAGAAAAACACCACCAAAAAAACTCTAATCGAGTTGTTCTTTGCAGGGAATTGCTGGGGAATGCTTTGAAACTTGAAGTTCATGTAAAAAAATAAAAATACTACATTTCTCCAGACAGATTGATTAGTGAGAAAGCCAAAAAGAATTTTAATAATGACATGTATGCCAGGTGCACACACAGGAGAAACCCGGTGTGACGAGTAAAGGGGAGAGCATCCTTTGGAAATATGAAGGAGCCAGTATTTAGATGAATAAAAGAAGGGGATTTTCCAGGCCTCCAGCCTGGCTCCCGCCAGCCTGTGACTCCTCCTTTTAACCCTTTCTAGGTGGGCAGGAACCATAAGACATGCAGGATGAGGTGATACAGCCACAGACTGACTGAACAACCTCGGGAATGTTCCTCAGCCTCCCTCAGCTCACTTGCTCATCTGGACAAAGACAACATTGATTCCCAGTTCTAACATTCTATATGCTTCTGATTCAGGGACATCAGAGAGAAACTTAAACAAGGCTCAGAAAAATGTGTAGCCGAATGATTTGCGTATAGTAACAGCCATGCTATTTCACAAAACCTCCTCGGGGGCTGGATGGGACATTGGACTGGCCTAAGTGTCGACTGTCGTAGGCGAGGTACACATTGTACAGATGAGAGGATTCACGGGGCCCCACCAGCAGGATTCACAGAGCGAAGGAAGGCCTGTCTCCTGGGGGGAAGCCTCTCAGTGAGGCTGCCAGCCTCTGAGCTGCCTCCCCGGGTGGTGTGATTTTAACTGAGCTTCCAAATGGACTCTTTCATCGTGCACACCACATTTAGAAGCCACAACGTCCCCTGTAATGCTTTACTGGAGGCAATGCAGTAATCATCCTAGTGGGGAGTGGGGGTGGAAGAGATGAAAATGACCTGACACGGGTGTGTAACCAGAGATTTGGAGCAGCAGTGCTGTGTTAGATTGGCTTGAAGGAGGGAAGTGGAAGCCGAGCCTTCCAAGGTGTTCCTTGGAGACCTACAGAAAGAGCAGGCCCTGATCTTGGATGCAAAACAAGCTCAGGCAGCCATCACAGCCAGCCTCCATGCGAGCCATTTTGTGGCAAAGCCCAGAATGCCCCGGCGCCTGCTCCCTGTTTCATTACATTTGAGCAAGTGGGAGCCAGAAGGAAGGCCTTGGGAGGCCACCTTTGCCTTGTCCTGAGCCTGGGAAAGGTTTGGAATCGGAGCTGCTGGCCAGTCAAGGCCTCGTCCACTGACTGGGTCACTACATTGGGTGGGCCTCATCTGAACTGTTTGACCAGCCCCTGCCTGACCCCCCAAAGCTCACACTGTGACACTGTCACAGTGTCCGGCATTCTCTGCCCCACAGAGGCTCACGAGGAAAGGTGTGCCGTGGCCTGCTTTCTCTTACTCGACAGATTTGCCTCTGAGCGTCTCCACCAAGCAGACGGGAGAGCTGAGGATGTTGACCACACACTGGTGGGGTGAAATGGCAGTGCATTCATTATTGGGCTCGGGGCTCTGGCTCTCGTCTGACAATGGATGGAGCCATGGGATGTGGAAGAGGCTTCAGGGACTGCTCTTCTTTTCACAGAAGGCCCCCAGCCTCAGAGCCTTGGGGTGCATCATGGCTGTGTGGTCCATACTCCTGTGGTGTCTTTAGCAAGGTACTTGATATAATTTTGCAAAATCTTGCTCATTTGGGTTCCCGAAGAACCTCGCTGGAACAATTATGATGGCCCCTAGCAGAAGGTGAGCCAGTGACCGCCATGTCTGGAAAGGATGCCCAGACACATTTAATTGAAAAGTGTCCCAGTGCCCAGGGCCTGGCAGACGTAAGAGCTGTGCCGTATGGATTCATTTGATAAATGAATGGCTAATGAACTCGTTTATGGTGGTTTCTCCAATCCTTTCCATTTGATTAACCATAGAGATTATTCAGCCTAGTGACAGGAGAGAAGCTTTAGCTCAGCACAAACAGACCCTATTCCCTACTTCAAAGTAAGGAATTCTTTTGGAGAGAGTGTGTTCCAAACCAGACCACCCAGTGTGTCCGAGAGTCCCAGGAGCTGCGTGGGTTTTAAATGTTCACATCTGCTCTGGCAGCTCTAAAATAGTCCTCATATGATTTCCTCATGGTAATTCACTGAAGCGAAAGGAAGAAGGACCTAGCATACAAATTCAGTAAGCAGTCTGGTAATTGATTAAAATCAGCAGAAATCAGATCTGTCCTAGAATTTTCTGAAAGGTCAGTGAAGCCATGTGCAAGCTTATTGGAAAATTATTTCTAATGATGAAAAGTGCAGGAACCACCTTCCTAATTTTTGCACTTACGAGTCTGTGGCTTGCAAAGCCTAGACTCAAAACGGTTTTAATTTCCTGCAGCTGATGCTTCCCCAGTCTTAAATTTCTACTCAGTAAGCATGAGTCCAACAGTGGCCATGGCCGGGCCTTGTACCAGGTGCTTGGGGACATGCAATTTTATTTTTTTAAGCCTGGGCCAAAGAAGCGTTTCCTTTCCCTTTTTGGGAGAGGAGTCTCCCAAAACTTGGGGGGAAGAATCTTTTTACAGCCGACCAGCATCCCTGTGCCTCATTCCCTCCTTGCTCCCTCTTAACCTCAGAGACCTGAGATAGTAATTGATGTTGTCTGGTCTTTGCAAGTGTTTTACTTGTCAAAAGTGTTAACGCTATGTGGATGTCCAATCTTTGTTTTTATAGTTCTGACTTACTTTGCTACACACAATTTTCTCAAAGTCTTCTATCTTGTTGAAAAATGACAGCGTTGCATCCTTTCTTACGGCTGTATAATATTTCACAGTGTGTATACACCACATCTTCTTGATCTGCAATCTTTTATTAACTCAGGAAAACAAAAAAAAGTATTCATCAGCTAAAGTGTTTAACAACAGCAGGAGAGAGGCCAAGACTGATGGCTGCTTATGGGCAAAAAGCTCGAATGTGTTCATAATCCCACATGACCAGGAGCGCGGCTCTAGGTGATGCTACTTGCCAAGGCATTTAGTGAGCGGAAGGATTGCTTAACAGTAGCTATTTAGTGTGATAATGGCGTTTGATACTTTGGACACAAACACCATTGTCACACTCCACAGCTCTGCTAAGGAAAATCTACGCCCGTGAAGGTGTTAACTGCACCTCCCACCATTGGCACTGAGGGCCTCAGTGACCTGGCCAGCTCCATTCGTGACCTGAGCAGAGAAAAAAAGGGGTGGATGGGAGCATTGTGAACAATGAATACAAAGAGATAACGATGTCGGGCTTCTGGGCCTCCATGGTGATGAAGGAGTTAAGTCTCAATGCTTTCATCACGTCAGCCTGAGTTCGATCCCAGCCCGGAGCTGACACACATGGCACAGCAGACCTTTCCTGACCCACCCGCTGCTCCCCTCAGCAATGTGTCTCAGAGGATCTTCCTGTACTGCTCTTATTAAAAGTGATCTCTAACTGACACAAGAGCTCCTGCCCACAAAGGAGTGTGAGAGAAACAAAGCACTTTTCCTAAGCTTTCATTTCCTTCAAAGGCTGGAAAGGGGAGGGTGGCGGCTGTTATTTCTTCCCTAGGATAGCCAAATTAACGTTTAGACAGGGCCTGGCTTTGGCCAAGAAACTGGCTGTTTCTTACCAGCTGAAAATGAGCCCTGCTGCACATGCGGACAGGGAAACCAGCCTCAACTGTTCAATGGTTAGCACACGAGGAAAAGCACTCGGCTCCTGGTTGGAGTCTTGAAGCCTGCCGTTTTCCTTTCTACTTTTACTCTGTCAGTTTGCTTATCTTCCTGGAAAGGGACTGACTTCCTTTGGTTCCTCTCTGGTTCCTGCCCCACTTGTTTATGGGGTCTGGTCAGGGGCAGGGAGCAGGAGAGCGGCCCTCTGTCCACTGTTAGACCTGCTGTCCCCAGATGGGCTTCTCACCTGGCGGTTTTGCCTGCACTCACACTGAATGTAAGTCCAGGGGCCCCACCGGCCCCAGTCAACACCCAACCCTGAGCCCTCTGGGGTGGGCCTAGGGGGTGCCCCAGGCAAGGTATTCTTTGAGCTGCCCTTCCCTGGGGCCCCTCTGAGAAGTCAGCCAGCTTTGTGTTTGTCATTGTCCCAGCCTGTGGTCACTCAGGGATTTTGCAACTATGAGTGGGTTCCCAAAATCTCTTAGCTCAGTTGGGAAGAACCAACAGAGTTTTCAGTTCACTGGTTTAAAATGTTCAGGTACGAAAGCTCGGGGAGCTCCAGATCCATGAGGCCTTGAGCCCATTTGCTTCTCGTGGTGTCTGAGCCTCCCCTACTAGTGCAGGTGTGCTGGATGTGCTTTTGGCTGTTCAGAACCTGTGGGAGACAGAAAAGAAAGGAAGAAGAAACAAGAGGAAAAGAAAGGAGGAAGTTAATGAATTATGGATAAATCTTACCAAATTCCTCTCTCCAGATAAACCTCTCTTTCTTTGGCCCAGAAATGCATCGCAAGCAAAATTGTCCTTGAATTGGTAGAAACCCTTTTCTTTTCTACAAATTTACACAAAGATTTCCCTATGTGCTTATTCACACGGTTTCGCACAGCAAGAGCTAAAGCCAGCCCTATATGCAGGAGGCTAACCCATTTGTGACATGCTCTAGTCATCTAAGTTGATGTTGTGGAAAAATGGTGTAGACTTGGAAGAAAGTTACGGTAGGTCATCAAAAGGAGTCATTACCAAACTGTACGGAGGGTGAGCCCCTTGCTATGACCAAGGTTTAATGCCTGGGGCAAAACACCGAAGGTGAGCGTAAAAGGTAACCTCAGAAAGCTGGAAGTAGCAGGTCATTTTGTCCTCTTTTTATTCATTTTGCATTCAATGCAAAGCTTTGATAGTAAGGAAAATAACTTGAATTTAAGCAATTCTTAAGCAGCTTATTTTGTGCTTTCCCTAAAAAATGTCCTGCTTGTAGACACTTCCAAAATTGGGAGGCTGACACTTTAGACTGTTCCTACTGTTACTAACAGGCTTGAAAATTAGCACTGAGTGAGGGACAGCCTCATCTCTCAGGGAATTGTTCATGAAAGAAATTATTATGCAGCACTATAATTTTATGGTATGATTGAAGCCATCAACAAACACGTATCTGTTGAGTGCTTATTATGTTCTCAGCCTTGTGACCAATTTTCAAACATTACTCTAAGGGCTATCATCTTTTATTACGTCTTTGTTTCTGCAGTAGCAATTAAATTATGTCAACTTGCATAGCAATGTAAACAAGCAAGTGGAATGTTTTCGATTTTCTCAAGTGCTCTCCAATAAAATGTCATTAATAAAAACAATGGGGAATAATTGATGCCTGCATCGACTTGGAGAGATACATTTAATAATTCATATGGTCACTTCTAAAAAAAAATTTTTAGGTCCTAGTACTCTCTAATTTAACAATGGAGTCTAAATGGTCCCAGTTAGTAACAATGCAAAGTTTATAGGCTGTTTGGGAAATAATGACACCTGCTGTTTACTGTGATAACATTAATGCTGAAGGCAAGGAGGTTGGCAGTTAATCACAGTGCCTCCGAATGCTAGCACGGCTTCCTACAGCCCAGAGAAGACCCAGAGGGATGCTCCTTGGCTTCTGTCTTCCCATTTCATCCACATAAATCTCCATCTCTCTTTGGGCCTTCTTGAGATTTCCTGAGAGTGATTGCACCATTACATTCCTTACCCCGCTGCTATGCTTTAAGCCTCAGTCTCTGCTCAGTGTTCCAGGCTCCTTTCCCTTCCCTACCCAACCTGGGCTGAACTTCTCGACAGTTCTAGTTGCTGTGGTTACATCAGAATGCAGTTTTCTCATAAAGCCCGTGATCAGACAGGCTCTGTTCCTCTTTCAAGGTTGTGGGGTTCAAAGTGGTGGGGGGTGAGGGAGCTCATTGACATAACCTAACTTTAGCCAATTCCTCAACCCCACTTTAGCCAATTCCTCAACCCCACTTCCCTGTGGGGTGTCTGAGAGCCACAAGTGCCAGGAATATCACCAAACTCCCCATTCCTTCTCAGGTCAGGTCTGGATATGAACAGCCTGTCTCTGTTGCAGTGTTTTGTTTTCTAGGGCCTGAGAATACTGTAGGGTCAACCCCAGCAGACCAAGAAAAGAATTCTTTTGGACCCTCAACTGTCACAACACACCCCATCCATCAGCACCAGATGAGATTTCTTAAAAAGCAAACACTGGAGACACTTTTTCATCATAGTGTCATTTTAAAATAGATGCATTGAAATAAATGCATCAATTTGATTCTTTTAGGTTGTTATAGTCAAGATGAAGACAAAGGAAGTCAGAATCACAAGCCCGATGCTTGTCATTTTGAAAGCACAGGGAAATTTTAAAATAGAATGTTCTCGTCTTGTCAATAGGAAGCAAAATCACATTTCTTTTCTCACTGAAATCCATCTAGAAGGGAAAATCTGGAAAACATATGCAATAATTGTCATGCTATCCTTAAGCTATGGGGAGGGGAGCCTGGGGAAATTCTCCACCCAGTTCGAAACTCATCAAGCTCTTAAAAGCAAATTGCTGAGGCTTGGGACTTCCTAGGCACCTGCTTGACTCCGGTGAGGTGACCAGCTCTTTCCAAGCAACAGCAGAGGGATAGCACAACTCAGCTGACAGGAGCCTCTCAGAAGTGGAAGGACACCTGGGAGGTTCTGCCATTGTACGTGGGGAGAAGGAGGGATTCCTGGTCAAACAAGCCTCCTAATTCCAGTTATCCTACTGGTGGAATCTAATTTGAAGGCCTCATTATTGTTAAATCAGACCCCCATGAGCGGCCTTCTCCAGTGGCACAATGGCTTAGGACGCAGCACTGCAAGCTGGCGGCAGCCACCTCAGTGCGAGTTGGATCCCCGCCTGCCCCAGAGGTGACCCACAGGGCGAGGCAGACTCCTCCTGACCCGTCCGCTGCGTCCCTCAACAGTGTACTTTGTCAATCTGCCTGTCTCTCGCTCCCTACTCTGTCTCTCACGGACCCTCTCACCGCCCCTGCACCTCTGGCCTGTACCCCAGTTCTGTAGGCATAAATAAATACTGAAAAAAAAATCAGACCCCATGAAACAGGAAATGTCTTCACACAGTCACTGTGTGGGCAGAAATGAAAAGGCCCCTTCACTTCTGGGCCCTGGCGGCCTCCCGGCTCAGACCCTTCCCCTCCTTGGGTGTGAGAAGGACATGCAGGAAACTCTCCTCTTTTCTCCAACTTTCTGAAGAAACAGAATACTCTCTCTAGACAAATTCAGATGCTGCTTCACATGTTAGGCTGCTCAGATGCTGTGTGTATTATTCGTAAACAATCAGGGTGCTATTTAACCCAATTTTCCAAAGGCAGTGGCCCCTCAAGAGGAGAGCCTGTTTCACCCAGGGGAGTTGGAGGAGAGAAACACTTACCGTGCAGTCAGCACTGGGGTCCTCTCAGCTCCGGCCCCTTCTGGCTAGCCGGGTGGGTGCCTCCACCCACCTGTTCTGCTGGCTGTGTGGTGACCCTGGGCGCGAGCTCCAGCTTCTGTGGGGTTAGGCCTTTCCTCTCTCCCTTTATGGGATCCAGGGTCTAAAGTAAACAGTTCTTTCTCTTTCTGATAAGTCACATTAAATTATCGATTTGGAGGGAGGGAGGGCACGACCTTAGTCCACTAAGTCATCCTCACCTTTGGTCCAGCACACTAAGCAAGACTGGAAAGCCCAGCGCCCCCCTCTGCTGGGGGTGGGGCGACAGTAGACAGAGTAGAGGCTGCTGCTGCCCCTCAGAAACCTCAGGTTTGAATTCCTTTAACTCTTTCCTCACAGAAAGACATGGTCCCTGCCTCAGAGGTCTGGACCCCAAAACATCACTTGATCATAAAGCCTGGTCAATCTCTCCTTGGCTCATGCTACTCAGGGCTCTTGACCAATATTTGCAAGCCAATCTCATTCTCTTCTTGATCTGATTGTTTCTGACGTAGGTACAAAGCTATTTATTTAATGATTGATATTTATCAAGCTCCTCCTTATCTGTAAACTGCTAGTGCAATGCTGAGGAGCCAGAAGCCATTTGCAATCAGGTAGGAAAGGCAGGTACATGTTAAAACAATAGCAAGGACCCTTGGAGGCCATCCTCAGCCCTCAGGGTGGCCTGTGACCTGCGATTATTTTGAATGGTTCTGGTCCTTTCCTGCACAGACCACATTGTCGTGGTCTCTAAAGCTTTGAAAGGAACTTGGTTCATTCTCTAGTGCTAAGTGTGATCTCAGCGAGGTTGGTTACCTGGGTCAGAGCTCACCATGGTCTGAAAAGATGGACAGACTTAACTGGCAGGTATTGTTATTCAACCCTATATTTTTGTTACCCTATTTCTTCCTAGGTGAAAGTGGAAAGCAAAATGGACTGTGACTTTTTCTTTTCCTTTTCTAAGCACTCCTATCAAGAAATGAGCCCCAAAGCGCTGCTACTCTTTGGTCCTGCTACTGCTCTGTTGAGCCTGGCTGTGGGAGACCCCACCCCTTCGAACCTCAGGCCACCAGATGTCGTCCTGTAAGCTGGCCCTGAAAGACAGCGTCTCCCAGGGGACCTAGGAACTGGCAGTGGCCTCATTTAGATGGTAAAAGCCCAAATGTTCTTCCCGCAAGGAGAAACTGCCCCCATTTCCCCCTGGAACACAGAGGACCCGTTTCTGCCGCTCCGTGGAGAAGCCAGTGATTTTCGGCCCCCTTGCCAACACTGTTTGTGGTCACTTGCTCTGTACTTTTAGGTTGCCTCTCTGGCTACAGGAATCATATTTCTTTTCAGAATTACTGCTGGTTCTTCTCTTCAGGTGCTACAAACTCCCCAGAGCCCCCCACGTAAGTAGTCTCTGAAAGGGTGGGTCAAATCTGCCAGGCCCAGGCCTCAGCACGTGAGCACTGGGTCATGTTCAGCAGCTTTTCTCAGTTATGAAAATCAATACTCTTTTCCTGCTTTTTGGTTTTCTCTTTGTTCAAAGACCGTCATGAAAACAACTGTTCAACTTTCAGGTGATTTCCTTTAAATTCCCAGTGAAAATCTGGGCCTATTTATAATCTTGAACAAACTTCTTCTAGCAACTCAAACATCATTCTCTCTGCAACCTTTAAAATGGATTTTTTTTAAGAAAAACAAACATTCTTTTAAGATAAGAGAGATTTAAGTCTCACAAGGCTGAAGTTGAGCTAGGAGAGTCTGAATCCTTGCTGTTTGTACTCAGATAGCAGCTCCAGGATTATAAGGGTTACCAACCAGGGAAAACCAAAATCAGGTGAATTTCCACACTGCAGCTGGAAGCAGTCTCCTCATCTGCGGGTGGTGAATGGTGCTTTTCTCCTTCTCTGTCCTGAGCTGCAGACCTTTTGAAAACGGAAGAAAGTGATCCCTTCCTAGGAAGGATGTTTCTTTAGCCAAGAGGAGGGAGATAGACATTTCAGGAACTGGAACTCCTCAGTCTCATTTGAGATAGATACGTTTTTTCAATCTTTGCCTTTGGACAAGATGCTTTATATTTCTGAGATGTTAGTTTCCTCCCTGGGTAGCAAGCTGGGATGGCTTTGCTGTTTGCTCTGATGCCTTAGGTGAAACAACAGAGGAATTCATTTTGATTAAAGAACAGAGAAAAGCAAAGATGGATCTAGAGAAACCATAAAAGTCATGAGCTGTTTCAATAAGTTGCTTATCTATTGAATTAGAAAAATTAAAAAAAAAGACCAAAGTCGTTGAATTTCTAGTGGGAGGGCAAGGGCCAGCCCGCAGAGTCTCAGAGGCTACAGAGAGAATCAAATCACTTTCAAAACAACATCACAACCAGGACCCGAGTGAGCACACCGTTGACAGGAGTCCGGGCTTGTCACTGTGTCACACGCGGGTCACCTTCTCCTACTAAAGGCCTGATTCTTAGCCCTGGAGGCAGACTGAGAACACAGCCTGGGGCAGGGGCCTTCCTGTGGGGATAAAAGGGACATGACCCCCAGGGTCCACTCCCTAGAGCAATCCATAACCCATCGCAGACAGCAGGTTTTCCCCAAACACGGGCTCATTTCTCTGGAGCAAAAGAATATTTTATTTAACCTGAGTGCCATTATCAGAGCAAAATTAACAGTAATTCCCTAAAAGTGTGGCCCATTTTCAAATTTACCAGTTATCTCCAAAATCTCTCTTAGAGCTTTTTTCCCTTAAAAACAAAAACAAAAACAAAAATAGGCCCACCCTGGTGGCGCAGCGGGTT
>NW_004567117.1:37786815-37808795 GCF_000260355.1 Condylura cristata | reverse complement strand
AAACAAACTACGAACCAGTCAAGACTTACTTCATAATAGGTTTTTCTTTTCCTCGTTGTTTAAAGGAGAAAGTTAATTCAGTTGCTCTCTGGCACTTGGTCAAAATTTGCGTTTCCATCATAGCCCCCCAGCCCTAGGCCTCTGGGTCTCCTAATGAATGAAAGCCTGGAATGCAGGTTTCAGCCTTCTGCTCAAGGTGGGCTCCCCCTCCTAAAGACCACAAACACTCTGAGAGCAGATCCTCCTTAAACACCAAACTAGAGTCTCCAGTGAGTTCTCAGTCACTCACTCAAGCGGGGCGTGTGGAAAACCATGATGTCGAAGCACTGTTCCAGATACCTGGTAAACAGCAGCAAATCAACAACCCAACAAACAAACCAGACTAAAATGCCTCTGTGGGGCTTAGGAGCAGGTCATCAATATGAAAATAAAGAGAAAGGAGTGGTGAGTTTGAGGGGAGATAATGTGACAAGTGGGGTGTAGGCAGAGAGCAGAAGGCGCCTAAAAAGTGAACTGTGGGGGTTGGGGGCCGGGTGGGCGGAGCATTTTCAGGTAGAGGCACCTGCCAGCTCAGGTGTGTGTCTAAAGAACCCAAGGCCCAGGGTGGTCGGGGTGGTGGGGGAGGGGGAGCTAAGGGCCCTGCCTGCCGCTAATCCCAGTGCCCAGGCTTGACTAACTCTCCACCGTCCGTGCAAAGAGAGTTCATCTGAACACTTCATTTGAGTTGGGGTTGTTTTCAGTAAAAAGATGAATGGTGACAACTCATTAGGAATTAGTTCTCCAAGATCTTATCACAATTAATTGAGTCTAAGCAGTTGAGTTAAATTTGCCAACCCATGGCCCGCCCCGGTGGCACAGCGGGTTAAAGCACACATTAAGACATTAGGAAGCTAAAGCCGCTTCAGCATGAGCTTGATCCCTGCCCCGGAGGAGACCACGTGGCGCGGCAGACCTCTCCTGACCACACTGCTCCCCTCAGCAGTGGACTTCCTCAATCTGCCTGTTCTGCTCCCCACTCTGCCTCTGGTGAAGCCTCTCACCGCCCCTGCACCTCTGGCCTGTTCCCCAGTTCTGTATGCACAAATAAATAAATCTTAAAAAAAAGAAAAAAGACAAAAAATTGCTAACCCTTACGTTCAGCTGTGGACTTCCCAGACGATGGGAAGGATTCAAAAAGGCTCAGACTCCGCATGGCTCACGGCCGTCGCCAGCATAAGCACTCAGCAGGAGTGACCATTGCTATTCCGGGTGGGTACTACAGAGAGGACCTGACAGGAGAGACACTCTGGGCCTGGGGTGTGACATGGGTCCTCGTCATGGAGGGCTGGCTCCTTCGTGGCTGCTGCCTTCCGTGCCGTCAAGGAAGCGGGTTCTGTTGCTGCAGATTCCATTTCTCGCTGTGGGAGAAAGACCAGTAGGTCAGAGGCTTGGGACCAGCCCACAGTGCAAAACTGGACCCTGGTCTGAGGACCCAAGTCTCCCAAGTGAGCAGGGCAGGCTTCAGGTATCAGGTCCAATGCCAGTCAAAGTGGCACTGTACCCACTCAGGGGAACCCT
Source organism: Condylura cristata (assembly GCF_000260355.1). Classification (NCBI taxonomy): domain Eukaryota; kingdom Metazoa; phylum Chordata; class Mammalia; order Eulipotyphla; family Talpidae; genus Condylura; species Condylura cristata. Next base: position 37,807,238 of record NW_004567117.1, on the reverse strand, counting down.
CTCTCCTATTTTCATTCCTCCTCCTGTTGCTCACATAGCTGCTTTGGCTCAAGGCGGACAGCTGGCGAGTTCCTGGTCCCTCTGGGGCTTTCTCAACCTTGCCCACCCTTTGCTTGAACTGCCAGAGCCCATTCTGGGCAGGTCACAAGTCACCCGAGAACATGGCAGCCGCAGTGCCCTGTGGCCGGGCTGGGCTCTCCCCAGCTCTGCCCCAGGCTCCTCTGCTCCTGTTCGCTGGCCCAAGAACCAGTTAGTTGTCTTCAGTTGCTTTATTGGGCCTGAGGTCAGCAATCCTTCGGCACATTTCTTAACGACAGATTCTAACACGGCTGCCTCTACTTGTGTTTTCCTTTCTTGGGGTCTGTAAAGTTCTTGGTTATTTGTTACTTTGCAAGGAAACATGAAACTGTGATGGTTTCTCAAAAGAAACCAAAAGAAGCCAAAAAGAAAAATGTTAACACTAAAATCAAATTTAGGGCCTGCCCTGGCTGCACAAGGGGTTAAAGCACAGCACTATGAAGTTGTCTGCGGCCACTGCAGCATGGGTTCGATCCCCGGCCAGGGAGTGACCCACATGGCGCAGCAGACCTCTCCAGTCCCACCCACTGCTCTCCTCAGCAGTGGATTTCAGTAGATCTGCCTGCTCTTCTCCCTACTCTCTCTCTAGTGAATCCTCTTATCCTTTCACCCCAGCACCACTAACCTACACTCATCTTTTATATGCATAAAGAAAATAAATCTTTTCTAAAAATCAAATTTAGTTCCTTCTACCTTGTTTCATACTCATACATAGCAAGTAACTTTTTGTTTCAATACTGAGTCATACTATAATCTTGGAGGATATTTAAAATACCAACATAGGGGGGCTCTTTCTGGTGGTGCAATGGTTAGGGCACTGTACTATGAAGCTCTCAGAAGCCACTGCAGCATGAGTTCAATCCCTAGCCAGGGAGCTGACACACATGGCGCGGCAGACCTCTCCTGACCTGCCCACTGCTCCCCTCAGCAGTGTACTTCCTCAGTTGGCCTGTTCTGCTCACCCACCATGCATCTGGCCTGTACCCCAGTTCTGTAAGCATAAATAAATAAATCTTTAAAAAAATTAATAACATAGGTTATACAAGCAATGTAGATAATTCAGTTGAGGTGACACCATGACCAGCAATGACAATTACATCATGTCTATCATTAGCCAGCAACAAAATTATGTTAAAGGAACTCCATTTTCAAAGATGTTAAAAGACGAAAGGGGAGGTCTGCTTTAATCATGAAAATGCAATTGTTTTGCAAAAATATAAGAATTTAACAACCTGTATTTTTCATTCAATATGTCTCAACATATTTTCATGTCATGGACTATCTGCCAACATATCAAAAATAACTTTGGATTCCTCTTGATTTCACTGTGTTCCATGGGTTGAGTTTATTATTCACCCAAGCCCTATTTTGAAATAAGTTGGGTGCTTCCACTTACCAGAATTATTAGCAATGATGCAAAGACCCTCTTTACAGATAAATAATTGCACGCCTTTCCTTTTTTGTAAAAGATGTTCATACATACTGTGCCATTAACCTTTTCATACATATTGTGTCATTAACACCATGAAAAATAGGCAAAAGTATTTCTTGCTTATGAAATCTGCAGTGTTACAAGTTGACCTTTCCGATTTCTATATTGGGAAGTCGCTGCTACTACTCAGCTAATACCTTCTCAGATCAAGAATATTACAAGTTTTGCTCTATCTTTCCTCAAGTACAATTGCCAAATAAAATACATTAAGTAAAATACAGGTAACTCAGTTAACCTTTAATTCAAAAGAAATTCATTTTCTTGTGCCAGTGTCTTTCAGGCAGTATCTGGGGTATAATTATATTAAAAATCACTCATTGTTTATGTTATGCATTGTTTATTTAAAGTTAACGAGTAGACTCATTTTTGCACTGTAACTCTGCCTCATATGTATCTCAACAGTCTGCTTTGTTTCCCTGTATTCTTCACGTATGCGAAATCTTCCAATATTTGTCCTTATCTTTTGGGGTTAATTTGCTTTGGATAAAACCTCTCAAGAGTCTGCCAGACCATTTGCTCCTAACATGCTGACATGGCTTAGGCTTTTTAGAGATTGAAAGTTGTCTTCCTCAGACTTTCTTCATTCCTTGAGCAGATGATTATTTTATTTATGTTTTTCTCCACCACCATCGCTTATATCCTTCTTCCTTCCCCCACACTTAACCTCCTAACCCAGCTCAATTAAAATGTTCCCTAGTTTATAATTATTTTGCTTTATCAGTTCATCTGCTTTGCTTCCTTGTATTCTTCACATATGCGAAATCATCCAATATTTATCTTTTTGGTTAATTTGCTTTGGATAAACCCCTCAAGTTCCTTCCATCTTGCTCACAGATAGTAGCATTTCATCTTTCTTTACAACTAAATTGTGTTCCACGTGTGGACAGACTACCCTGACCGAGCGGGTGCACATCCCAGCCATTGTAAATAATGCCACAAGAAACACAGTTGGGCATCTGAGTTGATTTCCTTCTCCTCAAATAGAAGCCCCAATGTGGAATTGCTGCATCCCATAGCATTCCCATGTTGCAGATGACTATTTTGATAAAAGAGTTGCATTTAATCCTAGTTCTTCACTGCATAAGAAGCCATTGCCCTAGGTAGTGCAGCAAACACTGGGGAAGCAGGATCAACTCCGAATCCAGAGACTCTCACAGTGCAGCCAAGCCCTTCCCAACTCGGACTCATCCATATGGAGCCTCCATTGCCTACGAGCAAAAATCGGGAACAAAGTCACGACTCCACTCAGTATTGCTATGTAACATAGCGGTGGGCCAATTTACATGAAAAGTTTTATAAACTGTAAAACCTCAAATATACAAGCTAAAAATCATGGGCAAGAGCCCCACGATGGAGCCTCCCTGGTGGCACAGGGGTTAAAGACACAGCACTATCAAGCTATCGCCAGCTACTGCAGCACAAGTTCGCTCCCCAGCCAGGGAGCTGACCCACATGGTGCGGCAGACCTCTCCTGTCTTCCCACACTGCTCCCCTCAGCATGTGTGTCAGTAGATCGGCCTGTTCTGCTCCCCACAATGTCGCTGGTGAATGCTTCTACCCCTGTGCCTCCTGGCCTGTACCCCAGTTCTTAGTGTGCATAAATAAATAAAGCTTAAAAAGAAAAAGAGAGTCCCACGATGCCTGAACTATTGACACTGAATCCACCCAGGTTCCCGCAGCTACAGTATCCCCCTGTGGCGCCTGCCCTGGCCTGTGCATCAGAACACCCTAGGGCGGCTCCACCCAACGTGCTCCAGGTGGAAAGCTGGGCAGCCGCTGCCGGACCTGACAAGGCTCCTTCCAGCGGACCCCAAGGCTCCTTCCAGTGGACCTTCCAGTGAGACTGGAACTATGGGTAGGGGGTGGGAGGATGATTTACCTGATGGACGGACTCATCCTCCCTAAGCCCCAAATACCACAATCATATTCTCAGTCTGAGCCACCCTTTTCTCTTGGTTCTCCTATTAATAATAAGGCCAGGATGTTTCCCCTGGAGCAGCATGTCCATGCCTGGTCTTGACTGGTGCGGCGTTGCTGATGCAACAGAAGGCCAAGGGTAAGTGGGAAGTCATTTCTCCAAAAACATTCCAGTCTCTTCTCTTATTTAAGGATAGGGTTTTAATTAGATCTGAGTTTTATGGGCTAGCTTCTCCAACCCAGGTCGCGTAAAGGGCATTAGAACGTAATCAGAAACCCAGACAGTGTTTGGAGCTAGGAAGAAAATCAATGGACTTTACCTCCTGTGTATTGGCTTTTTTGCTTGACTGTGTGAGGAGGGAGAATCCCATGCAGGGCTGTGAGCATGATGTTAACGCAGTGCTGTTTCAAGGGGGCTGGAGAGAGGGGTGCCAGGTTTAATCCCTCAGACAGTCACAGCAACTGTCTAGTCCTTTAAAACTGAAAAAAAAATTCATAATAATTTGAGCCAGGTAATGCATTCAAACAGCACACAGAGACTGGAATTAAGCTTTCTAAGAGACCACTAAAATAATAGAGTTGAAACAGAAAAAGAAACCAGCAAAAATCTTATCCACACTGAACATAGTTCCATCCTTCCATTTATAGAACATTCATACAAATCAATACTGAATAGCTCAAGATAGAAAAAGATAGATATGTAGTCCCTGTCCTCATTCAATAAATACTCTGGTGGGAGATAGATCCCTGAAAATAGGCAATTTGACTGTGGGAAAATAGTAGGGGCAACATCGCTGGACTCTTGAGGACCCAAGAGGACTTCCTGGAGGAAGTGGTGTTTCAGGCAAGACAATAAAGATGATTAGGAGGTAGCTATTGAAAGGAGCAGGAGGCTGTGTTCTCAGAGGAGAAGGCCAGATGCCAGAGGCCTGAGATGAGAGTGTGGCATGGAAACTGGAGACAGTGGGACCAGGGGAAGGGCCCTGCATGGGGTCAGGAAGGTGAGCTGCGGGAGCCCAGACTCTGCCAGGAAGGCCAGCTGCAGTTTAGACTTTACCCTGGGACCGGTGAGACTCTCTGGAATGTTTCAGTGGGGGAGGGTCACTCTGGCCATGGGGGTGGGTCGCAGAGGGGGTGGGAGGTAAGGCTGGAAGAGGCAGTGTTGGAAAGAGGGGTGCTGAGAAGGAAGGACTTCACTGGAGTTGTCCTTGGGTGTGGAGAAGTGAGAGGGACCAAAAGCCTTGGTTTTTGGGTTGGGTGCTGGGTGGGTGCTGGGCTGGCCAATGCATTTTGAGGAGTGATCATCAAAGCATCCCTTCCGGACACTGGTAGTATTTTGTTTCGCTTTGAAACGGGCATAGTATTTCCTATTTTGTAAGCAATTCTCATGTCAGAAAATGAGGAACTATATAATAAAGAAAGTAAAAGCAATCCCAGTCGTTTATACACTTCCCAGTTACAATGGCGATGGTGGCATATTTCCTTCTAGTCTCTTCCATTTTATACGAAAAGCCTGTATTTTTATGAAAACTTATCAATGCATATACATCACAAGTTGCAATAAAATGTATCAATATATACTTACAACCAGGGAGCCTGATCTTGTCCGCTTCAAGGTTAATATAACTTTTCAGTGTTTTTTATTTGATAGACAATAATAGTTTATTTTAACTTGTATTTCTTTGATTACTGTTAAAGTTGTCCTTTTAATAAACATTTACCAGACAGTTGCATTTCTTACTTGAATTAACTGTCTATGTTTGTCCACTTACTGAATAGAACTCTTTATCCTAATTGATTTTCACAAACTCTTTATATATTAAGGATATGAACACAGCTGGTCCTTGAATAACACTGGTTCCTTCAGCATAATTTTAACTTTGAGGAAGAAAAGCAATTAATCCCCAGCCAGGGCCCTGTCTGTCTGGCACTGGCAGTTTCTCCCTTGTCTAAGTAGGTTTACTCCAGAGTCTCCTCCCACCTCCCAAACATGTGTTCTTTGAAGTTCATTGAGCAAAAACATCTCTCCCCACCATAAAAAATTTTCCCTATACCTCTGTGTTGCTTTCTTATAGTTGCAGTTTTGGTTTTGGGCCCGTTAAAAATGAATCCAGCTTTCTCCCACTTGCCTGTTTGCTTTAGAGTTATCTCAGCTTCTATTCTGATGCCAGTGGTGCAAGACAGCCCAGTGGGAAAAGCACTTGTCTGTTCAACAGATGGTGAACATTGGGGACCGACCTGCCAAAGGGCTCGTACAGAAATTGGCTAAAAACATGGATCAGGGACCTAATGTAATAGCAAAAGTAGGCAGCTCAGAAGAAAGCATAGGCGTAACCGGATTGGGCTAAGCTTCTTTGCTATCACACCAGTGCACAGGCAACAAGAAAAATAAAGGTGTTGGACTTCATCAAAACTGAAAACTGTGCTTCAGAGCACACCACCAAGAAAGTGAAAATTGGGCTGGTGGCCTAGGAGTTAAGTCTCAGCCCTGTCATTACTATGGTCTGAGTTCGATCCCCAGCCACGGACGTGACCCACAGGGCACAGCAGACCTCTCCTGACCCGGCCGCTGCTCCCCTCAGCAGTGTACTTAGTCAATCTGCCTTCCTTCCCCCTGCTCTGTCTCTGGTGAAGCCTCTCATCCCCTGTACCTCTGGCCTATGCCCCAGTTCTTCTACACAAAAATTAAAAAAAAAAAAAAAGTATAATTGTAACCCACCGGATAATAATCAAAATACTTACAAGTCGCATATCTAACCAAGGATAGGTGTCCAAAAGAATGTTGCAACTCAACACTAAAAAGAAAAATAGCCCAATTTGAAAAGAAGCAAAGGATTTGAATAGCTATTTTTCAAGAGAAGACACATGAATGGACAATAAACCCATGAAAATGCACTCAGCATTATTGGTGTTAAGATCTGGACCTCTACCCTCCAGTCTGGATGACAGGAGACATCCAGGGCACCCTTCTCTGGCAGGTCCCCAGGGACAGAGGACCTGTGGAGCTTGAACACCAGCCCCTTGAAATCTACACCCACCACCTACTCAGAGACCACCAGGATCCCCAGGGGACCCGTCCTCCCAGGAGCACCGACAGGCAGCCCTGGAACTGACAAGCCACCAGCTCGCAGGAGGACACTGCCCACATTCAGAGGGCGGAGAAGAAGCTGTTATGGCAACTTCCAAAGAAATCAGACGGCACTCTGAGAGGTGGAGGGAGAGAGACTCATTTATCACACCAGTGGGCTCAGTCCCGAAAGACTGCACCCCGAATTACAGGCATGGTGAGTATCAGGAAACTGTCATCCCATCCATCAGAGCATGAGCTGTCTTCATTGTTTGGGGTCAAGGTAGCCATAGCTGCTACTGCAGGGACTTTCTGCCCCAGCAAACAGCAGAATCCAAACCACGGACTCCTCCGAGCAGCAGGCCTGGGAAAGCCCAGAATCTCTGCAGCAGACTTGGAAACTTGCCTGTTTTGACATCCCTACCGAGGGCTAGGGCATGTCAGCGTAAGGACCCGTAGGAAGCAGTAGGGAAGGAGGTTAAGGGCTCATCCTGTCTAACTAACATTTGGAGCTGTCGTGCCCAGAGGGACTCCTGCGATGATTTTTCCAAGCCCAAAGTCTACCCTGGAGTTGGTTGATAGACTTGTGAAGCCCTGTGTGTTGGCACAGAAACCAGTCTTTATTCATTCATTCACCCCGCTCACACTGGGTGGCCGTGAGCAGGTCGGGCTCCCCGCTTCCGAGAGCCACCGCTGCTCAAAGGCCTCTTCCCTCGGGCCCTGGGGTGGAGGAGTGGAGGTGGCGGTTTGGATCACCTCAGAGGCGGGCATTACAGGTTGCTGCACCTGAGTTAAGCACAGGAGCTGTAAAATTCGCCTGAGTTGGCGAGAAGAACAGCAGAGGGACATTCCACACCGGACTGCAGGGAGCTGGCACTGGAGCCAAAGCAGCTTTGTGTTTGCTCTCTGTGGGCCGAGGCGTCTCAACGCCTCCCACCTGCCTCGCATGCCACTGTGAGAGTGGGGTGTAACTTGTTTGCACAGTTCCCGAGGTTTGATCGGTTTTTCCAGGCATTTTGCTGCATCGATCGCCCGCCACATGTCTGCTCTGAGTCGTTGGGGGTAAATTCTTTAGAGCTCTCAACAGTCCCGGGTTCCTGAAGACTCTTATCCTGTCAGAGCTCAAGCCCTTTTGGCAGTGAGAAGCCGCCTGCCCTACTAGACTGGACTGACCTTGGCTTGTCCGTGCAGGGGCTGGGGGACATTCCTTTGCTGCGTTCTAGAAGGCGGGGGAAGGCTAGTTTCTCCAACATGGCCTTTCTCTTGTCCCTTCAGGGACTTCTTCCCTTAGCATCTTGGGACCAAAAATGCTCCCATCAGCTCCCCTGGAGGTCACATTCTAGCTCCCCAGCTCAGGCTGCTTTGCGGCTCCACCACAGCAAGTGATGGGCAGGGAAGAAACACTGAGAAGGACCAGGGCTGTGAATTCCCTGATCTGTGCCCAATGACACCATCTGTGAAGCCACAGCAGAGCCAAATTCACTGTAAGATCCTACAAAGAAACCTGAGGTCCATTTACGAGAAGCAAAGAGAAGTGCTGTGTTTTCAGAACCCGGAGAACCATGCTCTGCCTGGGCCAGGACAGCAGGCGCCCGCTGCCCGCTACTGACCCTCCTGCCGGCGAGGGCAGGCGCCCCACGGGCCTTCTCATCCAAACGCTTGAGTCTTGTGGCTGCTGCTCATAGCCAGGGGTCAAGGAAGTGGTCTCCAGGCCCCTGGAGGCCGCCTGGACCCCCAGCTCCCCTGTGCTTATTATCACCTGGAAGCCACACACCCAACAGCAGAGGCAAAACCCAGCTTGCAGCCATGTGCGGAATGACTGTTTAGTAGAAGCAGATGTGGTGCTCGAGTATATTTAGCTCTGTTGTCTGTGCGTGAGTCACCCCGGGCCAGACTGCATTCAGGGGACAGCGTGCATCTCACCAGCCATTCCTGAGCTCATTTATGTGGTGTCTTTGGCTCTCGGGAGCCTCTGAGAGATTTCCTGGGTCCACTCAACAGGAAGCTGCTGGGCCCTCTGTGAGCTCCTGACTGGGCCCCTTGAGGGTAAAGAAGTTCCCACTGAAGAGCCTCCTCCTGCTCAGGGTGTCTTCATTCCGGCTGCTGCCAGTTGGCCGGCCTGTGCGTTTCCTTGAGAGCTGCTTGCAGTGGGAAGCCTTTTCTTTTTTAATTTTTGTGACTCAGGCCCTGGAGGCTTTTGCTGCGAGGCTGCAGAAGCTTTTCCATGCAGGTGACAATTGTGCATGGCAACGCCCCTCTTCCCTCTGCAGCCTCCGAGGAGCCCAGTATGGTGGAATGGAAGTCTGTGACCCGCCGCACCCCCCCCACCTGCACCTCAGCCCTGTGTCCCCATGTCAACTGAGTAATTAGCTTGGGGAGATTTTTTTTTTTTAAGTTATTTATGTATACAGAACTGGGGTACAGGCCAGAGGTGCAGGGGCTGTGAGAGGCTTCACCAGAGAGAGAGTGGGGAGCAGAACAGTCCGACTGACGAAGTACACTGCTGAGGGGAGCAGTGGGCAGGTCAGGAGAGGTCTGCTGCGCCTTGCGGGTCACCTCCCTGGCTGAACTCGTGCTGCAGTGGCTTCAGAGAGCTTCATAATGCGGTGCTTTAACCCATTGTGCCACTAGGGAGAGCCCCCTCCCTCTCTATTTTTAAACTCTGAGTAGCTGGTTGCTATGCTTCCCCCTGGAGCGGGGTTCGGCCATTTTTCTCGCTGTATATGTGATTTCAGGCCTTTCTGAACTTGGCTGGGGCTGGAGAGCAGTTGTCCATGAGTGAGAGTCCAGGCGTCAAGAAGAGACTGGTGCTGATTTGCTCACCATGACACGCAGCCAGTGAGTGGTGTGTGGCCACCCCAGGCTGGGCAGGGTCACGGCTGACTCGGGCAAATAGAAGAGGAATCTTGAGGCTGCATCCGACATGCCTTTGTGCTGAAGCAGGGGGCTCGACACACAGACACCCCGCAGGCAGCCAAGCAAGCAGGCAGCGGCCTCCCCGCCCCCACGGTCTCTGGCCCCCCGCTTCTTGGCCCAGGAATCCATAATTACAGGTGCACATGCCCATTGCTTGTGCTCCTACGTGTTTTTTTGCAATAACGTGGCATCGCCTGTGGTAGTGAGACCTGGGAAGGAAAGAGTTGTAGGTGGGGGCTGCGGAGGCTGGTGGTAGGTTGGGGAGAAGGAGCCTGAGAAACTCCACGTCCCTTATGAAGGGGAAGAAGCAGAATGTTCGAAAACATTCTCTGATGCCCTTGGTAATTCCAGGGTGGGGCGTGCAGGGAGGGGATCGCATAGGCCTGGAACGTTTTCTTTCGGATGTGACCGTAGTCATCTGAGAGCAACATGGAAACCAAAGCCAACTTCAGATGCATCAAGTCAAACTGGCTTCTCTGACCTACCTCCATCCACATTGCCCAACTCTCTCCAAAGGGCTGAAAGGCTGTTTATGTGGAGATGAAGAAAAACTCTCTGTTGACTATTTCCAAACTCTGCCTTTTGGAATTGACACAAGGAAAGGACACACAGCTCTCCAGGCCTGACCATCCGGTCAGCTGGCTCCAGCTGCCTGTCCCCGCTCCATCTCCTCAAACAGAAGCTATTGAAACAGGTATCAGCAACACAGATAAAGTCGAGCAACATGGGCTTTGAACCCTAAGACCAACAGGCTTATCACAAACTGGCCAGCTCCTCTGTGGTTTTCAGACCCTAGGGGTGAAAGACCAAAACTCCCTCCATTCCTGAGGCCCCTGGGGTGGGGGCAGGGGTGTGAGCTGCACCCCCAGGGAATACAAGTGGGATGCAGGGGGCCAAAGCACCCATTTGTTGCAGCTGCAGGTGGAGGGCAAAGTGTAGCTTGGGGCAGCACCCCCATCACTGCCTGGGCAGCCGTTTGGTTAAAAGCACAGACCCAGAAACCAGGTCACCTGGCCTATATCTAACAAGCCCCGTGACCTGGCGTTTTTCAATGCTCTCTGTACCTTGAATTCCCCAACTAGGAAGTGGGAATAATGATGTACCTACCTAGCGTAATTGTTCAAGGGATTAAGTATGTTCATGTTTCAAAGGCAGCTGGAAACATCGCTGGCATAAAGGATGTTTCAAATACATCAGTGGTTCAGCATAAACAGGATTCTCCTGGAGCATTCTCTCCAGTGGCGTCTTTCCCCAAGATGCTTTAGTGAGGGCCTGGGCTTCACCACACACCCGGGTGAATCTGATGTAGGTGGTCAGCACGGTCCGGTCCCCACTCTCCCTGCACCTCCTGACTGGCCAGTGGCCACTTCCCTTCAGACTGACCCTGGCTGCCCGGGGGCTGCTGGAGTCTTTGCAAATGGCTTCTCTGGCTTGTTGTGAAGAATTCTCCCTCTTCGCAATCAGTTAGTTCTTGGTCAGTTTCAGCCACAAGTGACATCTCCAGGAAAAGTTCTTTCTTTAAAAAGTCAACTCAGTTCTTCAAAGGAGAATTGGAAGGATAGACACATTTTTTTCAGGAATGTTACATATACACTCATAGCAGGCTGCTCAGAACCAGCCTACAGAGCAATGAAATGCATCCTCTGCCGCCATCTTTTCTGTTGGATGGGAATCAATTCTGTCTCTAACAGAAAAATAAAGGTGCATTTGTATTATTCCTGACGGGAACCATTTCATTACTTTTAGTGTTCTGCAGTTTAATTTCTGTCTCTATGGAGTCTCAAAATGGCCTTGTTCATAGAGACAAAGGAGTGCACTGAGCCCCTGGGATTCCTGGAGCGCTCAGCAGGTGACACCCAGCATTTCCCTGCAAAGCCACCCGGTCGTGTCTTCTGCCCTTTCCCAGTGGGGAGCAGCTTTCAGGAAGCTTTTACCTGACGTGTTGACCGTGTCAGGCCTCTGGGCACAGGCACAGCCCTTATTTGCCACTTCCACAAAAGACATTTTTTATAAATGTGAAGCAATCTCATTTCATGCGAACACCTCATCGGATGGCAAACCCTGACCTGAACTGCCACGAGGCTATTTATAGTCTTTATTTACTCTACTAAGTGCGAGTTTTCATATCTCTGCTATGAGCTTGATGTCAGGGCACTGCAGTCGCGGCTCTGGCCGCTGCCTGATGTGTGGGTTGTATAACCGCTCTTTCTAAAGTGCAAAAAAGAAAAAGTAAATAAATCTGCATTCCAGAATACACCAGCCCCAGAGTTTTGAATCGTGGATCGGTAGTGCATTTTTGCTCTGATTATTGTTTCTCTCCTCAGTGTCACCACTACATGAAAATCCTCAGGGCAAAGATGCTGATTTCATTTTGCATCTAGCACGATGCTTGGGGCAAATAATGATTGACTAGTGTTTCCTGAGTGAATGCCTACTTTGCATAGAGGAAGCTGTCCCTGTCCTCATGAGTCCTATAACTTCCCTGACATGCCATGACATTTGTGCTAGGGTCTATAAAATTAATTTCACATGATTATTTGGTTCCTCCTCTGGGGATCAGGCCTGCATTTTGGGCAGGCTGTCCCCAAGTTGGGGTGAAGAGAGTCTGGGAAGACTGTTTCAAACAACTAAACCATTCCATTTTGAAAAAGCACTTGTCAGGGGACCTTGGAATGTCTTGAATAGAAAATTTGAAGATTAGAAGAATGAGTTGAAGACGTCTTTCTGAGACGCTCTTTTCCCAAGATAGAGTTCTACCCAGACACCATCAAGAGGGAGGTCTGATCTGCTGGTCTCACCCCTCCAGGGCGAGAGCTCCAGAACACGAAACCTGGAAGACACCAGGGCAGCTCCCAGCTTCCCAAGCTATCGGAAGAGGAAGGGTTGAATTAGATTTATGAGATCACACACCAGAGTTCAAGTGTGCACAGCCGCCATCCCCTTGGGTACATGTGACAATGAGAGAACTGTCGCACTCCAAGTTGAGACAAACGAGATTCTAATAATCTAATAGAATTGAAGTTCAAATCTCACATTAGTCCAAGTTACCTGGGTGGTGTGCAGAGGCTGTAAACTCAGATGACATTGGGGTCCCGATGGTTAATGTGTGAAGCGGACCAGCGTTAGACAATAGAGTAGAGGGAAGTGCAGCAAACAAACGGATAGGCCTCATCTACTTATCTACAGAGGGCAACCCTAGGGCTCCCACTGCTTGATGCCAGGTCTTCTAATTTTTCAAGGAAATTAGAAAATTGGATTTGGGGGTGAAATTTTCCTATCAGAGTCTTGGTGAGGCCAAATAAAGTTTTTGGGCAGTCAAGTCATGGCGGACCAGGCAAATTTTGTTCCCATCAATGGGGGTGCGGTTCCCCCCCCCCTTTATCTTCAGGAAGTCAGTTGGCGAGTTCCTGGGATTTCCCATCATTCTGAGTGGCGAGGAAACCCGTGAGGATGCTGTTATCTAGGTACAGCTCCTCACCCCATGCCAGGAGGCAGAGTAGGCACACCTCTTCTGGGACCACCGTCTTCTCCAGAAGGAAAGACTCTGGTCTGTGTGCACGGTCAGTTCCAGAGGAACTGGCCAAGCTGAGACTGTCGCGGGCTTCTCTGCGTAGAAGCCAGTGTGCAGACAGCAGGGAGCTGCGGGATGCCTCCAGGGAAACTGCTGTCTCTTGAGAACTAAAGTGTTGTTGATACTCTGAGGCATACAAATTGTTTCTGAAGAGATGAGCAACAGAGTGGAAAAGCAACGTGTTCATTCGCGGTATTTTAGGCAACAAAGAGCTGAGGGGTGCGGAATATTCAGGCCATGATTGTGTGATTCTCAGCAGATAGTTTTTCTTTGGTTTGGGTATCTCATTTCCTCTCGTTCTCTCTCTAGAGACCCTGGATGACTGATGATCACCTGGACCTGTCACAGGGTCACAAGACGGAAGATGCTGGCCAGTGTTCAATTATTATTTAGGAGGTGACAGGCAGGAATCAGCAAGGCGCCTCACCCTGAGGGCCCCAGCAGCATCCCCTGCTTCCCCCCAGGGCCCTGCTGTGGCTTTATTAAGCATCCAAGGCACAGAGAATATTGATTTAACATATGGTGACACAGAGCAGGGAGCTCATTCTATAAATAGCCACACGAGAGTCAGATGGGGGTAGAGGAAAGGGGGGCTGGAGGAGGCTAGGCTTCACGTGGTGGGGGAATCAGGAAGGCTTCCTGGATAAGGTGGCATCTGAGATGAATTCTGAGTTCAGGGTCCATATGGATGTGCGGCAAAGTCTCCCCTGTGAGAACAGCATATTGGGGAGTGGCCCATTGGCAGGAAGGTGGCTGAAGTAAAAGTGGGCAGGGAGGAGGACGAAGGAGAAAAAAGAAGAATTACTGGGCCGCACCTACGTTTAGGGAAGGAGAAAAACCAGTAATTCAAAAGGCAGAAAATAACTAGGAATTGAAATGTCATACACTAAAGGCAGCATTTCAAGAAAAAAGAAATGGTAGATGACATCAAACTGCACAATGAGGGGAGTGGAGATAAGGAGATGGTTTGGCGTGTCCCCCCAACTCGCCCCCGGGATTGCCCACATACCCCAAATGGCCTTGAGCACCAGGTGGGTGAGCGATGCAAAGCTGTGGAAACCTTGTAAACAGCAGAGTGATTGGATCAGAGCTTAGCTGGAGGCAGTTCAACAGGTGAGGAGAGGGACGGGAAGGGAGAGATAAAGTGGGGGTCCAGCCTCTCGAGGCGCTTACAGACATCTGAACCAAGGAGGTTCTAGACGGTAACTTGATGGCTGGGAGCTTCAACTTGCAAGAAAGTGGCGTGACATCACGGGGCTCCTTGGAGTGCCTGGACCCCCAAGACGAGCTGACCGTTGCTCCATGTCCCCAGCGGTGCTATTTCCCAACGTTGTGTCCTCCAGCCCATAGCTAATATTTGTCTCCTATTGATCCTGTTTCCAAGTTGTTACTTTTTAACTGGAGTCCTGGGTTCAAAGACCTGACTTTTGTTTAAACGCTTATTATGTTGGGGAGGGAATGTCCCCTCATCATCTCAGTGTGTGAGCAAGCCAGGATCTTCTAAGCAAACAGAGACCACAGAGAAGGCCAGCGGGGGCAGGCCTGAGGGAGAAGGAGCAAGAGAAGACCCCCTCGGCAGAGGAGGTGTTAGGATTTGTTAAGAGCTGAATAACTAGAAAGTCAACCATGGCGTCTCAAGTAGTATTGGCTATATTGTAAGTTAATATATAAAAGACTTTGCCGGATAGAAGCTTGACAAAATACAACCTCCTCAAGCTCTATCAGGTAGTTTGGGGTGGAGAGAGGAATCCAGTGCTGTCTCTGGTCTGATGTGGTGTTACCACTCTGGTGGACAAAGTCTTAAGAGTTATCCTGTGGTTATCTGGAAAATATAAGGACTTACTTGCCAGGGTGGAAAGAGCTCTGTCCATGGCTAAGAGGTGGTGTGGGTCCCAGTGAGGGCTGTGGGCTGGGGTGATCCCTGAGAATGGGCTGTGTTTTCTGGAGCTCAGAAAGCTACTAATACCACCCAGCAAGATATTATCTGATAATGAAAAAGAGGCAAGGAGCAAGGACTGGCTTGTGGCCTACTTGGGAGTTACCTCTTGGCTCTCCAGAGGAGGCGGGCTTTAATTTTGGGGGTTACGTTTTTGCTCTTCCATACGTGCACACGTTCTACTCACCCAGCATCACACCACCCATGCCCAACCCCATCTGCCTCCCTTTCCCAACTGAGGGGCAGGTCAAAGTCAAGAGGAAGCTTAGTACTAAGGAAAAGGGAAAATTCCCAGGAGTCTGGTTTGAACAGGGAACTGACACCCAATCTGGATTTTGATAGCATCCATCCCCCGAGACCACCCTGGCCTTCATTTCTGCATCTCATTCACTCACATAATCCAGGGCTGGTTGGACAAGCAGGAGAGGTGAAGTGCGGCTTTTCAGAAGGACCCGCAGATTAACCTAGCGTTACACAGTCTTTTTCAAGACAGATGGATGAGAATAGATGTGAACCCCCGTAAACATAAGCCATATGCTTTGTCTAGAGTTTAATCATGTTTTTAAAAGCATAGAACATTTAGGGAGACGAGGGAAATGAACATACTGTAAATCTTCAAGCACTTAAGCCACGGAAACAATTAAAATGATGCATCGTGAAATTTTAAATCAGACAACCCATCATACTCGATGTAGAAAATGTTCCAGCGTCCATAATCTTTATTAAATATTTGACAAGTTGCATCACTTCTTTACAATGACTTCATTTTGTGACATTATTACTCTTTTGCCATCAGGATAACAAACCACAATTTGTCTTAGAGCTCTTAAGAAAAATGAAAAACAAAAAGGAGTTCTTAAGCTTTTCCCTGTGTATCAAATTCAACCATATTTGAAAGCTCTTCTGATTGTGAAAATGAGCATTATCCTTAAGTTGTCTTTAAAAAATGTCAAAGCAGTTTGGTTTTTAATCATTGTATCAAATAGTACTTGGCTTTTTATTAGGAAGGGGGTTTTCATAAAAAGTTATGAAACATTGACAATTCATTTGGAATGCTTGAAACTCTTTCCACCTTAAACGTCACTGTTTTTCTTTCTTATGTTCCATTGAGTACAGATGCTCAATTAAGAGATGGCAGCAAATTAACATCATCTTCTTGGGGTTCTCCTGGACTCTGAGGGCCAGAATTCTTAGGGCAAAGCCTGGAGGGACAGTGTTTACGCTCCCATTCAAAACCAGAACACTCAAAAAAGGTGTAAAAATGCTATACAAATATATACATATATTTGGACAGCATGAGTACATATGTGTGTACAGACATCACATACGTAATAGGAAGAACAAAGTTGCCAGAGTTGCCATGAGAGGAACCCTGATCATCCAGGTGAGCTGGGCCAGAGGGAGGGCTGGCGTGGGCACAGGTGTCTGCAGACACAGGTCTGGGCATGACAAAGGCTTTGATGCACTTCTGCCAAGTAGAGACTGCAGTACATGGAGGTCTGTAGCCGAACACTTTTCCAGTCATTATTACTCTTTACAGACAAAACCAACAGATAAAAAGACACAGGTTTGAACCACACATCGCTTGGCATGTAACATCTTGAACAAAGAATGGATGTCTGGGGAGAGGCTTTCTTGGAAAACTCCACATCAACAGAAAGCTGTCCTTTTCTGTAAAACATTATGTTGTCAGGTGTGTCCTAAGGCTGCAGCTCAGTCTCTGACATCCTGGGGGTTGGAGGGGCGGGGAGCGTGTGCAGGTGCAGACACTTGATTAAGGCTTAGATAAATTAAAAAAAGTGGTCCGAAGTATATCACATTTTCTTCACCGTTTTAAAATCTAAAGTACAAAGTGGAGGCCTGAAATTGGCAGTTTTGACGTGACTTATGATGTACCCCAAAGCCAGAAGTCGACAGAGGTAGCTCATAATCTCCTTAGGGGAGGTTACCCTGCACATTAGCGCTCCCTACTGGCGAGGCAGAAAATGACACTAGATGGCATCTCCGCCTCCCTTCAGTTCCTGGGTGCAGTTAAGGTGAGGGAAGAGGCAGAGGAAGAGCTAATGCAGTGGGAAGGGTCTTGAGGACTGCAGAACTTTATAGATTGCAAAATTTTAGACGCAGATTCAAGACTTAGGAAAACACTAAAGTGAAGTAGTAACTGTTAAACAATTAGAAGCTTGCGGTATATGAACAAAAAAGATGCATTTGTAAGTGGCAAGATGAAACAGCAAGAGTATCGTGTTGTTTATTTAACAACGCGCGATGTAGAAAATGGTTCAAAAACTCAGTAAACCATTTCTATGTGGGAGAAATCATCCACGTCAGGTTGCTTTACACCATTTGCCTTGGGGTATCAGGCAGTATTTGATGGCGGCCTCCAAAGGGCCTGGAAACAAAATGAGGACTCATCTTCCCTCCTGTGGCTGGGGGGGTTGGGGCGGGGAGATCGCTCCAGGAAAGCCAGCCATGGAAAAGGTTTTGCACAAAGAGCACTGATGTGGAAATTAACTCTCCAGCAGACACTTGCCTCATTGCTTCCTGATCCAGAGGTAGCAGGTAAGAGCAGGCACCACCAGAAGTTAACCCCGCGGGGCAGAATGTCCAAATTCAGCTTCAGGCCAACAGGGGGCAAGAACAGAAATACCCAGGCAAAGAGGCAGCAGTAAGAACCCACATCCATGCTGGAATTTCTTAGCCGCAGGGCAAAGTGGCCCATGAGAAACATCTCGTTTTCAGACCAAAGAAACCGGGCTAAGGTTACGCTCTGTGAACAGAGAGGTCCTAGAGGCCCTGGACCAGGGATCAGAGTTGCTGCAAAGGACCCTGGATTTTTGCCCCAGGCCTGCTGCCGGGGAGGGGCGGGCAAGTGGGGCCCAGGAATGACCCTCTTTACCCAATTACATGAGGATGAAGGAGCGTGACCATCAGAATTTAAATAAGATCAGTAAGTATTCCAGGGAACCTTTGATTAAAAAACAATCCCCCTCCCCCACCCCAGACCTAGCACACACTTCGCTGTCACTGTCAGCAGGCATTGGGGTAGATGCACAGTCCAGGGCTATGTCAATGGATGTTATCTGTCCCTGACTTCCAAATGGCCTTAAAATGGGTTTTCTTTCAAATTTCCAATGCTCTGGTAAATTTACATTAGTGAATATTCTGATTAAGAGTTTATAAATGTCAGAAGATCCCCAACTCTTAGCCTAGAAGCCTTGGGTTCCTCCCCCGCCCCACACACAATGACGTGATCACCCAGGCTCTGGCCTGAGTCCTAACAAAGCTGAGTCTGGACGATGAGGGGCGGGAGGAGGGGGTTATATGGCTAGAAGGGAAGGCATTCCAGCAACAGAGAAACGATTAAGAACACTGCTTTTCTAAGTACTCAACATCTATCTATGTTTTCTGATACTAGTGGGTATTTTAAATTCCCTATGAAACAGTCGCCAATACTTGGCTTTATAGAAATCCACTTTCTCAACAACCAGGCCCTAACACCCTTTTGGACAACTCATTTACAACCATGGACATTGATAGCTTCTCATGGGCCCCCTGGAGCTGAGGACGCATGAATTTCTGCTCTCAAAAGGAGGCCTTGGACTCACAATAATTTTGGTCTTAGCTACAACTGGCAAATGATCGAATCTCTGGTGTCCCTTGACGGCCACAACAGGGAGCAGGTCAACTGGGTTCGAGAGGACAGTGGGGCTGCTGGGCCCCCACACTGCCTCAGGCCTCTCTGCAAACAGGACATAGATCCACAGGGAGAACGAACAGGGTCACTGCACCGCCCCCTCGATCCTGCACCACCAGCAGCTTCACAGCTGCTCTCACTTTCCAACCAGCACAGAAGAGACACTCGGGCAGGGAGGCATCGGAGCATGCAACGAGTCACAGGGAACAAAACCCGGGAGAGCAAGTGTCTATTGAATGAACCTTCGTAGGTGAGTGGAAGCCGCAAGACAATTGGGAGGGCAGGTGCACCTCGGCTTACACGGGGGTTTCTACACCAGCAGCCAGAGTCACAACTGCACTGGCACCGGGTGTGCAGCGAGAGGAAATCACCACATTTCATGTTTCTGATAAAGAACGAAACATCAACAGAACCAGCTAGGACCTCCAGGGGGAACATAAAGTGCCTTCAGAATCGGATTGGCCGGAACAAAAATGGGTTATCGGCTACCATCAGCAAATGCGCACTAATAACAGACTAAGCAAATCTGGTTTCCACAGCTTCAGACTGAGCAGGGCCAAGTTTCATCCAAACGTCGCTACTACAAACAGCAAAGAGAAAATAGAATAAATGGATGACTGTACAGTGTTGGGAGGGGTCAAGTCATTTCTCGGAGGAGAAATAACAGTCCACCCCATCTCGGGTGTCGCTGGCGCACGTGATCACTTCTGAGGAATAATGGTGTGATTCCTTCAGGTCAACACAAAATTTGTCATGCTGTGTTCACTTCTCTCGGCCTGGAGCTATTATGCTCAATTTGTCCCAAAAAAATGTAATATCCAGTTTGTTTTCATTCTGAGTATGGAAAAAAAAATGATCATGATGGCTACTGTCATATCTTAAATTCTGTGAAAAGTACTCATCTGTAGGAGGTTTGTTGACAAAAATCAGTCTTCCGGTGCTAATAAAGTAGGGGTGGGGGTGTCAAAGTCCTTCAAAAATAAAAATGTCACTGACATTAAGCCTGGTATGAAATTCAAATACAAAAAAAAATATGCTCGCTTTCCAAGTACATGAGACATCTTTAATCGTAATGAAATAAAATCTGAAAATCGGTCTAAATCATTTGAAAAAGTAAACATGAGTCGTAATACTATACCTGTAGCATGATTAATTCCATTCATTGTCATTATAAAGTATGTAAAATATTTATTAAGGGCTTGGCCTACAGAGGCACAACATAAATAGAGTTAAGTCCTCCTGAAATGATATTCGTGGACACATCAACCAGTTGATAATTTGTAGTGGAAAATGCAGGAACGCGCCCCGGACTGGGTTCCGCTGGGCTCGGGCAAGTCTCCGGCGCAGGCGGCTCAGGGCTCCCCGGCCCGGCCACTGCTCTTCTGCGTGGTCTCTGCAATGTCTGTCAGCAAATGCGAAAGTGCAGGCAGGGCTTGCTGGACGAACACCCGCTCGAGGCCAGGGGCCACTAATCCACCCCCTCAAACCCTTGAGCGTTTTCCACAGCCATGAGGAGCTTCTCTCGTAAATCTTCAAAGGTTTCATACGGAGGTAAATCAAGGCGGTTAAAGCTGCAAAAGCAATGAGAAGCACAGATCAAGAGCCAGCACCGTCCTGGTCACAGCGGCCTTCTAGGGCCTGGCTAGTGGGCACTGAGCGTTGGAGCCCAGGGATGTGTTTTTTAGCGCAGAACTGGCCTGTAGGCCAGAGGTGTCGGGGTGAGAAGAGTCACCAGAGGCAGAGTGGGGAGCA
>NW_004567117.1:37714440-37786685 GCF_000260355.1 Condylura cristata | reverse complement strand
GACTTAACCCTTAGGCCACAAGGGAGGCCCAGATGCTGAAGCTCACTCCAGCCCTGAGGCTGCCTTTGTTTGCTAGGCTTCTGGCCTGGGGGGAGAGGGAAGGTTACTAATTGTCTGTGACACCCAGTTAGAAGCCTGCCCAGAAGGCCACCTGAACGGGAGATGAGAGACAGTGGAGCTCAAATCCTTCTAGTACCAACAGCTCGCCATAGGTGTCACCAGAGAAGCAAGGCTGTGCCTATTTCTGATGTGCTCACGTGTTCTCCAGCAGGCCCTGAGCCCCCCCAGTGCAGAGGGGGTCAGCCAGCCTGAGGCCTCACCCCAGGAGCACAGCAGGCTGGAGCCAAACCCGCAGCTCCAGAACCCCAGCCCTATGTCACCTTAATCTGCTCAGGCAGGAACTGGCATTCAGAGTGGAAGCGGCATTTGTCACCAGCCCCTGAGTATCAGGAAGCTGGCTGGGGGGTTTCCAGTCACGTGGTGATGGTGAGGCCTCCAGACTCATGAAGGCTGCTGGGAGCCATGAGCCCATTTGTACAGGACCAACGTCAAGTTCTGGCTGTGTCAGGCCTGCTGGTGACCCTGGACCTCCGCCTTGTTCTCTGCCCCTGCCTACTCTTTGGGAAATACTGAGAGTGCTCGCAGGGGCTGAGGGGTCCAGACACAGCGCCAGGCACACAGTGGGCACCCACACGGGTGCAAGCAGCGGGTCACAGAGGGAAGCCTGTAGGGTGGACTGCTGACCTGTGTCTGTCACGAAGATGGCCACATACACTGTCAAGACTAATGACAATTTAATAAAACATAAGCTCCAGGCCCATCAGCCTAATTTATCTAATTTATGAATTACTTTCTACTAGCTCACTGAATCCTAGCTCTTCGGGTACGCCAGGGTTTTTGTTTGAAGATTGTGTATTTGATATCTTCGTAAGACATGGACAAATTTAACATATCCAAGGCCATGTGTGTTTGTGGAGCTGTTGTGCTGACAAAGATCTGCCTTCTCCATTACAGAACAATTTTTCTGGAGCAGAGCCAGGCTCATCCCACACTGGCAGGGCTGTGTCACCGGCACTGCCACTGCCCTCCACCAGGGGGGAGTTAGTGGGGGGCCCTCACTGTGATGGTCTCTTCCTCCCCTGGGCAGACCTTCACCCTGCCTAGGAAAGAGCAGTGACTTGAACCCTGGCCAGCCATGGGAAGCTTGGAGAAGCCGCAGTGCCCAGGCCACACAGTGGACCAACAAAGTCCAAACCTCCAGAGGGTGGGACCATGGCATCAGGATTTTTATTTAAGCTTTCTAGGTGGTTCCTGACCACAGAGGCAGCTGGGCCCCTAATTTAGTGGGCCCCCCGAAGACTAGATCTAGCAAGTGCTGAGAGA
The DNA here is from genome assembly GCF_000260355.1 of Condylura cristata. Taxonomy (NCBI): domain Eukaryota; kingdom Metazoa; phylum Chordata; class Mammalia; order Eulipotyphla; family Talpidae; genus Condylura; species Condylura cristata. The sequence continues at coordinate 37,785,302 of NW_004567117.1, read as the reverse complement.
ACCCACAGTTCTGGGGCTAGCTGCCTTTCAAATGGAGACGATTATAATCCAGAAAACTACACGACTTCAGTCTTGTAAGGAATAAAAGCTCCAAACAACCAAAACCACCTTCTCGTAGAGGCAGGGATGGCCGGCAGTGGCCAGTGTCACTGGCTTTCCAGGGGGGACAGCCATATCCATTTCAGCCAGTTATCCAAACTGATATAAATTAAACAGAAGCAAAAAATCTTTTGCAGACAGTATTTCTCACCACCACCCTCCAAGCACACACGGTTAAGACAATTCTCTAAGTTGGCATGTGGAGGTGAAGGAGGTGAGCCACACCAGGCTGCTCAGTGTGGCCAACTCAGGCATCATAAGAAAGGCAGGCAGGGGGCTCACCACTGTCAGAGGCCTGCTGCCCTGGCTTCCCACAGAGCCTGGGAGAACAGCTGAGGTGGGAGCCTTCCTGAGGGCCCAGGGCCTGGACTAGCCACAGCTGATAGGGCCCTGTGAAGCCCTGGTGCCTGCGTCCACCTCTGTGTGGGACTTACAGGACTCTTCAGAGGCAACAGACACCCTGCCCCTCACCCCGTCCGGTCCAGGAGGCCTCCTGAAGATGACCACATTCTACGTCCCCTGGGCAATGCCCCCTGTGTGACCTCTGACCCTCTCCACCATCACGCTGGCACCAAAGCAGAGACACTTAGGGACTGCTAACAGCTACGGAAAGCTTTTAAAAACAAGTTTTCTATGGGGAACTTTATCCCGAATTCTCAACAACCAATGAGTGAAAACCCAGTATTTCAAGGTGGGGAGCTGTTGCATCTGTGTATGGCAAACAGGCAGCAGAACTTCCTGGAATCCTCAGGGAAGACAGGGCTTGCAGGGGGGCATTCCCCGCGGTGCACAGGCCCGCTCAGGTCTTGGACTGGGGCTTAGCAGCATCACTACACAGCTTATCTTCCCTCTGTGTCCTGACACGCACATAGCCAGCGCCACGGCCGGAACGTTGCTGCCTAGCGAGCCCAGCCCAGGGTTACATGCGGCGAAGTGTTTAAAATGCTGCTTGTTGATGACTGGGATTTTGTGACTCACCATGTGTGAGCTCTGGGCAGTTTTTCAGGACTCCCCCATTGCTCTATTGTAAACAGCTGAGGACCATTGGAACCTGGACAGAGAAGGACAGACACGGTCAGTGTGTGAGGCCCTAGGCCCCGCAAAGGTGTGAGCTCAGAGCAGAAGGCGTTTGGGTCCAGAGTTGCAGAGACGCTCCCTTTGACCCCCCCCCTTTGGCAGTTAACATTTGGTGTTGGGGGACCTGAGGTGGGGACAGCACCTTCAGGATGGGGTGGGCCCCACTTTCACAGACCCAACAGGGAAGGCAGACAGCTGCGGCCTCTCAGCCGACCCCTGGATGTTTATGTTTATAATGATTCTGGGGGGCAAAAAGGTGAATTGTGAGCCTCAATATGCCGCAGAAAAGGCAATTTTGAGGTCTATAGTAAATACTGAAGAATTCTACCTCCTGTCAGTGAGGAGTCCTTTAAACCGTTTGGTTAGAACCAAGTAGATGATTCGACAGAAACCGATTATTTATGCACAACCAAAAAAGCAAGAAAAAGACCAACCTCTGGTTTCTGTACAAAGCAATCCCACCTCCCCATCACCCCCCTGACCCCCTCCCCAAAGGTAAGGCTCCAGGCAGCCGGGGACAAGCACAGGCCGCCCCTCCTGCTGGGGCTGCTGTGGGCGGAGGTGGGCATGGACTGCGTCCCAGGGCCAGCGCGAGGCCCTCCGAGTGTCGCAGGAGGAGGAAGACCTGCACCGCGCCCCGCTCACCGTAGAGCTCGGCAAATCCGTTCATAGGTACGCGGGACGTCCCCGTGACAAACTGCAGGAGTCGGATTCGCTTCTCGGCGTCCATCAGCAGCACAGCCTAGAAGAGAGGCGGGCGGTCACTCAGAGCACAGGCCTCCCGGCCTCCCAGGTAAAGGCCCGGCCGGCCACAATGCTGGCCTCTCTCGTTCAGCGAGCAGTCTCCCGCTTCTGCCAGCAGGTGAAAAGAAATGACATCAAGAGCAAGCTCTGTGATGGCACTGAGCTTCGTTTCTGCCCGTGAGGCATGCAGCCCCCAGGCCCACAATCACCATCAGTGTTTGAGAAGCGTCAGACAAGAGGGAGCCGGTGAGGTGGGGGGATTTCGGATGGCAGACAGTTTTCTGAAGAGAATATCTTATAAGAGAGAAGGGAGGAGAGAGGAGGGAGGGGAGGCAACCGCGGGTGGTCCCCTAAAATAATTGGACTGACAATTGAATCAGTTTTACTTAAAGAGTAAAAAAAAAAAGCCGAATGAGACCGGATTCGGATTTAAAGTCTTTTTTCTTTTCATTTCTACACATCAGCGGACGCTTGAAATAGTGTTAGAAACGGACCCTCAGACATGGGCGATAATTTACAGGGCTTATTTCTGCACGAAACAGTTTTCTCCCTGTAGCTTTCCCTAGCTTTCTGCTTAGCCTCGGGCCTGCTCCCTCTTCTTTCCTGTCTCTTTTACCTGGAGTAGGACGAGGATGCTGCCCGCAGACAGCAAACCAAAGTTTCATTTGTCATCACAGACCGCGTGATATGAAAATCAAGATGTGTGTTGGGATTCACTAAAAAAGTGGGGAAATGCTATTTTGTAGCCAAACTGGCATTTTGGAAAAGCTGGCCTCCAGCATGCGTCAGCCCTGAGAAGTTTATTTACATCCTGAAGAACCGATACCGGGTGCAGTTACCTACTTTTCAGTTGTGCTACTTAATGGGACCCTGCAACAACAGCGGTTTTCATCTGGGGGCCAAGGAAGGGCAGTGCTTCGCTAAGGGTCAGCTGCTCCGTCCAGGGAGCTGTCTGCTAGAGTCAGAGGACACAAGGCGGCTGCCCACGCACCTCCTCTCGCCCCCCAGGACCCAAGTGCTCACAGACAATTTCCAGGAACTGTTCTGGAGGAAGATGGAGGAAGGCAGCCCAGGCCAGAGTCAGGAGGAGGGGCCGGGCTGGGCCGCACAGGCCGCCTTACCTTCCAGAACCACTGGATGACAGGGTGGTTCGGGCAGTAGCCGTTCTTGTAAATAGAATGCTGCCTCCAGTCATTCACGTCCACGTCCCCAAGGCCACACATCAGCAACTAGGGAGGAGAGGGGCCAGGTAAACGGGCGCAGGAGCGAGGACGCCCGCACCCGTGGAGAAGCGGTCTCTTCCCCTTGCGGCAGCTTTTCCTGTGCAAAGCAGGTGAGCCGGCAGCTCACAGAAGCAGAGGGAGAGGAGTCGTGCTCTGAATTCCACCGGCCCCAGGCCTCGGAGATGGCGCAGGTGACGTGCGGACCTATGAGAACGCACGCAGAGGCCACGGCCTCTCACGCTGGAAATGAGAACTTATCTCCCTCCTTCCCACCTCTCTGATCTCAGCACAGTGCTTCCAGGTTTTCTTACGCTTCACTTCCATCTGCTCGTGACTCAGCTCTTCCCCTCTGGGAGGTCGTTTGTCTCCATATAGGAAAATATCTCCCACCCACGAAAGCATCAGCGCCTTACAACATGAGGACTTATCTCCCACGTCAGCTCCGACGATGGCAGCCGGCCTCCCCCGCCAGGCTCTGTGCCTTGCCCAGCCAGCCCCAGGCGGCCTGCAGGCGCACCCCACTAACAGGGAAGGCTGCGGGGGGCGGTGGGCCTGTGCCGTCACTGAGGTCCCCCTGCCCAGCTCCCTCCACCCCCCACGGTATGATTTCTGTGCCATCATCTACCACCACGTTTCTGCGTTAAGACAAAAGGGACAGCTGAGCTATGGCGCACATGTCACTGGATGTGGCTGGACAAGTGGGACATAGAGTCCCAGCCACAGCTTCTTTCTCTCCTCGCTTCTCTCAACACAGTGATGGGTGATTCCTTTGTTTTCTAATAGCTAGTTCTTGCCTGTGTCCACAAAAAGGAGCTGAAACAATCTAATATTTAAGCTACTTCTGGCTAGAACCTTGTTGTTCTTGATATTTTCCTCACTCAACTAAGTCACATGAGGTCCACAGGCCCTAATAGCTGCTCACAACTCACCTCCTGGCCAAGACCCCACTGGAGGCCACGGAGGGGCAGGAAGGAGCACAGGCCCTTGGCCAGCCTGCCTCGGAGCTGGCTGTCCCGGGGGCCATGGACAGCTCCTCAGCCAGAGTGCCAGGCCTCCCGCTGCCCAGCTCAGCCGGCCTCTGCTGGGCCTCTCCTGGGCTGGGGGGGCTATATGGGACAGCTGCCCTTCACCCCCCAACATGAGCGTGCAGATGAGTCCCTTAGAGCCCTATAACACTGGGGAGTGGAGAGTATTCAAAGAGCATTTCTGTAAGAGATGCCTCAAGAAAATCTCCTTTAGAGACGCTGTGTGCAGTACGAACCTCCAGTTCATTTTCATCGAAGATTTTAATCAAATCAATAGGCAGCAGTTCTGTGAATCCCTGAAAGAAAGGAGAAAACAATCACCCTCTATGTCTTTTCCTTAAAAGGAATGCATTTTGTGGGGGTGGGGAGGGGGAGGAAATGTGGTTTGGTTAGCTGGGAAAAATCCTTTTGTTACTGAAGATGTATCCATGGCTGTACCCAGAACTGCAGTTCTAATAAAAGCAGAAGCAGACAAGATAGAGCTTTTGAGAAGCAGTAGGATCTAGAAGGTTCAGGAAACTGCTGAAGCCCTATGAAGATATGGGCTGGCCTCGGCAGGCGAATTCCAAAAGCCCATCAGGACACACACTCCGTGTGCCTGTGTGTGGCCACGTGGCATACGTTCAGGCCACAGGCCACAGGCCCGCAAGGGGACCTGGCTGAAGCGAGGGATGTGGCAAACAGCTGAAGTGTGGCAGTAGGCAGTGAGGTGGCGACAGAAGGGGCCAGGAGGACGGAGCCAGCTCCGGCTTGTGGGTCACCCCGAACTACAGAGGGACCCCGGGGGCTCCATGCCACTGCCTGGCACGTGGCGGGTGCGGGGCGTGTGCATCACCGTGCGGGGCGGGACTCTGCTGCCTGGGGTTTCTTGCTTAAATAATGAAACCTGCGGCCCACTGCCTCCTGCTAACTCACGCTTTCTGGCCTGGGTGTGCGCATTTTTTTGGCTAAGCTGAGCGTTGGGCCCTGGGGGAAGAGTTGGGTGTGCGCAGCTGAACAAGAACCCTCGCTGGTTCAGTGGTGTGTTATGCTGCTACCTTGGGTCTGCTCCTGTGTTTGCCTTAACTAACAAGCATCAAGACTTAACAAACAACTTCACTTTTGGTCCAGGTAAAGCATTTTTTAAAATGACGAGGTCTCAGCATCCTCCACTCGGGCCTGGGTGTGTCAGTGACGTGACACGCTAGGATTGGGAAGTGTCTGCTTTTCCCTTAACAGTGCCAGCACGAGGGGCCTTAGTATCTGAGAAAACCCAGGTTACAAATATGGGTCTGACGTGGACCTGTGCAGAGTGACGTCTGTGAGGAGGGCGGGCATGAAGGGGAGGGAATAAAAACAATAGTCAGCGTGCAGAGGGCAGGTGCTGCTGCGGGCTGGGAGCCGTCTTTCAGGCTGTTCACCCCCCAGGGCCTTTCCCCCAGCACTTCCTCTTCCGGCTGTTCCCTGGGTTCCCCCCCCAGAAACCACGGGGCAGTGATTTGGGCTCCGGAGGGAGTGGGAGGGGGTTTGCACTTCTGGGCTAAGTCTGTAAAGAGTTCTCTTTACAAACATAAGAGCAGCAAAGCTAAAGAACGCTGAGCAAAACCAAAACAGAGGACCGAAGAGCAGCCACAGCCACTGTTGGGGTACTGTTCCGCGAGTGTGAGCACCTCCACCACCACCCAAGGGGAAGCTGACCCCGCGCCCTGGGCCGGTGGGTGCGGGCTGAGTCCCGGGGGCTCACCCACCTCCAGGAAGGCGTTCATCTGCTTCTGGACCCTGTTCACGAATCGCCACTGGATGACCAGGCTGTGGGAGAGAGGACCCGTATGTGACCATCTCATTGTACCAGGGCTCACTTCTGAGCTCACAGCTGCGACTGTGTCTCACCACTGCGCTTCGTCATCAGTTCTTTCAAGAACATGTGCAAAACCTAAAATCCCAGAGGATTTCAAAAGACGAACTGCTTTCGTCCCCTCTTCTCCTTCCAGTCATGTTTACTGGATCAAAGTTAGGGTGTAAAGGTGACTACTGGAGAAAAGAGAAAAGGCCAGAGGGCAGCCCCCCATACCTGTATGAACAGGTAAGTACATTTTTAAAGGAGTACCCAGTACATGTTGTCACCTGACATCTCATTCTTGAATACAGACTCTCAACACTGACGTATCTATCAGCAAAATGCCTACACTAATACTTTCATACCAAAAACTGGAGGAGAAATGCTAAGTCCTCTTTACATAACAGCCCCACAGAGACCATTTTTCCTGTGGTAACACTCAGTGCACCAGTAGATCTGACTGCCAGAGAATTCACTTCGATTCCATGTAAGGCTTTTTGCCTTGAGATGCACAAGTTGCTCATCACAGAGGCCTCACCCAGATGTGGTGCCATGGCAACGGGCCTTGAGGACCAGGCTGTGTGGCTCACCCCATCAGCCTTTGCTGAGCTTTGCGCAGCTGTCAGCTCTGTGAGGCTGCTGTGTGCATGGGGAAAACCCGCTCGGGAGCAGCTGAGAGTCCAACCACCCTTTTATCAGAGTGGCTGAAATTGCCTGACCCCACCCCACGAATCTGCTATCTGGAAGAATTTACTGCAAAGAGTGACACCCAACACATATCACACAGGTCTTCAGTCTTTCGGCCCTGACCCCCTGGCCTGGGGTGGCTCTAAACGTGTACTAAAGCCTGTACTTCCCAAGGGGAGAGGGTCATCTGCTCTGTAATAACAGTCCAGGTTTTCGAGGGTCTCGAAGTGGAGACCCCAACACCTCCCTTGTTCCTTATGAGGGAGGGCAGTAGATGCTCCTTGGCTGATCACAGGGGTAGGCCGAGACCCTGGCCCACTAATCCCAAGGCCTCTGACCAGTGAAGGTGAGCAGAGAGGAGGGGCCCTATGAGCGGAATGGAGCACTGGTTTCTGACAAGGGGCACAGTCTAATGGAGAGCCAGAGAGAAGCCCCTTTGCCTCACCTGGCACCCGGGCTGGCGAGGCCTGTCACGCTTGGCCCAGAATGCACATTGGAGCCGCACACTATCAGACAAGAAAATGTGCCAGGCCCCAGAGAAAGGTCTTCCACCCATGTGAACCACCCTGGGATGCCATCAGAGTTCCCCACTTCGTTTCAGCTATTTTCTTGACAGAAAGGTCAGGAGAGAGATGAATGATCTCATTGGTGGTTGTGCTGAATTTCACCCCAGGGTTCGCTAACACTGGCAGCCGGTGGAGTGACTCAGTTTTAAGCTAGCTGGCCACAGACAGTTGGCCATTTTACCCGGTAACACAGACCTCCTCCCTCTCCTCCTGACACTGCTCCTCCCCAGGGCAGCTAGGCAAAGTCGTACAAAAGTCACAGTGCTCATCCCTGAAGTCGCCTTCCTATTGGCCAGAAAGGAGCTCGCATCCTTGCCAAAGTGTCCACGACAGGGACCTGTCAATCTACTGTCCCGTGGAGTCAGAGCGTAAATGAGTGCAAACATACTCAATATATTCTCTTTTGTTTTCATTGGTGACCATGATTTCTGATCCATTGGGCTTCAGATCCACTTGATAAGTCTGTAATTACAAAGATAAAATAACGATCATCATCGCGAAGTTATTCTGCTCTCAGTACTGAGTAGTAATGTCTCCTTCTCAATGTGTTCAGAAATCTCTCCCGGCACAGGGGCTCTGTGTACTAGAGAACGTCTAACAAGCCTGTAAAGTGGTTCAGATGTTCCACATTTAAAGATGCTATCACTGAAGGCAAATTATTTAATGGTTATTTATGAGTTGTAATCATTCTTCATCTATTAGCCACATGGAGAAGAGTAATAGTTTTTTTTTATCTGCTATGCATTTATCAAGGAATTAATTATGCTGAATAGCAACCACTAAAGAACAGGGCACCATAGAGACCATAGAGCTCCAGATTCTAATGCATTTTACTTGTTTTCTGAAAATTAGATTTTAGGATCATAAAAAAGGAGGCAAATGGGAGAGTTAAGAAAAAAAAAAAGCTGTTTAAGCAGCCAGACCTCGGAGCGCCGTCGCCACTGTGAGGCCCTTCCTGCAGCCTGTTCTCAACAGCCTCCTCTGCGGGGCCTGGGGCAGAGAGAGACACCAGAGTAGGTCTCATCATGCCTTAAAGCAAGAGCTGGCAGAAGGCAAGGGACAGAGAAGCCTCACTACTTTACAAGTAAAATCTCTAGAAATGTTGAAATGGAAAAAAACCACCTAGACCCGCTACCCAGAGATAATAATCACCTGGGTCTCTTGCTGGGATTCTCTCTTTTTCTCCATCCCCAGTCAGGGAGACCTCAGGGAGAAGGGCTTCCAGAACAAGTTCCCGGGTTGCATCTCTCTCAAGGGTCCAGGCTGAAGTCTGCTCTGGGCCCTCTCTCTACCCTGCCACCCCCCACCCCCCTAGACAGACAGCGCCTCTGTGCCCTACACCCCCACCCCATCCCCACCCATCTTTCTCCTGGCCCCTTCTCTGTTCAAGCGCTTGGCCGCTGCTTCTCTGGCCTGAGACGGCCTTTCCACTCGCCACGGCCATCCTCGCTCTAGTCCTCCTAACATTTTTCTCTTTTTACCCTCTGCTTTATTTGGGAAAGAACCTGCTTTTCCCACCACGTGACTGAACTGTTCTCACACTGTCAAGTCAACTCTTCACTGTCTTGGGTACTGGCCTTTGTTTCCCCCAGTCCTTCCCGGCGCTCCATCTCCCCATTTCTGTTTCTGTCTTTCCATCTCAGCCCCGTTTGGGGGTTATCGGCTCCACAGTCCTCTATACAGGCCATGCCATTCTCTGGGCATGTGAGGCCGTTTTGCTCAGCAGGCAGGGTGGGGTGTTTTTCCTACTGAAACATTTCAGTTCCTCCCTAGTTACTGGGAGGTTGGTGGACAGTTGTATGCCTTTGTGCTTTTAATAGGCTCGTGGTGGCTTCCCCTCGACTTATTCTTCCTCAAAGTGTTTTGCTACTCTCGATCGTAATGGAATCCTCTATCAGACTCTCACCAACAGCATGTTAATAAATTCAACCCCATTCTTGGTATTGAGAATGCATTTAGCACGGTTCAGCTACAGTAAAAGGGGTTTTATTTTCAGAGAGATGCAATTTCCAGAGAGTTATTATTGACTGAGAGAGTGAACTACAGATGAGAGAGGGTGAGAAGGGGAAGGGAGACAAACAAAACCATGAATGCGTCCAAGGTGGCAAACAGAGACGAAAGAGCTAGAGAGCAATGGTTTTATCTACACTGCTGATGGGAGTCTAATTGGTTCAGCCTTTTCGGGTGATAATTTGGCACCAGGCAACAACATTTTCGTGTGTATATTCCTTTTCATAATAATTCCACTTTTAGAATTTATACCAAGGGAACAAGTTGGTTGGCTAGTTCTTGTAGGCATAAATAAACCTTTTTTTTTTTTTTTAAAAAAGAGTATAAACTATATATTCTAAGATTGTATTCACTATACCATTTATAGAGTGAAATACTGGAATAGCCTAAAGGCCTACAAGAGGTCTCAAAACAACGGTGGCTGCAGGGGAATTCTGTGCAGCCATGGAACCTGCACACATCTGTATTGTGGACATGGGAAGGTCACCATGTAGCAGAACCACATGCACTGTACATTCCCATGTCTGCAAAAGGAAAGCCAGGTACGTGTGTGTGACCAAGAAGAATTCTCTAACACATAAGAGGGTGTGATGCTTCTTTCCCAGTGACAGGGCCTGTGGATGATTTTTATGGCACTGCTTGTACTTTTGTGACAAAGATTAATCTTTTATAATCAGGACAAATTTAAAAGTTGTTTTTGAAAGAAAGGGGCATGCTACTGTGCTAAGTGAGGGTCAAGCCCTCAGGGGCCTGGAGCACAGGAGGAGCCGGAAGGGCAGGCAGGGGAGGAAGCTAAGCCTGGCCCCTGAGCCCTGGGGCGTTGCTGGCCTTCGGGCCAGGCTTTCAGGGGTGTGGGCTCTGTCCTTCTGGGGCTCTTCACAGACACCATTTTGGGGGATGGTGAGGCTGCTACTGAGATTCACTTTCTAAGCTCTTGCCGAGTGTCAGGCTCCAGCAAGCTGTCTGTCCCTCCATTTCCACAGGAGTGAGGCTCAGCAGTGAAGAGGGGGTGGGTCAAGTCCAAGTTCATTTGCCGCAAAGCTCTGGCTCTTTTATGGGGAACATTCCACTCCCCACAGATAAACTTCTCGGCCTGCCCACCTGCCTGGCCAAGGCCTCTAGAGCGGGCGCTCTTCTCCATGTTTTGCACACGTTCTCATTTCAGATACCCCGTGGCACATGCTGCTGCTGTGAACCTGTAATTAAGAATTTCAGCTAGCTGTGCTCCACAAGGGGGTCTCTTCCCGGTGGTGGTGGCGAGCGGGCATGTGCACGCACATGAGGGCACAGGGGTGCAGCCGATTCTGTCTCCGGGCCTATGGGGTCATACAACTACTGCAATCTGTTCCCTCGAAACAGTCACAGTGGGCCCCAGAAATCAGCAGCTCCAGATTCGCACCAACCAGAGAACAAATCACAAAATAATGGCAGCAGCCGCAGTGTCATGACACGAAGTGACAGCTGCCCCCCCATTCCATGGCCTGAGATTTCTAATTGTGGAGAGCAAGTAAATGGCTCATAGCACAGAGGGCACCAGGCTGCGTCCATACTTCCACTCTGTAGTAGCTTCACCCATTCAAGAAACGACTTCTACCTTTTGCTGGAGGGAGACCTGGGCGAGAATAAACTGCAATGCAGTCAGCAGTGCTGCAGAGGTGGAAAGAGGCGAGAGGCTTGCAGAGGCATCTTCTGGAGGCCCACAGTTTGGGTCCAACAACTCTATTTTGAGTGACCGGCCTGTTCCAGACACTGTGCCAAGTGGAGAGTACACAGCGGGGAGGGAAAGGCAGCCCCCACGCCACCACCGCCCAGATGGAGCCAGTGGGACATGCAGATGCTAGAGCACAGTCACACCAAGAAATGCACCCCAGCAGACAGGAGAGACGCCCCTCAAGTATATGGCCTGCCTGGGGGCTCCTGGAGCAGGGGTGACTAGCCTGAGGGTGCAAGAAGTGCTCCCAACACAAGAACAGCAGGAACCAAGGTCCCGAGGAGGATGGAGCTGGTATGCACAAGCAGCAAGCAGTCTGGTGGGACCTGTTCCCACAAGCGTGAGGGCCACTCTGCGATGCAAATCACGGCTGGAGCTGGATAGGTGGGAAGAGGCCACACGACCCCACGGGACAAATGAAGACTCTGGGTCTTCCCAAGGGGACTGTAAAGTCTGAGTTTTTTTGGGCAGAAGAATGACATCAAGCTTTGTGCATTTAGAACAGGCCACTGTGCCACTATGGGAGGCCACGGTGGGAATAAAGAGACTACGTAGGAGTCCGAGTCTGAGAGAGAAAACAGTAGCCAGACTTGGGGGTTGGTGGTGCAACAGACAGGTTTGAGGGACATTCGGGGGTCCACATCAGCAGGTATGGTGAGGCGCTGGCTATGGAGAAGAGATCAACCCGCGGCTGCTTAATTCAATTTGAATTTCTTCCCAGAATGCAAAATGGACACATGAGATCCCTGTTAATCGGGTTAGCACTCTAAAAAGGGAAGGCAGTAGTTTAATAAATAAGCCACCTAATCATTACCTTACTCATCATGGGTCTGTTTTGATTATTCCCAAGTCTACCTGATTCAATCCAAAAGGCAGAAAAATCCACAGCAAGAAAGGAGGTTTGAGCAGTGTTCCGAATGCATAATTGACACGATTTATACTGATCATCGGTGTCTTTATTGGAAGTCGACTTGCACACCCAAACATCTTGCGTCGTTTGCATCTTTTAAGTGGAAACATGTAACTCGGGGGCGCCCAGCTCACGGCTGCACTCGCACTGCTGACTTCTTGAGTCATGTGGTTTTCCCTAGTGTGACACCTACAGAGGCCTTTTGATGCCTTTGATACTCAAGTGGTTTGAAGCCCTCCTGGCTCTTTATTTTTCAACTCCTTCCTTGAGTAAAAATGAAAGGAAGACAGGGTTCCAGGGTCAGCCACGTGTCCCCCTTTTAGAACTGACCTGTAAGACCTTTCCATAGATCTAGTTTATAAAGAAGTAATGTAACTCAATGTATTTTGATTTTTTTATACTAGTAGTTTCTATCACTTACAAAATTATCAGCATTTTAAAAAACGACGTGAGGGGGCCTCCCTAGTGGCCTTCACAAGGGGTTAGAACAGCACAACACTGTGAATATATCTGCAGCCACCATAGCACAAGTCTAATCCCCGGCCAGGGAGTGACACACTTGGTGCGGTAGACTTCTGACCCACCCGCTGCTCCCCTCAGCAGTGGATTTCAGTCCATCTGCCTGTTCTGTTCCCCACTCTGTCTCTGGGGACACCTCCCATCAGTATATCAGTACATCTGCCTGTATCCTCACTCCCATCCCTCACCTCTGGCCTGTACCCCAGCTCGTGCATATATATATATATATATATATATATATATATAAAACGAGATGAGCACCCTTCTCATCTGCCCTGTTTGATCCAGGTGGCACCAACCGCAAGGGTTGGGGGTGTCCTGGAACCATGTGAGGTGCAATTAGGCTGTGAGGTAAGAATATGGGGGTGTCAAATGATAAGGTCACAGCTCACACACCAGGTTAAAAAGGTCTGAATTTTCACTGAAGGTTACAAGACGGTCAGTGGAGAATGTGTGTCTGAACAGGAAAATTCCAAGTTCAAGTTTGCTTTTTGAGACATGACATACAGAGCATAATGTGAGGGCATCAGAGGACAGGCAGGAAAGGGAGCAGCCTGAGAGCCAGGGAGGCTGCTCCAGCGGCAGCCGAGAAACCAGCATGGGAGACAGATCTGCATCTTCACCCAGCCAGCTGAGGGCCAATCTGGTCCAGCCCACCTACCCAGGACCCACACTAGAGGCGCTTCCTGGCTCCAACATAAATACAAAGCTATGCTGATCTCTCTGGGGTCATTTTTGTGTTTAACAGCATTTGTCCAGTTCTCACTGAGGCCTCTATGGAGTGGCTTCTGCTGCTTCTCCCCAGGACTCTGAAATCAGGAGGCCAGGGTTCTGACCTCCAAGCTTCACCTGAATAAAGCATGGTACCGTGGCACAACCAAAGCCATGTATGCATCTTCTTGACTTGAAAATCTCCAATGAGGAAAAAACTCAATCTCATTTTCTCTAGGGCGACCCTTTCAATGGGGTTCGCAAGCTCACTCACATCAAGGCTGTTAGGTCTGATCTGGGAGGTGGGGCCAGAGCTTTAATGGCAGGGCAGGTACCAGGCGGGGTGATCCCTGATCAGATCTCCTAAGAAGCATCATTATACTGGGGACAAAGGATCCAAAGGGTGGATTTAACAAACACATCTGGGAAGACTTTAAGGTGGCGGAAATTTCAAGCAATAACTGCTATCTTTGAACTTGACCTGTATGAAGAATCCAGACTAATGACAAGTGCCGTTGCAAAGCAAGAAGAGATGCTAGAACACCCAAGCTTGCTGAACCCCCCCAAGATGTTTCCTCACGATGGCCACACTGGAAAGTAGAGAAGAAAACCCAAAGTCCCTTAAAAAACGTCACTCACTCATAGCCTTGCATGTGCCTCACTAAGCAAACAACCACACTTGTTTTTGAAGCACTTAAAAAGTCTTAAAACCAAGGCAGAAACATCACTCACATTCAGATTTACTTTAGATTTGAGGCAGGCACTGGGTGGCAGCCCAGAGACTTTAGAATTGCTGTGCTTTTGAAGAAGCGGAGAGTGGGGTGGGGCCTAGGGTCCCCAGCCTGACAGGGAGCGCTGATTTGCTGATAATTAACATCTAAAGCTCCAGGTGCTTGTTTCTGACGTGCCAGCCAAATCGTGTTCCAGCCTGTGAGCGAGCAAAGGCCAGTGGAAGCAGGGCTGCCGCGACCCACACATACCTGCCCGAAGTTTTCTTCATCGATGCAGAACATTAGGTCCAGCTCAGTAGGGTCGTTTTCTAAGATCCATTTCAAAGAGTTGTAATATTCACTGTCCTGTAAAATGACACAGACGTTAAAATGAAGCCTTCGTCCCATACAAACTCATCAGAAAGTGTCAATTTTCGTAGTTACAGCCCAGGGCCTGCCTGTAAAGTGCAAGCTGAGCACCCCCTGCCTTCTGGGGACTTCTCCCCATGGCCATTCCCGAAGGAGTTTCTTCCTTTCCTGTATCAGAGGCCACAGCACCTTCACGTCTAGGTGACTGCAACCACTCTCCCCTTTATTAACTTTGTGACCTGTATCTGACAGGTTTTTCAAGGTCAGAAAGTGAGGATGGCAGGTGACTCTCTGACCAGCTGGTATCAGCAGTTTTTGATGGGAAACCAGTGGTCATGTGGCCTCCGGACGCCCCTGGTGTAATATGACAACAGCTTCTTAGAGAAGTCAGGGGCCCGATGAACTCCCTGAGATATTACATTCAGCAAGAGATGCCAGGAGCACCTGCTAGCATCTGTTGGCTGAATGTAACCCCCCCCCCCCGTCACCGTCGCTGTGACTACCACCTGGGTGCCTCACGATGGCCGAGATGCCCGCGCAGGTGTTACTCACCACGGACTCCATGTCATTCAGCGTTATTTGCTTCCCCAACATCATCTTGTAAAACGGTCTAATGAAGAAACCTACAATATGGCGAAAAGCAATGGGTTTCAAGTGTTGAGATGGCTGCGCATCGGAAACAAAATACTGGGTCGCTGGAAAAGCCACGGCATATTTTTTCTCTGTTTTCTACCTAAAAGCTGAACCTGTCTTCAGGGTGAACAGAGACCCAGACAGAGCATCGGCCTCCCCTGTGATGCCTGTGCAGAGTAAGAAGACGAGGGTGTGTGTTTTTCCTTGGTTGGGGGGTTAGTTAGAATGGCAGTGACACTCAAAGACACCCGTGCAGGAAGGGGACGAAAGACTTCCTGGGAGTGATATGCGCTTCCAGGCCAGGCAGGACTTCACAGCATAAACAGGCAGGTGAGTGGGGGAGGAGGGCGGTTCGAGCAGAGGGCCAGCACAGGGGCTGAAGGAAAATGAACTGATCCTCTAGGGAGGCTGAAGTAACTCCGAACAGGCCAAAGTAAGCCCTGACATGACCCCAATGTGGTGAATTAATATATAGCCACACTAGACAAAGACGGGGGTGGAGTGTCCTCCCAGTTAGAAATAAGTGTTTACTGCCCTGGCAGAAATAAAATATTGAAATTAGAGCTAGCAAATACCAGTAAAAATACATTAAAGGAAAAGAGCACATCAAATATTTATCAGACCCACTGAGGTTCCATAAATGTGGTGAACAAAATGCCCCCAGAAATCTCTACAGTAATTGTAATGCCAGCCTCAAATCTTCCATCCTCAACCATCTCGCCCCAAGATTCTTCAAAGATATTTCTGGTTCTCTTCCCTCACAGATGACTCCTGTATCTTCAGGGCAGTTGTTGCTGACCTTTGAACAACAGGGCTTGAACTGTCCAAACCCACTTACACATCCTCACAAACACATGTGTCTGCAGCAACACTGTACCTTTATTTTGATTTTCCTTACTGTTTTCTCTAGTTTGTTCTATCAGAAGACAACAATATATGATACATTTTTACATATGAAACATATGGTAAGGGTCTTCCTGGTGATGCAAGGGATTATAAGTCTCCGTACCTAAAGCTATTGGCAGCCACTGCAGCACGAGTTCGATCCCCGGCCAGGGAGCGGACCCACATGGAGCTGCAGACCTCTCCTGCTTTGCCCACTGCTCCCCTCAACAGTGTATTTCAGTGTTTCCTCCTGTTCTGCTCCTCACTCTATCTCTGATGAATCCTCAGCCCCCACACCTCTGGCCAATACCCCAGCTCCTGTATACATAAACAAATAAATCTTTTAAAGAACTAAAACATGTTAACTGACTGTGTCTTCAGCGAGGCTTCTTCTCATCAACAGGAGGCTATGTAGCAGTGAAGCTTTGCGGGAATCAAGAGTTATATGTGGGTTTTCAACTGTTTGTGTGGGGTGGGTGGTTCCCCCAACATTTGCATTGTTGAAAGGTCAACTATATTTTTAAAATGTCCAGATCTAGCAGAAGTTGGTATTTTAAGGTGAGAGATAAAACCCCCGGAAGGAGGTTTGACTTCTACCTTAACACACCTAGAAATTTATCCACGTGTCACGTGCTCTCAGTAAGAATGAGGGTATTTGGTGCCACTGGCCCAGCTGTGATCCCAGGGTCACGGTCTTAGAGGAGTTGGAATGTTAATCTGAAATTATTTTCAGTCTCTTCACATTTTTAAAAAAGTATAATGTGAGCACAAATGAGACAATGGCAGGATAATGGATAGATTTAGATCATTTCAATTAACTTTCCAATTAGCTTTTCCATCTGTCACCAAATCTAGCTGCCGCTAAAGAATAGTCTGGGAAACACAGAAAAGGCACAAATACAGAATGTTCTGTGCTTCACACTATTTTTTTAAAAAAAAATAAAACTGTTTTAAACTGTGTAGACACTATGTCTTTAGTGCTCAAATTAAGATGGCACCAGGAAAAAGTGCCTCCGTGGTGGGTAAAACATGAAAACAATAGACTGAATTAACGAGAAACCGCGATGCTCTGAGTCAGGTCTGCGATGAAGTGTGGGCACCTCACCAGAAGCCACACACAGAACTAGCCCTGTTCATCACTTCGATAACTTACCATCGAGAAGCTTCCCGTGAAATACTGCCAGACCAGCGACTCTTCCGATGAATGTGAAATAGGACAGGTGGTCCTCATTGCACAAGCCTGAATTGGGATTGATCTGAAGCGTGTAGTTGTCTCTGCAAGAGAGTGAAAAAAAAAAAGCCCCATCAATTTTTAAATAAGAAATGCAAGAATGTGAGCTTAGCCTTGCTGCCTGTCACCTAGCTCTGTGCACCTGCGATGCACTGCACCTTTGGGAGAGGAGAGCCTGGGGGCAGGACTCACCACGTAGGTCCCCCTTTTGATGACCGGCCACCATCTATGCCCTCTGTAGCTTCAACGATCAGAAGCTGCTAATACTGGACTATTTTTGATCGACAGACATGTCTATATCACATGGTTCCTTCAAATATCTTATGTGAGGTATTTGACCCCACCTCATGTGGAGGGGGCAGAGCCTGGCCCCCACTGGTGTAAGTCCTTGGGGCTATCTCTGTGAGCTGGAGGGTTAATTCTTTTAAGCAGCTTTTGCTTTGAGGATGAAGATTTCTCCTGGGCCCAACCATTACCCCGTCTGGAAAGGGCCAGGGGACAGGTGTGGCTGGGTCCATAACGCAAGTCTCCAGATGCTGACGTGGACCTAATCCTCCCGTTGGTCTCAAAGTCATGAAGCTCAGTGGTTTTCAAGTAGGGCCCCACAGACAGATTTCTCTGGGGGCATCTTTATGAATGTGGGTGACTGGGCATCTTTCCTTGCTACCCTGCCTACTCCCCACCCCACGCCCCCCACCCCCATGGTTTTATCAGTTTTCCCAGCGGGCTTTCCCATGGGACTCAGTAGCAAACTGGGCGATTCTTAGTTAGAACCACCAAGAAGGATGTGCTGAGGCTGCTTTCCCAGTGCCCCAAGGACACTGATAGCAGGTGGAAGATGTGTGTGTGTGTGTGTGGGGCCTGTCTGCTCTTAGAGCACAGGGTTGTGTAGCAACAAGATCAACACTCTTCTACAGGGATCTGAGGGCCAGCCTAAGCCTTCGGAGGGTTCATAGGCCAGAGGATGAATGGTGGCCGCATAGGTGGCCAGTGTTCGATTTCTGAGAAACAGCTGAATATGCCTCAGGTTCCATGCCTGGCAATGATGAAGCCCAAATGCAAAGGGAACGGGTTTGAGCTTTGCAGGACTCAGGCATGCTCCTTTGGGTTCTGAAGCACGGTGGGTCCTGTCTTTATCACTGGCCCTGAGTTGAAGAACCTGAAACTACTCTTGCTCAAGACGAGGATGACTTCCTGAAGTCTGACACTGACAAATTCTCCTGCATTAACATCACACATGGACGCTACCTCTTGTAAGCACCTAGCTCATTTTCAACTTAAGCACCACAGAGTACATCACTTCAACCACATAGGGTCAGAAACTTCTAGACTTACAAGGGGTGGGGCTTAGGGTCTAAAATCAGCTCTGTTAGTTTGTCTCAAATGACTGAACCCTTCATTAAGCTTGAAATCACTAAGCCCCCCTTGGTGGGGGAAGGGGGTACATCACAGAGCGCCTGGCACACTCACGTTGCTGAGTACTCAAAGAGGCCGTAGTAGGGGTTGAACATTTCCTTGGACAGCAGAAAGAACCATTCTCTGGCCACGCCCCCGTAGTCAAGACCCTTTTCTGATTCGAATTCAATCCACAGTCGAGCTTTCAGGACATCTGGTCTCTTCACAGACATGATTCTCCGGTAGGATTCTTCAAATATGTTATTCCTGTGAAGTTTCATTTCAAATCTGTTTGGAATATCAGCCTACACAAAAGAAGGAAAAAGGTACATAACTGTACAGTAAATGGGCACTGTTTTGCCCCAACTTCTGTGACCGGCCGCGGGAAAGAAAGATGAAAGGCAGAGAGGTTGAGCAAACAATTTATTGCTCTTGGACAGCAGCTGAGACAGAGCCCAAGAGTAGGGTCCGCAGCTACTGCCACCCTTATAGGGGGGAAGGGTCTCTTATATAGGTTTAAAACTTGAATTCCAAAGAGGTGATTAATCGCTATGTCCCTTGATGTAAGGCCCAGTTCGTTATCACCTTCATCTAGTCCCATTGCCGATGCAAGACCCCGTTAATTGGATGCAAGGCCCACAATTTATTACCGCCTTATCACCTTTGGATGCAAGGCCAGATTTCTTACTGCCCTTATCCGGTCCCTCAGTAAATCTCCACATTTGGTCACTCCCAACACGCATACTTCCCAGCACAAAAACAACAAAAAGCAGGGATGGTGGCAAGCTGAAATAGACGTGTTGTGGACAAGTGGACCTCTCCTTTGTGGGCTTTTCTTCACAAAGAGGAAAGCCTCACCCTTAGGGCTTGAGGCACACTGCACCCCACCAGCAGCTGTAGGACCCTGCCAGCCACATGCGCTGCAAGAAACTGAGCAGCAGGTGATGGTCATCTCTCTAAACCACCATGGCACAGAGCTCGCTCACTGGCAACTGAAAGGTAGCCAGCTACACGTTCCAGGCAAAGAAAGTCCAGGTAAGCAAAATCCGTCAGCTGCCCCACCTGGCCGGGTTATGGGCTTTCTCCTCTCCGGCAGCCACTCCAGCTGGCAGGCGGCACCACAAGCGTGCACAGCTAACTGTTGCCAGCGGAGCCGGGCTCTGCTTTTTGTGTTGTGGGAGGGCATGCTGGAGCCACAGGTATTAAACCATGAAAGAAGAGAGCCGGGGTGGTAACTACAATGTCCCAATGTAATTGGGAAGAGGCAGGAGATTAGCAAAGAAACACCACGGATTTTAGGTGTCGAACATGACTCGCTTCTTAGTGGTTATCCAAGGGCCTTATAACCGGGTGCTGGAAGTAAAAAAATCCACTAAATGGGAGTTGCCAAGGCCTTCCTGTACCCCTCAAAGTCTCGTCTGGAGGAGAGCCCCAAAAGTCAGTATTGGAGGGACTGGAGCCAGGAGAGACAGTGGCCAGATACAGGCAGCGGAGACGACCAGGGGGCAGCTGACATCTCCCATCCTGGAGGGCAGCAGCCAAGAAGTGGGGCCAGTGTAACAACAGGGAACGTGCAAAGTGAGGCAAAGACTGGTAAAACCCGCACTGGAATAAAGCCAGAAGTTGAAACAGAAGATGCACACTGGAGACGTGAGGAGATGCGAGTAGAGGCTGTTGTGATTAAAGCACTGCCTCGGAGAAACCTTGAGGGTTTCCCAGTGAGAATTACAATCAGAAAAATCACACTTGGTCCTAACATGCCCAGTACTATAGTTAGATACTGGAAAAGGTGTCTGCATTCTAACTACTGTAATTGAAACTACACTTTTGAATTTAAAGGGGAGGACTGGGCATTTTCTAACCAGGATCTAGGTTTCATGGACTCCAGTAACCATAGCAATTAGATGGGCTTCTCCAGAATTTTTTGACTAAGTCTCAAATTATATATATCCCATAAAAATGGTGTCATGCTTTATATGTTACAGAAGAAATGACCTTTCAGGTCATTTGATATGTTATACTAAGTTGATCTTCACTCACCTTATAGGTAAAAAAGAAAATTCAGATTAAAGATTCAGATGGACCAAAGCACAGTGATAAAAGGAAGGTAAAGTTTTCAGTGAACGTATCAAAGAACAATCAAGTTGGTCTTCCTGTCTGGTAATTTACAAATGACTTAAAAGTGGCATTTTAGGAAGATGTGTTACTCACCGGTTTCTTTAATTTCTTCCTAAAGTAGTCATATTTCTGCTTAAATTCTCTGGAGTAAGGAACAGCCTGTAAGATACATTTATACATGTAGATGGATGTTAACCATACACTTAAAATTTTATGTATTCTGAACCAACATTCAGACAATTTTATGAGACATACACCTTAAAGTTCTCACTTTCCATACGATGACTGTGTAATATCTACATAGTACTTGAGAAAACTCTAGAAATGACGAAGGCTTGCCGGCACTGGTGGTGCTTTCACGCCTTGAAATGACTATAGGGATTTCCAAGGAATCATTTAGGGATATGCCACACAAATTAACTGACGATACTTTCCATGTGACTTTAGTCTGAATATGAATCATATGTAAATTAAAAAAAAACTTTGCAGTTTAGTTATTGGCTGTTAGAATGTAACACACCGCACCACATGACCTACACGGGCCTTGGGAAGATTCTTCATACCTTAAAAATCTTTTGCGGCCTCCCTGGTGGCCTAAGTGTTAGGTCATAGTGCTGTCACTGCTACGGCTGGAATTCGATCCTATGCCAAGCTGCTAACCCACCTGTGGCACAGCAGACTTCTCTGCTCCCCTTAGTCGTATATTTCAGTAAATTCACCTGTTCTGCTCCTCACTCTGTCTCTAGTAAATCCCCTTACTCCTCCCACACCTCTGGCCAACACCCCAGTTCAACACACACACACACACACACACACACACACACACACGCCTTTCAGAGGAAATATGAGCAGAAAGACAAGTGAACTGATATTCTAGTCAAGGGTTATAAAATTAGCATTCTGGAAAAGTCTGCAATTTAGGAGTCAGAAAATTTGCCCCTTGACTTTTTAGTGGTTTCCAGCAAGGACTTTGTTCAATCTGGAATGCCTTCTCCATGAAGCAGAGAAGGGGAAACCCACACAAAGTGGGGTCTATAACAGAGTGAATTATCATTATTCAAAATTCTAGAAACTCATTTAATATTCTTTGTTATATTGTATAAGCAGCTTACAATATTCTAGCTCCAGAGCCCTGAAACCAGGTGACCATGTTTTTTTTTTTTTTTTTTTCCCCTGGGGCAGCAAAGCACTGTCTTCTGCATATATTTGGCATAACTGTGACAGCTGCAAACTTAGAGCAACTCATTACTTTTTAGAAGATAGTGTGAATTGAGCAAGGGTATTTCTGCTGGTATCATTCTGGGCTAAGTTAAAAAGTATAGGCCTCCCTGGTGGCGCTACGGGTTAAAGCACAGAACTATTAGGCTACCCACAGCCACTGCAGCATGAGTTCGATCCCCCACCAGGGAGTGCTCCATATGGCACAGCAGACCTCTCCTGTCTCACCCACTGCTTCTCACAGTAGTGGATTCCAGAGGATCTGCCTGTTCTGCTCCCCACTCTATCTCCAGTGAAATCTGCCACCCCCTGCACCTCTGCTTGTACCTCAGTTCTTATATGTAAGTAAGTCTTTATAAAAAAAAAAGTATAATGATCCTGAATGAAGTGTCCCTAGATTGCAAACCTCACGCCTTTATCTGCTTATTCCCAGTCATAAAGAGGAGAAAGAACAAAACTTGTGTCTCCATCCCGTTTTAAGACACGATCACACAAATACTATATAAAACAAACACAGAATTTCTAATAAAAAGCACTGATCACATCAGTGATTTGCTTTGTATTCAAGACCAATAACAAAATCACAGTTACACATCTTAAGAACATTCTCAAGACAATTTATTCCTCTTGTGGTCTGTTCTTCATTTTTAAGCCAACCTTCATTTTATTTTCCACTGAACACTCGATTTGACCACATATCATACTGATTTTGGGGTTGTGCTTAATAGAATAAAATCATATATGAATTCTGATGCCAGAAAAAGTAGAAATTTTGTCAGTCTTAGACAAATGCCAAAATAAGAACAAGGATGTTCTGACCTTGTCACCTAACAAACCAAGACATTCTACCTAGTTTCTTCAATCTCTAATGGTTCATTTGCTGAGTCATTCATCAGATATTTCCGAAGCACCTGCTTGGTGCCAGGCATTTTAGATGCTAGGGAAATGATGACACATCAATCAGAGATTCCTTCCCTGTTCCTTCTGGAGCATCAAGCTACTATGCGCAACAGGGAGCAAAAAATAAATAAATAGTAGTGAATGCTCTGAGGGAAGAAATGACAGAGAGTTCCTGGGGGTTACTTTATGTGAGGTGACCAGGGACGCCAGCTCTCAGAAGGGAGATCTGGGCAGAAGCCAGAGTAGTTGAAGGGAAACAAACCAAGACAGGATAGAGGGTGACGTTTCTAGTGTTGCCTGCTGTCCTTAGAGAAGGGCAAACTGAGCTGAAAAAGCTGCTTCCCCTTGTCATCTCAGGCCAGCTCTCCACCTGACTCTGTAGCAGACAGTGCCGGTAGCTCTAGACACCACCTCCCTCTGCAGAACTGCTTCACTGCCAAGCAAAAGGACTTGACTGGGCAAGCTTTTACACTCTTCCATTTCTAGAAATCTATGGTTCCCAGCAACTATTCTTTGCTTTTGTTACTCTTCTGAATGTCAAAAAAAAAAAAAAAAAAAAAAAAAAGAGAAAGCTTTGACATTTATTATTTTGAATGTTGAATTTGTATGAATGCAGGTTCAGTTGTCTATACTGACAAATTTCCCACAGAATATAGTTAAAAGTTTTGCTCCATTGTCTGACTGCATCTCACAGGTGCTGACTGGCTGTGGGAGGGGAAAAGGCTGAGGTGTTTCTGGCCTTTCTTCTTCTGAGGAATGATGCCTGGACATTGAGAAGTCATTGTCGTCTTTGGAAACTTATCTTTTCTCATTAGAAGTAATTCTTACAATGGAGTAAGAAGAATAGGCATTCATATTCTCCTGAAAGACTTAACAATATACCAGGAAAAGATCCCCACACAGAGCTGTCTCTGAGGAGGATTAAGTGGGGGTAGAGTCCTTGCACAGGACCAACAGCATTGTTCAATCTGGCATGGTGCTTCCATGCAATTAAACTTGTAAAGTAAACCTGCCAGAGCCTCTTTGCCCTGTCTTAACTATGCTTTCTTTTTTAAGCAAAATGCAACCTCACTTAGTACATCGGCTGGTTCTGCACTCAGAACTGGTCACTACTGTCCAGCCAACACCCTGGGGCCTGCACACCTCAAGTGCAGTTGCTGCTCTGATTTCTTTTGTAACTTTCGGCAACCCAGCTTTTTGTGCTTCTGAAAAATCAGCAATCACATCATCTTCCTTGCCTTCCTGGGGCTTCAAAGCAGCTGATTAGAAAGTTCTTAGAAAAGGACAGAGTGAGGAGAGAGGAGACGGTGTTCATCAGTGCAAAGGTTCTTGAGCAACACCTGTCTCAGGGCAGCTACAGAAAGGGTCTCTGCTCCCCTAATACATAGCCATTTTGAAAACTTTGGGAAAGGAGAGAAGAACTCCAGGTACCAGATAAGCAGGAAAACTCAAAACTAGAGTCAGCAGGCAGTAGACCCCTAGGGGAGTGCTTGGTTTTTGTGTTCAGTGGAGACCCGGACAGGTGTCTGCCCGAGGGAAGTGGCTTAGAAGACGTGACATGTCAGCCCAGGAAGGGGCAAGGAAGCTTCCCTTTTGTTCCAGACCATAAATGAGAGAAAAGCAAAAGAAACAGGCCTGTATACATTTATACCTCAAGCTTACATCCAAGTGGATATGTGGTCCATAGTTACACTAATCGGGGTGTAGGCACCCAGGTTAGGAGGTCAACAGGAGGGAATACAGGTGAGGACTTAAAAAAAAGTCCTGTAGAGAAAAAAAAAAGATGAGTGCTACACACACTCACTCACTCTCTCTCTCTGCACCAGGCAATAAACCACCACTGAGGACAATCTACAGCAGGGGACATTTCATGCCCCGAGAGTCAGAGATAACAGAATAATCTGGAAGAGGCTATTTTAAGAATAATTAAACAGTTGGAAGTATGTACCAAAAAAAGGGGCGAGGGGAACAGTGCATAAAAATAATAACTGCAAATACCAAGCACATTCAAAAATACTAAACAGAACCTTGAGTAATTAAACACAGCCACTGAAATCACAGACAAAATGAACGGATGAAAAATTATAAAAAGCTTAGGAATCAGCTGGAAGAACTGAATTAAGCCCACAACATAGTAACAAGAGAGACAGAAAATATGAAAAGCTAAGAGACAAGGAAAGCAGAGCATAAAAGTGAATGAAACTCAGGAATTGCTGATAGATGCAATGAAGATGTAACTGTTGAGAATTTTCAGAATGGATGAGAGAAATGGTCTTCACATAAAAAAAAAAAAAAATCACAGGGAGTCCAAAGTAGAATAACAAGAAAAAGCACATGACAGTAAAACTGCAGAACATCAGAAAATTCAAAATCAGCAGAAAAAAGATTTACTCCTAGTCCAAAAAAGGTAACTGGATTGACCACAGAATTCTCACTAACTCTCACAGAGACAGAAGACATGAAAGAATACTGAAGGGCGTAACCGTCAAACAAGACCCTGTCACCAGCTAAATTCACGCAGTGGAGAAGTCCTCTCTTCCAGACTCTCCTTGAGCCTGCTTGGGGGCAGAGATCCTCACCCTGCTTTGAGAACTCAGGTTCACAGTAACACAGAGGATGGTGCCCACACCCAGTGCTGCAGATGTCTAGCAACTGAGTTTGGCTCCAAACTAAACACGTTTCTGAAGGAGACAGACACTGCTGACCTACTGAACACACTTGCAAGTTATGGACTAGAGTCTACACTTTCTCAAGAGGGAGACAACCTAGAAAACAGTGGGTGCCAGAGCCAGTGGTGGGCAAAGAAACTTGTTTGTATATAAGCAAAATTAAATAAGTATTGACTTTTGGGGGGAGTAAAAGAGCAAGTGTAATGACTATTTGGAAGGCTTTAAGACAAGGTTGTTTTAAAACGCCACTGAAAAATGGAAATGGTAATGGGAGGAATGACATTCAAGGTCCATGAAGACCTATATTGTCCAGGAGGAGGGGACAGAGGGATGAAATTTGACAGTAAGTATGTTGGCTTAAAAAACTTAATGTGAACCATATCAAAACAGAAAAAACAACTCCAAGTCAGTACAGAAAAAGAAAAAGTACTCTACCAACCCAGGAGAAGGCAGTGAGTTAAGGAAGCATGAATGATTAAAAAAAAACAAAGAGTGAACAAGACTTTCAGAAAACAGAGGGCGTTACCTATACTCAGGTGTCTACTGGGTGGATCCCACCGATCAACTCAGGAAAGTAATAAGACAAAGTGAGAGAAAGTAGCTAAT
This sequence comes from Condylura cristata, assembly GCF_000260355.1. Lineage (NCBI taxonomy): Eukaryota > Metazoa > Chordata > Mammalia > Eulipotyphla > Talpidae > Condylura > Condylura cristata. Next base: position 37,759,470 of record NW_004567117.1, on the reverse strand, counting down.
CTATGAACCATAGAAATACTTGAAAAAAAGCTTTAGAGTTATCATTTCAGAAGTTCTCTGTCCACTGTTTCTTGAATTCACTTTGCTTCTCATGATAGAGAAGAGAAAATGCTATTTAACAACTTATTATGTTTGTGAATATATCAAAAGACGCCACAAGAGTAGCAATGCAGAAGTTTGTTAAGCGACACGGAGAAAGAGGAGCTGACTGTCTGCTTTAACCAAGGTCTTACCCAGCACTTCACTGTAAATACCACCAAAGCCTCTGAGCCTCTGAGCAGATCCAATAAGCAATCCAGCATCTAGCATGTCATCATCAGTCAGCAGAAGGTGGGTTTGCACAAAGTACTATTACCTTTTCAAATGGACTTATCTTTAGCATCCGAAAACGATTTGAACGGAAGCAGATTAAAGCCCTGATGTTATTGTACCTATGTCTGTGGGCCTCTAGCTCGGCACCCAAGATAACAAATTTACTTTTGAACCTCCACTTTTTAATTTTTTTAAAGATTTATTTATTTGTGCATACAGAACTGGGGTACAGGCCAGAGGTGCAGGGGCGGCGAGAGGCTTCACCAGAGACAGAGTGGGGTCGTTCCTCCACTTTTTAAAAGGTTCTTACATGTCCTATCTTCTGCTGATCACAGCACACTTCCTGTCATCTCAAATGACTTCCCTGCACACCTGTAAGCCTGACAAGAGGCCCAGCGCCAAGCGAGGCATGTACCCCATTCTCGAGTGTCTACACTGACTGTCATAATACTGAAGGACAGTGGGGGTCTCCCTTGTTCTTAGAAACTGTCAGGGCTCTATTTGAAGACACCTCACCTCAGGCAGGACCCACTGTGTTTCTACCTAGACTCTGAGAAAGCTAGTGGGCTAACTGAGTTAAAGATCCTTAATTCTGCCATCCTTAAAGATCCTTAACTCTGGAAACTGGCTACATCCTCACCCCAACTTTTATAGATGTGTAGAGCTGGAAGATTCAGAATATAGTTTAGATTTTGTTTGCATGCATTTACTACCCATGGCCTAGTGAAATGACACAAATACACATATACCACACACTTATCATTGGCACACAGACACAGACATACATAAAGTGAGGGTATTTTGATGGTTGTGCAGCAGGCCTGAAATAACTCCTTTGCTTAATGTCATTTCATCGTAAAGTTGATGAGAAGAAAAGGCAGAGGCTGACTGAACAGAGCTATTCCAAGGCCTGCTTTGGGTTCCACATCTCCCTGTCTCCCTTCAAGGTGCGGGGTGTAGTTCCCAGGGCCTGAGTGGGGGCTTATTGTCCATTCAATAAAGCATGTATAAAGAAAACAAATATGATAGTTGATTTTGTTAATGATTTTCTTTTCCTTTTTTTTTTTTATTTTAAGATTTATTTATTTATGTGTACAGAACTGGGGTGCAGGCCAGAGGCTCAGAGGCGGCGAGAGGCTTCACCAGAGACAGAGTGGGGAGCAGAACAGGCAGATCGACGAAGTACACTGCTGAGGGGAGCAGCGGGCGGGTCAGGAGAGGTCTGCCACGCTATGTGGTCACCTCTGGGACAGGCAGGGATGGAACTCATGCAGAAGTGGCTTTAGATTCTCAGTGCTGTGCTTTAACCCACTGCGCCATCAGGGAGGGCCTTCTTTTCCTTTTTAATGGAAGTCCCATAAAAATGGCAAATGAAGACCCTTGCTGGTGGCACAAAGGGTTAAGTCTCAGCACTATGAAGCTATCTGCAGCCATTGCAGCATGAGTTTGACTCCTGCCCCAGAGGTGACCCACATGGGGGCAGACCTCTCCTGCATCTCCCACTGCTCCCCTCAGCAGTGTATTTCAGTAGATCCACCTGTTCTGCTCCCCACTCTGTCTCTGTGAATCCTCTCACCTCACCCCTCCTCCTGTCCCGTATCTCTAGCCTATAATCCCAGCTCTTGTATGTATAAAGAAATCTTTTTTTTTTTAAAGGCAAATGCAGCTGCAACTCCCCCCCCCCGCCCCAATTCCCAAAAGGAGCAGCTAAGAGCAAAGTTAAACTGCTCAACGACTGTACATCCCTGGCACGAGGGTAAGAAGAAATAAAAAAAATGTGTTTAGAGGCAACCAGCATATTATAATGAAAGTGAAACAGGAGAATGGAAACTTGAGAATACTGACCGGACCAGTGATCGCAGGGTTCTGAAGTCTTGGGTCTTCCCACTGAGTAATTTTGCTATCTGAAAATTGAGTTAAAAAAAAAAATCAGCATTACCAGTTCAAATTTATGCAGTGCCTATAATGTTTTGGAAAAAAATATTTCTGGATTCTTCCAAAGCTGTCCAGTCCCCAACCCTGGCTCCCAAAGATAAATAAATTCAGTGTTTCAGGGTTAGAAGAAAATTACACTCTGTGGCAAGTTTTCCCCACCCAGCACAATCAAAAAGCACAACTAAAGTAAAGCCATCTATTCACACTATTTGTGGCATGTAATCTGTCAAAATTTCTATTATAAATCCCTGTTCTCACAAGGATTTATAACTTGATCTTGATTTTCACTTAATTGGAAAAAAGGTCTAACTATTTTGTCCGCTGCCCAAAGTAAATCAGCACATGACTTTTATTTTAATTTCAAATACTTTTTCTTTGCTTAGGGTGTTGAAACCTGCTTTCAATGAAATATCCTTTGCTGCATAAATTCATACTCTGGTATATGTGTCGTTCATAAGCCTATGACCAAGCCAAGGAGCCAAGCAGTCCGGCAATCAGGCTGAGATACCGGAGGGGCAGCTGTCCCTCTGGGCAGAGGTGGCTTGCACTCAGCCAAGGTCAGCAAGGTAGTGCTGGGTGACCGCCTCAGTGGTGGAGGTCACAACACACAACAGCTGCCCTGGATATTTTGGGGTCTGTGACTGTGTGATCACAAAGACTGGGATACAGAGGAGTTGGGAGGGGGGAATAGGGTGAACTCTCAAGGACTATATGGGCAGGGTGGCCTGGGGGAGAACTGTTTTCTGGAGTTTTAACAAATGTCAGTTGGCACCCAAAACTGTTATGTTTAATAATACTGAAATAGCCTGTTGGTGTCCTATGTATTTTGTAAGCGGATGGATATGAAAAATGAATAAGTTTGGTTTTGATGTCATACCACGGAATTCTCTAAGGCTGGTATTAAAATGATTTTAATGGAAGGGTAAAGTTTTAAAATAAAGCTACCAAAAAGCACACACATAGTGACTCCAGCTCATGCTGGCAGAACAATTTACATGCGATGTTTTATGTCTCTGATAGAACTGACATGGAAGCAGAAGGCGCCTGGAGTCTCTCATCTTGGCAACAGGGGACTCTGCAAAGTGAAAGCTCCGACTGAGGAGAGCAGGGAAAGAGCAAACAGCATACGACCGTGTCAAGACTGCCTGGCTGTGCCCACATGCGCTGGCATCAGCATCAGAGAAAACCACTGTGGCCTCATCTTCAGTCCAGACCCGAGCTTCAGGATCTAGCCTTGCCTTTTCTACCTGGACTTTCTAGAGCGCCTTAAACCCACCTGGATCTAAACTGAACCCGTAACCCTCCAAAACCCAAACCGGCTCATGCACTAGTGCATTCTTGATGAACAAGTCCAATTCCACCCAGAACCTGGCGACATCCTGCACCTCCCCTTCCTGCTCACAGTGGTCAAACTGCCACTGTTCAAAATTTGCTTGTTATAACTCTGCCAAAAGACCTTTCTAAAGCCCAGACCTGCGCACTGTGACCTGCCCCCTGGAAAATCCCTCAGGCGCCTCCCCTGCCCTGTCTGCAGGGACCTGAGTTCTCTACCAGGCAGTTCCTTCCGCCTTGTCCTCTGGGCCATGCTTGATTCCTCTGTACCTGACCACTTGTGACCCTGAGTTTCTCTGAGCAAGACACCATTAGAGTTCCACACGGCTGCACGTGTCTTCTCCAGCCTGGGACCACGTGCCATGTGCACGAAGTCTTATTGTTTCAGATGCACTTAAGAGTTGTCTGTGTTGTAAGGGCTTCCAGGAAGGCCTCCAGCAGTGTCCCGCCCAGCGCACAGCTCTTAGCGGGCCGTGCATCTCTGCTGCTCCTGCCTGTGAGAACAGTGGGTTCACCCAGTAATAGTCAAAACACCTCTTGGCATGCCCCGGTAGGATGTGAGGCCCTAGAGGACAGGGCTGTGCATTCGTCATCTCTGCAGCCTCTCTACCATGTCATACATCTCTCAGCGTGGAATATAGAAAATGTTAGTCACCTAATTAATAGTTCATGGTGACAACAGTCTAAGCTTTGAAACAGTCTCAGCTTTCAGAAGCTCACTTACTTCTGTGAGCTGCAACAAAGGTCAGCTTTGTAGCTACAATTGATAATATATAAGTGTGTGGTGACCAGCGAATCCATTCTCCCAGAACTTTTGAATCTAGACTTGTTTTTCATTTTCATGATATTACATTTAAAATAAAGGGACACGTCTCATTTTAGCTGCTATGAACAGATTCAGTAAGACTGTAATAGAAAAGGCTAAAACAGCAGATCAGAGCCTCCCAGCATTTTATTTTCCCTTCTAGCTTTGAATATAAGCTACTGCGGCCAATTACTCTGGGTCTATCTGGTCTATAAGAAGAATTGCAGGCTCTCTAAGAGAGGTAGAGATTCAGTTCAAGATCTTCCCTGTACCTTTTACTCCAGGCTGGAGGCCTGTGAGCTCCCTGATCCATGCAGCCAAATGACTCAGGAGAGCAAAGGCATTAGTCCTGAACTGCTGCCTTTTCCAAAATTAAACTTTTACGAGGTTGTACATTTTTAATCTTGAAAACTTCTAACTTCTCAAAAATTAATGAAGCAGAAAAATCGCCTAGTTATTTAAAAGACAAGTGCATTGCTTCTTTCAGTGTGTCGCTAGTGTCCCAGCGATGCTGGAAGACAGGGCACTGGAGTGACTTATGAGACGACTCTTTGCAGGTGAAACGACACTGGTAGGGGTGACCTGGTCTCAGACTTGCAGGCAGCAGGACAGTGAAATAAGATATTGAATTTTGCTAGAAATCAGATGTGGGAAAGCTGCTTATGAAGAGAGACTGACTCAAAGTCCAACAATCCTGAGTGCCCTCCTTCCCCCATACCCCTAACCCCTTGTGGAGTAACCCTGAGGCCCAACAAGGCATCTCAGAACAACAGGTGTTCTGTGCTTTTCATGGCCTGGATTTGGTGAAAAGGCTTTTGAACTGAGCTCTGGCTCACTGAAAGGTATGTGTCCCTCACTGCCTTCCTTTCAGAGAACCCTGACAAGTTAGGGAGAAAAGGCAGAGACGTGGTATTAACAGCTACTGAGATGTCCCAAAGATTTCCCTTAGGTAGTTTCTGGCCACTTAGTTTTCACTGTATCAGGTTCAAAGAACAAAGGTAAATTTTAACTTCCATGTAAATGATCACAAAAATTGAATTTCACGGCTCAGACCAGGCGGGTTCCGGACAAAGTCTAGACCACATTACTGGTCTCCCAGAAGCAAGAGGAGCCTCCTGGGCTCTTCTGGGAAGACACTGATCACACATGGAAGAATCTAGAATCGAGGGACGGCCCAGGCAGAGAGCAGGAGCTGGCACGCTGGGACTGGAGATACCACTGCTGTTTTCAGGCTCTCTCCAACTTTTTGAGTATCAACCTCCTAACCCTGACCCCACCTGCCTTCTTGAGCTGCCCCTGACCATGCATTTACCACATCGTGCACAGGTCTCTGTAGCCACTAGAAAAAGTCTACGACCTTAATTTCCAAGCAACCCGGACAGTCCTTGGCAGTATTTTTTTTCTTGTTTTTGGGTCCCATAGTGCATTAAAAAAATGTGTTCGTCCCTTCTTTTTGGGTTCACCAGCCAGCATTCAGCCGCAAACTATTCCTGGTGCTCTGAAGCATGGCTCGGCTACTGATTAAGACCTTGTTATAATAAAATGATCTTTCTTATCTGCACATTTTAAAATATCTAAACATGTTTAAAAACTCAAACTTTAATGGATGAAAACATAGAAAAGGAAACTTTTTGTTTGTAATGGGAAATCCCTCTCCAGTTTTGCAAATTATGATAAATTTTAAGGTATCAAGGAAAAAGAGGGCATCTATTTTCAAAGCAGCAATTGTGCTTTGCTGACTGTAAAAACCCACAAAGTGGGCAAATCAGGATTTTTACTCGTTAAAGAGAAAAAAAAAAGGTCTGCACACCTTGAAGTTCCTAATTTCCTAATTTAAGGCAGAGGGTAGATTACCTTCACCTGGTTCCCTAAGGCCTGCCTCTTCTGGCTCAACTCTGGGCTTGTTTCAGGGTAGAATAACCTCTCTGTTTAGATGTCAGTTTATCTGGGACATCTGGAAGAGGCACTCAGTCTTGGTAATGGCCACCAGCCCTGTCCATACAAGAATACCTAGCGGGCAGAGTTGCAAGCCACTGGCTTCGTCTGTGTCCTCTGGATTCAAGGGTGAGGCTGGGGAGATTTGGTGCAGACTTAACTGCTTGTGAACCCAATGAAAATGAAGATCAACGGCTACCAAACTGTAAGCCTGGTTTAGACTTTAAACCTACTTGAAGAATTCTTTTTACTTTTTCAGAAGTTTTAGGGAAGAGAGAAGTATGATTTCATGGAGAACAGGTCACCTCAAAATAGGAAAAACAAAAGCCCACTGGCTAAAAGCAAACTTCTATTAGTTTAACATTTAGTTGAAGTGAGAAGCCACACAATTATTCATAGGTGCTGGAACAAACGTCTACTGTAAATATACTATACATTTTAAGAAAAGGGAATACATTTATATTAGTGTGTTGGGTGCAAGGAAACACACCATGAATAGAAAATAAGTTAGGGAGGGCATTTAGCACGAGACCTTAGAGAGCAGTGTTTAAAGACACACACATGGCTTCAAGCACTGCTCACACAGACTTGTAACGCAAACATCAGTTCTAACCTTATTTTCTATTACCAGAGTGTGTTTATTTAAGCGCAAGAGTCACGGATCATCAATCCAAAAACTTTTTTTTTTGATTAAAAAAGAAAGTTAATAGGTCACGAGCTCAAACTGGGTGAAAGCTGAACAGCCACTTGGGAGCAAACTTGGGGTGAATCACAGTACCGTACGAGGGCACTGACTCCCTGGCATCACTGTCTCCACATAACAGCTGGCTGCCTAGACAGAGGGTAAAACGACACAGCTTTCATAGGATATTTGACTTCCCCTCCCCCCTTTATCTGTAATACCTCTGTGTCTGGAACAGGACCTACTTACTATGATCAATATAAAATGTTCGGCCATCCAAGTGAATTCTTTCTTCCCAACCAGGCTAGTTTCAGGGAAGACAAAGAGAGAAAATAAACATTAGCCAGCAGTTTCAAAATCAAAGGCAAAAGTTTAAACCTCTAGGATGCTATCTTTCTCTTCTCTCTAAGGGTGCATTTTTAGATTTGGAGTAACCTAACAATAAGCATTGTGGGGTAACTCGACACTATCAAGCAGCACGCTTTGTCCCTTCTTCCACAATCTCCGATGCATTTGCAGCAATAACAGGAAACGGGGTGCAAAAGCTTCAAAGGGAGACTTCAGCAAACCATGCAACAGTGGAGTTTGGGGGTGACGAGCTCATTTAATGAAACAGGAAGGGTTAATGTAAGACATGTTAGGGACAGTTGCTTCAGCCACATCATCGGGGTTGAACAATCTCAGTTGGGTCCTTCACTACTTAGACGCAGGAACCAAGTGGATTTGGATGATCTTTGGAAGACAAGGCAGGCCGGCCCTCATTATTGCCACTTGGCTAACTTCTGCCAGAAACCCAGAGCTTCAACAGCTCGCACCTGACACTTTGAAACTCCTCAGACATGCTCTGGGATTCTTTCTGAATCCAAATGGATGCAAAGAATGAGGGGATTGATTCAGCCTGTGAATGGAGATTGAGTCCTAACCTCTGAAGATTCAAATTCTGCCACACTTTACTATAACTTAGGGAACAGACAGGAGCGTAGGCTTGGAAAACAATCCCTGCAAACCCAGTATCCTTCCATTTAAAATAGTCTTCAAGTTCCTCCCCTTTCTACCCTGTAAGGCTTTTTCTTTATTGGGGGTGAGATGGGGAGGGAATGTCTGGTCAAAGTTTCATTCAAAATCCAAGTTGGAGTAGACAATTCAACTTCCATTCAGGCCCCAAAGACAACAAACTGATTAAAAAAAGAAACAGATTTATAAACAGTTATCACAAGGGAGAAAAACTCAAAGTATCTGCAGACTACAAGACTTATAGGAACCTCCTGTGATCACGTATGCCTTTTTCTCCTACTGTTTTCAATACCTTTGTCCCTATGACTACATCAGCAATATAGATGGAACTCAGAGGTTGCTAAGTTACGAAATAAACGCATGCTGCTTAAATTTCCCACCTATAGAGAATGCCTTTTACACCTCATTTCAAGCTCGATCCTCCCGAGCGGTTAGCAATTCAGAAACCTCCTTCACATGTCCTGAGTACAGTGAGAACCGTACGTACTACTAGAACCAGCCATATACCCAGTTCTATTAAGAAATTACAGACCAAGAGGACCCCAAAAGCCTGCACAAAGAGAAGGTCACAGGACTTCTCCATCAACATCAGGAATAAATAAACATCTTCAAACTGGCCCCTGTGTCTCCAGCGTACTCACAGGAAGAGGGCCAAGGTCATTGGGGTTTAAAGATGCCTTTGACCGCATATGGACTGGAAATTTCAGGCGCGGATCTTCCTGCAAGAAAAATGTAAAAGGCAGATGGTGTTAAGACGGACTGTCTGTGTGCGGTCACCGGCTCCCCCCTTTCTGGAGCTCTGTGTTCAAGTGCCCAGGCTGCCGGCGCAGGGGCAAGAGGCTGTGTGCAGGGAGCTTGACTGACCCTCTATGGAAAAGATTCTACTCCTTGCGCTTGGTGAAAGCCGGAGAGGAAGGGTATTTAAATGAAAAGTGAACTATTTGTTTGGGATGAGACCTTGCGCAGGGAGAGGGGAGGCGGCTCCTGGCCATGATGTTTCTTTCGAACCAGAAGGATGGTGCCATGAAAGGGGGGGTTCCATCCCCCCGAGGGCGCAGGGTCAGACTGTACATTTGTATGGATCCTGAGCTCTGGAGGAGGTGAGGGCAGCGGGTGTCTCCATTTGTATCTGAGCTTCCTGCACGCCTTCTATGCTTTGTTGACCTAATCAGAGAATTGAGTTTGGGCTGACTATCAAGTCACGTGCTGGCCCAGAGCTAGTAGACTTCACCACTTTGGCACAACACTTGCTTGTGCCAAGTGTCTTGATCCGGTTCTGTAGAGTCTCATTTATGTCTTAATACTGACAATTTTGCAAAAGATTTTTCTGAAGGAATAGGATTCATAAACTATTACAGAGAACCAACAAAACTGAATGAAACAAGGCAGTTCATGCTTTAAACTTAGAACAGTAAGACTGATGATCTTGATGCTGCCCTGTGTGGAGGCTGGGCACATGCTCCCTGCCTGTAGATAAGAACAGGAGCTTCAGAGCAGGTTAAGAATGTTCCCACCAGTTCTGACCCGGAGTCTGGGAGCTGTCTCTCACTTAGACCCAACTGAACTGTGTTCAGAAAATCAATGATCAATCTCTGTGTTACGTGCTGTCTACCAACTAATCCTACAATTAAAAAAAGAACTAACAAAAACTCTTTAAAACCTCATAAAAGGTTTATTTTAATTCTAGTAAAGCCTTTGTTGCTATCTAATTACAAAAATATTTTCTGCCCCACCATGTTCCCAAGGTTGAGAACAGGCATGTATGTAACCTGGAGAACAAGAAAACTCATTTTTTTTTTTTTTTGAGATAGGATTATCTAGAAAAGCCAACTCTGTAGTTAAAATCTACCAGTTTATGGAAGTGACTGCTAATGGGTGTGGGGGCTCCTCTAGGGGTGCTGAACATGCCCTACAATTGAGTATGTTGATGGTTGGACACTGGATGGTCAAAAAAACCAGTCAAGTGTCTATCTCAAATGGATGAATTGAATGGTATGTGACTTAGGTCAGTAAAGCTTTCAATAATGTTAAGCCCAAGCCAACAGTATATTGTTAGTTATCACTGGAATATTACAAAGTGAGCTTTTAGGAACTAGCAAAAAGCCAAAAAATCACAAAAAATAAAACCAACATTTGTTTTCTATTAGCTGTAGCAAACTTTTCACTGAAGGAAAAAAAGCTAGTGTTGGAAACAGATATTGACCTTTAACGTCATCTAAAACACTTTTAAAAAGTATAAGCTGAGGTATCAAATAGGTTCAGTCTCTGTTGCATATTGCAACATACATAGTGCGAACAGATGCACTAAGTAGATTTAGGATCTAGGAGGCTCAAGAAGGTGCTGATCTGGTAAACACTGGTGACAGTTAATTGTGGACAGAGGAGAACCTTAGAGATGCCTAGCAAAGTCTGCTGGACCAGGCCATGCCACACCTACGGGGTGGACGTACGGGCCCCTGGCCTCGCGAGGCTTAGAGAGAGCAGGGGTCGCAAGGAAGGAAGGGCCTTTGAATGCTGTATGCAAGCCCCGCCAGGCCTGGGAAATCACACAGGCCACTGTGAAGGTCCATCAGCGCTCTGGTAAAGAGCGGGCAATTTAGAGAATTAAAAAAAAAAAAAGCCTCAAAGAAAAGTGCCAGAGGCTGGCGAAGGGAGAGAGGGCGCATATGAAGTATTAAAGTAACTGTTTCCCAGATGTGCTACAACGGAGCGTTTTGCATGAAACCCAGAATTCCTAATGTAAGGGCCAGTGGCCCGGGGGGCCACTTTAGTTTATTATAGCAACAAAATCAGCAAAAGGGCACAGTGCCATCCATGAAGCCCTGAGGGCGAAGTGTAGTGGGCACCACTGAATTCACCACCCTACTGAACCAGAGAGGAGGTAGCAGCCCAAGCTGATGGAGCAGGTGAAGGACAGACAGGGCGTCGGGCAGGGCCGTGTCAGCTGGGCTACTGGCCTCAAATGCCACGAACAGAAAGGACAATGCACAGGAGACACTCTCGGCTCCCTCTCCCTTTCCTTAGCACAATACCAGCACTCCTTCACGCTGTCCTGATGATTTCCACATCGCACACAATGGCTGCCCTCAAAAAAATAAAAGGGCTTAAAATAGAAGGCAAAGATCAACATCTTTTCAAAGAGTTTCCTAGCAGGATCGTTAAAAATATATATATAAAACTTGGGAATGCTAACTGGCTTTCCTGATCCAGGAAGAGACCCACCGCCAAGCTGAGGCGGCGAGTGTTTTATTAGTTTGGACCTGAGCAGAAATAAAAACCCTGAAGCTGTATGAAGGTATAATCTTTCTCACTACAAAAATAAGCCAGTGCTTTGTCCTATAAAGGACACGAACTTACTCTTACACACAGGCTGAGCTGCTTCCCTGGCAGAAGAAAGGCACCCCGAGGCCTCCAGGTCCTCGAGACCCAGGTGGGGACTAAGTGACAGTCATTTGCTTTACTGGCCAGACCTTATTCTGGAAAGCTCCCTGGCACACTGGCTTCAGGATGTGTGTGTGAAAGGCTGTGTCTTATAAATAGACTTCAAAGGGAGTTTTCCTCTATGCACACACACAAGGGCCATGTCAGCCCAATTCTGCCCCTGAAGCTTCTGCTTATGCAAGGACTAAAGGCAAGCTGACCTATGTGGGGGGCAAGGTTACTGTTTTCCTTGTTCTCAACCTGTCCTACGAGTTTTTCTTCCTTTTTCTATTACAAAGTTCAAATCTAAGCACAGCTATGTGGTTTTCCTTTATGTGCTGTGTCTCTTTAAAAAAAAAAAACAAACAATGTCAATCCCAAGCCAAAACAGACTCTGCCTTGAAAATTATCCTGCAGCAACCCCATTTTTGTCAAAATAAACAGGCAATTTAGAGGATGGCTTCCACAGTGAGGATTCTGCATCAGCTTTTGTTTAGAAGAGAGAACCCAGCCCAGCTGGATGAGCACCCTGAGATGAGTGGAGAAGGGCAGTGACTTGTGAAATTTCCACTTGTTACCTGAAGGGTTTGCAGCAGGAGCCACAAAATGTTATTTTAACAAATTGAAATTTTAAATCAGCAAATTAGGCCATCACAAGTATCTGGGTAAAAGGGACAGCTGGAAATTCAAACTAGATTTCATTCAGCAGCTATGCAGGCCATAAATAAAGTGAGTGCTCTTTAAAATAATATCTGCCCAGCTGCAATTACATTGCAGTTGTGGCGTGAAAGGCTGTGAAAAGGTTAGGGGATTTGATTACTAAGCTAGTTCAAATTACTAAAATCATAGCTTATATTGGCAAGCCACAGTGGCTCCATAGGCTGACCCATCCACTACCGAGTCCCCCGTGTGTCTGCAGCTCTTATTTCTGGCTGACAATTTGAAATCACAGAGCACTGGAGGAAGTAGAAATGATCACACTAGCCTAGCAATGGCCACAGGTTCCAAGCCAATGAGAAATAAAGACCCAAAGTCAATCTAGTCTAGATCCCATTTCTGTACTTTGCCTCCTTTTTATACTCATTTTACCCACAATAATATCTACAGACTAAAAGATGAGCCTGCTGGAATACCTTAGATGGGATGATGAATTTACCAAATGGACATCGCCAGATGTTCATTTTAGTGATTTTCAATATGGGGTGTTAGGAATGGTTGGCACGTTTGGCTGTCACTGTCATGGGGGTGCAGTGAGGAAGGGCGGCCATCTGGGGGCAGGGGCAGACTGGTAACTGCCTCCCACTTCGCACTCCAAGGCCCACAATCCAGTCCTGGAAACATATGGTACCACCACCCACAGGAGTTAAAAGAGTTAGGCAGAACAGGAATTTAGCACATTTCAGAACAAAGTGACGCAAACCGAATTAATTTGATTCAAGCCCTACTATTTTATCTCACACCAGGAGCCACAGTTGTAAAACTATGTCATCTACTAGGATGCTAAGGGCCAAGTGCGTCTGAAAAACAAAAATGGCCAAATCTCACCCCAATCTGTAAATCCGTGAGCCTTTGGTTAAGCAACAGTGGCCCAAAACATTCAGGGTCCCGCCCTGGAGCCCAGTCCCTCTAACTGGGCAAGTGTTCACACCAGCACCCTTCAGACCCCAGCGGGGTCCCCCCGAGTCTGCCTACTTGCTCTCTCTGGGGAGCACACGCTCACCTAAGATAAAGCTCATTCCTAAGCCACCTACCCTGACTCTTGCATGAATTCGGTCTTGAATTCTCTCCTGCGGCGAAACCAAGAACCTCAGGGCCCCTCAGCATCCCTGGGCCTAAGAGAGTAAGTCCCCCAGACCTTCCTGTTCAGGTCTCAAGACCTGGACACACCAGGACAGTCCGTATCACGCTGGGCCGGGCCTCTTCCTTGTCACATCCCCCGGGTGGCCAGACGTGTGTGATGCAGGCACTGACACGGGAGTGTAAAGGCTGAGTTCACTGCTGATCCAAGACCAGAGGGCTAAGGCCAAGCACCATTCCCACTACACCAGTCTTGGTCTAAGCAAGGGCCGCAAATAAGAGGACCGAGTTTCTCTGTGTCAGGTAACTAGATGTGGGCACCAGGGGCAGGGAGCAAAACCAACCTCCTCTAGCTTCAGAAATAGAAGCAAGAGAGCCAATTTCAGTTTAATTATAGGTCTTCAGATCATACGGGAGAAAAATGCCACTGAATTTTAAGAGAACTGTATGTGCTTAACATAAACCACCACTGACACAGCCGGAGACGCAAAGACCTGACAGGAATACAAAGACATTCCCAGCCCCCTTTGATCAATCTCATCTTGCTCAAGTCAATACAACCACATGTGATTCCAGGGCGCATGCAAGAGCAGTGTGATGAGAAAAATCAATTAGGCAAAACGGCCGCGAAAAGAGCTACCAAGTTGACCATGCAAACCCATCACACACCCCTAACCTGCAATTAAAGGGAGGGAATGCAGTGGGGAGGTCTGAAAACTAATCTGATAAGAACAGAAAAACGAAATCCAAACGGAGAGGGGAATCGGCAATAAAAATGAAAAAAAGAAACTGACCAAAGAAAAATTGTTGCAAAAAACAAAACAAAACAAAACAAAAAACAAACCAGAATTCCTAATAAAATGATGGCATCATGCGATCTGAACCAGTCAAATCTACATCCTAGCAACATGGAGCCTGACCGCTCCCCCCAATACGGTGACCTGTCCAAGTTGGAGATATCCAGGAAAGGACACCCCCATACCCCACTGCCCAAAGTGACCACGGACCTGTACCCCGAAGTCACCCGCCCACCAGCCCCTTCCTGCAGTCTAGGGGACCCACTTCGGAGTCAGAGACATTTCTGAGCTGTGGGTACCGAGTACGGAAATGAGGCAGCAGATGCCAGACTTCACGACGAGAACGGCCGAAGAGCCTTACCCACGTTGTCGTCTTTGTGTTATGGTCAATGAAGAAGGGCCGGCCGTTTGGCGCAATCCTCATTTCCCAGCCGGGTGGCAGGAAGCTCTGTGTGGTTTTGTGTTGTGGTTTGGGGGAGTTGTAAGGTGATGGTTGTGGGGACTGTGGATTGGAAAGGGTATCTTTCACAGCTCGACGTATGGGTGAGTCCTTGGCACCCTAAGGAATAATAACCAGCATTAGAATGCTTATCACACACTATTCCAGAGGCGTCAAAATGCACCTGGGTATCACCAAATGCCCCTCTTTGGAGAAGGGCAAGAAGGAAGCTCCTAGAAACCCACTTCACTTATCCATGTTCTCTTAATTCAGTCCAACTTTACAATTCTTCTGCTGGCTGAACACACAGAAACATGACCCACGTTTGACCATCACCCTTTGCTACTTATTGATATGTACCCAAAATATTGCTCTATCTTGAGCATTACGGCTAAAGATTTTACAGAGCCAAGTGTGCCCCTGCCCTTAATGAGCTCACAGTCTAGGCAAGGGGTTGGTCATTCTTAGAACACAAAAAGCAGAACCTGCAGCAGTGGAGACAACCGCCTGGATTCGCATGGTTTTCCCAGTGGCATTTATGTACAGTCTGAAAGGTTGTCACCCAACCTCTTGGCAGCACTTTAAACCCAGAGACCCCCGGGGCCACCTCCAAGACACAGTCAAGTTTAGAACAGCAAGACATTCACTCTTCGGCTCTGACTCTGACACCGAACCACACAAACAGGGGAGCACGAGCAGCCGGCAGCGTGATGTACGATGCGACTGTGCATCAGAAACACAGATGCCCACACAGTGGGAGACCCTGCAGTCCAAAGGAAAGAAATGATCAAAGCGACAGCTTATGTGGTCAAACTCAAGAGAAGCACTGGAACTGGAGAGTCGCTATGCGATTCGAATGAGGTCGACAGCCAACAAGGAGCGAGACACGAGGATGGAGAAAGTTCGGGGAGTGCCCACATCCAGCACAAGTCACCACGGCTTCAGCCAAATGAGAATGAGAATCAGGTGGGGGTCCAGGAATGTTAACTGGGTGACAGAGAAGCATGTCAGCTGCACGAGAACACCCTTCACCACGAACACAACGACTGACCAGAGAGAGGAAGGTGGCTGCAAAAGGGAAGTCCAAGTTAAGAGAGAAGAGAGAGTGAGAAGTCACAGGAGAGACGGGACCCCAGGTAGACGAGGCAGCCTTCTCACCTCCAGTGGGGCAGATAAAGTTACTGTTGGCGAGCTCAGGCTACGAGGCCGGCGAATCTGGGGCTCGATTAGATGGTTGCTACTGTTTGAGGTGGATCCAGAGGCGCCATCTTCTGCAAGCTATTTTGGAGGCAAAAACAAGTTAGCTTCGTGTGATGATCTCCCGGCGCATGTGATTGGGACTGAGGACCTCATACTATCACAGGCAGCATTAATAGGAGCTCTGGCCTATATAAAGCCTGGAGGAAATGATGACGCATAATAATGGGGGAGCCGATGGGGAAACATATCCAAGGGAAATAAAAATGAATCACCGTTTAATTTTGTAGACATGTGTTTTATTGCATTTCTTTATCCTAATGTTTTCTTAACCTCATCTATCAAAAATAATAAAGTTATTCTATTGTTAAAAAAAATAAAAAAAAAATGAATCACCGACCCAGCATAAAAACTAGTCTTGGAATAAAAGAAAGGGGAGGGGGGGGGTCGGGAGAGAAGCTCCATCTGGTAAGAGGCTCTTACTTTGGAAATTTCCTTCATGTCCCATTTAAAAATTAATGTGACCAGCAAGAGACTGATTTGGGACCAAATTCTTGCTGAGGCAAATCTTAGGCCTTTTCTTTGTGAGGCAAGTTTTCTGAAGTATGGGTTCTCTCGAGTGATACCGAAACCCCAGGACTGGAATCTCATGTATACCGTGGCTTCTGTGGCCTGGTGAAGTCGGTGGCAATCCGCGTACCTGCATGATAGGCCGAGTCCAAGTTGTGGTTCGATTGTTATGATTGACATAGTATGTACGTCCCTTTGCGTCTTTTCTTTCTTCCCAGCCTGAAGGGAGGCCCGGCGTAGTGTGTACATAGGCCACTGATGGCTGTTTGTGTGAGAAATCATTATTATTTAATATCTTGCAATGGTTTCCTGACCGGTTTCATAAAGTCATGTACACCCAGAAAATTATTCTTTTCTAGACAAAGTTAATTCTACACGAAAACATGTCTGGAAAATAGCAATAGAGTCCCAACAACTTCAAATCTACCATGAAATGAACCCCAAGGTGGCCTGGAGGGGAAGGGGTGGCCCATATGCCCATATTCTTAGAGAACTTGGTTCTAAGGCCCTGAAGTGACACACAGGGGACCTTGCTAATGTGATACTGGGAAAGAGAAGCACACGGCTGTCTGCTGATGCCTGAGTTCTACTGCTGAGCCATTGAGAACAGAAGGGTGTTTGACACTGCCAGGTGTTGTTACATTCATGCCAGGGATGCTCAGGCCATCTCTTCCCTCACTCAGTACAGCTGTCTCAGGGATGCTGTTGTGTCCTCTTCCTAAATTCTCTATTCTGTTCGCTTTCTGGGGGAAAAACAGTCTCCCCTCCAGGAGCTCACACCACTGTGGTCAGACTGGGCTGGTTCTACCACCTCAGCTTAGAAGCCCCCCGGCCAGGTGAGGGTAGGGTCACAGAGTCTGGTGACCTGTTTTCCCCAGTCTGTCCATCCTGAGTTTATCTCCTTAAAGGGTGAAGGAAGCACAGGCAGTTTCCGGGCCTAGAGGCATGTCCAGGTAGTCCAAATTTGACCTCAAAAGGATTCCTGGGACATCTGCTTGTGAGAAGCAGAGAAATGCCATCTGGGTGGACATGCTGGCCCATCAGGGGGTTTCAAGGACTCCTGGAGGCAAAGATGTGGGTACTTGAGGGGAGCTGCCCTGGGATGTCCTCTAGGAGTGGACATCCTCCACCTGGTGAAGGGGCGAGGGGTGCTGGTCTGAGGTGGGGGAACGGGCTCTGAAACAAGAAGACAACCACCACCCAGGGCTCCTGGGAGAGTGAAAGCAGCAGGAAGTCAAATATCAGGAAAAGCCTCTCACATGAGGTTACCAAAGGAAGCTGCTGTTTTTGGGTCCCATCTCCCCTAATTAGGATTTGCAGAGGCTTTGCTGACCAGGCCGAGGATGACAGTCTTCCCCGAGGCCAACGCCTTCCTGTGCTCACGTCTCTCCCATGTCTGCTACCACTACATACCTTGGCAAAGAGAGTCACAGTCAAAGAGACCCCCACCCCCCGGGGCCTTGAATCAGAGCAGAATAAAGGATGCCTCCATGTCACTTGCAGGTGACAGCCAAAGAGGCTCATGAGGGCAAAGGCACGTTCCAAAGAAAAAGCAAACTGGAGCCACAGAGCAGCTATTGCTGAAACAAGCCCAATGGCCAAGCTAGACAACTTGTAAGGAAACTTCCTGCTGAAAGTGCAGCCACTACTTTAGTCTTTTCCAGACAAAGGGTCAAAGGCCCCACAATGATCTTTTCTAGACTGTGATCTTCCAGGGTCTTGGATCGAGGTGTGGAGATTCAACCAGAGTGGAAGATGCGTCACACGCAGACTTGACCCTCCTTGACAGTGGATTTGTACACACGCCCATGTGTTTGCTCACGGCTTCTCTGGTTGTGTCACCAAAGAGCTGCTTTCGGGCTATGTCCTATCAAGACACTGTAGAAACAGGCCCTGTGACCCAAGTCATAGCTTCAGTTGTCACCTAAGCTGGCTGTCAATTAGTATTTTTGGCAGGGTGCATGCTAGCGAGCTTTGCCCTACTGTTGTTTCTGTGATGACTGAAATGCCGTGGCTAAATAGAAAGCTCAGTGGAATCTGCTGCTCTCCTCCTGCCTGCAGATTTATTTTTTGGGAGAGGCAATTAGATAGGCCTTCAGTAAATTCTATTCTGGAGACCTGAAGGGTATTTTTACAGCGACAGCAACCCTAGAAAGGACATTTATGAGGAGACTAGAAAACTAAAATAACTTGGATGTGTCACAGATGATCTCAGAATTGAATTCTAAAGCTGACAGGATTCCCGCAGCCATGATGCTTCCACAGACCCACCGTTAAGTGGACTCATCAGTTTCTGGAAAACTGAAGAGTGAAGCAAAAAATATTGCATTTCTTGGGAACGTTCACTCCACTTTCTGCTGAGAATTGTACTGCAGCCTGTCGTTGGGTCCCATTTATGCAAGAAGGTGTTATTAAAATACTTCTTTATATATCTTTGTCCAAATGACCATGGAGAACAACCTGTGCTGATGATTCCACTTATGACTCAAAATACTGCCTCCCACACAGTTTGGAGGTGGCAGAATTCTGCTTCCCTATGCTGCCTCAGTGTGTGTGTGTGTGCGCGCGTCTGTGCACGTGCTGGAGTACATAGCTCACTCCCTCAAGACAAGTGAAGTCATCTACATACCAAAGCTATGAGTTTTTAAGTGTTCATTTAATATTTCACAGCTTCTCACCCAAACATGTTATTGTGTTCCACAAGGCCAAATGGCCACTGAACCAGAACTTCATAGTGGCTTCATGTTGACATTCAAATGGAAGAAAACGTTATATTTAAACCATTCAATATGGTTTAAAGGTGGTAAATAGCTTGGCGCTAATTCTCAGATTCTCAAGAGTGTCCACACCCTACCATAGGAGCTGCTCAGTGCACTTTTAAGGTACACACAGCAAAGACCAAAAGGCTCCTCTCCCTCCCTTTCTCTCCCACAGGGAAGATCCTGGCTCGGGCAGCCAGAGGGTGAAAGCTGAATGCAGAGATCTGTGTCCCTCAAAGGGCTAAGGCTCTATAGGCAAGAACAGGGCCTGTTTATTTTACTGCAGGAATAAAAGCAGCACTGGGGGAAGACAGGTATGTCGGGATGGTTAATGTGAGGTAGTGTGGGATACCCTGGGGCAAGACAGGGTGAGCATTCTTCAGTGTGGGGAAGTTATATAAATTGTGGTGCATTCACACTACTGGATGACTTTATGTAATTACTAACATATCCCAGAGGAACAACCACAAGCAAAGAAGATCAAGCTGCTAATATGTGCCAACCTGGTGTGTGTGTGTGTGTGTGTGTGTGTGTGTGTGTGTGTGTGTGTGTGTGTGTGTGAAGTAAGAAGAAATGAGATGACACAGCCCAGAGAGGCTGCAGCATGAGATGGAACATCAGAGGCAAGGGTGCACGAGAGGAAAGCAACAGTAAGAGCTGGACTCGGAAAACAGAGTCAAAGGCATTCTTGACAAGGGATGGGGACAGTGGGCAAGAAACAGATGGATACTTTCAAATGTATCTACACTTCTAACGAAGCCATAAAATAAGTGGGCTTATTGCAGTCCAAAGACTGCCAGGTACCCAGAAAACACACATGAACTGTGACCTAGTTTTTAAAAATAAAAGCAAAATCATTTAAAAAAATTCATTCACAGGGGCGAGTGCAGGCTAGAGGAAGTGAGCAGTGGTGGTGGCCACATGGGACGGTGTTGAGCATGGTCGCTCTGTCCCGCAGAGAGTCACCGTGGGCCCAGGACGCTCAGAAGTCAGCTCATCCTGTTACTCCGTACCATCAGCTATTACCACATCCAACACTCACTGCAGGCCAATGAAAGGCAAAACTGGAGGGCAGCGGATGTCCCAGCACTGAGCTCTGTTAATGTTATTTCATGGGGTGATCCGGCCACCTGGCAGCCTCACCCCTGCAGAACCACTGGCTCGTGGTACTTTGGCATTTCTTGAATTCTACCAGAGTCTGAGCCTGGCTGAGCCATCACATACCTGCACACTTGCAGCTCAGCACTGGGGGAGTTTCGGTGCCTGTTTACAGTGTGGACCACTCAATTCTAACACGACGACACTGTGCCTTGAAATCATGTACATCATGCAGAGAAACCAGCAGTTGTGTATGTATTTAAAGGTATTCTCAGTATCTCATAACAAAGATGGAACGATAAGGAAATTCTTCAAATAGCTACCGCCGCTCAACACATAAATGATAAGCTACCCTGTCTGTAGTGGTCAAATAAAAAACAGGCAATTAGCATAGTGACACCCAAGTTACCCACAAACATGAGCACTAGAAATTACTTAATAAACTAACAGTGGCTGAAAGACCATTTTTTCCTAAACCCTGTAGTTATCTGAATTCTGCTCCCCCCTCTCAGGTCTCCAGGTTATATGAACCTTTCTTCATTTCTGGGATCCTAGATCTCTGATAGCAGAGAAGGGTCATCCTTTCACTCTCATGATACAGACAACTGAACCCCGTGTTTAAAATCTGCCGTAGGACGTGCACGAGAGGACCCTGCAGTGCCACCAAGAATCAGCCCGCAGGAGCCTCGGCACGCGACCCTGTGGCTTCTCTGATTCTCCTCCAGCCAAAAGACTTTACTCAAGCAGCTGACAAACAGGAAAAGCTGATCTGGTACAAACCCTGAAAGGCAGAGGTACATTTTAAAGGTGCCATTAAATACACTTAACCAAAGCTCAACAGTATTCCTATGAATACTACCCGGGACTGAAAACTGTTCCATTTTACCCAATTTCAAACAGTGCAAAAGGGAGAAGTCTAAAATCAGAAACACATGCAGCTCTGAGGCACAGAGATGCTGATCTTCTCAACAAGGAAGAGAAGAGCATAGGCATCACTCTACAAAATATTAAAACCAACCCACAGCGTTGCCATTTATGTCTGACCCCAGGGCACCATTACCGTTGGCTCTTCACCGCCTGTGACGGTTGAGGAACGTGCTCTCCTAGCCGGGCCACCGGGCTGTTAAATGATAATTTACGTCAGTGAGATGCACTTCAGGAGACCACCATTGCCGCGGCCCAGGAAGGAAGGTGCCAGAATCAGACCTGGAAAGCACCCTGTCCCACTAAAGTTGAGTGACCACTGAGGACCAGGGGCCGGGAGGAGCGTCCTTGTTCCACAGACAGGCACAGTCTGCGCCCAGATGTGCGTAACCACACAGACAGCCTCAGGAGTGTGCGGTGCCCCCACTGTTCAATAGTTAGCAGATTCAGAAATCTGCTCAACTCAAACTTCAAGAGGCCCCGGGTGATCAGTGAAGTCCCAACTTCTTGCAAGTCTAGGAAGAGGGAGGAATCATCATTTTCCAGGACAGTGAGCTCTTTGGTAAATAAAATCAACATTGATTTTGCAAAGGAAAGACAGAGCCATGAATTGTCGAGGAAAGTCATAGGATCACCAGGTTGAGGTGTTTGTTCCCGTCAGTGCCGACTGCTGTGCTGTCTGGGAGCGGACCTGAACCAGCTCAGGAAGGGCCCTCGTCAACAGCCCAGCTGAGGCCAGAAGCAACTGAGTCTAATTTGGTTTATTCATTCACCTCATGTATTAGTTCAACCTTGAAATAGCTCATTCGTTCATCTTGAAAATCTAGAAGACTACAGCCCAGGCAGAAATATCCTCGGAAGTCGAGCAAATGCACAAGACTGAGAAGACACTGAATGCAATCATGGAAAGCCCTCTTCTCCAACCGCTTGCACATGGAATCAAGGAACGAGCAAGGATTTGTAGGAATAAAACAAAACTGGTCAAAGTAAACCATCCAGGTGAACATGCTAACCCCCATTCACATTTTCACCTCCAAAAGAAGAAACAAACAGACTTAAAGTGGCTTCAACACCACGCATGTCCCGAGGCTGAGCTGGTCAGCCTTCCAACTGGAATACTCAGTGTGGCAATTCTCCTCTAGGTTCCAAAACCCCTTCCCCTTTCCTGTTTGCTGCAACTGATGAGGCCACGGGGGAGTGGGAACAAATTGCAGCCAGTATTCTAGTGAGAAGAGCTGCCTTTAGAGAGAAGGCACAGCGGGGAGGGAGGGTTAAGAGTTAGGGTCATTAGTAATGGAGAGGTCCATTCACTGCCAACCCAGAAGAGTTCTTCCTGTTGAAACGGACCCTGTGTGCGGAGCACAGCTTTAGCAACTAAGTAAGTTCCTTTAAAAAAGAAATCATTGATGCACGTTTTCAGTTAAGCAACTTAGGTCAAGGAAGCATATCAGAATTGGTATTAATTTGGGTGGCAAACCGAGGCAAAGACTTGTAGACTTTGAACCTCAGAGACTTTGTGACCACTCTGTGTATTGGAAATCCACCTCTTTGGGCAATTTGCTAGGAAATTGGGATGTCTTATTTCTTTGGTAAATGGATGTGCACAGGAAAAACTCTTCCCCAGTAGCCAAGATGATTTTACACGGAAGGCCCAAGAGTCAGCCGAGGGCTGGAAATGAGCGTGTTACCGGTGGAAGGTGCGTCTGCTCAGCAACGGCGTCGGTGACACTGCAGGACCGCAGGCGTGAAGACGGCTCCCGCTGCTGCAGGGGCGGGCGGACAGGGGCATCGAGAAAACACAGCCTCAGAGACACAGTCACGGTGGAAGAGCACCTGTCACTAACCCTACTCACCCCCGGGACTGCAGGAGGGAGTGACACAACATCACCTTTTCCGAGCGACCGCTCCTTTAAGGAGGCAAGTCACCCTGCATTTAAGTTCCCGGGGTCTACTGTAAGCCGTGCTGCCAAACACGGGGGGTGCAGGTGTCCTTTCAAATGAAGGTTTTTGTGTTCTCTGGGCAGGTGCCTAGGAGTGGAGTTGCTGGATCATATGCTAGGTCCATTTTTAGTGTTCTGAAGAGCTGGAAGTGATTATGCTGGCCGAAACAAGTCAGAAGGAAAAAGATAAATCTGGGACGGTCGACATATGTGTGGGGTATAGGAAAACCACAGAAAAGATCAAGAAAAACGACAAAACTAGCATGCCGACCATGGATCTGAGGCAAATGCAAGGGAGGGGTCAAAACAGGCAATAGGGAACACGTGGGGCTGTGGTGGTGGTCACAGGTGATGTGGTAGCAGGAGAACCACAGCTACACTTGAGAGAAAATAACTACTGCACAAAAGTGGACAACGATGTAAGAAAGAGTTCAGTGTCTCAAGCAAATGTGGAATTTTGATTGCTCCTTATTTAGAAATAGCAAAAGGAAGAGATCTCCTCAACAGGAGGGGTGACCAGCAGGCCACAGACCGTCCACAGTGATGGGAATCAGAAGGTGGCAGCCTTGTCGTCTGCCTCTCGGTGAACTCACTGTGATACTGATCCAGGGATACTGATCGATGGTTATTCAACATTTACTGAATTTTATTCCCATCGACTGGGTTGCATTCTCTGTCTAGAGGGCCTCAAACACGATCATGCACTACTCCTCAAGGGCCAAGTGTTTATACCTTTAGATTCTGACCAGTGTTGAGTTGTTCATCATGGGAATGAAGGAAAACAGTGAAGTTGACATTAAAAAAAAATAAATAAACCAAGTAATAATGGTGTCACATTTGAAGTTTCTCTTGTGTGTTTGTATTCATTTATGTGGTTAAAAAAAAAAGTGCCACAGATCCAGTCAGAGGACAGCAGCTCGCCAGTCATGGAACAGCAAGAGGCCCACCCATGGGACGAGGCTGAGCATCTACCCATCTGAGGTATTTTGCAGTAATAAATGGGGCGGGGCCCAGGCGACACTGCATGCTGACGAGGCCAAGCAGCCCCGTGGAGGGTCGGCGTGAGGAGTCCCTCTTCAGCAAGATCTCATGCTTGTGCGGAGAGACCCTGATGAGCGCAACTGCAGACAAGTTCTGTTTTCTCCTCTTCCCTAAGCTCTCTTGTCAGCTGAACCAAACTCAAAGAACACAACCTTAAAATAATACTGACATTTGGCTCTCTCTGCATTTTTATATAATCAAACACAGATCAAACACTTGGACTTTAAAGCTATTTGATAGTTTGGCAATAACTAACGGCAGCAGCTCCCTCGACAAATAACTAGAGATGCTGACTTGATATCCATGATGAAGAAAATGATGAATTTCACTTGGTACACTAAAGGTATAGAATTGCATGGATCTCGCAGTGCTTGCTTCTTCCTCTTACGTGTTTTAAATATATGGCTTCATTGCTTATGTTGTTTCCATAGCAACAGTTTTACCAATTCAAATATACCATCTGTGAGATCTTTTTTCCTGCCCTTTTACTAAATTTTTATCTCAGCGGTATTTCTCTTTCAGAAAAACATTCATAGAATTTTAATATGAAACCACATTAACTGAGTAATCACTGCAACTCATATAATATGGGCCAATTGTATCTTTTAAAATAAAGCGCCATCAATGAAGGAGTAGCAATTTTATAAGTACTTACTTGCTTTTACAGTTGACTTGGCTGTAATAATGGCTATTGTGTTAGCAACCCATTTTCAGCAGTGTGACCACATCTTTAAGTATAATTTCTCGAGAAATACTGAGACTGCATTTGTTTCCTGATTTTATGCACGAGTAGAAATTTTCTTTCTTTTTTCTTTTTTAAGATTTATTTACTCATGCATACAAGAGCCAGCTTGCATGGTATAGGCCAGAGGTGGTGGTGGGTGAGAGGATTCACCAGAGTTAGAGTAGAGAGCAGGACAGGCTGACTGACCGAAATATGCTGAGGGGAGCAGTGGGAGAGACAGGAGTGGTCTGCTGTGCCCTATGGGTCAGCTCCCTGGCTGGGGACTGAGCTCATATTGCAGTGGCTACTGGTAGCTTCACAGGGCTGAGACTTAACTCCTTGTACCACCCAGGAGGTCACAAATTGAAATTTTCTATTTCTCTTTGCAGTTTTATGATTAAACATAGAGGTCTTTATGGTTGATTCTGCTGCTCCTCAACAGGGGTTAACCCCATCGGAAGCATCTAGAAAGAGCGTCCCTGATGGCTGAGAAGCCAACTTTCAATGCTGGCTTCAAGCCAGCGACTCATGTACAACCTTTCTCAGGATCTGGACTCTGGGCCTTAGGCAATACCTCCTGTCTCCTACCTTTGTAAGGATGGGCCACTTTAACATCATTCCTCCGTCTGTGAAAAGTGAACGATGAAACACACAGTGTAGGACTTAAGAGAGTGGAGGACAAGGTATGGCATGTCGAAATACCACCTTTGAGGTGAAGACGGTACTTATGAGTCTTCAGCAGGGAAAAGAAATTCTACCAGGTTAATGCAGAATTACAGAAGTCCTGTATTCCTAGTTCCTGGAGGTCCTTATAAATCAAGAAAGATTATTACCAGCTTAGGCTAACTTTCAAATATTCTTGTTTCTCCAGAAGAAGGAGGACCACATCTGGGGATTGGAAGACCCTTGGTCATTATTTATATATGACATTCTCTTAACGCAACCAAAAATGATAAAATACTCGTTTAGCTTCTCAATCTAGAAAAGACTGTAACTTACAATCAAAGAACTGAACTGCTCGCCGTTGGAGTCTGGGGTGATCTGAAGCCTTCTGCTCAGCTCCTCAGACAGCTCCTGAGGGCTGGTCCGAGACACGGGGGAGGCTGGCGGCGGGGGCAGTGCCAGACTGAGGGCGTCTCCAGCACTGTGCACTTCTTCTGAAATGGTCTCCCAAGGCTATTAAAGAATGAGACATTGGGGTCAATGCTAGGAATGAGGGATCCTCTCCACACACCCCAAACAAAAACATACAATAATAACCATTATGATCTCTATAATTAACATTTACTGAGTATACAACTTCTCCACCAGGAAGATACACTGACTGCCCTAATTAACAGATGAGGAAACCGAGGCTCCCACAGTAACTTGCCCAAGGTTAATAGAATAGAGCTTAAGGAAGTGGCCAGGGTGGGACTTGAACCAAGAAAGTCTGGTTCCAGGGGTTGTGCTTTTCTGCACTTAATAACACCTCTCTGCGCAGAGGGATAGAAAGCATGCTCAGGAATTCATTCAGGATTTTCTTTTACTCTGATTATCAAGGAATCACCATGACAAAGCAGAGATGATAGGAGCTGTAATTAATCACAAGTATAAAACAGCTTTTAGTGAATTTACTATGGAAGCATTAATTTTTTTTTTTTTAACATCCTTGTTTATTTTTTCCAATTTCAACCACTGGGACATTTCTTGAATGATATCACTGAGACAACATCTAGGAGGAATGGAATTTTAGTAAGTGAATACAGTAAGGCAGCAAGGAAGTGTTGGTAGTGGCTAATTTGTTGTTCAACCATAATTTGCTCCCTGGTAAGATTTCATACACACTGAAGGGGAAAATTACAAGTACTTCTTTTCACCCAAGTTTGTATTTTCTAGGTATAATGAATCTCTTCCGATGCCAAAAACTACTCAGTAAAAACCTGTATTTGAGTGATTATAGAGATTCATTCAATTGCTCAACTGTGGTGATGGTGCTGCCATTGAATAAGCTATGATTTGATTCCGGGAGAAAATAAACTACAACATGAGACTCTATTAAGAATTCCACACTGAAAATCACCTCATTCCCTTATACAACGGAAGAGTGACGTATTCATCAAACGCAGCCTATGCAAGAACTGGCTAAATGAACACCCCATGGCCGTTAATTAGTTATGACGACAAAAGCCGGAAGACTTGCAGGAGGAAGTGTGGGAGCAGAGGGCGCCAGCCGCTTACCTCGGAGCCATCACCGCCCCCCTCGCTGGGCTCGGGTTCCAGGTCCTCGCTGATATGCCTGCGGGAGCGGAAGCGCCGGTGCGCGGCTTCCTGGTTGATCTGCCTGATGTTGCTCTCCGACTCGGAGGACACATCCCTAAATGTGCAGGGAGGAGAGACAGAAGAACCCGTGTGGCTAATGGCCCTCCGGCCACAACCTGACACTTACCCAGGGCTTAGGCCTGCCCGGACGCCATGCTCCCTAGTTAAACCCTGCTAGGTACCAGCCACACACAGGGACATTCGTCCTCTCTGTCTTGGCTGAACAATAGGGCTAGGTCCACCTCACTGGACCGACACAGTCTATAATGTGTCAGTTATAATATTCTGAGTGTCCTTCAGGGACAGTCAAAATAAACTTTCCAATGTAAGAAGGAAAGGAAATCAAAGTGCTTTATTCACCTGCGCTCTCTGAGGACAGACCACAGGTCCGTTCACACAGGGTACATCCTGCAAGGACCACCTGCCCTCCTGGCCAAGCTAGAATGCCAGGGCAGCAGCTTGTGGTCATTAACAATGGCCCAGGCGTCAGGCAGTGCAAGTTCAAAGCAGAGACAAGTGTTCTCCGTGCAGCATGAACTCTTTAGCTGCTAGGTTCTCACTGTGACTGTTTCAGGACCCTGGTGTGGTTTTCTCCCCATTAAACTACTGTTAGCCGTTCAGACCAACATCCGTGAGAAGCTCCCAAATCTGTCTTTCTTTGGTCCTATTATAAGTCTCTTAATTCAGGATCTGAAAGCATCGATACAATCTTAAAAACTTTTACAGTAAATTACAGGCACTCGTCTGAGGGAGGCTTTTAAAGTAGAAGTTTAAATATCAAAATGTTTTTCAGAGAAAACTGTCCCAGACTCTCTCAATAAGATAGTATATTTAGTGAATAGAAATGACGCTGTAAGTTAATATTTCAAAGTACGTAACATTATTTAAATCATTATGTAAATAACTAAAACATGATTTCAGATTTATTAATCAAGGACCCTCATTATAGATTCTTCCCCAAACAGGTTTAAAACATTCTAGTCCAGTGTCTAACTTACACTATATCTCAAAAAAGAGACTGCTGAGCCCTGAAACAGTGAATATAATGTGCAGTTAGCAACACTTTGCACAAATGTGACTTTTACACACCAGTTTGAGATGGTTTAAATAGTTTCACCAAACTTTTTTACATTATTAGCTCTGATAAACAATGCAGTATGAAGGCTAGCTTCCAACCAGTTCACATTAAAATATTAATTCCTCATTACTGGAATCTAATCAATGGTGTTTCAGTCAACCTGCATACCAAATGCCAACTTTTAAACCTTAGCAGAAATATATTTCCTGCATATTAAATGATAACTAAATAGTATCTTAAGTAGCGGACCTTCAGAAAAATGGACACAATTGGAGCCACAGAGAAAATAATTAAAATCAAGGGACACAGAAGTGTACTAAAGAAAGTTT
The DNA here is from genome assembly GCF_000260355.1 of Condylura cristata. NCBI lineage: Eukaryota > Metazoa > Chordata > Mammalia > Eulipotyphla > Talpidae > Condylura > Condylura cristata. Next base: position 37,731,041 of record NW_004567117.1, on the reverse strand, counting down.
AGAAACCACAAAACAGGATGATAAACCTGACACTGGTGGGCATGTTAGAAATATATAGTCCTGGTGATTTCATGCTGTTGCAGCCATTACATTTGACACTGCATTCTTCAACATGTCATGATTTTAAAAGCAATTACAGGCTATTACAGAACAGGAAAACACTTAGAAGGAAATGTTCTGAATAGGTGTAGGAAACGTGTAAAATATTTTTGTTGTGCCGAAGAGGGCAAAGGGGTTTCTGCATTACTCTCACTCTTCACTAAGGATGAAAACAGTTTTACTTTAAAATGGCGGGCCTGCCACAAAAAGTACTGCATCCACATTTTAAATCTCCCGTCGACATGTGGGCCATCCCTGGTGCAGGCAACACTGAGTGGCTGTTTCCTGGCTGACCTGCTTGGTGATGCACAAACTGGGATCATCACAGACAGGCCTGAGAGGGTGAGGAGAAGGTTTTACTAGTGCATGTCGTCTGCATTCTGTAGCTCTCACGAGAGACAGAAATTCCACTCTTCCAGAAAGGTGTGGCTTTATAAAGGCAGGGTTTGACACTGATTATTCTGCTCGTCCATACCCAGCACACCCAAATGACTAGGAAGCGGAGGGAGCTGGAACCAACTAACAGCTGTAAGAGGCAAAGTACTTCTGGCCTCGAAATACCAGCCATGGCTTCCGTGATCTTTAGGTGATAAAGATGAAAATGTCACATAAGACAGGCCTTTCGCATTTAATAAAGCGACTCAATGAGTGGGTTGGTGAAACTGACTGTTTAAGTGGCCATTAATGGGAAGATGAACATTGAAGAGTATTTCTGAGCTGAAAAATTAAAACAGAAAGGCGATTTTATCGGTAACAAGGCAAAATTTAAAAATGGTTATCTCAACATTCTTCAGTAGTTTCACATATATAATTCTTCATTTGACTTTTATGGAAAATGAAAAGGACAAGAAAAACCATGAATTTATCAAGTTCGGGGACAGTTAAGATCTGTGTGTGAGGTCATGTATAGGCACATACATAATATGTTTAATATACATATTATGTATATGTAAGTTCTAAGGATCCTATATATACTTACATATAAATATGTTATATTTATATATAAATAATTCTTTATATATCTACCAAGTGTTTCCTCATAATTTCACAAGTCTGTGAGGTAGAAAAAAACTGGTATTATTCCCATGTCCAAAAAACATAGTTATTATTATATAATCTGCATAAGTACATAATTATATCATTCATGTATTCTATAGGCTTGTATAAAGCTACTATAATAATCTGCAGAATCATAAATGAGGGTGAACATTTTCCACAGCTACATTAACCACCAGCACCTCTTCCTTGGTGAGCTGCTAGTGGCCACATTTCTACAGAGGTCACATGACACTGGTCCCCACAAGGTAATGCTTTTGGGTGCCCCCTTCCTAAGCTTAATAAAGGCAGATAACTACACTCTGTGCTGGGTAGTGTCACTAAGATTCTTCTGATCACTACATTGGCCAGTCTAGACGAGACCAAATTTTTAAAAATACAGAATAAATGCCTTATTGTTATTATACTAGCTGTGGTCATTAATCAAAGGGGAAAGTAAAAAAAAAAAAAAAAGAAAAATAACTAAAAAATTCACAAAACCAGGTCCCACGGCTATTTTTATGGAAACAAACTATCAAACAGGGAGAGTTCACTATCATCCATACGTTCAGATTATCTGTGTGGGCCTGGGGACCCCGAGCTAACGTCCAAGCTGCGCAAGGCAGTAATATTCACAGGAACCCACATCAGGGTTAGGAAGGCCTGGCTAGGCACTTGTCTGAAAGCGTTCTCTCTGGTGGAACAAAACAGAACCTAGACCAGGATTCCCGGCCACCTTTTTCATGTCAATCAAATGTATAATATCACCTTATCCCACTAGCAAGGTCCTCTTAGACTCTGTTCAAAATAAAACGAACTGACTTACGAGACTTGCTTTTATTACATATTGAAAACAACAATTCATTGCCAGCTTGTCCTGGCTGCCGGGGAGCTCAAGAGTTCTAGGCTCACTGTTCCTTTCCTTCTTTTGGTAGTTTGTTTTTTCCTTTACATGATATATTAATAGCTCTAGGTCTTGCTGTATACTATTAAAAACAAGCTGCTTCAAATCCTCTTTTATAGTAGCTGGGGTTTAGTGAGTGCTTATTTGCTGTCATCAAACCAAAAATTGCCGAGTGAACAAAACAGTAATCAGTTCATTGCATCCCTGAGGCTGGGGAGGGATTAGAATAAACAGTAATTAGCAATTCTGAGTTTACCACCCTCCCATGTGTTCCTAATTATATCAAGGGAATGATATATAAATTTCTCAAAAAGGAAAAAAAATTTTTTTGAGAGGATTTCCAAATCATGTAACTAATGGGCACGAAAATCCAAAACCTTCAAGAGAAAAATCGCACAGCCAAATCTTCTTGCTGTTTTCTATTCTGGGTGAGTCAGGAGAGGATGCCCAAGTGGGAGGTGATAGTCACGTACCTAAGGTAAATCTAGGAAAAGCAACATCCAGTTTATAGTTCACGAATCTTCACAGACATAAAAATAAAGAGTTCCCATGTAAGACGGCAGGCTGTGACCAGAGGCAAGAGCGGCTTCTTCAGAATCCCTGAACTCTGATGGGCTCCTGTTCTTTCCACTAAGAGAAGGTGCATCCTTTGGCGATGCTGAGAGAAGCCCACTCCCCCAGCAGCCCCCCCCCCAGAATGGCCCTGACCCAGCACGAGGACGTGGCCTGTCCCCCCTTAAGCACTCACATCAGGCTCGGGCGGTGCCACTGGGTGGTCCGGTTGTTGTGGTTGACGTAGTAAGTACGACCTAAATTGTCCACCTTTTCTTCCCAGCCGGGGGGCAGAGGCGGTGGCGCGAGCTCCTCCTGGTGCTGGGAAGCTGAGTCATTGGAGTCAGCCACGTCCCAGCCATGCTGCGGAATCAAGGAAGAGGAAGGTGATGAGGCCGGTCCTCAGACTTAGGAAGACACAGCTACTGCGCCCCTCCTTGCTCCTTTGCACTCTGGCTTGGGCCTGGCTCATGTGCTGCCTCTGGAGAAATCCCCCCAAAAGGGCACAGAAGTCAGTTCTAGAATCATCTCAAAAAATCATTTGAGTAGTGGCCCATTAGCTACGCCATACTGTGGGGAGCAACGCAGCTTGACTATGGACAGTGTTATGTCACCGAGTCACACTGCACTCGTCCTATTTCGTGTTCCATATTCTGACCGGAGGTTGCCCACGCTGTACCAACAGGCTGATGACACGGGTCATGTCACAGCTGTCGCCTTCTCAACATCCCCGAAGGTAGCCAGGAGCCAGGCAGAGGAGCCTGAGTGTACATGTGTTCTCACAGACGTCCCGGCACAAGTGGTCGGGAGCACTCCCCAGGGAGGAGGCCCCGAGGCTGCTCTGGGAGGACGGACGGCTCCCTGCCGGCTTGCAGTTCGCAAATCCCAGGAGCCAGCAGCCTGGAGACGGCTGCTTTCCACTTGGGTGCCTCCCACTTGTTCTAGCCCATCAGCAGGCTTCATGGTACCAGCTAGAGTTACATTTTTGCCACGCATATTTTAGGCGTTAAGTAATCCTTCTTAACATCCCCAGTAAAGTCACTGGAAAATTAAGTAATTCACTGGTTGGTGCAGCTGGAAGGCTCGCCGAGTGCACAAAATTCCTTGGATTGGAGATAAAAATCTGATGATGTGCTTATGAAACCTTAACATTCCCAACTGTCTACCACCCACTTCACTGCTCTCGCATACACGGAGATGAAAGCCCACAGATGACGTCCTGCTGGAAACAGGACCGCGGTGCCTGAGGGGCGTGGTGAACCTGCCCACAACACGTCACTCACACATGGCGCCTCTTGCAACAGCTGCAAACAGATGTGCTCAGCAGCCATAGAGAGAATGACGTGCGGAGTGCAGATGGGCCTTTCGGAACAATGTGAGGATTTGTCTAACCAAACAGCACGGCCCAAAGCATGCACTACCCAGGTACTTGGGACTCGTGTGGAGTTCTGTGATGAGAATGTTCAAAGGCAGCTTTGATCAGGAGAGAAAAGAGAAAACACCTCTGGTGAGCTAATTTCAAAATGGCATTTCTAGAGAAGAACTTTCCTAACTTAATGTTATCACTCATGGGTCAAAGGTGGAAGAAATTTGAAAAAGATTTCCAAAGTCATTTTAGTTCTTGGAAAAAATTCCAAGCCTAAGAAATTTACAAAGGGCTGAAGAGTTCAAGGGAGGAGAATTTCACAGAGGAGTGGGACTAGTGATAGAAATCATAAAATATGGGGAATGCATTTTATAAGCAGAAATGTCTCCAGTTATTAGTGTTGTCACATGCAATGAAAAGTTCACCTTTTGAACTAAAACTCATGGATAAATTATCAAAGACAGAGCTATGAACCTGTGTGAGTCTTTTCATGCTTAAGCCTTATTAGTTTTACTTTGATTGTAAAGGCTTCAAAACTAAAACATAAATATAATCATGGGCAAGGCAGACAGACCAAGGTCTAAAGCCCGGTGACTCACCTCCATGTCTTCCCTCTGTTCACTATTTTCTTCATCTTGACCTCCATTTTTCGGCATGTAGGCCATTTTCAATCGCAAAAATCCCTTAACTCGAGATTTATGACTACAAGATGGAAGAAAATGAGATATCAAGGATAGGACTTGGCTACACCTTTTGCATCTGGGACGACTTGGTTAAAAGATGAAATAGGGAACAGATCTAAATCTTCTTCAGGGAAAACCAATAAGTAAGTACACCTCCAGAGCTCACCTTCTTGGTCTGAGGAGAAAATCCTTAAACGTATAGGGTCGCTCCATGGTTGGGTCTTCTGTCTACAGGAAGAAACAGTAAGTTACGTTTCAATACTCGTGATAGTTTCAAATTTTAGAGACCCCCAATGGGTAACTGGGGAAACAGCTTCATGGTTTAGAACATGGAAACAGTGAAACACTTGGCTCTTGAATCACTACATGACAATTAATTAAATCTTGTATAGGTCACAGGGCTTTATTTACTCAAGATCCACTAGGTGTCACTATCAACATCTGTTTTTGGAGCCAACCCCAGACTTAAGCCAAATGACAAAATTACAGTCGTCATTGCCAAGCGTAATTTCTAACTGCAGGGTGCAGGCTTCCCTCTCCCACCAGAGACTAACCAGGGAGAATCAGGGGTCGCCATGCCTTCGTGTCCCTGTGTCTCAAAAACCTAACAGTGGAAGGAGTTTACAGGTGAATGTGTGCAATCTAATCTGGGAAGGGAATTCGACTTTATTGTTCACATTAAAATATCATGCCACCAGCCTAAGCGAATGGGATGGTCATCTCCACAGTGATGGCCCTATGACCAGGCTTTCCCAGAGCTTAATTCGCCATCAGGAGTGCAGCTGGAAATCTAGAACACCAGTGCAAAAGCAGAAGTTGGAAAAAATGTCATTAATTTATTCATTTTAAAATACGGGATGTAGCAAATGATTGGATACCTGAATTCGTCAATTAAACACAACTTAAACTACAACATAGAGTTATCTAGTAAGGGAGACAATCCACCATAAAATGAGTTCCCGATCACAGAGGCGCGTGTGCTTGTATTTGAAGCCTTATCTGTTTATGTCATGCCCTACACTGCCTAAAAGAGCTGACAATCCTTTCCGATGTCTACGGGGTCAAATCTGCTCTGGCTTGTCATTATTTTTAACCTTGCTATGAAGCAGGCTCTCCAGTCAACCCTTATTCCAAGTATGCTGGCCTCATCTGTCCTACGAATACATTTTATCTTATCCTGCCTAAGCAGGTCTTCTGCTGGACAGCTCTCATTCCAGATGCCTCCGCTATCTCCACTGGCCTGTGGGCCTGAGATCCCAGACCACACTTCTGACCTCAGAGATCTCATCCTAAGTCACCACCACAGCCTCTCCCCCATCATCACCATTTGTCATAGCGTCCTGATTTATCTACCCTTCACTGCCTCAGTTTAATTTGTTCATTTATTTACTAGTTTATCATCCATCACTTTGAAAATGTATGCTCATAAATCAGAGACATGAATTTGCTCACTATTGGTGCCAAGAACATTGTCTGGTACAAAGTCGGCACTTGCACAAGTAGCTGATTGATTCATCTGGTCTACAGAAAACTACCGAGGCCATGAAAATTCATCACTAGAGAAAGTCAGATATGTTCACTGGATGGTGTTCATTCTGTGTACTTGGACATTTTGGAAATATTTCCTATAGCAGAGTTCCAAATAGGTATCGCTCATAATGGTAAATCTATTAATGAAGAGTACTGTTGTTGATACTCCTCTTTCTCATTTACTCAACCAACAAATAATTTTCAGACACTACCCACGTGGAAATCAAGTGGATACCATAGGGTACTGACCCCTAGGGTTATCATCACAAAGGAGGGATCATCAGGCCAAGAAGGAACCAGGACTGAAGGCAGAACAGGGTCAGGTGACACAGAGGTGGCACATTCAGAGGGACTTGGGGAAGACTGGTTCCGATGCGGGGCTGGGAATGCATTTGGGATGTGTGTCCCCATCTGAGCTGAGCGGGAAGCCTTGACAGGTGGAGGACTGGGAGGAGCCAGGCCACGTTTAGGAATCATACAACACGAGCAAAGCTAGTGTGTCGACAGGAAGTAGGAGCAGGAGAAGCTGCGAGAGGGTGAGCACAGAAAACCACAGAGCTCAGAAAACTGTCCAGACATGATGCAGTTGAAGTGAGACAACACACAGATCTAGAGGCAGAGCTCCTGGGTCTGCGTCCTGCCTTCACTGCTTAGAGTCACGTGGCCAACTTCCTGCACCTCTGTGCCTCAGGGTCCTCGTCTATAAAGTGAGTAGAAGAGCCTCTTACTCACAGCGTGTTGGTGGGTGAAGCCAACCAGCTGAAGTGCTGTAAAAACAGACCGGGCACAAGTGTTGGTTGGTCATCATCGTTATCAGCCAACTGGACATTTTGGATACTGCCAACTCAATGCTGCGCAAATGGCAGGACACTCAGAAACGAAAATTCACCTGCACAGAAATTCTCTAGGCTGAATAAAGTGGAGATCTTGTGGAGAACTATGGGATTTTCTTCTCAGAGATATCTAGATTCTAACCTGATCAGAATCTGTGGACAAAAGCCCAGGCGTGATGCCCAGGATAGTGCTAGGAGCTCCTGGAGGAAAGTTTCTCTGACAGACTGATGCTCACATTATTGGCCCGAATGATGCTGCTGCCTCCTGTCCCAGGCCTGAGACTCCAGAATAAAATCCTAAGGACAGCCAATGCTTGTTTTATCTTAAACAGAGAACGTGCATTCAGTACAGCTACAGCTACTGTGGCACGCAGAGAAGTAGCTTTAAGACAAACAGAGGTGGCTAGCCTCATCAGAACTCCAGCCCCCACACCTGGAGGCCACCAGCCAAAGCTGCAGGCTGAGTGTTGCCACCCCCTGCGCCCCAAGAAACTTGACCACATAACAGATCAGTGCTGGAGACCTCAGGCCTGGCCCAGCACTGCCCCCGACTTGCCAATCTTTGGCTCTGGAAGTCCTCACCTGCAATATGCGGGGAATGACAAATGGTCTCTGGCACCCCTCTGCGTCTGAACCAGAGGAAGGGGAGGCTTCCGACTCTCAGTCATCAGTATCAAAGTGGGGCTCGTCACCTGTGTCACCTACCAGCACAACCACAGCCCCAAACACCATGCCGCTCGGCAAGGTCTTCCTGGAGGTCAGCAAAAACGCTAAAGTCACCCTTGGTGGCTTTGGCAAGCACTTGTCTCTAACAGGAGACATCTGTGTTTTTTAAACAACTCTCTGCAGAGAGCATTTCCCAGGGACGCAGAGATCACGTAGCTGGGCAGGGATGGGTGTGTGCTGGGAGAGCAACTGGCAAAAGAGACAAGAAAAATCTAAGGGGCATAATAGGCCAACACCTGCCAGAAATGTCATGCTGTAGCTAACACAAGACTGGGGATTATTTTTGTCTCTAGAGAATTAGTAGAGACAAGCCATAAAATACTTTCAGGCAAGGATTGACTGCCTTTAACAAAAAGAACCAAATTTATAATGAATTTTACAAAAAAATCAACAGTTATAATCCAGCTATAGTTAAATTTACCCTTGGCGCCCAACATACAAGAATAAAACTGGAGAGCTATGTTTTAGCTGCTGTACAGACTTCAGGCTGGTAGGGTAACAACCACCTTCCTAAATCAGCCCTCATCTTGTCCACCTGCCTCCAGGCAGGTGCCACTGCCCACGTCTCCCAGGTAACACAGCGTGGCATCAAGGTGCCTCTGCCTAGACACGTCATGGAACAGCGACAATGCTGATCACAGAGCTGGATGGTCACGTAGTGACATCTATGCAAATGCCCTGATTTGACAGGTGGGGAAACAGGGACCCAGAAAGGACTTGACTTGTTCAAGGTAGCAAAGCAGCTCCCCCGTCTTCGAGATCACTGAGTCAAGAACGCTCGTTGGAGTGAACCGCTGCAGACTTTGTGAATATACATTTTTGTGTCTTAATCTTGGGTCTTTATTAGACTATATACAGTCTGGGCATCCACTGGGAGTCTTGGAAGTGGAGAAGAGGCCACTGCTGTAGGGCGACTTGCCATTCAGTGCCTTCCCCTACCTGAGGCTGTTTCTCTCTAGTTCTGCAAAGGTAATATCCAAGGGCTGCAATGACAGGTTCTGCTCCTGAGCCACATTAGTCAGACTTCAAATACTCAACCACCACATGTGGCTGCTGGACTGGACAGCACTGTCCAGCTGCATGAAGGAGGAACTGCCTCTACTGATGCCTCAGAGATCAGAATCATGTCTTACAGCAAATGTCTATGCAAAAATAAATTCTCTATCAGCAAGAGGAGCTGTATGGAATTAATTAATAATGCAACTCCCAACTAGATTCCTAAGACCTTGAGAAGGCTGGGGGTGGGGGGGTGGGGGGGTGGTAACTTAACCCCTACCACATTACCACTTTTCATTATTTCCCCTCATTACTGAGGAGACAATTTTCCTCTATCGAAAATTTGGGGATTTGACAAATATTGACTCTATAGGTCATGTATAATTTGCCTTGAGAAGGGCCACATGGCTCTCAGAAAAAGAACACCCATCATTTGCAACACAAGATATTATTCAAATAACATTCATTTTACATATCCACACATGACCTTGACTCTGCAGTTTTCCTAGAACTGTTCTACTTGCTGGTTAGATATACGTGGGCCACTTTGCAGGCCCGATGGCCATGCCCATTTGGAATAGGCTAGTAGATTCTAGCATTGCTTGGAGAATAATGACTGATCTTCACGCTTTTCCTTCTTCCTTTTGCTTCCTATGTGGCCTCTCTCCCTGATTACACATGGTTTCACAAAGCTAGTCAATTTAAAATATGGCCTCGATGGCACTCCACTGTAAGCTATCTTGGGGCAGATACAGAATTGGCAGGCTCGATTACCCAAGTGGCTTAGCTCACACAGATATATCCAGCCCTCTCCAGGCTTTCTGTCCTATTCTTTAATCGGCTGGTTTCTATTCTAGCTCTGAGTCTTGGCACCCCTTCCTTCTTTGAAAGCTCACTCTTGTCTCCCTCTGAATGCAAAGCTGAGTGATTCCCTCTGCCAGGCTGTCTCTGCAAAGAAACATTCTTTTCTCCAGGAGTCCTGCCCCACCTCGCAGTCACTCAGAGAAGGGGCTGTAGGGGCAAGTTGCTTAAAAATTTCACCTTTACCTCTTAGAGGATCAGCACATTTGCCATAATTGAGTTGTGGATTTTCTTTTTCTTTTTAACAAATTATGTATTTATGCATACAGAACTGGGGCACAGGCCAGAGGTGCAGGGGCAGTGAGAGGATTTACGAGACAGAGAGGGGAGCAGAACAGCTAGATCAACGAAGTCCACTGCTGAGGGGAGCAGCGGGCAGGACAGGAGAGGTCTGCCGTGCCACGTGGGTCACCTCCAGGGCGGGGGATTGAACCTGTGCTAAAGTGGCTGCGGCTAGCTTGATAGTGCTGCGCTTAGCCTGTTGTGCCACCAGGGAGGGCCCTGAATTGTGGATTTTCTAGGAGGGAAAAGGGTGACTAATGACACCCACAGAAGAACTGGTCAACCAATAACATAATGAGAAAGCCTACTGAGGTAGAAGAGCATGGAGAGCTTTTCCTAACAAATACTAAGGCAAATCTTCTCATTAGGACTTCAAATCTTCTCAATATGACTTCTGGAGGCTCCTGGCTTTGGCTCTCTGCCCACACACACCCACTCCCACCAAGAACTCGAGCTTCAGGTTTTCATATTGAAACAAGCAAAAATACTTTAACACTCTCCCTTTTGCTTCTAATCTTTTGGAAATGAATGCATTTGAAACCTGTCTCCTTTCATAGCTCCCCTGAGTACAAAAGAGAAATTTCTTGCTATCATATTCTTTCACAACATATCTTCAAAGCTTCCTGGGAAAGACACGGTCTTTCCTGATATTTAAGCATATGGCAATGCCCACAATTTCTAAACAGCAATGGGCTTAGAGGAAGTTTAAATCATTTTAGTTTATAGATTATACTATTTTTTGAAATGCAAAGCATTCTAAAGATAAAGCACCCTCAAAAGCAGAAACATTTGACTTATCCTCTCTGAGCTGCTACTTAAGTCACTTTGTGTGGCTCAGGAAAGGAAAGGGGAGGTGGGGAGAACAATCTGGAAGGCCAGAGCTGACCACACCATGCAGTGCCTCCCTCCGAAGCCTCCTGGTCCACTCCCTGTGTTCTGCCTGCATCGCCGTGCAGAGCACTTGAGGTGACTCAGCTGCCCTCAGTGACGAGTCAGCTGCCTGGACGTCATGATCCCCACCAGGCACGAGCTAATTCCACGCCATTTCTGAAGCCAGAGTGGGTGTACTAGCTGACGACGTCCCTCAGAACCACATCTTCCCTTTTGTTTCTGTGCTGACGAGGAAGCCATTCACCCAGACCTGGGATCCCAGAACAAGAGAAAGAGCCGGTGCAATCCCAGAAAGAGGAAGCACACGTTTGCTCAACCCCAAAGGGTGGACTGCAAAGCAAAGACACAACAGTGACAGAAGAAAGACCAGCGACAGAGCAGGAGAGAGAGAAGCGGGTGGTGCTGACAGAAATATGTGGACGTAAAACTTAGGTGCAGCTGAGTCAATGCAGTGCCTCCTTGCCCCTAGAAAGCACCACTTGTAGAAAGCAGCTTGTGCTGCATGCTCTTCATTTCAGCCTCCCCGTCCTGCTGAGGAAATGCACCGAAAATTCACCCAGCTGCAAACCAGCAGAAGCCACATGATGTGAACACGTGGCTGAACTTACCGGAAGGTGGCTGAGGGGCACGTCGACCTGGCCCAGGAAGTCGTCTCGCGTCTGTTAGGAAGACAGCCAAGAGTCAGTGTCTCCATGCATCACCACTGTCAGCATCCTTAAAAACAATGCTTTCGGGCCCTCCCTGGTGGCGCAGCGGGTTAAAGCACTGCACTGAAAAGCTAAAGCCACTTCCGCATGAGTTCGATTCCCGCCTGCCCCGGAGGAGACCACATGGCGTGGCAGACCTCTCCTGACCCGCCCGCTGCTCCCCTCAGCAGTGTACTTCGTCGATCTGCCTGCTCTGCTCCCCACTCTGTCTCTGGTGAATCCTCTCACCCTCCGCATCTCTGGCCTGTACCCCAGTTCTATATGGATAAATAAATAAATCTTTAAAAAAAAAAAAAAAACAATGCTTTCCCAGCAGAACAAACGTCAAGGCCTCACACTGGCTGCTGTGGGGTCAAAGGCAGGGCCCAGACAAGGCACAGCCAGCGACCTGGGGACCAGAGCCTGCATCGCCTGCCTTTAAGAGACTCAGAAGTAGACACTAGGAAGAGCTGAGTCCCCTCTCGGGCCCTGTGAGTCCCCTGGGAAGTCACAGGGCAGGTTCAAGGGTCAGTGGCCACAGGGCACGTGAGAGGTCACGTTTACTCTGTGCCGTGGTGTTGGAGTGCTTGTATCAGAGTTCCGACCTTGAGTGCGCAGGGGTATAAACTAGGTATGACAGCTTCTGTGGCCTGATGAGAAAGCATGTAGTGGCTTCTACCGCCCTCAGAGTGCCCAAAGGCAAACCCAGACCTCGAAAGGTCCAGTCCCAGACTCACCACTTTTGGCTCGTTTACCATGAAACTTCTGAAGTGATACAAACTATTTTGTAAAGATAAGCGGAAAACTCTAACACTTAAAAAAAAAAAAAAGCAGCAATAGCCCTCTCTGATGGTGCAACGGGTAAGGGCACAGCACTGCAAGCTGGCCGCAGCCACCACAGTGCGAGTTTGATCCTCGGCCCCAGAGGTGACCCACAGGGCACAGCAGACCTCTCCTGACCCGCCCCCTCCTGACTGCTCCCCTCAGCAGTGGACTTTGTCAATCTGCTTTTCTGCTTCCCACTGTCTCTGCTGAAGCCTCTCACGACCCCTGCACCTCTGGCCTGCACCCCAGTTCTGTATGCAGAAATAAATAAATAAATCTTTGAAAAAATATTCTTTGTATCCTTGAGCAGGGCACATATTAAAAAAAAAAAAAAGCAGCAACAGGTAAATAGAAATGAGATTTATTGAAACAATGTCCTCCAGACTTAGATTTCCTTTCAGGGAACAGACGTATTGGATTAGCCACAGAACTGCCTGTCTCTGCACGATGCATGGCGGGAAGAGAAAAATCAAAGTGACCACTGACCGGCTGGTGTGGTGGAAGCACTAGACCCAAGGAGCCCTGATGAGAAATTCTCCTTTCTTTTATTTTGTTATCTATAGCTATCACAATGTAACATGATAAACCTAGCCAGTGAAAGATCACAGAACGTGCCCCAAAATGCTGTGTCCAGCAAAGATGTAGTCAGCAGATGCCCCTGGAAAATCAGACACCTTTGCTGTTCAAAGAGTGAGCAAGCACGCCTTTGCTCAGTGAGGCCAACTTACTTCCACTTACCAGGCTTGTGGAAAAATCAGTCAACTATGCATCAAAACCCAGAAACAGACCAAGACTGACCATCAAGGCTGTGTCCATCCATGGTGACAGGCAAGTTGTGCTGCTGTCCTCTCCTCCCACCAGTGCTGATGTCCCAAAGGCAGAGGATATGGATTTGAGGTGTTACGATCAGTCATTCATTAAATGCATTCTAACAAAAGTCACTAAATGCTCATCTGCCTGTGTTGTCTTGCCAGGGAGTTGTTTTGCTAGGGAGCTTTAAATCCATCAAGTGAGTTCAACTGCTGGACAGCCTCAGACAGAAGCCTGCCACGTGGGGCTACCGGCAGTGTGGAAGGCCCTGTGGTCTCTGGCCACTGATGGATGGGCTCTGTTATTACTGCAGATGGGGGGCCCAGGAACAGCAAGGCCCAAGCTCCCGATATGGGAGGGCTGGTCCCAACTGCAAGCTCTCGGCTAACACCCTCTCAGTGACTGGCGGCTCCAGGCTTCTCAGTGGGATGTTGGCTCTCGCCAGTGTGGATGAGAGGTAGTCTAATGATAGCACGGTTTTATGAGACTCTGTGGGGGTGAGGGAGTTCTGCTGAAATGTCCATTTGCTATGTTATCTTTAACACTACCTCCCGTTCCAACCCTGCTCCTTTCCTCAAAGGAAACAATTTATAGAATCCCTAAGAGCCTCACGGTCGAGCCAGGCCACCACTGGTACCATATCAGGTTCTCTCATGACACGTAAAACCCAATTTCTAAAACAGCCAGAGAAGCAGCCACCTCCTCATGAAAGTCAGCACAAGGTTCTTATTTTTGGGTTAAATAGGCTCAAATTGATTTTTCAAAGGGACATGGAGTTGGTTGAGATTTAGGTTTCAAAGAATGTCACTGTTGCCAAAATTATGACATTTCAGGCAACGTAAAGTATTTAGGTTAATGATACGACACAGACTGTAAAACATGTCTCTAGTGCCAAAGAAGCATCTACTAAGGCCCCAGAGACCTACAGTGGCCACATGCTGAGGTGACAAGATGGGGGTGTGTGGTGTATGGTGGGGTTCCAGAGAGACTTTAGAGGCCCTAACACAACATCCTGAGGCATCGTGAGCACAGGGCATCTTACACTGACACAGTAAAAAAAAAAAAAAGTGCATTTTTAAATCATTTCCGAGAAAAAAATTACTTCCAACAAATCTCATGTTAACTGTAATAAGAACCTACAACAGCAAATCAGTTTCAACTCAAACAGTAAATACTGACATTTCTTGTACTTATTTTGAAGTGGTAAATAAACTGGCCAATTTCAACTGCAATTACTTTGTAATGGTATCTTGGAGGCTGAAAATCAGCAGCTAGTAGCAACATTATAAATTTTTCTTCTTACGGACCAGCAGACTTTTCTTCAATGTAATTACAATGCAACACAAAGCCCTTGAAATGTATCTTTGCAAGTAAAACGGGAATCTCTACTCCATTATCGAAAAAGTGAAGTGAACTGTCCAACCCTGTCACTCTTGAGCTCGCTCTCTAAATGGTGATTAACTCTGCTCAGGGCCAACCCGCTCCCTTTTGCGAATAACTGTTATGTTTTCAACAGGAAGAAGGGCACAGCTGTGTGTCGTGATCACGGAGTGGGACGCTGCCATTAAGTGTGCGCCAGGAAGCCTTGGACTGTCAATCATGGCAGCTCCAGTGAAAACATACGGAGACCCCGAGGTAGCTCCCAAGGTCCCCTGTGAGATCCGGGCAGGGTGGCCCACATAGGCACAGACACCAGGCTGCCCTGTCCTTCCAGAATAAATGTGACTTGATTTCTCAAAGAAAACATGCGCTTAAGAGACAGCACAGATGTCTGAGCTTGGGTGAGGGCTGTACTGGCGGGCTGCTCCGGTCCGCTCTGCCCGCCACAGAGACTGCTGAGGCAGGCTTGGAGGTGACTTCACAGTGGCCCAAGAAGGGAGAGCAGGAGGGCTGTGTGGGAGGGAGGCACTGGAAGGCAGCGAGGTGTGCCTGCAGGTAAAGATGGCGTCCTGCACCAGCAGAAGTGGTGCATTAAAGCAAAAGCAAAAATCAGGCAGTTGTCAGAAGGCAAAGTGTCACACTTCTCATTCTGGAGCCGAATTCTAACGTGGTGTTTGCTAAGTTGTGAACTGTAACCTACTAGAAATTCATAAACTTTTTAAAATGAAATATATCAAAACAGAGACTACTAGTACGTCCAATGGACTTAAAACGCTGCTTTAGGAAACCGTTTTTAGTGACATGTCTATATGAGTAGGGGTTCTATAACATCTCTATATGAATAGGGGTTGTGATCTAAAACTAATTACCTGTTGAGCACTACCTGCAAAAATTTAAAAGCCACTCAATGCAAACCAATTGCCTGGGGTCTTATCCTAGATATTGTTAAGCAGTGCTGTCTAAGGAAATTACACTGAAAATTTCTCAAGACGATCAGAACACAAGGTACAGAAAGAGGAGGGCCAGAGCATGCCTCCATCTTGGTCCAAAGCAACATACATAGCACAGTCCTAAGACTATGCCAGAAACATAACCTTTCCCACTAAACCATTCAATGCAGCTTCCCGGCCTGCGGCTTCTTTCCAAGCACATTCACCAGCGCTGACTAGATTGGGGGAGGGGGGGGTTCCTATTTTTAGGGCAGCGTGGAAGCATGTGGCCAGAATTAGCTAAATAATGAATGGCTTGAGAAACTTTTACAGACGCCTTTAGACACAACTGTAGCGCGACTCTTCAGAGCTCACTGTCTGGAGGGACGCCTGAATGTCAAGAAGCCTCACTAACTCACAGCCTCGCTAACACAGTCGTCATCAAAGGCAGGAAGAAAATCCTTCCTGCTTCCACTTGTCACATTCAGCCTGACACATGGGAGCAGAGGGGCTGTGGCTCCTGCAGAAACGGGGGGCTCTGGCCTGCACACACACACTCAGTGTTCACCCCCATATCTGTGGCTTTCAAGGTGAATTTCTTGGCAAAAGCCAGTGACCTCAACGCCTTAATGCCCCAGCCAAGTGGCAATTTATGAAAAAGAACAGAGTGTAAGGACGATGCATGTACGCTGACCCACACTCACCTGATATGCCCCAGACCGCACACCCAGTGAGCTCGGATGGCCTCTGCTCAGAGCACACCCAGAGGGACGCCTCGCAGCCCGGCTGCTGGTAGGCATGTGGCTGCTGGGAGGACACCTCCCATTCAAGGCGACCGAGGAAGGTGTGTCCTGGAGACACTGGCTCTTATTTCTAACAACAAACAAGATGTCCCTGTCAACGCCATGGCGGAGCAGCCTCCCAGGGTTTTATAGCCCCAGGAAGATAATGCTGGCAGGGAGGGAGAAGTCACCCTGCTGCTGAAGTTGTCACCACCAAGACCCCATTTAAAAAAAAAAAATATTGTAATAGTTTATGTTTACAATCACTTTGCGCATTTTTCCATCTCAGCTGTCATCCCCGTGGGCTTCCCATCACCAAATCACCCGTGTGCCATCACCACAGTCCAGTGCACTTCCCTCCACCCACTTTTTTTTTTTTAAAGATTTATTTATATTCATACAGAACTCGGGTACAGGCCAGAGATGCGGAG
>NW_004567117.1:37702835-37714145 GCF_000260355.1 Condylura cristata | reverse complement strand
TATTTTTCTTTTTCTTTCTGGCTTATTTCACTAAGCATGATCCCTTCCAGCTCCATCCATGTTGCTGCAAAAGGCATGAGTTTATCTTCTTTGATCGCTGAGTAATAGTCCATTATTTTCCTGTTTGGACAGAGACATCTCCTTCAGCTCATGGACTGATCTGGGAAAGCTGAGCACAACCTAGTACTGTGTGTCCTTTCAGGGGAAGGAAGAGGCCCCCGATTGTCATCCCTGCAGGGCCTGGGCCTGGCCTGGCATCACCACTGCTTGTTACAGCTGCTTCAAAGCTGTCCAGCTATCCTAAAGAATCCATGCAAATGACAGACTATGTTTACAGAAGATGCAAATGTAGAAAAACCTTGTCATTTATTGAGAAAGGAATGCTAAATGTATCTGCTGAATAAACTAAAACAATGTACTGAACATTACCTGCTAAACCTAAGGTAAACATTCACCTCTATTCTACTCGTGACAAAACAAACTGACCCCAAAATTGAACTGCAGAGTTAATTTAAAAGGAAAATGTGTCACTGGTTTCATTTAATGACACGATATTGCTTAATTCTGTGCTTTTGATTCTGTGGTACTGGTTTAATGTCTCAAGATCTTAGGATAATTTTCACAGGAGAAGTGTCTCATTTCTTCCCTGGAGAAGTTTTAAAATCCAATTTCAGCAAGCAATTTTAATAACAGATTAAATGTGTAAATGAAAAAGAAAGCAAGCTTACTGCTAGCTTTGGTACTTTCCCTATGAAATTAGCTACCAAAGAACAGCTCTTAGCAACCTGAAAAAATTCATGACAGACACTGTCAGGAACCAGTGTAGCATGTATATATCTGTCTTGGGCATGGACAATTTTAAAGAAAACACAGGATTTTCTCTAGATCCTTCTCTACGTCCTCTTCCCTAACAGCAGCCTGCCTGAGAGTAGTATCTGTCCTTCAATGCATCTTTTCCTAAATCTTTTTTCCTTTCCCAAGAAAGGTGTCCAACTGACTCTCCTGAAGCTTCCCATGGTGCATTCTGACGCGTATAGAGAGCAGTGGAGGACAAGACGAAGGGACCATTTCAAAGAGCTCTGCTCCTGAGGAAGCAGAGAGAGCTGGGAGAATAGGAAAGAGACCCTGTCTAAATTACCCTGGGACAGGAGATGACAATTGTCTTGCAGATCTGGTGTCAGGCCACCGATTTTATTTCAGCTAAACGGTGGAGAGGGATTCTTTAACAATAGGAAACAAACCTAATATAGCTTACAGTTTTTAATAATGACTTGTTTTGTTAATTCAATTTTGTGGCAGATAGATATTTGTTTTATTGGTTTACATCAGTGTGATTCAGATGTCCCCACACCATACCCACCCCAACACACCTACCACTAACTCATCATCGTCCCCACAAATGAGTCACACCTGCAGTCACAAGATGGGAACTGGTGTGTTCTGGACACTTCATGAGATCTACGCAACACACATGCAAGGCTCGATACATGAGAAATGACATCTTTTGCCATCACTCAGCCCGGCAGGGAGAGCTACTCACAAATGATAGTACTGACTTCACAGATGTGTGTGTGAGAAACAGGTCTTCGAAATTCTTTACCTGGTTCACCGACCAAAATCTGTTAAGAGACCATAGCAGGAAGCACACACTCTAACAGTCAGGCCATCAACAGGGTGGTTACCAAAGATTCCTTCAAAATGCATCTCTATTTAAACCTTCTTCCTCCAGGGAACAGAGGCAGCTAAGAAAACAAAACTTTCTCCTTTCTACATACAATGCTGGCGTGAAAGAGAATCTGGAGAGGGACACTTGAGAGTTTTTGTGAAAAATAGGGCAAACGATGGCAGTTGCTTATAAATGAACCATTTAAAATAAGGTATTTGAAAGGTGAGAAGGGACTGATGTTAACTGAAGATTTTATTGGGTGTGTTGCTGAGCCGGAATATGGGTCCACTTCCTGGCCAGCAGTCTCCTGAGGACAAGGCCCCAAACTTTGGCTCCCAACACCTAAGGAAAGTTGCTTCTAGCGCCTTTAGGTTAGAATAACACCCTCAGGCACTGCAGTCTAAGTCTCTCTCAGTAGAATGAGGACAGAGGTATGGAGGGAAGCAGGCTCTCAGCCTGCCTGGACATCCCATCTCCCAGGCAGCTCTAAACACATGTCTCAGACAACTGCATTTCTGGGAGGAAGCGTGTCAGAGTGGGCTGTGAAAGCCCTTCAGTCAGTATTGCATCACTGAGTAAACCCCTAGTTTTCCTTGTTCAAAGGAGAGCCATAATTACCTGTAGACTGGTAGGCTCACTGATTAGCAAACTGACATTAGGTTGTAGTCTCTGAAAGTGTAACACAGCTCTCTCACCACCTCTCCCAGCCCCAGGCCACCCACCACCCCCCCTCCATCTCTACTGTCCTCCTCAATGACAGAGACCTGGACCCACCCATTCACACATGTAAAAATAACTTCCTGGCCTGGAATGTGGAGGGGGTGCATTTTTGGCAGTCCCTGTTTGGAACCCCAGCTCTCTAGCCCGATAGGCTGGGATATTAATAGGAATGAGACTCACAGGTGCACAAAGCACAGGGATCTCACTGGTCATGGCCCAGGACGATCTGCCTGCCGTGCTAATACTGGGGCTGAAAAGATAAATCCCATTTCAAAATAGATCAGAGAATGTGATCCCAGGAGGGGCTCAAAAGTCATTCAGTGCCACAAACACGGCGGACTCATGGCTCCATCCATCCTCTGGCGTGTTGCTCACCACGGTGTTCAGAGCTAGTGGAGGGCGCCCACTGCCTCTTCAGTCAGGAGAAAGGGTATGTGGGGCTTTGGGGTGCCAACATGCCTGGCTTTCACCCCATGTTTACCTAGAAGAAGCCGAACACCTAAGGAAAGTTGCTTCCATCTTCCCTCTATAAAATGTGGATAAAAATAACTTTATCTTGTGCAGTCACTGGATATTAAACAGGCAGTGGATTCAATAAATGTTATTCCTCCCCCAGTCTCTGAGCCTGGCTGCTACAGGGTGAGATGACCCTCTGCTATTGCTACTGGGGGTGGGGGGGGGCTGTCTAGGCTATGCCTTGCCGTGCTTTTTTTTTTTTTTAAAGATTTATTTATTTGTGCATACAGAACTGGGGTGCAGGCCAGAGGCTCAGGGGCGGTGAGAGGCTTCACCAGAGACAGAGCAGGGAACAGAACAGGCAGATCAACGAAGTACACTGCTGAGGGGAGCAGCGGGCGGGTCAGGAGAGGTCTGCCATGCCATGTGGGTCACCTCTGGGGCCGGGGATCGAACTCATGTGGAAGCGGCATTAGATTCTCAGTGCTGTGCTTTAACCCGCTGCGCCACAAGGGAGGGCCTTGCAGGGCTTTTAAGCACTCTGGCTTTGACCCATTAGATGCAGCAGCAATTCCTGTCGCCCTAACCCTCAAGTTGTGAAAGCCAAAATGTCTCCATATTGTCAAATGTTGGGGGGTGTGGTCAGAACAAAACTGCCCTGAGATTCACTGCCCAAGCTCATTTCTCTCCCCTACATTCTGCAAGGCGCTCATATGATCTTCGGGCATTGTGTAAGAATGTTCTAGTGCGCTGGTGGTAGTTTTTAAGTCCCACTTCCTTAAAACACCAGAGAGAAAGGGTGAGCAACTTAAGTTTTTGTGACTAGAAGACAGCGAGGCTGGGACCTGAACCAGTCTCCCCGACTCCGAGACTTATGCGTGGACAGCACTGCTATTGCTGAGGGGCTAATCTCCGGAGTGGGGTGGCTGAGTGACGTATTTGCGGTTATCATGTCTTTGTCCTGCTGCTGCGATCCCGCCCATCACCCAGTGTATTTTGAATATTTAGGCAAAACTACATGCAGTGGCGCTTATGCTTAACACCAACGGCAAAGGCCACACAGTTACCAGGAAGGAGCTGAAGCTCTGGGCCAGAATCATTTCCAGAGCAAGGACCCATGTACAGGGCTGAGGAGCAGAGCAGGGCGGCATCAAGGTCAGGAAGGTCCATGGGCAGGGGGGAGAGATGTGAGCACACTTTTGATTAAAATCAGAGAGCAGAGAACGCCCCAATAGTCCCTTAATGTCATAACATAAGTGGTTTCTCTTGCCGTTATTGTCAATTGGGGAAAAGTATTAACTTAAAAAAATTGCTGTAATTATGTATAAGCCACGCTGTAGGCATCTACTCTCGAGTAAGAAACTGAGAGGAAAACATAGCAGAGCAGCAACAGCTTGCACATGTAAGGCTAACCCGACAGCCAGCATGTAATTCCTGACTATCTGCCCCCCCCCCCCCCCCCCCGGCTGACAGCAATGTTTAATACAGTGACTGCTTGGAGCAGGCACCCTGGGGACCAGCATGTCCCAAGCGCCTGGCATTCTTGTGTGCGACTCTTGTGTGACCTCAGGCCCATCCCCAGTCCTGGACTGTGGGACATGGAGACGTGATGAACTTACTTTCTCTCACTGAGCCTTAGTGGGCCCACCTACAAAGTGGGGATAATGGTAACACTACTGATGACCCTGTGAGGATGAGCGAGACCTGTCGGGTGGGAAGAAACTGTGAGAGGGCGCTGGATAGCTCAGGAGCAGTGGGCACAGTAAAAAGGCGTGCAGTAAAAGCTGCTAGTTAATAAGCTGTAGGTGGTAACCCCCCTAAATGACTGCATGACACAACTACTTCTAAGCTCTAAGTCAACAACAATTAGTGCATATAAGATATTCACTCTAAGTCTAGCACATTTTAAGTGCTTCCCATTACTTATCTCTTTTCATCCCCTTAACAACTATATTATAGCACAGAAAGGCTGAACAATGTCTCAGGTAGGTGAGATGGGAAACTGCACACATCTCATCAGCCCTTACCCATGACAACAGTACAGTCATGTAGGCCTGGATGTCCAGGACCAAAGAAACTCCCCTCATGATCCCCTAGCCCCTAGCCCTCCATTTCTTACATCTTTTTTTTTTTTTTTTTCTGGATAAAAATTTTACCCAGAGAGCACACCTTCCTCATTCCTTCAGGAACTGGCCTGGGGTACATATGATTGCTCATCTTGAGAATACACTACAAACTCAAGAACAGTGTTATATGCCAGCTAGAGAAACACTGAGATGAGTTAACCATGAGCCCTTAAAATCTTACACGCACCAAATGATCTTTTCTAAACTCTCTACAACCTTCGTCCTAATTTGTCTCCGCAAGGGCCCGTATAAGGGAGGTTGTGGTTTATCCGTTTGTTTATGAATCATAACCGAATCAGCATTGTCTCAAGCCCCTTTGTTCCAGCTGTCACTGTGTGGTTAATGGAAGTTACTCAGCCATGAAAAATAATTTGGGGCATTTCAAAGCCGCAGTGATAGAGACTAGCTTCAGAGTGGAATTTTCAAAAAGAAACAAAAACACATTCAATGCACCCAAAGGTACCAAAGAATATTTTTGATTGCTTAGAACAGACATTTTTCATCTCAGGAATCAATCTACGGAGGGAAAAAAATTGGTGTCTAGCAACCGAGATCACAGCTATTTCAGTCAGTGCCTCTCTCCCTGGAAGGGAGAGAACTGACAGAGAGGACACCTGGAGCAAGGTCCTGAGATGGCTCCTCCCCGATGGCTTGTCATGCAGGATGCACATGGTGTGGACAGTTAGTGACTTTACGTAGGAAGAATCTTTTCAGTCTTAAAATGCAAGTAAGAATTTTAATAAAGCAGAATCATTACTTGCAGAGGGATTACCACCTAAACCAGGCCAAAGTATATTCTACTACAGGGTTCGTCAACCTGAATCCATGCACAGGTACATGCCTGTGTGTGCACACGTGTACATGCATGAACACACATACATGTGAATTTAGGAGCCGAAGTAAATGCCAACATATAAGTGATTTTACTACAGGTAACATGTCGATGGCAACCACTGGCTTCAAATGTAATGGCTGAGTAACCCTCAGTCATGGTACAAATCGTTATTAGCTACAGTCTGCAACTTAACCACTTATTTATTTAATTTTGGCTTTTTACTGGGAGAAACAAGCTATGCTGCAATTTAAGAAGTCCAGGGGCCAAAAATACAGGGAGAGAGACACTGTCATATAAAAGGTAATTTAGAAACTTGGTCCATGTCCAAGGTGAAATGGTATCCCAAGAAATGTTAAATTTGTCAACATGTGCTCGTCGGAAGGGACAGGACAGTGTTTGGTTACTTAGGGCAGGGTGCTAAGGAAACCAGGAAGCTCACCTTGCCCTCAGCATTTTCTTTCTTTCATTTTTTTTTTTTAAGGAAAAGAGGAGGACAGGGGGAGAGAGAAAAAACAAACTCCAAGGCCGTGTTCTCAACACTTCCTATGCATGGTTGCTCTCATTCCATCATCACAATTAGTCCTGCGTGACCTGGGGAAAGTATGGTTTAATACGCGATTTAAATAACACTCAAGTCACCCAGTGAGCAGGGCCAGGGTCCAGACAGAGAAAGATCCAGGCTTGTATCATCTTTCTAAGTTGTCACTACAGATTTAGCAAAGATAACCAGGGCCCCAGAACTCAACTGAACACCAGACAACCCTGGACCTTTGTCAACACCATGCCTTACAACACAGAAATCCAGGGTCCCTAAACTATACAGGAAAATAACAATTTTCTTTTTTAAAGGGACATTTCTATGTTATTTTCTCAGCTATATGACATTCATGGAGAGCGAGGATAAACTAAAGTTCCCCACAATGAGACATCATAATAGATCAAGTCTACTGCAAATTTAAGTTCTCTTATTTTCATCCCTGTTCTAGATCACAGTGAAGCATTAACTTTGAATTGTTTCCCTTCCAGAACTCAAACTGTTGTTTTAGTGGAGGAAGAGAAACCAAATACCAGCCAATGGAACCATCAAAGTACAAGAAGGAGTAATGCCCACTGGAAGGCACACTAGCAGGAGGCACTGAAGAGGTCCAGCGCGCCAGAGAACTAGCAATGGCTTGGAATGATCACCTCCTACATCTGTTCCCAGTCAAACACTCCATCCAGGGCTCGACAATGACCGGTGCAGCTTCCTGGCTCGTGGGATCTCACACGACCTTTTTCTTATGACTCATTTTATATACACATGTCTTCTCTTCCAGCAAAATCACAAGCCACCTCAGGTAAGGCACAGTTTTGGATGTCTTTGTATCTCCCACAGTGCTTAGCAACAGTACCAACACATAGTATGTTCTCAATAATTGCCCAATTTCACATCAACATCAAATGACTCCCTGTAGGGGCAGATCTGTGTTCTCTGGCTCTTGCTGTAAGCTGCCACAGGTGTTGGAAATGGGGTGCAGTAGACAAGGATAGTAGCCCTGGAATCTCTCAGTGTCCTCCTGTGTGGGAGAAAGTGTTTGCAGGTGTGACTCAGTTAAAGATGTGGAGGTGGGGAGATCTGCCCGAACTATTCTGGGAGGCCCTCGGTGGAATCACAAGTGCCTCAGAAGAGAAATGCAGAGGAAGGCCTGACAGGCAGGTGAAGAGGAAACCAGGTAGCGTGGAGGCGAGAATGGAACAGCGTGGCATGAGGAAGGCAGGCCAGCAGCATGAGATGCCAGAGGCAGTGAGGGCCGTCTGTCCTGCCGTAGCTGGAGGGAGCGTGTACAACCCCCAGTGCTGACTTCTGTCCACTAATACTGAATTCCAATTTCTGGCCTCTAGAATCGGGAAAGAAGGAATGTGTTTTGTTAAGCCAGGTCCGGAAACCATTCGCTATGGCAATCACCAGAAATCCACACGGGCGAAGACCCATCTGAGCATGTTTCTGGAGGAAAGGAACAGAGCTGGAGATGTGGGGCTCACTTCTCCAGAGGGCCAAGTGGACGGCGCTGGCGGTGACTCCAAGAGACTGCACCCACAGAGCAGAGCTCCAGACCAGCTGTCCTCGTGTTTCTTCTCCATTAACCTGCATCCTGGACACCACCAGAAGTAAGTCAGGAGACAGGTTTTCCTGCAACACTGTTTTACCACTGGTTCAGGTCTCAGGCCAAGGCACACACAATGTATTTCCGCCATCCCACCTGATGCCTGCATTTCAGGAGGAGCTTGGGTCTGGGAAATACAAGACGTCGTGAGTAATTTCCTCTTTCAACATCCACAGTCCCCCAGTACCTGTGTTTGTGCACCCCGAGGGACAGGCCCAATGACAGCTGACCGTGCCCTTCCTTACACAGAAGTCTGCTTTGCCCCTTTGTCTCCATAATATTCTAACTCTAATATTCATGCTTCTCACACAAGCATGAGGTGAAATGCTGTATTATGCATCGCGACTCTCACTTCATTAAGCTGTGTTTTCTGAGACCACACTATTCACTGAGCTATTTTAAATTCAATACAGGTTTTTAAATTTTGTTTAAACTATGGTATATTTTCAAAGAAAGCTCTACTGGCCATCCAAACACTTGAGGGTTTGTTGTGGCTGCTGTGTTAATTATTATTGTTGGTTTAGTACACTGTGGAAGAACATATGAGTCAAAGGCAATAAATGTTAAATAAAATATTGAGAATACATGAGTCAAAGGCAGTAAGGTATTTTAAGATGTTGTTTCTTGAATACCACTGCATAATGGTAACCATTAAGAAAAAACAAAAGACAAATAAAAAGACAAATAAAACACATAATGCAAAACCACTCAGCTGCCTTCATCTATCATTTCAAAAGCTGCAAGGAAAAAGGAACCTGGTCTGCAGTCTGATCAAATGTTTGATAATGAGATTTCTTAGACACGGAAGTACTAGTGACACAAAAATCACCTGCTCGTGATTTGCTAGTTTTTGATAGAAAAACCATTTCTGTTCATTTCAGAACTGCCATGTTTTCATATAACCACCTCCTAAGAAATTTATGTGAACAGCTGCTTGGTTGAAAAATAAGACACTTAATTGAGAGCAATTCACTTAAAGTGTCTCCTCAAATGCAATTTATTTTCAAAAGCATAGATACCAAAATTAATCAAAGTCAAGCCAAATTCAATAGACTTGACAAGACGTCCCACCTTTGATTATGAAAGCCACCTCATTTGTCTCAGTTATCTGAATTAAGTGAGAAAATATTACCCAAAGGTGTCAAAGAAGGGACTCTTCCTGATTATTCTGGGGGGTAAGAAGCTGGTAGAAAGTGTGATATCCAGTTCCACAAGAAAGCCTGTGTCGGCCTTCCTGCAAGCTAATGCGAAAGGTCACCATACAGGTTGTAAAGGTCAGTACACAGTGGACATTCACATCAAGGAGCAGAAGCGGTATGTGACAATGTTCCAGTATCAAAAGTCCCTTACTCAGAGTAAACAGGAGATCTTAAACAATAAATCAATCATGCGAACCATTATTACACACCAGAGAATATGCGTCAGTGGCAATAAAACATTTTGCAAAGATGAGATTACGTTAATTAAAACTCTGAATAAATAACAGCATAAATAAAAAGCAGTTCCCTGTTACAGGATCACATCATACAGCGGATGTACTCCCAAGAAGCAAGGGCTTTACTTAACAACCTGGGCCATTCATATTACTGTGCATTTAATGATACTGAAGCACATGGTAATTAGCGCATACACAACAGCTGACAACTTCTTGGTATTACTATTTTAGAAGATAATTTGTTCTTTAAATTAAAATCCAGCTTGACTGATGCATTAATTACACTAGCACTGATTTCACCAAAAGCAGAACAAGCTATTTCTCATCTCAGCCTCATAAAATAATCTTATTAAGACATATGATCCAACAGTTAATGAAGAATATAAAGATGCAATTATCCCCCAACTGAAAAATCCATACACGGCATGTACTAATCATCAAAACCACTTTTCTCTAATCAAATGCATTTTTTTTTTGACATTTGAAAGTTGCTCTGAACCAGTAGCCTCAAATTCCTGATAATTACCTGCTAGATATGATAAAATCCAGCAAGATGATTTCAGAGAAGAATCATCTTACTGCTTTAGAAACAGTAAACATCCTATCTGAAAAAGACAAATTAGTATATGTTGGGTTCCCAACAAGCTATTTCTTAAGAAATGAAAAATTATATTATTGTCAATTCATGTGTTTTGAAGAAAAATATTTGGTGGAGAAAAAGCTCACATTCCAGTCCACTGTATATAATCTAAGCGACCCCAAAATATTAATACCAGGGTGCTTATCACCCATACACTAATTTGTATTGATGAGCAGTGTATAAAGAAGTCATTCACTTGATATTTAATGAGCATTTAAGCACATATAAAGCATGACAATAAGGGTACAAGAAAAAAAAGCTTTAGAAAAAAGCATGTAAAAAGGACAATATGGAAATAGCTACAAATATAAGGTCGAGTATAATAGCAGCCACAAGCAAGGTGGAAATAAAGCACCGGAAAGAGTAGACAGTTCCCAATCAGTGTTGTCTTTCCTGGCAGATGGTACCACATGGAATATTCCACTCACCTTGTGCTGGTAAGATTGGTTAAGCAGGTAAATGAGTCACTCAGTTTGAGATTCTCAGGGCTCAGAAAATACAGAAGGGCCATAGACTTGAGCAAATTAAATTTGTCCATTTAAAACTGGATCTATGCTCTTAGTGATTTTAATATTAAAGCAGCACACAACAACGGCAAAAATCACTCACTACTTTCCAGTTCTCTCTCCTCGGCACAGGGAGACCACATACCTCGGCAGCTAGGTGGGACCACTTACTAGCTCTGGCCAACACACTGTGATGGGGCTGAGAGAAGTCCTGTGTAAGCTTCCGCGGGCCTGCATCTCTGTGACCATGTACCTGAGTGCCCTGCTGAACTGTCCAGCATGTGGCTTGGGTAAGGAAGAAGCCTCTGAGGGAAGGCACGAAGATCTGGGAAGAACTGATAATCTCTGCTCCTTTTTCAATGACCATCACCAATGGGTTCTCAGCAATACCCAGTGGGAAAACAGGGCACTTCTCAAGACTAGTTTCTATGGGACAGGAAGTTCTGTAGCTGCATAAAGTTTCTCCAATTCCTCCAATCCTGGTCCACTTTCCAGCAATACTAGTACTATCCCTCCGAGCCTCATTAATGTATTTTCACAAAATTGTAAAGACAGGGCAGGCACTCCTTCCTAACACCTTGGTGCTAACTGTGTGGCTTAGTATAGACACTTTTCATAGGCAACAAGGGCTGGCCTCTATTTTTAGATGCTGCCCAGCTTTTAGCCCGGCTGGTGCTGTCTAAATAAGATTGGAAGCAATCTCCAAGCATACATGCGCATCAGCCCGGTGGAGCACTCTACAGAGGACAGACACTGTAATCTGCTTCATCCTGCATTTATGA
>NW_004567117.1:37684628-37702645 GCF_000260355.1 Condylura cristata | reverse complement strand
CATCCATCCATCCATCCATCCATCCATCCATCCATCCATCCATCCATCCATCCATCCATCCAATAAATATTTAGTTAGTGTCTGCTTTGTGCCAAACATATAATGCTTCCGAGCATCCAGATTCCAACATCAATGTATGGGCTTATAATAATATCAATTAAAAATAAAATATCAGCCTGGTCACCAGCTAGCTGGCAACGTGGATACTTTGTTTTCACAGTATAAACAGTATTAAACACGTCACATTTACTTACTACATGGGAACCTACTGAAGAAGGAAGTTCCTCAAAGTCAGTTTCACTGAGGGAGTCATGAATATCAATGGTTCCCAGGGCTGGGGAGAAAGACCTCAGGTTCACGAGAGCAATAAAGGAAGAACTTGAAAACTCCCAAGGAGTCATAGAGATACTCAAACTCAGCATGTACAGATTGCAAAGGTTTTAATAATTCTGGAAACCCTAAAGTGTAACAGTCCACAGAAGACACACTCCTGCTTTGGACACTAAAGATACTTAATAAATTCTTGGTGCTGACGAGGTGTTAAGTGGGGCCTTCCTGTCCCTTCCTGTCCTGCACCACGGAAAGGCTTCTTGCTCAGCTGTGGCACATTTAGCAGCTACTGAGGGTGGAGGCCTCTGAGTGTGTGAGGCTGCTCATCTTACAACTCGAGAGGCATGCTCTCCACCGCTGCGTATGACACACTTGAGTTGCCACATTCTAATTTTTTTTTAAAGATTTATTTATGCATACAGAACTGGGGTACAGGCCAGAGGTGCTACACTCCTGAAGGGAGACAGGAGAGGTCTGCTGCGCCCTGTGGGTCACCTCCGGGGCCTGGGATCCAACTCGCACTGAAGCGGTTGCGGCCAGCTTGCAGTGCTGCATCCTAACTGTTGCAGCACCGGGGAGGGTCCCCTCCACATCCAAATTTTGAAAGCATGTTGAACAACAGGTTCTGGTCATCCAAATATTAAGAATTCAATCAATGGAATGCATTGGCTTGTGGTTCCTCAGCTTTGTTTTCTATCCAGACATGACATTCTTGTCAGTCAGACCCCCTCAAGGAGGCACCCCAACCCCTGGGGTTATCACCAGTTCCCCGAGACTGACGCTCTTCTTTTCTTCTTCCTGCTGCCCCATCAGCCTCGCCACCTCAGGGGCGCGGACGCCATTGGAGATGCCACTGAGTCTGAAGCTGTCGGAGTGAAAACCCCACTGGAGTGAATTTACAGTAATTATTAGTGAGCATTAGCAATTTGCTATCAAATGTGCTGGCCAAGACACCCTCCACTACCGAGCATTCCTGTCCCTGCTGCAAGGGAAGGTCACTCATTCAGTTTTACAACTAATCTAAACAAATACTCCTATATTTGGTGGTCATCTAGTAGAAACCCCCAGAATAAAGGGGCAAACACTTCACATGATAACTATCCCTAAATGCTCAGTGCCTAACCACTGTGCTGACACATTTATACCTTTTGATGTGGGGTGAGGAGTCACAGTGAATACATACTGAGAAAACTAGCATGCTCTGGTCATCTGACAGGTGTCTCTTCTAACTGGAGGGGGTACCACCATTTGTTACTTGAATCTTTTTTTTTTTTTCTGAAACAAGTTTGTCCATCTATATTAGACAAAATCATACAATAACATGCAAGGTCTGAGGCACATTAGCACTGGGCCTCAGTATAAATAGAAAAACCCTCAATACTGTTGGGATACATCTGGTCAGCATCTGTGACAGGATTTAGAAATAACCACCTTTTAATCAAAACTTCTATTTCATTTTGCAAGCAGTAAACCCAAAATCTTAATAAGACAATGCATTAAACTATGAAATAATTATATCACTTTCTTCCCTAGAGAACAAAGTTCAGTCACAAAGCTATTACTAAATCATGGCCTAGCCCACCTCACTGTCTTACAGAACCTGCCTGATACAGATTTCCACAGTTGGTGCTCTGATAATCTTATTTTATGACATGAAATTTTATGGGAAGTTTTTAAAACTAGGAGGCTACTCACAATTACTCACATTCCTATTTGATGCATAATCAGAAACATCCTACAATTAGAAAGAAGAAAGAGAACAGAATCTGCCTGTAACAGATGTTTCTCCTTTCATGGTTTGCACTGTGCTGTTCTGTGTTTCTGATACCTTCCAGCCTCTCACTCCATTTGTCACACTGTACCTTGGAATAAAAAGTCACACGAGCCTTCTCAATGGCTTACATTTTTTTTTAAAGTCAGTAGAAGAACACCAAGCTCCAGCAAGAACTACTGGGTGGGCAAATTAGTCAGGCATGAATTAGCAAAGTTCTACTGTAATTTGAATTTAAAGCTTATTTCCTTGTAATAGTCAAGATCATGCTCAGTCGTAAATGAATCTGAAGTACTTAGCCATGTGACTTTCATGATTTCCTTTGTCTTCTTGTTTTTTTTTTAAAACAGTTCCAAGAGAATTTCTTCCAAACCAAATACAGGTACACACACATGACTTACAAAAGAACAATCACCAGAATGAGAACCCCAACAACTCTGACCCCACTGTCTATCGAGCTGGATGTTTTTCATTCATGGAAAAACATGATGTAGAAGGAAAACAAATGTAACTACCTACAATGAAACTCCCTAAAGATCTCACTTTGCAAAAATATTTGTATGTCCAGGATTTATAGATAGTCTGAGAACAAGAAAAGCAGTGTGAGCAGGGGTTTAGGTCTGCTATATAAAGAAACAACAACTCACTTTAAGTTGGTCAGAAATATCTCACCACCTAGAAGTGAATCATGGCCTGAGGGTGAGACCTCGTAGGCTCATGGGCTGCTCTGGAAAATCCATCACTGTCCTGTGCTGGGAACTACCAGGGCTGCAACCCCAACTAGAAGATAAAGAGCATATTCTGCTCTTTCTTCCTGTGCATTTCTATTACACAAACTCATTTCAGATCCGTATTTTAAACACAATCACTGCTCACCGCTCCATCTGTTTGGTCTCTACTTATCTATAAGCTGTGCAGGCAGTTGTCCCAACTCTCTGGCAGGAGACAAACAGAAATACATGAGGATACAGTGGAGGGCAAGAAGGGCCTGCTGAAGCTTATAAACCTGGACTACGCAACCAAGCACTTGAACCGGAGCAAGTTAAAGGAGGACCACGTTAAACTTGAGCCAGGTCAGACTATAAGAGCCTAGGTGAAGTGTTTTAAAAAGTCCTAGATCCTCAATCAACTATGATCAGCACATTAAGTTCCTTTTGTGAACATAGTAGCCTGTAAAGCAGCTCATTGGATACGTAATTATGGCCTAAGAACGATCAAATGTTTCATATATCCTTAGCCTCCTACAACTATATTTTCTGGCCCCCAAACTTGACCCTCAAATCATAAAAATCCCCAAGTGCAGTGATGTACACGAGGAACAGCTCAAGTGTGTCCCAGCACCCCGGCAGCCATCACAGCTTGTAGTGTGTTACCATCCAATCAATCATCCTCAAGATACTGCTACTTGCCATGGATCTACAAGCCGTTTGACAGTCCAAACTGCGGGCGACATCACTAACTTTCTGATATCTTTAGTGTGTTGGGGTGACTCATCCACATACTGAAAGCTTGTTCTGTGCTAGGGTCAGACGCAAAAGTATAAATTATTTGTCCAGAATGCCTTTACCTTTAAGACTCCAACCACTAACCATATTAGTAACAGTTTCTAGCATTCATCTTCATTGCTTAGCATTCATCTTCATTGCTTAAATTAACAAAAAAAATGCCAAACCAAACCAAAACAAACAAACAAAAAAAAGTTGAGAGTTGGCCATGTACCAATTTTAGCACGTGCAATTTCTGCCTATTCTTTACCAATGTAGACTTACCTAGACCTGTGGTGAGTGACTGTCCATAAACACTGACATTGTCTGCTCGGGTAATTGTGGCCTAATATCCAAAATGCTTTATATTTCTAAGGTATGGATGTTGTATATTTAGTAAAGAGGCTATTATGTTTTACAGGTGAGAACACTACATCTTGATAAATAATGTCCATTTCTTGTATAAGCAAGGTAATGGTTTATTTAAAGGGTTGTTTGAATAAGCTCTATAGGGTCAAGTATTGAATAAGTTAGGAAATAACCAACTAGAATTATAATTCATCTAATATTTAACTTCCACATTCTGCTTTCATGAAATAGTGTGATTAAAAGTGTTTGATTTTTGCAAAAGTCAACATTTGAAGAGGAACAGGTTTTGACATGTGTTTCAAGTGTGGGAAAATCAGTTTCACTAACTGATTTAGAATTTCCCCTGGTAGGAGTTAGAAACACCCAGTGATTGAATGAGATGTGGCTACTCACCCTAACCATGTCACAGTAATCTCTAATGTGGCTTTCTTCCTACCTTTAATTAGACCTGAGCCTAATCTCAGGGAAAGGCATGACTGAAGATATGGGTAATGACCCAAATGTTAGAAAAACCCGGAAGGCAAAGCAAGTACATTTGCATGGTGGCTGCTTTGGTTTCTTTTCCTGAATAACCCTAACACACAAGTTAGAAGAGTGAACACTATCTAGTCAAGACTCCTGAGCATCCTCAAAACAAAAGTAACTTTTATTCCCCAAAGATTTATCTATACATACAGAACTGGAGTACAGGCCAGAGATGTGGAGGGTGAGAGGATTCACCAGGGACAGAGCGGGGAGCAAAACAGGCAGATCGCTGAAGTGCACTGCTGAAGGGAGCAGCGGGCGGGTCAAGAGAGGTCTGCTGTGCCATGTGGGTCACCTCCAGGACAGGGTTCAATCTCATGCTGAAGTGACTTTAACTTCTTAGTGCTGTGCTTTAATGTGCTGTGCCACCAGGGAAGGCCCCAAAAGTAACTTTTAAACTCCTATTGCATGCTAGAACTTAGACAGCCACAGAAAAACTTGATGCCATTTTTCTGAAATTGACAAGTAACCAAATGCTGTTTTTTTTTTTTCTGTTATTGGTTTATTTAACTCACTCACCATCAACAAGCACCTATTTTCTATTATCTTCAATACATAATGCCAGGTGGCAAGTGACACACTTGTGAGCAAGAATGATGCAAATAAAAGGCAAGAGCAAACTAACATATAATCCAGAAAGTTAATGACATCTTGACAAATAGTATCTCTGCTTACAAACTTACATCTTTCAAAATGTAGGAATGAGTAAAAGAAACAAATATATCCATGTCTACAACCAGAAACTGGAGTTCACCAGAATATTCCCCCTAACTTAAAACAATGTGATGACAGTGGGGTTAGGGTGAGATGAAGGGGCACAGATGTAGGGAAAGCAGCACTGATAGGTGGGAATGCAAATTGGTCCAACCACTATGGAAAGCTATGTGGGGGTTCCTCAAACTACTAAAAGTGGAGCTTCCATATGACCTAGCAATTCCACTTTAGGAATCCACCCAAAGGACACAAAAACATTAATTCAAGTGGACACCTGCACCCCTATGTTTACTGCAGCACCAACTTAGAATAGGTAAGCTGTGCAAACAACCCACATGTCCAAAAATAGGTGACTGGATCAATTGGGTCAAGAGGATGTGGTATATGTGTGTGTATGTGTGTGTGTGCGCATGTGCACACACACACACACACACACACACAATGGAATATTACTTGGCAATCAAAAAGATAAACCCACACCCTTCACAGCAATATGGGTGGAGCTGGAAAGGGTAATGCTTAGTGAAATAAGCCAGAAAGAAAAAGAAAAATATCGATGGTTTCAATTTTAGGAAAAATGTAGGGGAACTAAATCAGGGATCTGGGGGGGGGTTATAAAATTAAGAAGAATTAACAGGCAACTATAAATCAAAGACATTCTGTAGGGGAGGGGATGGGAGAGGGGTCACAAGAGAGGAGGGAAGAACAAAACAGACTGTGGTGATCGTGCATGGGTGAACTGGTGGTGAGAATTTTATGGGGACTACACCTTAGAGGAAAAAGCAAATATTGTACAAAAAGTATGAATGATGAAAAAAAAAAAAAGTAGCATTATGAACCTGAGGCAAGTCTATGGGAAATCCAGGTCCCTGAAAGCTCTTTGTTCTAGGACAGCGAAGGAGTAAAAACTGAAGCTGCAGAGGAAAAAAAAAACCGGTAAGTAGAAACTAATTCAAGGAACCCCAAGTAACCTTCCTCTTGACTTTTTCATAAGATCAAAAATTAATATAAAAGCTACAGGTAGGGATTTGACTACTAATAGGCCCTTTTATACAAGGTGCCTCTAAACTGACTGAAAACCACAAAGGAACTCTGCTTCAGTCAGAAAGCTAGGAAATGTTTGTAGGAGGAAAGGAAAATGACAATAAATCAGCTCAACTCAAATTTCAACACTTAATCTCTGTCAGATAATTTATGGATAAATCCTTGGTAATTTATTATGCTATGAATTAAGGTTTTAAGTTAACAGCCAGGCTGGGATTTAAGAACAAAAATCTACTCTCTTATCAAAACAAAACATTCTGGGGAAGCTACTCTTTAACTTTTCAAGTTGCACATGAATTTCAGGGGTGCCAGGTGCATTTCTTCAATTCTCCATCTCAGAAATGAGCAGAACCAGACACAAAGAAGGATGTTTAAAAAACAGCTTCTATAACCCAGCAGTGAACTGCTGGGATGTCTGTGTGAAAAATGCAGTGAGCCACTCTAAGGTAGACTCCACTGTGTCCAAAATAGCCTTTCCCATCATTTACCTTGTGTATCTTACGTTCCGTATTACATGGCTATTCAGGCCAATATAGAGACTTACAAGATCAAATAAAAATGGAGTAGAACTGAATTAGGAAGAAAAGCATCAGGAACAGTTGCTGGGACAAACACCTAGTGGGAAATCTGAAGGCTGCTGGAGGCATGTTTGCTATGGCCACAGCCATAGCACCTAGGTCTCACCTGGGTCCGCCGAGAGCAGGGCGGTGGGGCAGCTTAGGGACAGGGGCATTGATGGAGACACAATGGAAGCAGACAAAGCAAAAATGGAAACCCACATCAGCAATAAGCCCGCACTGCAAGTAGCTAAAGAGGGAATATTCTAGAATCCGTGGGCTCCATCCAGAATCCTATAGAAATGTGGGAGGCAGAAACAGCCTTTGGGACACTGATCTGGTGATGTCAGGAGCAATAGTCCAGGTCCCCCCTCAATAAAGTGGACCATTTTGTGGGATCAGAAGGATATGTGTGTCCAAGAATAACAATTCTGTTGTGCAAAAAGTATGCAGAGACTTTAAAGTTAACCTCAGACAGCACCACACTCCAACAGGTTTCAGCTGTGAAGAGCAAGAATAGCAAGTTTTTTATTTCTCAAGGCAAATGGGTATAAAAAACCCTCTATTAAATTTCCTTTTCACTTTCCTTGACCTTAAGTGTCTATGTCACTACAACCTGGTTAGGTCAATGCCAGAATGAGAAAGAACTGCTCTTGGCCAGTCACAGGCCAATTTACAAATCAATTTTCCTATCAGCTATCAAGGGAAACTATAAAAGATGACCCTAAATTACAAAGAAATGGCTCACTGATTCTTTCAGCTATCATTTGGCCACTTCAACTCTCCAACTGAATCTTTAAGTCAATGCCTACAACATTACAACCCAGAGATGCTTTGCAATTAAGTTTCAAAGGGAAGATAATTATGTTTCCCTACAATGTTCTCTTCCAATGAGTTCAACTTGTGGAATCATCATTCTGTACCCAAAAAAGGAACCAGCCTGCAGCATCTATTTCTCCTCTGGCTAAGAAGTTTGCAAGGATTCTTGCTATACAGCCACCTCCTTGGGGACTATAAAGAGAATCTAAAGTATCTACTCAATCAGAACAAAATATTTCAACAGTTGAAGTGGCATATAATTTCAGGATTGCTTATTTATCCACAAAAGGCCACAATAAAATAGTTAAAAGAATTTACTACCAAGAACAGACTTTACTAGTTTTAAAAAGCATTTGTTATAATGGTTACACAAACATAATCAGACAGGACTTGCCGTTTAAAGAAGACCAGGCAAGGTAAAGACACCGTGATAAAAGGTAAAGAAACCAAGATAAAGGTCTTTACCAAGAAGGCAGGCCCCTGAGAACACACTGGAATTAGATTCCTCAGTGAATTTATGAATTTTACTGTTTTGAAATTTTAAATTTCACTGCACATCCAATCTGTGGATAAAGGGGCCAGAACACACACACTGGAGTCATGTGGAGTTTTCATGGTTCAACACACTCCTGTGCACATCAATTCACAGGGCGGAACTGCTCAGTGACTCTCAGACGGGCCCATTAACCCGAGATACAAACCACATGACTGGTCATGCCAGGCCACAGCACTGGAGGGAAGTGGTGTGCAGACTCCCAAGTGTGGGTTCACTGCACCAAGTGAAGGGCTTCCTTTGGGGGAAACAGTTTGGGAGCCACTTAGCACCTTCTTCTCCAGCTCTGATCAATTAAGAAATCCTTTGATGAAAACACCTACTCTCAATTTTATTTTTACTCATTTATTTTTTTTAATCTATCTATTTAGAGATTTATTTATTTATGCATGCAAGAACTGGGGTACAGGGCAGAAGTGCGGGGGAGGGGGTGTGTGTGAGAGAAGTCACCAGAGACAGAGCGGGGAGCAGAAGAGGCAGACTGACAAAGTACACTGCTGAGGGGAGTAGCGCGTGGGACAGGAGAGGTCTGCTGCACCCTGGGGGGTCACCTCCCGAGTTGGGGATCGAACTCATGCTGCAGCGGCTGCGGGCTGATTCAGAGTGCTGTACTTTATCCCGGTGGGCACCCCACTCCCAATTTTAAACACTGTAGATCTGGACGCTGACATACATTATGAGCACATGTGCAAGAGAGGTGAGGCGTGTGAGGTGAGGTGTGTATCAAGGGCAGAGCAAGCACAGTAGCACAGGGAGACACCAGTGCCTAGAAGAGCTTGGCACCCGCCCACCCCTGCAGCGGGACGAGTCACCCATCAGGAGTAAGGTGCCGCATGACCTACAGGCTCATCCACAGGATGCCTGATCATGTCCAGTGTCCTTCTTTATGGCAATAGTGAGAAAGTAGCCACATGAATGGCTTAGCAAAAGTGTTCAATTTGTTGGCACTGGTATGTAAAAATTTCTCAGGACAGTGAGATGAAGTACTTGGGAGCCCATTTCTACCTAAAATAACAAGATGGCACACAGCCTGCCCATCCAGATGCTGCTGCAACACTGAAGAACATCCCTGCCTGAAGCTACCCTCACCTCCTACCTGTAATCCTCCATTCCCCCATCACAAAGCCGTTACCCACAAAACCTTTTTCTACCTTGAGAATCTCAAGAGTACCAGAGTAATAAAGATAGGACAGGACCTTTGTGTTAATATACTGAATTTGTGCTTAGTACATTTTACTCTTTGCTTCAAGCGCTGCAACTGCAGACACATTTGCTAAAAGCTACTTACTTGCAGGAGGGAACAGCAACAACAAAAAAAATCAAGATGATGACAGAATTTCTCTGCCAGCAACATGAGACCTCACCTTGGGGAGGGTTCATCAAGGGAGCCCTTGATGTGACTTTCTCCTGGCCAGGCAGGGGAAACCGATGAGCAGTAAACCATGAGTGAGGTTGCTAAAACAAAGCAGCACAATGGACTGACCTGCCCTATAGAAACTGTTTCACAATTACAGAGCTAGAAGTCCAAGGTCAAGGTGTCAGAAGGGGTGCAGAAGACTGGCCCACTTCTGCACCCCCAGATCTCTGCCTTCCCCTAGAAGTGGCCTTCTCGCTGCATGTGTTGTCTGCATTCACATCTCCATTGGTTACAGAGACAGCTACGTAAGAATTAGCGTCCAACCCGATAACCTCATCTTCACTTAGCATTAGGAACCCAGGGGCATATCCTTGGGGTTACAACTTTAGCAGATTTGGGGGCGGGGGGGGCACACACCTAATGATTCATCAGTCAGGTCAGGTCAACATGAGACTTCTCACCAGTCAGTACGTAGCATACTGCATCAAAGCAGGCCGAGGACTGGCTGCTGACTTTTGTAGGATTTATTACCTGAAATCACTGTGGTGGATAAAGGGATAATGTCGTATTTACAAAGGCTTTCTCAAACATCCTGTTTCTCTTTCTGGCCATGGAACACATGCTTTTCTCCAGCCTGAAGTCGGATAGCACCACATGGATCGCTTTGGCCAAGACATGTGAACAGCAGTGGAGTGTAGGTGCTATTAGGCAGAAGCCTCTAGGCCTAGGGGCCACTTCCTGTGTCCTCTGCCCTAGGAGGTGACAGTGATTCCCGAAGTGCAGCTGGAATCAGCTGTCACCATGCTGGGGAATGTTACTGCAGACAGCACTTCCTCCCTGCTAACACAGGCTGGAGCAGATCACAAGCGAGAAAAAGGCTTTGTGTGCTGATCTGAGATTTTGTTTCTGCAGCAGAGCTTAGCCTGATACGGTTGGGAATTCCCCACTCTGAATTTTTGCCCTTGCTATTGCTTTGGGTTTCTCGTGTAAACATAACTACATCTGTGTGAATCGGGAAGGGGAAGTCCATTTCATAGGCTCTCTAAAGTAACAGGTCTAGGTGCAGAATATCTTACAGTCTGAGCCACGCAGCCCTGCCCACTGAGAGCATTCAACTGAGGGCATAAACTGCCAGAACTCCTGCAGCCAGCCTGGCACGTCAGTGTTAACCGGCAAAGCAGACCTCATTTGACCATTCGCACAACCTTTCGGCGCAAGCAAATTTTTTTAACTGAATCCACTGAAGCGATTCAAAATATACTACTTTTCCTTTTTTACTCCAAATACAGCAAAATATATTTTTGCAAGTCTTTTTGTTTGTAATAAATTGCTACCTTTACATTTCTTGGAGTATAAGTTTCAGACTTACTTTATAATCAGATAGATGAATAGACAGATTGCATAAAATTGCGTAAAGCAGCTCAATCTGTTTTAGAAAGAGCCTCTGGCCGTCCTCTACCAAGCCAGGTGCAGAACTGGACGAGCCACCTCAGGGATAACATCTGAGCTGCCAGAGCGTGTTCTTGCTGCCACAGACACTGAGAACTGATGGGAAAGGCAACAGCAACTTGGCATCCAGTTAAAGTAGAACAGACTTCTACCAAGTTTACCTTTCCACTAAAAATTGTTTCTTAAAAGTCTTCATTTTAAAATGTCTCCAACAGGTCGGCTATACTGTAGTAATGGGGAAGGGGCATTGTTCTCTCCAAAACACTGCCCAACAAATGTGTATTTACTGACTTGCTGGTAACACTTTGCATTTGGTGGGTCTGGTGAGCTACGTAGAATAAGTTCCTAAAAGTTAAGAGAGTACTATTTTACAACATAAAAGATGAAACCGTGAGGTTGAAGCTGAGAGAGAAAGACAAGATGCAAAGATAGGCAGACACAGTCAGCAGCTAAGTCCAGGCAGCAATGCCGGGACCATCTTCTCCCAGAAGTCTCTATTTCCACTGGCGCTCGCTTTCCAGATTAAAAAATAAAGAACTAAAAATAAAGCAGAGCTTGGCAAGTGTCACGTAAGTGGAAATTAGTTCATCGTGAGCTAAATCATTTCTGCATTAAGTTTTACCAAATGTCACCATTCGTGTTTTAAACACCTTTCAAATGGGTAGCAAAGAACAGTGATTACCTCTGGGTGACTCGTCTTGGAACGATTCTGGTCTCCTTTTTAATTTTTCTACAGTGGACATATATTAAATATGGTACAATACTGGGGGGGAAAAGAGCTGAACATGGGTCGCTTCCTGCCCCATGTGCATCTTCAGATTATTTAAAAGGAGTAATCTTCCGTTTCAGCCCCCTGTCCACTTCCCTCTGCTCCCCGACCCCTTGCCTCCGGCCCTGCAGCCATAACTTCCTAGTGGAAACACACCAGCAGTTCTGGAACACTTCCAGGAGCCGGGCGGGAATGGGAGCCAGGCTGGAGGAGCGTGCTCTGGGGACGGAGGCTACGGCTTCCTGCCAGGAACACTTAGCCCAGCTTAGAGCTGAGACCCAGAAATTCACAGTGTTCTCTCTACTCAGGCCCGGGCACTTTACAAGCACTAGTGCATACCAGTCTGCAGTAAGCAGGCTCTAGCACACTACACTATCTGGCCCTTTACAGAACGTTTTCGAACTCCTGATGTCACACATAAAACAAGTTCTTATCAAAGGCAACTTGAGCCACGCCATGTTACCGTGGGCAGCAATGAAAACCCCATCCAAGGGCAATGTTTACCTTTGCCGGCCCTTGCACCGGCAAAATCTCCCACAACAAATTCGTCCACTGCTGTGTGAGCAGCAGCCAGCACCTGCGCTGACCTACTTCTCCAGTCGAGCTTCCTCATGCAGTCAGTGCCATTTCTCCAGGCCTACTCAGCCGAGACTTCTCGTCCCAGCTTTCCTGCCAGAAATGTTCTCTCCATATACATTCTTCTGGAACCTCTTGACCTCCCATGCATTGTCCAAGACCTCCACTTCCTACCTTGGCTGGCTCTGGCTTCCTCCACCCTGGGAACCTGTGCTTTACGCTCACCGCTGGCTTCCACAGTTGGAGTCTCCTTAGCTGCTGCCTGACCTGCAGCTTTTCTGTCTCACCGAGGGCAGGGCCTCCGAGGGAGGGGCCAGGTCCCCCTTGAACTCTACCACCGTCACTAATAGACCTTTGTGATTACTGAGCTGACAGTTGTTTACAACCCTGTATGTGAGTGTGAGGTCCACCTTCTTCCCCCTCAGGTGTGTTCTAATGGACTTTTTACAGTAAAAGAAGCCAAACAGAGTCAGGATGTGAAAAACTTTCTACTCAGCAATCTGCCTTGGCATTGAAATCTTTCTGCCTAGTTTGAGAAAAGTCAGACAGCTACATGCGGGCAGGTGCATAGCAAGAGGGGAAGGGATAGACGGAGGGGGAGCAGACACCTGCCGGGAAGGGACTGACAGCCGGGGGGCGGGGGGGAGGCTGAGGACAGAGGTGTGGGCAGTGCCCTCTCAGGGAATAGGGTGAGGGCAGAGCAGGGAGCACCGGCAAGGGGAAGAATGGGGAGAGCTTGGGCAGCAGGTGGATGAAGAAAAACAAACTGGTGCTTGAAAAACTTTTGACTTTCGGCTCTCATAGCACTAAGAAGCTAAAGCCACTGCAGCATGAGTTCGATCCCCGCCCTGGAGGTGACCCACAAGGTGGTGGGTCTCCTGACCCGCCCGCTGCTCCCCTCAGCAGTGTACTTCATCAATCTGCCTGTTTTGCTCCCCACTGTCTCTGGTGAAGCTTCTCACCACCCCTGCACTCTGGCATGTACCCCAGTTCTGTATGCACAAGTAAATAAATCTTTAAAAAAACAAAACAAAACAAACAAAAAAACCCTACTGACCTCTAGGTGGCCCAGTCCCTCTGAGGGGTTAGACCCCAAAGGTGAAAGTCAATGAGAAACACACATATTTCCAGTGAAGACAAAGTCGATCTGGATGCCTGAGGCCACTGGAGCTAGAGCACTAGTGAAGGTCTAGATGGGATTAAGGACACTTTTTTTCTTTTAAATCATAAAAAGAAGGCTTCTTTGACGTTTCTCAAAGAATGACATTGCTGCTGAAAATAACTGAACTGGGGAGAAATACTCCCAGACTGTCAGTTCAATAGCTTTTAGACTGAGGTTTCTCAACGTGGCCGATGAGTTCTAAGGAGTTAAAATGACCCCCTGACGAAGGAAGTGTGGATGGACCACCACCTACCTTACTCAATCTAGTCAGTCACAATATCCCAGAAGTAATTAAAAACAAGCTGCTAGAAGAGCAGACCAAGGGATTCCCAGTCTTTTTTCCCACATGGCTTTTTTTCGCCCAATATTCAGATATCGAATAAAAAATATCAGATTTTTTTTTCAGATTCTCAAAATAGAAAATATTATTAGAGAGTATTTTATCATGACCCACTTTATATGCTTGCATTGCTGCTACCTATCTTTATAGATGTTAAACAGAAACAAAATTCAGGTGAATGCTCGCAGAAGCAAAATTTGAATTCCACGGATTTTAAGACACACCCCCCCCCCATACACACCCACTGAGAAAGGGCAAATAAACAAAAACGCAGGCA
Organism: Condylura cristata; assembly: GCF_000260355.1. Classification (NCBI taxonomy): domain Eukaryota; kingdom Metazoa; phylum Chordata; class Mammalia; order Eulipotyphla; family Talpidae; genus Condylura; species Condylura cristata. The sequence continues at coordinate 37,688,549 of NW_004567117.1, read as the reverse complement.
GTACTGAACACCTAGCTACTACCGAGCTAAGCAGATGTCTCAACGCCGAGTCAAGGCGACCCCACTAACAGGCTGCCTGGCCAACACCTTCTCTTCGCTGCTGCCGGGCTCCAGCCAGCCTGACCTCCCCACGGCCCTGAGCTCTCCACACTGAGCTCCACCAGCTTGCTCTGCTGCTCCAGGGATGTTTTCTATTCTCCGTGTGGTTTATGTTTTCACCAAGCCTCCCCCATCCCCTTTTCTTTATGCTCACACACACATACCCCAAGAGGGACCCACATGATGGCATGCTCAGCTCAAAGCCCCCAGGGCAAAGTGGGTGCCGGGAAGCCAGGACTGCAGGGTCCCCACGGATTGTCTTCCCTTCTCCTCCTTATCATACTTCTTACTGAGCCCTTCCGGCCTTGGCTGCATGCCAGAAGTTTCAGCCTGGAGCCTGAAACTGAGCAATAAACACTCTTCAGGGGAACCACAAAGTCTCTCTAAACAGAAATGTTAGATCCACCACAGGACATGATCTGCCTGACCAAAACGCTTCGCAAAATCGCATCAAAGATTACACCGGAGGACACCCAACACACTGTACCCACTACAGACCCAGGCCCAGCACCAGACATGGCTCAAAGTGAAGACTGCTCGTTACATCACGTGGCCTTTCTTAATTGCTTACACCTAAATTTCTCAAGGCCTCTTGGGGAATAAAGAACGACTACCATCTTCCCAGTATGCATTTTATTATTAACAATGTATTCAACACACATCTGTCAAGCATGTTAGCATTTACCTAGCTCTCAAGGTGCTCAATACATCCTTACAGAAACTCCTATGCACAGCTGTCATCTCACAAAGATGGAAGTAGGTTGTGAAAGTTAAACGACCTGGGCACAGAGCCTGTTGGTGGCTGACAAAGGCCCTTAAATCGAGTGCTTTATTTGCTTCCTACATACCAGCAGCCTTTTGTTTGTTTTTAAACTTATTTTTGCACAGAAGAACTGGGATGTGGGTCAGAGGTACAGGGGGGTGCGAGGATTCACAAGAGACAGAGTAGGGAGCAGAACAGGTGCATCTACTGAGATACACTGCTGAGGGGAGCAGCGGGGAGGCAGGAGAGGTCTGCTGCGCCAAATAGGTCAGCTCCTTGGTCAGGGATCAAACTCAGGCATCAAACCATAGCACTGATAGTGCTGAGACTCAACCCCTAGGCTACAGGGAGAACCCCAGCTGCCTATTTTTAAAATTACCAATGAAACCTAACCATGAAGCGGTTATTTTTTTTTTTATTTTTTTTTCATGCTATGAACCTGAAAAAGAATAATCTTTAACAAAACAGGAATATTTATTAAGGTCAAAAGATACAAAACCCCTCAACTAAGCCCCGTTGTTCCTGCTGGCATTACCACTCCTTGTTTCCCCTTTCCCCCCTCCCCAAGCCCATCCCCCAGCACCAGAGAGAGGACAGGCTGGACACTTTAAACAGTCACTATGTGAGAAACACTACACCAACTGCTGAGAGTGAAAGCCAGGGCCACTGCCATTCACGAGCATTTGAGGGAGAAGATTACGACTACTATCCCACATCAACCACCATCCCACACTCAACTGCTCTATTATTTGGGGGGAACCATCAGCATAGCCAAGTATCAGCATAGCCAAGTAAACCTATTATCAAAGAACTGGATCTCAGAGCAAGCCTAGGCTCAATGCTTCTTTTTCTGCCTCATCTAAGAAGACAATGAGTTTCTTTAAACTCCACAAGTTCCTCCCTTCAAGTTGAATTAGGTCCATTCCTGATAGCAAAACACCCACCCTTTCTGCTCTTTCGGGCCATCACAGTTGTTCCTCAGCTGTCTAAGCCAAGTGCATCCCTGTGTGCATGGTTTCCCTCCTCCGGCTTCCGGGTAAACAGCTGTCCAGGCACGCTGCCATCCCACGCCACCCCACTTACCTACAGGAGGCGGCTCGGTGGGACCAGCCAGTGGAAGTGCTGCAGGGCATTTACTATCTCTTCTGGGCCTGTGGGCTCTGGTCAGGAGATGGGCAGGTGGGCACTCCTAAGTCTCATTCACCTTCCTGGCTAGGAAGCTGGGGTTTCTATCTGGCTAATGAAGGACCTTCTTTCCCCAGCAGCTGGATCCTATGAGCAGCCAGGCCTCTCCAAGGCCAGGACAGGGGAGGGAGGCCTATCCACCTCTTTTCTCTGCGACTGTCTTCCCAGGCTTACTCAGAGTGGGTGTGCTGATATGACCACTAATGACCGTCTGAGGAACAGACCTGGCATTTGCACTGAAGGGCACACAGCTACTGTTTGGATCCAAAGTAAACATCACTAGGCTCACCTGATGGGTAAGTTCCTTTGCCCAAAGGTTACGGGGTCACAGAGGCCCCTCTGCGTACTCACTGCCCACAGGCATACCACGCTGAGCTGGGCACAATGAGTGCCCGCAAGCTAAACAAAAACAGCTTAAATGTCTCTGCCAAAGTGAAGATGAATGTGGGAGATGTTGCTACAGGACAGGGGAGAGAGCACCACTGAACCCCCAAACCTAGGGACCACCCTGTTACAATATGAAGAACTCTCAGTGCTTCATCCACACTCCTGACAGCGCCATCTTTAAGATCAGTAGAAAAGAGGCCAAATAGAAGGCCCAGAATTCTGAAAACAATGGCTTCCTGTCATTTGTGAGAATGAGAGGAAGAGGCCCGTTAGAACTCTCGAAGGTGATATGACGGACCTTGTTTTTTTTCTTTTTCCTCTAGAAATATGGCTGGCTTGTGCTTCTTTAAGTAGCTCTATTTTCCTGGGCTCCAGAGATGCTGGATTAACTCAAGTTGCCAACCGAGCACGGTGCTGCCATGCTATTCTATAGTCAGACAAGTGGACATATTCCCGAGAAGGGAGACCTCAGGCCACTGCGCATCTTCCCATACTCACCTGGGCCCCCCAGCCCCTGCATTTACAAGACTCTGGCTTCAATGACTTTCCCTGGCAACCCTCCAGCATCAAACTGTCTCTCCCATGCAGGACTTCAGGGAACATCCTTCCTTGAGCCCGGACTGCCTTGCCCCTCAGACACTAGGTCCTGGAGGACAGCCAGGCCCAGGCAGGTTCGTCTGCATCACCGTTCTCCAGTGAGGCCTCCCTTCTCTGCCTCAGCTTCCTGTGCGCTTCATTGGCATACTTATGAAAACAAGCAGTTATTTTATTTACTGCTATGGTCGTGTTATCCACAACTGCAATATCTAGAAAATACACCTAACGGCCCTCCCTGGTGGGTTAGGACACAGCACAGCAAGCTAGCTGCAGCTGCTTCAGTGCGAGTTCGACACCCGCCCTGGAGCTGACCCACATGGCGCGGCAGACCTCTCCTGACTCGCCCGCTGCTCCCCTCAGCAGTGGACTTCATCAGTCGGTCTGTTCTGCTCCCTACTCTGTCTATGATGAAGCCTCTCACCGCCCCTGCACCTCTAACCTGTACCCCAGTTCCATATGTATAGATAAATAAATCTTTAAAAAAGAGTAAGAATTTGATAACACTGAAGTAATAACAACCTGAGATCCAATCATTAGATTAAAAAAAAAAGAAAGAAAGAAAAAGAAAATTACACCTAAGAGTGGTGGCCATGGTGGCCACATTTCTCCTGCCCAACCCTGGTGTCTCTAAGACGCTCCCTGAGATGTAAAAGGCATCAGCAGGTTCACTTAACCTTACCAATGCTGGCCAACTCTACTTCTGAAATGTAGGTATTCCACCATCACCTACTGACTCAGGTTTAAGAATATTTTTCTATTTGTTTGTTTGTTTTTTTTAATCTGTAAACATTTGTGTCCTAATGTCTAATTTCTGATTAAAAGATTTAATATTAATAAGATTTAATCTTAACACAAATAAGTCTGAAAGAAAGCTACCAATGATCTTAAAT
>NW_004567117.1:37683022-37684528 GCF_000260355.1 Condylura cristata | reverse complement strand
TTCCAAAAGCCACAAAAATGCACTCAGTTAATATTTACAAAAGGAAGATACTTTAGATAGCTGGAGAAAAGTAGAACTTGCACTTAAGACAGAACTGAAAGAAAGCTACCAATGATCTTAAATGACACCTTAAATATATTAATAGTATATAAGGAAAGTTAATATATGGGGAAAAAACCTTCAGAAGTAGAGATGTTTGTATTTTCTTCATGCATTTGAATCATCTTCTACACCAGGGATCTCCAATCTATAATAAACTGTAATTCTAAGAGATTGCTGACAATCTCTTTTCAAGCAGATCCAAAATTAGCAACTACTACTTCACATATATTTTTATTAATAGATTTTTGAAATTCAGAGATTCGCAAGAAGCAAGTGAGTCTGATAAGGGGGCAAAGAAAGAAAAATAAAGATACCTTTTCAATACAATATTATTAAACACAATAATTAATGAAGGAAACTACTCAATTCCTACATTTTTTATCTCACACAAGAGCAAAATATACAATTAGCATGGACAAGTGTCTAACCATGAAGCTATCAGTCAACAGAACACTACAGTTCATAATTTAGTTTCTATAATTTACAGAGATCTGAAGGGTAAGTTTTCAATGATGGCAATTCTGGGTTTAATGGCACTTAGGAAGTTCTCAGAAATAGGTTTGAGGTGAAGGTTGCCGTTATAAAAAATGATCATCTGGCCTTTTAAAAAGAGGGGAACAATGTACTCAAGTCTTTAAAGTTATCTTTAAGTCATAAACACAAAAGTTGCTGACACGTGGTAATCATATGACTCACAGAATCTTTTTTATGAATCCCTTTTATTGATTTTTGGGGTCATGTTTCTTCCACAGAGCACAGTAGAAAATTCATTAAAGCTAAAAGGACAATGATAACACCTGGGTAGTAATAAAAATATCAAGAGGAACTAAACATGTGTGTCCTGATATAAACTCAGCTGTTTCCAATCCTTCTACATGTGTGAAGAATTTACATCTTCTGTCAGAGGGAATAATAATAAAAACACCTAACATTCATCAAGCACTAACATGTACCAAGAACTATGCCAAACATCTGGCATTTGTTACCCCATTGAATTCTAAAATGTAAACCTTACATTATCTCACTGATGATCACATCTGCAACAACAGGACAGAGACTAGTAGGTAAAGAAATGTGAAGGGGGATTCACAGAACAGAAAGAGCAAATTAAAAGAGGGAGGAAGGGCAAGGGAACTGGCAGCCCCCGGAAGGAATTACTGATCGGCCTGAAATGAATAAGCCACAAACTCACCTTGAAGGTCATGGACATCCTGGGAGCTTTAGTGACAAATGGAAGCATGTTACAGGGTCTCCCTGGTCCAAGGGGTTTTCTCAGCACTATCAGCACTATGGCCTGAATTCAATCCCCGGCCAGGGAGGCGACCCGCATGGCTCAGCAGACCTCTCCTGTCTTGCCCACTGCTCCCCTCAGCAGTGGATTTCAATAAATCTGCCTGTTTTGCT
>NW_004567117.1:37655185-37682917 GCF_000260355.1 Condylura cristata | reverse complement strand
CTGATAGGGCCCTGATGGCAACATTATTTAATATTTGCATAAAAGTGACTACCTTAGGCAATAATCCATGACTGTAAAAGTAAACAGTTACTGAGATGTGCCTAGAAGGGTCTACTCAGAAGGCATAAAATAGCAATAGCACAGGGTGGGCTCCTGTTGAGAGACCTTTTATTTGTGAGTAAGACTCATAGTGACCAAGACTGGGCTCGAATGAATACCCCGTGCACTGCCTGCAACAGGAAGAACAAAGGTGTGGGCATTCGGCCAAACCTTCCTGTTTTAAAAAACGATGTTGGTCGGCCTGGGTAACCTCTAAGGTCCTTGGCATTCTTCATCTTCTGCTTTAAATACTATCAATATAAGGAAGAAACTACAGCACCACTCTCTGAAATTCATGAAAATTTAATGACTGGTCAACACTTTCAAGAAGTGGCATTTCCAAAAGCCACAAAAATGCACTCAGTTAATATTTACAAAAGGAAGATACTTTAGATAGCTGGAGAAAAGTAGAACTTGCACTTAAGACAGAACAGGACCGACCAGTCCTGCAAGCCTAGGATTGGAATTCCACTTGCACTCACATCTTGCAATTGGGAACTGAGGAGAAAATTATTCCTTTCATTTCTAAGCTATTTTGGGAGCTAAGCTTTTTTCTATATACATTGCAAATATTCCACTAGAACATTCTGTTGCTTTTAATACGTGGGTATTGTGCAGCCTTCTTTACACAGAAACTTATTTTGTGGACTACTGAGCCACTAAAGGACTTCCCCACCTCCAACAGGAGCTACCACATTAACAAAGTGTATATTTGGGGGCAAGGAAGAAAGGCCATGTGACTATAAACACCCTCAGTCTGTAAGAACAACAAGGGTTAGCGTCCAACTCACCCAGGTGGTCACTAGCACTAACTACTTAACTGATTGCAAGTTGCAATCCTGAATACCATGCCTTGCTCCAACTCACCCAGATGGTCACTGGCATTAACTACTTAACTGATTGTTCTCCACTAGATTGCAAACTGCAATCCTGAATAGCATGCCTCACTCCTTCAACCCTCTCTTCTCCCATCAATCACCCCCTTCCTGGCCTTGGGTCCTTTCCCATTGTTGAATAAACAGTATCAGCGAAATTCTCTTCACTCAATCTTCACTATCCTTGGTAGATACATTCCATTTAAAGTCAGCCCCTCAGCAGGCAGAAATAGCCAGTAAAATAAAAAATCTGATGACCAGGAGCTGGAAGTGGGCAGAAGCCACACACTAATCCTTTCTGCTGCATCCTGTCATTTAGATTCCACTCTGAACACATGTGGGCAAAGACAAAGAGGCTGGGAAAAAGTGTTTCTAGCAGGCTGGGAAACACTTCCGTGAAGCCTGGGTGGTCTGAGAGCTGTAAAGCAATGTCTTACAAACTTTAGGCTGCTATTCTGCAGCTAACCCCACCCCCTCACAAATTTACCTTCCCACTCCGCCCACTTTCACCCCCAACTTCAGGCAAATCTTACATCTGTTTTGCTTGGCAACGCATCCCAGCATTCCAACAGATGCCACCTGGCCACGGAGAACACATTTGGCCAGAGGACAAACCTGCAGACAAGGAAAAGCAGCCTCCAGCGGACTCCAGGGAGCAGAGGGCTACAAAGCTGGGGGCAGCTTGGGCCACTTCCTGCCACTCTCCCTGTGACCCCTCATGTCCATGAGTGGAAGAACATTCCCAGAAGCTCCTTCTCTTCGAGGACCTTTCTGCTCCTGCAAGGACTGCCTCAGCGCCACCAAAGCACCAGCCCTGCACAAGACTCAGTAGGTCAGTTCCAACTGGCCATGGTCACTGCCCGGTGTGAAAGGACTTCGGCACAGAGCGTGACATCTGTTTCTTCCTCCTCTTTTGTTTCAAGCCACATTACAAGGGACATTTTCAGTAGCTGAGACAAGGAAGCATTATTTCCTCAAGAGTGACTTAAAAATGCTTTCCCCATCCCGTCTTCTCCATGAACTGAGACTGTGTCTGCCTGCTTCGGTCCTCAGTCTATCAAAGAAGCAAGTGATGAACCAGCAGGCCAAAACCATGACCTCAGAGGTTAGGGGAAACAGAAGCAAAACCCTGGCTCTGGACAGCACTTCTGACTCTCTCTTGGGGAGGGGGGGGGAGCTTGCAGGATAATAGGCTATTTAAAAAGCCGTGTATCTACTTTGGAACCCACACGTTATTCATCAATGGACAGTATGCCGTATCATAAATGCAATCTGCAAATCAGAAGCAGCCTTCCTGGTACAAAACTGCAAAAAGAAATCCACCCACGTCCTGGCACGACACAGGCAGCAGAAAGTATCTCAAAATAACGCTCGCTTCAAGAGAATAAAGGCTTCCCGTTTTCTTAGGCACCGCGGTATGAAAACGACAGTCTAAGTGAGCACTAAGGTTAGGGTAACTTCGGAGAAAATGGACCTGCAAGAGTCTGCAAGAGGTACTGTGGCTCAAGAACCGAGAGTGGAGGGGCCCACCCACCAGGCCTGCTCCGGGCTCGGCGCCACTCAGGTGACCAGCATCACTGGGAGGCCCTCCCTGCCGTCTCGCGGCTTCCCCTGCTCAGAGTCCTCCTGGTGGCCTTCCATCCCCATGCCCTCACAGGCCTGCCATGACTCCCACCCTGTCACCCTCCTGGCTTCAAAATCTATGCGTCTTCCGGACCTGGAGGCCGCTGTCAGCAGCTCTGGCCCCGCGCTGCACGGGGTCATTTGGCCTTCAAGGCCGGTGCTCTGGCTCTGGCCTCTGCCTCGAATGGTCTTTCTCTGCACAGCTTTCTAGCATCACCTCAAGGAGGGCCTCCCTTGGGACTGAAACAGGGGCTGTGAACACTTGCAAACCTCCAGTTTCTCTGTTCGTTACCAGGAGACTGACCTTAGGGGCAGACCTGCGTTTATTGCCCTGGCTGAGCGCTTCACACTTGGCTGCTCTTCAACACACAGGCACCACGGAGGCGGCCAGCAGGACTGACGGGACCTTTCTATCATAAGCTTAGAAAGAAAAAACACAATGCCCAGAAGTAATACTTACTTTTTGAAAAAAGGAATGAATGCATTCTTCTTTTAGATTAAAGCAACCAGGTACTCTGAGCTCCAAGATGAATTTCTGTCTTTCTAGGTCTTTTTTCACAAACTGTCTTATTCACCAGTCACACCTTTCTTTGGCTTCTGGAGTCTCACATACTGTTTTTTTGCAGTATTTCAGCTATATCATGGTCCTCAGATCAATATATACTGGATTCATGCAGATGTTTCCCATTTGGGGTTCCCCAATAGGACCAGTAACATTTTCCGATTTTTCTTGGGGTGCTGGTGTTGGATCAGAATCTTTCAGAGAGCAGCAAACCATTCAATGAAATGGGTGATCTGCATGTTACCATAACTATCTTTCATTGGCATGTGATTCCCCTTTTTCTTAGTAAAAGGACCAGCCTTGGGGTACAGAGAAAGTTCCTACGCCTGCAAGCTCTAGGCAGCCTTCACAAGCTTGAAAGTGTCATTCCCTGGTGGCCTAGGAGTTAAAGACAGAGCACTATTAATGTCTGTCTCCAGTTCGATCCCCAGCCAGGGAGCTGGCCCACATGGCTCAGCAGACCTAACCTGTCTTGCCCGCTGCTCCCCCTCAGCAGTGTATTTCAGTAGATCTGCCTGTTCTGTTCCCCACTCTGTCTCTGGTGACTCCTCTCACCCCTCCCCTACACCATTTCTTGCCTGAATAAATAAATCTTTAAAAAAAAAAACAAATAAAAAAACCCACACTCTGCACCAGAGAGAACACCACTTGCTCAGTGTTTCCTGGAGACAGATGTCAGCTATAGTTTAATAAACTGACCCTAGCATTACCTCCTAAAGTAACAGGTCTTCCATTGACGTGCAATGGGATTTCAAGCTGCTTGATTCACAAAAATGAAATATAGACATTTTGTATAAATTGTAAATTAGACAAGTGGCCATCTCAACTCAGGGACAAGTATTTAAAAGTGCTTAAGTAGAGTTTCAGAAAGCATGTCATTATGACAAGAAACAATGTAAACAGATAAAACACAAGTATAAAATTCATCCTTACCTATTCTATCCCTGTAGACCTAGTCTCTGTATTGAATGAAAGAAAACTGCAAATTTTAGAACTTGGTGTGATAAATACACCTAAGGAAAGGTTGTAACAGTTTCAGTCTGAATAAGTAGGTATCAAATTCTGTTACAGTAGCCATCAGTGATTTTAAAAACATTTCTTTCCATCTGCCTGTTCTTGGAAAAGTATAGAAAGCAAACCTACCTAAAAAGCAGAAAATAAAAACCCTTTTATATAAAAGCTTCTGCTTTATAAAAGGTACAATTTCTTCTGGAAATTACTCTTAGTATACTTTTGGCCTATAATCTGCCCTCTCATTTTTAAATACTTAAGTGTATGAAAATCACCTACAGTTATCTTCAAGGATAGTACCACCAGCAGTTTGAGTAAACTATTTCAACCATAAATTGTCCATAAATTGTGTATTATAGCCATTAGCCATTTTTATAATGTAAAAGGTACAATGTGATGTGACTTGGCTGGCTGGATTTTATGTCCTTGTTAACCATGCCTGTGTGACTCATTTCTATGTAGCTGCATCCTCCAGCAAAGTTGGAAGAATCAAAATGGGAACCTGAGCGAGCTTCTAGTATTTACCAGAACTGACAACATACAAATCTGTCAGCAGAAATATGTGAGTGAAACCACAGACACTGAGAAGGATATACTGTGTGAGGAAATTATATTAATCACTAAGAAAAAAAACAGCTGTTGTTTTCCCAAGTTAATTTTCTTCACAATTTAGAAATTTAATGCTTTTATATGGCTGAATCTATCCATCTTCGTTGCTTCTTTTTCTCCCTCCAAGATTAGGAATGTCATACCCTTCCAGATCCGATACTCTTTTTGTTCCTTTGTTACTTGTTCTATAGTGTGAACTAATTTAAATGACATTACTTAAATAATCTAGGTTTAGCTAAATCTTGAATTTATCTCAGCGCTCGATTTAGGTTTTAGAGCCAATTCGCATCATGAATTATATTTAATGGCCGCCTCCACAAATAAGAGTGTGTTCATTTAAATGGTGGAAATGTGGGTTATTTTCCTGGCTTGATATGTTTTTATTATATCTGCATTTCTTTAAATTGCACTAATTTTGTTAAATCCATATAATATTTAAGTGTAGGTACTGAAATAATTAACAGTTCCCATATGGTCAGAATGTTCTTTTCTCTAGCTCTTCAGGATAAAATTTTCATTTCCTGTATAAACGGTTAACAGAGTCAAACCCTATAAAGACAGCTTACTCATCTCTGCCCAGGTACGGCCGTATGATATTACAGTGACAGTAACAGGCTGTTAATCCCGCTACTGCCACTCAAAGGCAGGGACGGTCTTTGTCCTTGACCTGGTCTGGCCAGGTGCCCACAAAACAGTCCCATGGAAGGCAAGTAAGCAAGGAAGGAAGGAATCTGATCAACTCCACATTTGATGGGAAAGAGAATTATTCATGTCGAGAACCACACCCCGAAATTCTTCAGTGACATTTCACTTAAAAAACAATTTGTTGAAACTTGCTAATCAAAGCTGAGGAAATTCCTGGGCAACAGTACAGCACCCTCACCACTGGCAGTCACCTCTGCCTTTACTCTTCCAAACAAGACCCCCCCACCCCACTTTGGCCCACTGAAACTCCCTGCTGCGGACCAATCCTGGTTCTCTTTCCAGACCCGGTTCCAACCTTTCCCTACATGACATCATTCCTGCCCATCGCGACCCACCTCATCCTGTCTGTTGGCTGGGTGCCAGCACTTGTGAGGTGCCTGCCACGGTGACTCAGTGCCAGGCAGGGCCTCGCCTCAGCTTGCCCTTTCGCTGAACCCCGGTCTGGAAGCCTGGCTTCCTACGTTTTTACACTTCATCATGAGGGACAGTACGCCACAGGCAGCGTTATTCAAAAACAACTGTTTTGCATTGTGAGATAAAAGAAATAGTATTTGTAACTGTAAAGCATCTGTTCCGTTTCCTCTTAACTGAAAGGAACGTCATTTGTAAGGAAGCTCGGCAGGTGCATACATGTGAAAATGACCTGAGGGCACACCAGGGGGAGAAGAATGCCCCAATGCAGAATAGGGGCATCCCTGCCACTGAGGATGGGGCAGTCTTTGGGCTCACTGTTGACAGAAAATATCTTCATTGCTTTGTTCTTTGCTAAAGCATTTGGACACCTGAACAATAAGCTGGTGTGTAGCATGCTGTATCAAGGTTTGTTTTTTTTTTTAATATTTTATTTATTCGTACAGAACTGGGGTACAGGTCAGAGATGCGGAGGGTGAAAGGATTCACCAGAGAAAGAGTAGGGAGCAGAACAGGCAGAGTGACAAAGTACACTGCTGCGGGGAGCAGCGGGAGGGTCAGGAGAGGTCTGCCACGCCATGTGGATTTTCTCGGGGGCAGGCAGGGATCGAACTCATGCGGAAGTGGCTTAAGCTTCTTTGTGTTGTGCTTTAACCCGCTGTGCCACCAGAGAGGGCCTGTATCAAGGTTTTCAACAAAGCCTCAATGCTGCCAAGGTGGTTTAGTCACCTTGCATATTTAAATTGGCTTACGATGGTTAAAGCTATATTATAATTTAATATCTCTTTTCTCAAGTGGAAGAGCATAAACAGTCAGTATATACTGAACAGACAGTTAAGGTATTTTCAGTCATGAGGAAAACAGCACAAAAGAATTTCAGAGCTATGTTAATAGCCTGCAGTGTTCAAATGAAAGCTAGCTCCTTAGAAAGGTTGAAAAGAGCTGTCAGCTTTAACTCCTGGCCTGGAAGACTCCCTGCTTTGAAGAAGTGCTACGTTTTATGGAGTTTAAAGCACATGTTTCAATGCTCTACCTTAACTTCTCTATTCAACGCAACATTTAAAATCCGGACCAGACAGATTTTTCCTTCCTTCAATAGTCAACTAAATACTAGTTGTGTATTTTTAAATCTTAAAAAAAATTTCTCAAGGAGTAGAATTTATTATGAAGCTTTAAAAAGACTCAAGAAAATAGGTGAGTCAGGCTATGTATAACATCTATGGGCCATTAAATATATCTTTGAGGCCCAGATTGACCCACTAAGCATAGGCAAGGAAAACTGTAAACCTATCAAATTATTTGAACCATCTAATAACTTAAAATGTTCAGTAACATCCTGAAATGCCCCTGGCCCCCCCAGGAGGACATCAGTAAATAAGCTTACAGAGTGAAAGCAATTCCTCAAAGTTCACTATGGGAGAAGAGAAAGCCCTGGGACCCCATTTTTCTAGAAATGAAGTCACACGGTGGCAGTGTCAACTCAAGGACCTGAAGGGCAGAATCATTGAGGGTAAGCCAGTCTCTCCTCCCCAGGGATGGTCTCACTGTCCCTTCTGAGCATAAGGCGCCCTCCCTAGTACCCTAAAGTAAACACAGAATTGTTTCAAAGAGGCAGTCTGGAAAGGCGCTGAAAGGGAGCTGCACAAAGTGTCTGAACAGTGAGCAACAGCAGCCCACCCCGGAGGTCCTCCACGTCCATTTAGGACACTTCCCCTTGGTTTGACGATAAAGCAGTCTCCCTCCCCCAGGATGAAATCCTGTCTCCTTCCTCCTCCATCCTGCTGCCCATGCTCCATCTACTCCCATCTGCGTTTCGGACCTGCCTCAGGATTAACAAGCAAGCTCAGGAGCTGCCTCACTCAAGGACAGTAGCACTGGGCCGTCACAGGGAGCGGAGAATCGCGCTGTTGCATTTGGGCTGCTGCAGAGACAAGGCCCTGCCTGGGGTAGCTACAGACTAGGGGCTTCCATGAAAATGCTCTTCCATGCGGATAGGGCTGCAAAGCTCGCGCCATCACCCTGAGCCCTGAGCGCCCATGTGTAAAACACTTAGCAGTATTAACCCTGTGTCTGCCTATAGTTTCCCAAACATCCCTGAAAAGAGTTGAAATTGTGTCATGTGATACTGGAATAGTCTCTGGAGGACCTGCTAAGAAATGATTGTTGTGTTTGCTTTGGCAGTAAATACACAATTGGAACGAGAAAGATTAGCATGACCCCTGCAAAATTATGAAGTGGCCCTATTTTTTAGATGGCCAATAGGCACATGAAAAAATGTTCACCATCACTTATCAGGGATGCGAGTCAAAACAACAATGAGGTACCATCTCACACTGGTGAGAAAGGCCTATGTCAAAAAGACCAGAAACAACAAGTGTTCATGAGGGTGTGAAGAATTAAAGAACCTTCTTACACACTTTCAGGGAAAGTGGACTGGTCCAGGCCCGATGGAAAAGATGGAGGTGTCACAAAATACTAAATGAATTGACCATATGACCCAGAAATTCCATTCCTAGATATCAACCCGGAGGATACCAAAACACTAATGCAAAAGGATATCTTGGATATTCTTTATTGTTGAAAGAATTTTTATTTTTTTAAATATTGATTTATTTATGCATACAAGAACTGGGGTATAGGCCAGAGGTGTGGAGGTGAGAGGACAGAACAGGCAGAGTGGGGAGCAGAACAGGCAGACACATTGAAATATACTGCTGAGCAGAACAGCAGGCGAGACAGAAGAGGTCTGCTGCACCATGTGGGCCAGCTCCCTGGCTGGGGATCGAACTCATGCGGCAGTGGCTGTGGCGTGTTTCAAAGAGCTGCATTTTAACCCGTTGAGCCACCAGGAAGGGACTGAATGAATTTTTAATCATAAAAGATGAGCACTACTTCTGTGAAATTTATGTCCATTGTGCCAGTACAGAGAAAGTAAAAGGGAAGGGAAACTGGGCCCCCCTCCCATCTCAGGCAGTGGGTGTGAGACTACCCTCCCTCTGTTTATATCAATATTACATAACCTGTGTCAGCAAGCAACTGAGAGTCCCCAAACCCCTCCCAGTTCCTAGTGTAATGTTATATACACAGTGGACCTGAAACCCTAATGACACTAATGCTATTAGAAAGTGGTGCCTGGAGCTTGTAAAATGCAGAGCCTCGCAGTGATTAAGTGCAGAACCATGTTGAACCATATCAGGGCACACGTGCTAGCTGACAGGGATCCCGTTCCCTCGCATGGCCCGGGGCCCCCACACCGTGAAGAAGCTCACAAGGAGGCCAAGTAACACAAAAACAACAAAATAAGGTCATCACGAATGACTGTTACAACGACACAAACTGAACCTGTAAGCCTGAAGACCGGAACTTCTATGACTATGATACCCGATGACCTTAGTAACTGATTCTACTTTTCCAAGGGTATCTGCCTGGGTGGAAAAAAATCTCAAGAGGTTCCTGGTTTTGTTTTGTTTTTTTTCCCCCTAGGACTCTAGCTGGCTGGCTAACAGTTTTTGGAGTCATGTTGCATATTCAAGACAGGCTATCTGAGAGCACAGAGAACAGCATTCAACATCCCAGTAAGAGGGTATGAGACCCAGACCATGAAGTGGGACCACAGTCATACCAGGACTGCTGAGTGGTCTTCCAGTTAAAGTTTTGAAAGCATTCAAAAACCAGGCTGGCAGTGATTTCAGTTCATTTTCCATGGAAACTAATAACAAAATGTCCTTCTGACCAAAGAAGATATTTGAAACGTTCAAAAGGCCTGGTGGCAGCCAGACTGCAGACGCCCAAGTGAATGTTTTCCCTCAAGATAAATAAGGCCGTGGCAGCTGCTGCCACACTTTACACACCCGCCCATACAAGACACGTACAGAGTGCTGAATGGAGCAGACAGCTTTGATATGTGACAGGTCCTGGTTTTGCTTCTTCAAGACAAATGATTTTGCTTAAAAGAAAACCAGCTCAGTACCAACCATTTACTAATTTATCTGTGTGTTCAAAAACACATATATGAAAATGAAAAACTATAGCGAACTAAATAAGATTTTTCCTAAAAACTAAACAAAACAATGAGCAAAACCCTCTCTGTTCCAGAACTTAAGCTTTGAAGAAATCTGTCTTCCACTGTGGTCCGTGGAAGTCAGCATAGCCCTGATATGTGAAGTACATAATGAGAGTAGAATCTATTTGTTTTCTAAATACATTAAAAAGTTCAAGTCAATCAAGACTGTCATGCTACAAATTCATTTGTCTGTGACAGCTAACTGCAAAATGCCTCAAGTTTTTGGTAAGATGGTGAAAGTTATCAGACCTTTGGGAAATACATTTTTGCCTGTCAGTTTTCATGAGGTCAGAGGTGCAAGGTCAGCACAGTGTGCATCTGATGAAGCCTACGATGTTCATGATGCTGCTTTCTCAGGGTGACGATTAAAAGCTATGACACTATGACATATAAAATTTTTATCACATTTAAAAAATATTAGTGTTGTTTCAGGCCAAAATAAAGCCCTCAGACATTTCATAATAAAAGGGTTTGCAGGAGGGAAAAGGAAAATTATATAATACCAAGAAAAATCACAACTGATAGATATTTGATGAAGACCAGCGATGGATCAAGTTAACTTGAAAGGCCAAAAAAATTCTCCAATAAAGGCAGTGAAAGATGATACAATTCTATACCGACTTCCACAGAGAGTTCACAATTCTAGCCTCAAACCAGTAAGCACATGAAATTCAGGGGAAAAGTCAAGTCAAATACAAGGAACTCGTTCTTTAAAAAGCACTCAATAGCCAGGGATGGCTAGTCAAGGAATGCTAGCTGATGAAACTTTTCATCCCACTATAAACTATGAAAGCTGCAAAGTCATCATTTGCCTAGAGGAGTTAGCAGCTGTCTCTCTGTACTCCATTTCACTGAAAGGGAGAGAGCAAGATACAGGCACAATAAAGGCCCAAATCTGTCCTAGGGCGTCTGTTTCCACAGCTGGAGACAGAGCACTTACTATTCTATATACAGCATCCAGGCTTAGACACTCAAGTGGGCAGTGTTAAGTTGCACGGCCATGCAATCTGACCACTAACAAGTCCCGATCGGTTCTGCCCAGCCTGGCCCACAAGCCAATCTGCTTCAAAAACACATTTTTTTTTTTAACTGTCCAACAAGTGTGACCACTCTTGTCCAACATTACTTCATGAGGAAAAAAAAAAAAAGAACTTATATAACAAGGTCCACCCTCTACAGCAAAATGGCCATTAGAAAAAACTAACCAAACCTCACATGTGCTTAATTATTAAGAGATTAGACTCAGGTTCTTCCCTTCCCTCACAAACCCTCCCGCCCCCCAAAAAAACCCACATACGGTTGGGTTTTTTTTTTTTTTGTTTTTTTTCTGATACTCTCACCTTTATGCGAACCATTTTTTTTTTTACAAGAAAATGTTTTTGGAGGCTCTATTTCATTGCCATAGACAGAACAGATTCATTTAAAGCAGTGCATTTCACAAATTCTTTTATCCAGAGACGCCAAGGGGGTTGTTGGGGGGTGGAGGGGGGGTGAGCATGATTAGGAGTAGTCTCAAAACAGTTACTTGACTTTGAGGGGAACAGTGTCTGCTGAAAAGTTAACGACTTTCCTGGACTTCTACCAAACACTACACCCAGGCTGTGCAAAAAGAGGCTGAAGTGGGGCCACTCCGGGAAGGGAAGAGGATAAAGTCTGTGATAATCAAGCTGCCGACTAAGCTTTCTGGGCTTGAATCAGCCCCTTGGCCCGGCCGTGCCTTGTAACTTACCCGGGGACTAGGTCCTGTGGAAGCAGGGCTGGTGGCCTCATTCTCCTCCGGGTTCTGGTGAGCGTCTTCTGAACCCCGTGTCACAAGAATTCTGAAATGTTGCTGCCCAGCACTTTGATCTTGCCTGATTTTAAAGGTGCGCCCTTGACCCTGTGGCGTCCTTTCCACAGAATTCGTCCTGTGGATTTCGGGAGCCACCCTGTGGCCCCGAGGTGGTGTTTCTGGGGGTCCGGAGGGCCCTCGCTCTTCTGAGGGGCTCGTGTGCTCAGCTCGCGGTTGCGTGGGGTGCGAGGTGCTCCTTTCCAGCCGAATACGGGGATACCTCACCAACCTGTTCCCCTTGGTGCCCGTGAAACCGAAGTTGAAATCACCACCTGGCCCCAGGGAGCCCGGTGAAGGCTGCTGCAGCTGGAAGACAAAGCACCGCTTCCCGGTACTTCCAGAAGCATCTGGAACGTGCTGCAAGGACCAGCGCCTGGGCTCCGCTGCCGAAGGGCCACTCTGGCCGTCGGCCCCGAAGGGCATGAGTCTCACCTGGCGCACATCGGCGCTGGAGGCCCGGTGGTGGATGTGGACCCCGCCACTGGACCGCTCGGCCTCTTCGCGGCCCTCGAAGGTGATGGGGCGCCACGCTCTGCGGTCGCACATGCCATTGACCTGGGCACAGGGTGCTCGGGCTGCCCTGGGTGGGGAGCGCTCAGGGGTCCCAGGCTCTGGGGTCTCCGAGCAGCTGCCTCGAGGCGAGCAGCCCACATCACCTTCCACACCCTCCGCTGGGCCGCACCCGTCAGGGGCCCCATCAGCCGCCTTGCGCTGCAGGGAGATCTGCACAGAGGAGCTCCGGGTGGGCCGCGCGTCGATGGTGCCCAGGAGCTGCGGGATAAACATGGACGTGCTGCGCTTGAGCGCTCCCACGCCTTCTTGCAGGCCGCCGCCGCCACCATCCTCCCCTCCATTTTGAGCGAAGGGGTGAGGGCTGTTCCTCCGCGGTAGGGTGTGGAATGCCATGAAAAAGTCGTCTTCTCTCTCCTGGTCTAGGATCTCCGACTCGGGGGCTGTGTTGCTGCGACCAGAGCCAAAATGAAACCGAAGCCGATGGGCCATGGTGCCCAGGAGGCCGGCGGGGAGAGGGCGAGCGGCAAGCCCGGGGCGGCCAGAAGTCAAACACCGAAGACACAAACTCCAAGAAAAAGTGTCCCATCTGCCAAACCGTTAGCACTGCGGCACCGAGAGCGACAGATAGCAGAAATAACCCAAGTGGCAAGCGGCATTCCAGGCATGATTGGGTAAGAGCAAAAAGCTCTCATCCATACTGTGACTGAGGGTAGGATGGCCACCAGCACATGACCGCGGTCTCCCCCTCCAATGCCAGCTTGTGGCTCGGTGGCGCTTTCCTGCTCTCACTTGCGCTCTTTTTTAAACAGCAAGAGCCTGAAACAGCACCCTTCCCAGCTGCTGCTTTTCCATCAGACAGGAGTGGCCCCAGCAGGGAGCTCTCGCAGCTGACAAGGCAGCACACCCTGGAGCCGCTCTCCTTCAGTCTAAATCCGCACGCATCGCGTTCCCAGGCAGACGCTGCCCTGGCGCTCAGGACCGTGCCAGGGACCAGCGCGGAGCACAGGAATGCGCTCAGGCTCCCCGCCCCCCACGCCAAAGCAATCCCAAGGAGACAAGCCCGGGCTGCAGGGAAACCCGTCGCCAGAACTGATGTGAGGTTTCTCTGTTATTTATGATATCCCCACACCACCACCATCACCACGGAAGGCAAACTGATAAAACAACCACACCTCCCACAGAATCAGGGTCACTTGAACACTAAATAATTCGACCATGATCTATATACAAGCGACAAAATAGATAAAGGGGGGAGGGCACATTTTACAGCACTGCTGGTGAGTGTAATGCCTCCTGCTACTAAAAGCCTTTTCGTTTACAAGGCAGGTGCATGTGTGCGACCCTTATGTCGCATGAGCTCACACGTACATGATCGCCAGGCGTGGAAGTACCAGAGACAGGGAACTCGGCTGGAGGGAACATTCTCTCCCATCTGCTAGGTGGAGAAAAGGCACCCCCACCCCCCAGGGAAAGAAAGCTGAAGAGGGGTATACATGTAGTTTTTGTAGTAAATTAAATACCACAGAAAAAGTGCTGCTGGGAGCTTTTTCCCAATAAAAAGTCAGCAATATTATCACAGCTGAGATACAAACATGCAATCTGGTTACTTTTGCAGAAAGGACCTATGAAATACAGAAGTTCCTGTTCAAAAATCTGTCCTTGGGTTTGTAGTTAACAGGAAGATAGCCTCTGTGTTTTCAGCTTAACTATTTTCCATGATCCAGAAACATCAGTTATTTCACAAAGAGGTTTATTTTGGAGGGCGGGGAAAAAATAGGAGGGGAAAATACCAAGCTGCAAAGGAGTGACAAAAAGTTTATTTTAAAATCCACAAAGCATGACTTTGTCAACAGCTCTGGAGTTGAGGGTGGCGGATTAACCCTGTGTTTACAGACATCCAAGCCTGTTTTCTCAAAGCATGTGTTTTAAATGCCAAAAATGATCTCTGTGAGTGCAACGGAAGCCTGTTTGTTTAATGCTGAACTGTCAGGAACCACGACAGTCGCTTACTGTCTTCGCTGGGTTAACAGCCACACCCCAGCGCTCAGGGGGCAGAGAGACACCACTGTGTAGCCACGTCAGGGACTGAGGTCATGAAACATGGGAGTTTTCAGGTGAAGTCTGTATTCACATCAAGTTTCTTAATGCCTTCCAAGACCTTTTCTGGTTTAGGTCCATCGCAAGGGTCCCCCAATATAAGAGTCTTTGTTTTAGATCATGAGATGGCAAACTTATTCTACAGATAGTGACTTTCTCTTAAGAGAAGACGTCAAACAGTGAATGAAAACACACCTAACAAGAGGAATCTGACCCCATCTTCACTCTGAAGGAGAATTATTCTACTTGAAAATAGAGCGTAAGCACTATGTCCTTGAAAACTCCGTGTCCCACCACTGCCTTGTTCAAGGAGTCGGGGAGGCATGGAGTGCTAAGAACTGTACCCTAAGAAGAACCTCTCCTTAATTTTAACAAGAAAAGAACTTCTTAGTCACAGCAAATGTGATTTAGTTATTTGGTACTACTAACTATCACCCAAGGTAGAAAATGGCAAGTTCAATGCAAAGCCACCAAGAATCCATATTTTTCATAGAATAAGTATGGTAGATCAGAATCTGTTGGCATCCTAATTTAGGAAATTAATCCCAAGCATGGGAGATAAATACACTTCCAAGTTCTATAACGAGGGAGAAAGGTTGAGACTGAGACCAGCAGCTGGCTTTCTACTACTAGCAGGTTTGAATGCTATAAAGGCTCTGGACACCAGTTGCCTGGGCAGGGAGTTGAACGAGTTGTTAGAAGGCATCTCTAGAGCAAACATCTATTCATCTCAAGCTATTCAAAAATTGAGTGCTTCACTTGAATTCTGAGAAAGAGAGAGAAGGAAAGAACATTCCTTTGAAGCACAACAGTCTACATAAATTCTAGGGAAGGTCAGGTCCAGAATAACCAACCACACTGGGTTATAACACCACTTTTGAATGTATCTCAAACTCTGGAACATGATGTTCTCATGTTCGTTGTTCGTCTTCAAAGCTGGAACACTTGGCTGTGGGTATTTAACATTTTAATTAGTAAAATCTGGCAAAATGCTTTCAGCCAGATTTGCTTTTTAAATTCCAATTCTAAAATGAAATCTTGGTTCTATCGGTTATGTCTGTGTTAGACAGAGATAGATCTCTACCTACTATACAGCTATATGTAAACTGTGAAGCATGCATTTTTATGTAACATGTAAACTATTAAGCATGCATCAGTTTTATGTCTCAGGCCTACTTTTGGTTGCTTAAAGCTACTTTCTAAGACTCTTGCATGAGAAAGTACCACTTTTAAAAATAGAATTTCATTTGCTAACTACAGATTCACTTTTTGCTATATACTGTTACTTAAGATTTTTGTTTTCCCAAAGAAGTCACCATAGATTAACTATTGAATGAATCACTGTGTTTTAGTTTAGAAAGGTTTGTTTACATGACTGAGGTCTCTTTACAGATTGGCCACAGTTCTGTGTTCTCAACAGTAGAGTATTACATATAGTTGGATGTATCACCGGTGAGACTTTCCCCAATATTAACTGTGATAAAAACATATATATCCAAAAGATCCATTTTCTCTCCTAGCCACATAAAAAAAATTGTTAAAATTATGCACATTAAACTAGCAATGGGACAAAAATATCTTTTGGGAGCCTCTATACTGTCAGAAGTGCAATATAAATAAGAGTATTAAGAAATGTTGCTCTAAGTATTCATTTTTTGAAAAATAAATCAAACACTACCTTTATGGCATACCAATCTTGCCATATCTGTGGGGAACTGTTCTGTGTATCACAGTTCAGAGTTGCAAATATCATCTGGGAATGGTATGGTAACTAAGAAATGTTAGTATTATAGTTGAAGATTGTTCCCCAAATATCTCAAGCTTGAATGAATGTATTTAAATTTAGCATGCTAAAAAACACTGAATTGATGTAACAATCTCTTTTCATAATATTGTAGTCTCTGTTCAAAACTTAACATGAAACCCAAATGATTCCTATTTAGTAAATTGAGCTGTAAAGGTAAAAAAAATAATAACAAAGCAAAAATTCAAGAACCAAGATGTACTTACCAATCTGTTTTCATCAAATACTTCAAACAGGAGTCTGTGATTGGATGGGTTTACCTATAAAGAACATAAAACGTATTATTTTAAGTGGGCAGAAATAACTTACAGGATAAATAATTCAAAGGATAAAATGCTTTATAATGTGTCCAGTCAATTTTGAAAAGAGAACAATCTACTGTTACAAAAATCCTGGACCTATTAATTAAAATTTTCAGTAATTGATTGCAATATTAGACTACATCTAGCAACCAGGCATATTGGTAGAAAATGTTTTGGCTGCTTTGTTAACACAAGGAATGATAACTCTAAATAGTTTTCAAGAATTCCTAATTGCTTCCCCATGCTTACAGACCTGGCTATACTCTCACAGGGCCTATTATGCCTGAGGAAATCTCCTAAACCTATTAATAACACAAATAATTATGATATTAATAATAAAGATAATGAAGACAATAGAAAAAGTCATCTATTACCATTACATGCTTATTTTAAAGGTACTGTTTCCTTATTAAATGTCAAAAACACGTGCTCTCATTGAATCCTCATACAACCCTAAGTTTTCTAACTGCCACCCCAGTTTCCAAATGAGGAGCTGGAACTCTGAGCCTGCAGGAATGCCCAGAGCACAACCCAGATCTGGCCTGCCAGTTCCCAGAGCCTATGCCGCAGGGAGACAAAGCATAAAAAAAACACCCCTCTTCCAGAATTGTGGGGTCAATGTCACAGCTACTGGCTTTCAGTGTCTCTGCTTCTTTCTGACTCTTTCAGAACCTCACCAACATGGCAGGATCACCATTCAGACGCGAGTATCACTTAGTAAGTGCCAACAGGTTTCGACACAGTGACAGGCATTTGCATTTGCATCATCACCTGCCCTGTCTGGAACCCATCCCACCAAGGGAGGGTTCCTCTCTGCTCCTTGACAGAGGCAGGAACCCACAGAGAAGGTGAGTCCACAGTGGGCTCTTCCGAGGCTGGGAAGGCTGGAGCAATGTTGCTTCAGGTGTCATTGTCTCAGCAGGTGAGCAGAGCCAAGCACAGAGGACAAGCCTTGCACTCTGGCCCCTTGGCCAACCCCCAGCCTAGAGACGGAGTAGACATTATGGGGAGGGCTGGTGTCCAGTGAGTCCACAGCAGCCAGAGAAGGCTGCTGGCCAGTGAGTCCACACTCCGGGGAAGGAACTGGCTATAACAGACACTTGTGAACGATGTCGAATAAATAAAAGCCTTGTTTGCTATCCAATTTACATATTCATAAAGCCAATAGTAATTGAAAAAAATTTTGTAGGTTCTGAGTTTTACAGAAATGTTCTGAAAGGATCTTGTAACTTGGTATTTTACAAGTGGGAAGCTTTACTTGAGAATTAGCGAAGGGCCAGTCACATCTACCTGCGGGTCAACTGTTCAGTCCTTTGGGAAGTAATTCACCAAGAAGTAGTAGAGGCTGTAGGCAGGCGCTCACAAAGTGTTAGTATACCAATACCACCATCCAAATGTGGACACACGAGAAGAGGTCATATGTAGACCGATCCAAGTTTGGGGCACAAAAATATACTATTATGATTAAAAGGAATTAGGGAAATTACAATGGGCCTAATGGTAGCGTGGTTTCTGGGAAGCAACACTGATCATAAGATGTCATCTGGGAGACTTCTAGAGGTCACGTTACTGAATACCGACTACAGAATTAAAATATATCCATTTTGAAATGGGAGAAAAACCCACTTTCATTAAGTAACTGCGTGTCTTAATAGATCTAAAATTTCAGTACGAAAAAAACTAGCAGCAACCGCTAGAACTCATAAAGAGTAATCTCCTTCAGTTCACGGATTCAGTCATTTCTACATATTAAGTATAAATGGTTGAAGAACTGTTACTGGATTCAGTGGTATTTAAACATCAGAAGCAATTTTATTCCTACATAGATACACTCACAGAGAACACCTGAATTAAAAAAATTTTCCTTCTTAATCAAATATGACTGATAATTTTTAGGTTTCCTTTTTAGTCATTTGCCTCTATTGTTTATTCTTTCTCTAAAACATTTCATGACCCATGACTCATAGAAATAATTAAATTATTGCGTTAGTTATATTTTACTTAAGTTTTAAAGAAAAAACTGAGTAGGAAAGCTAAGATGTGCTCTTTGGAAAACTTTCTTTTGATTTCCCTAAAACATCTTCAAATGAAATAGGTCAATATTTTACTACTATCCAGAGTCTGGAAATTTGGGACACCTTAGGACAGCCAGGTATTCCTCTTATTAAAAAGAATTTTACAATAAAAATAGCTTTCACTCAATAACAATCTGTTTTTCATTGTCAGGTTATCAAATATAATATCAAAAAATGAAGAACTTACTCTAAAATAAAATTCCTCATTCCATTTTGGGTTCAGCGTCTGGAAGAGAAATTAGAATATCTTTTATAGTTTTTGAACATGAATAGTCACTAGTACAATGTAGCCCACAGATTTTGTTAGTTAAAAAAATAGATTAGACATTTCAAAATGGCAATATATTAAGCATTCAGTCAATTACTTGAGACTATTCTATAAACCAAAGAAAATGCAGAAGGGATGTTAGTTATGAAACCGATGATTCATGTAGAAGAAACCATACCAACCAGAAAAATGTCAGGGATCTAACCAACAGCCATCATTAAAATCTAAGGATACCCTTTAATAAATTAACATTGATATGATTATTCTATCAAGAAGGAAATGAGCTTTGCCCACTTCCTCAACCTGCTACAAATCTGTCCTGGGGAGCAAAGAAGCAGGTGGGATTAGATGAATTTGTTTTGCTATTGATACAAATATTGAAACCTGAAGACCATTTTATAAAGAACAGTACTGGTGACCAGATGATATAACAAAAAATAAAACAAAACCCTTGTTGGTGATAAGCCAAAGTCAATTCTATTTTTTCAAAATAACCAGGTTTGAAAATATTTATCTAGTTACCCTCCAATCCTCTCTATCCATTCATCCACCCATTTCCATATGAATTGATTTAAATCTGTATCTCACAAGGACATGGAATGGACACTTTTGTCCTCAGCAGGGACAAAGGACGACTGCCAAACACACTCCGAAACTGGGGTACAGCCAGTACTATGAAAGGATACACCCATACCTAGGTGTGCGCTGCACCTGCAAATACTCTGGAATCAGCACCCCTCATTCAAATTCTATCTAAAAATTTAGACAGAAAAGCCCCAACCTCACCAGTGGCTACAGGTATATTTAAATCAGAATGACATTTGTCTTTATCTGGCGATTTCCTTTCACACACTAGTGCAATAATATGTATACAACAAAATGCACATAGAAATTTAAAAAGGAAGAATTCATACACTACTGAGCTGGCATTAAAAATACCCAGCACTTTCCCCACCCACAGCTCCACACAGGGAACCCAGTCCTAAACAATGGGCTTTATACTTTTAGGGATGAATGGAGTCGGGATGGTAATGAGTAAGGGAGAGGAGGGCAGGGAAAGAAAGAAGGGAGAGGCAGGAGAGGCAGGCGGGCAGCCGCTGCCCAGGAGAGGGAGCTGGCCCAGGCCGAGGGCTGCTGCTCCAGAGAAATGGAGGGGTGCAAAATGCAAATGATGGGGGGGCGAGGGACAAAAACAATGACAGGAGACCACAACACACACGAAAGATCAAGCCACGAGGAGAGGCGGATGAAAGCCGTTCTTCAACCGTGAGCACAGAAATACTAACCAGGAGGCTGGCTGCCAGCAAGGCAGAGCAGCGCAGCTCCAGCTACACCCTCTGCCGAGGAGAGGGCGGAGAGGGGCCTCCCCTCCCAGGAAAAAACAGCTCAATATCCCAGATCGCTGGCAGTGGTTCTCTGCTCCCCTCCGCCTCCAGCTGGCGACCTGGTGCCCCGCCTGCCTCCGGAGGGCAGAGAGAGCCTGGCTCCCCCGATAACCGTGACAGCAGCTAACAGAACAATGGCCTCCGTCCTTCCCACAAATCCTCCCCACTCATCTAAACGCGGGCTCCTGTTTGCAAAACAGATTTCTAATGCCAGTCCGAATGCCAGGTGGAGGACGCGCCAGAATGGCTGATCCTTACACAAAGTGACCTGGTCACCGAGCCCCGGCGTCTGGACAATAGTTGTTGTGTTTTTTTTTTTTAAAGCCACCACAGCTCTCCAGGAAATGCTTATCACATGAACTCTTAGACTATCTGCCCCCCAAAGGTGGTGAGGGGAAAATAGTTATCTATAAATAATACTAAAGCACAGATGCCGTAATACATTTCATAGAAAACATGCATCTCAATAAATGGCCCAGAGATGGAATAAATAAGTTTCTATTTTATCTATCTATCTATCTATCTATCTATCTATCTATCTATCTATCTATCTATCTATCTATCTATCTATGTCTATCCATCCATCCATCTATAAAAATATGCACATAGTGGATTAAGGTATAATTATGGCAACAAACCTGTCATGAAGTCATGTGAAGGGAAATTTAGAAGAGACACAACTAAATTTATTAGTAGTATATTTTGTTTTTAAGAAAGCATTTTTCTTTATATGGGTAATACTTATTTCAAGTTACACTGTTCCTTTTGTGTTTGCCAATTCCATAAAACAAGTCCTTTTCAAATAAATGTACTTTAAATTTCTTTAGAAAAATAACAAGCCAACAAGAGCAAATTCTTGTTTTACTCTAGTCTTTATAGAGGGGATAATTGCAATATGGAACACTACTTACAGAACTGTTTTTATAGGTATACTCTAATATAATCTGAATTAAAACTAAGTGTTTGTATAGTCACTTAACTAAAAGCCAGAAGCAATATCAGATTAATTCAGAAAAGTTTTGATATGCTTAATTTATAGATTTTAATACTGAGAGAGAACTTAAAGTGAAAAATATTTCCACCATAAATTTAAATATAAACTTACACAGAGCCAAAATACTTAGTTTAACTGGATTACATTATGACTAAATGAAGTTCAATTAAGGATGAAGACTTACCTTTTTAATTGTTTTTGTCTGAACCAAAGCGAGTTCTCTATTCTCATCTGCTACGTACAAAGACAGTTTCACATATGGATCACTGCAAGAAAGTATTTCAAATTTAACAGCATTAAACTTTACATTTAAAAAACATAACAAAGCAGTCAAACCTAAGTAAAATGCAAATATCTGTGAGCATCGCAAATCCTGTAAATTCTACGAACTAAGCAGTAACATTTTCAATCTGCCTACTATGTAAATACTAAGAAAAGTTGCTACCAACCAAAGTCAGTTATTTATTTAAAGAACAAAAACATAATAAAACCCATATTCTAACTTCAAAAATAACCTGCCCTGTAAGTAACTCAAAAGATTTAATCTGCTGCATTTTTCTATACCTTTATTCTTTAAAGTTTACAAGATTCTCAAAAAGCGTACAAAATTTGCTCAGACTAGCAAAATCTAGCTACAGTTTCTTTTGACCAATCTAAATTCTGATGTCACGTGTACATAATAATTATTGTTTTAGTGGCAGTAAGACAGAAGTTGTTCATCTAAAACCCCATCTTTTTTTACAGATTAAAATAAAAATCCTTAAGCCAAATAAGTATAGCCCAGAAAGTGGAGACATTTGCCTAAAGCTACAGGATTCAGTAAAGTCTATTTTCAATTTCAGGCTTCCTGACAGTAAATCCCAGAGTTCCTGTTATTTCCTTTAGAAACTAAAAACTTTTAGCAATAAGTATGCTGAAATGATTATTTAATGTACCCTATCTGCTAAGAGTTTAAGCTCACTCACATGTTCTAGCATTGTTAACCCCTGGGTACATCACTCTAGTCCAACTACCACTTTATGGAATGTGGGGTTCAGTTACTTTTGTCTCCCCCTTGAAATCCTGAAAAATCCCAGAAAAGGCTTTCATATATTCAACTCCCACATTTCTGTTTATATAAAGCTGATGATATTTTTCTCTCCAATTGAGAATTACCCTTTAGTGGTTATCCCAGGATTATTAACCCCTAAAATTCCAACTTCCAGGATATTTTCAAAGATTACACAGAGTATCATAAAAAGCTCATGACTATATTGACAATATTTGACACCACAATAAATATGCCATAAAATCCTTTAAGAAAAAAGGAGTGATAAAAACTATAGACGCTTTTTGATCAAAGACTATCTGGCCAGATTCACTTACTTCCCCCTACCTGGACATCATAGCCTTGGGATAAAGAGGAGTCAATCAGCACATAATGGAGGTGTAAAGAGCAACCTCCCTCCCCACCACCAAAAAACCTTCCTATCAGAGCCATGGTCTGGCAATAAATCACCAGTTAAGTCCTAGTTCAGTGGCTCTCAGACTTGGGCATCTAAGAATTGGGGATGTCACAAAACAGATTGCTGGTCCCCAACCTCAAAGACCTAGTAGGTCGATGGGGATACCCTAGACGTTGCAACTGAATCCCCAAGGCTGCTGATGTTCTTGATCCAGAAACTACAGTCTGAGAACCACAGATATTGATGCTACTTGAAAAGTTATATTTTTAGCTATAGAAACTAATTTTCTATTTCTAGCTACCAAGCTATTGCAAAAATAATTTTAAAAAAAATGTTCAAGTCAGTTATGCTATCTCTGGAACGGGTTCTCGGTATACCAAGTTGCGACCAGCTGCATGCCCACACAGCAGCCCCCATTACAGTGGCCCCATTTTACATCACTGACCCCAGGCTCTTCCAGGTTCCTGGGCTAGTTACTGCAGCCTATTAGATAACCACAGTAACGAGCAACACATTCCCATCATAGCACATCCACATTCTTCTGCCAATCATTCATTTATTTCAGTTTGTTTCCCCAGAATAGTTCGCAGTAAGTGGTGCATGCAGTCTTGGGGGGGGGGGGAGAAAGGGGGCTCTCTGAGTCTGAGAGTCTCTCAGTTGTTCCAGTTGTAACGAGGAAGGCCTGTCTGCACATGTCTTGAGGACTCCTCTAGGCAGGGCCCACAGACCATCAGCCAAGAAACTCTTTGGAAGAGAATTCGGCATGAAGAGAGAATCAGAGGCCAAACTGTGAGCAAGCCAGGGAGCATCTACAGCAATCCAGAACTCTCTAGAACTTACATTTAGTGAGCATGACAGCATTTTCCCATTTCAGTAAGGCGAACACAGGAGCATAAAGCTGAGATACAGGACAGGAGGAGGTCGAACATCAGAAAGTGAGCAGGCAGATGCCAAAGCAGCCTGCACAGTAACCAGCACCACCTCAACTGTGAGCACTGCCAGCACCACCTGGCACCATCACGACTCCCATGAGCCCAGCACCCAGCAACCACTAGAGCCCTATCCACACCTGGTGCACGTGAGATACTCCCAGGCAGTGTCTCATTAGATCCTCACCTTAACCTCATAAAGTTGGCACATTTTCAGATGAGAAAATGAAGGAAATCAAGCAGTTTTCTGGGGAAAGGGACAGGACTAGGCATGCTTGCTCCAGGACCTGGCTCTCTGAATGTGAGCCCTATAACCGTCCTGCAAATACAGTACCACGCATCAACGCCGAGAGCTGGCCGGAAGGGCCATCTTGGGCTACGAGTTCCGCTATGTTGGAAGAGAGTTTGTTTCGTGGTTGCTATCACCACCTAGTTTCTTCCTGCCCTAGTAGAGTGGAGGAAGACCAGCATGCTGGAGCTCAGTGCCTCTCTCTAGGAAAGGTCTCCTCTTTCCTTTATCTTCTCCTCAACACTCTAAATAATGTGATGTGTGACCCTGGACAAGTCACGTTAGCATTGCTGAACCTCAACTTCCGCATCTCCATAGTTGAAGAGCTGGACTATGCTAGTGATTTTCAAGCTGTAGACTCTACAGAGCATGAGTTTTGTGGAACGGCCTCAGGTTACCTGCCGGCTATGGTATCCACCTTAGTCTGCTTGCTATGGGACTGGACTGGATGGTCTCTTTTCATTAGAATAGTTTGCACTTCAGAGCAACTCAAACTCACTTTTTATAAAAACAATAGCCCAACCCATCTTATGTGAACAAGGATTGATTTCCCAAGATATTGGAGATAGGGGAGGATGACCCTAATCTCACCACTAAGGTCTATCAGGTCCTAACAGGTTTGCAGTTTTCAGGATGAAAAACCATTCTTGAGCACCGCTGGGCTGATATTTCACTCTGTACATCGCCAACTTCTAACCATGTTACTACAGGTATGACAATGGGAGAGCTGAACCTTACCACTGGGGTGTCCTCCTGGCTCCCCTTATTTGTCTGACTCAGGTAGTCTGTGTGCCCCAGCAGTACTTCCTTTCTAAGGAGGCTTTTAGGAAAATTAAATTAGAATCATGTTGGCTCTACTATAGTAAGCACTGAATAAATGTTAGCCGCCATACTGCCAGCACCACATCACGACCACCACCGTCATCACATGGGGCTACTGAAATGGGAAGACTCTCGATCAGATGCACAACAAGGAGACAGAGTAGCAGGCAGGGAGATCTGCTGATGACTTTTGTACCAAAACATGAGAACGTCTTAAGCACACAGCTGGTGAGAATCAAAGAGAAAGGGCTGGGAGCACTCCTGAAGTGGACTTGGAAAACCAGGTAACCAAGGAAACATGCTGAGCAGGTCAGGAACAAAGGAGATTGCAAAGCCCCAGTCTCAGGTGTGGGTGATCAGGTGCAGAGTCTCATGCTATGAAATGGATCTGGGGTTTCAATCCTTTCCTGGATCAACAATGGTACCTCCAGAAGAAAACAGGATGCCCCCACTGACAAGGCAGCCCTTACTTGTGCTGGGGGCAGGTAGTGAATTCCAGGGCACTGCTCTTAAGCCTTTCCCTTTATAGACAAGGTTCATTTATAGGGCACTCTCGGCAATTCAGATAAAGGGGCCCTGGGATCTTCTGTTCATGACTAGGAGGTTGTAAGTCTGCAAAGGCATATCCAGTGCTGTCATTAGAGGATCCTAATGATTTAAACTACAAGTCTGAAACTTGGAATTGTTCTCCAAGCTCTGTGTTTAGGTTGAGCAATGGGAAATTCATCCTGAAGGATCTTAGGTTCTTCATATCTGTCACTGAGTTAAGTCCAGAAGATGAACTATTCAGGTTTAAACAAACATTTGTGTATCTCAGAAACAAACACCTCATCTGCACACATAGGATCATGTTATGTGGGGTGAAAAATAGAAAGGTGACATCACCTTAGCTTGGACACACCAGGCAGTGGGCATAAGACCAATGGCTAGAAGACAGATTCTGGTCATCAGAATCAACTCTAAAGGATCTGACAGATGTCAAGACATTGGCAAAACATGCACACATACCTGCTCTCTCATGAGAAGGCATTCAAAACCTTTGGCCAAAAAAATTCATCCTAATTTTGCACGACTTCTGAAAGAAAGGCTTTGTAACTGTTGTAAGACTTTCTGGTTTTTTGCCCACTGCTCAGCCTCCTAGGATGCACCAGGCAAGGACAATTAAGCTGGCATGTTATTGATGGGCTGCACTGACTCTTCCCTCTGACACATTGAAGTGTTCTATGATGAATCTATGTTTATCTCTATGTGCAAAGGCTATCTTTGCAGCAATTATTTAGTCATCTTTATCAGACTAAACAGTCTCTGCTAAGACCCACATATATTAAGAGCAGGGAAATGAGGGGGAGGAGATAGGAAAGGGGGAACAGGTAGGGAAGGGTAGAATTGCCTCCGCTAGGGCAAATCATTCAAGGTGGATTATGTTTGGACTGTAGCCAGAACCATCAGCTGGTGCCTTGCCCATCAGCTATAAGGGCATCTTTCTAAGGTACTGGAATATCAGAAGAATGAGAAAGGGCTTCATTTTCAAACCATGACCCCTTAGGGAGCATCACAACATAACCCAAAATAAGTAAATTCTTTTCCATATAATCTTGCTCAATATGCTACAGGACAGGCACTAAAAGGATGTTGCGTCTATTTTCTATTAGCCAAGAGCCAAGAGCTCATGTCCCATGTTCTATAGCATTTCAGATCAAATTTATTTTTTACTACCTGATGTATTTAACACACTAAAGTAATCTATTTCAGAGAAAATTTTAATAGAAAGTCTGTCTTGTTGAAGGTTTCTGCATTCCTTCTGCTTTTACTGTTACAGAAATTACAGATTACAGTAGTAAATAACTTACAAAATATTTACAAAATAAGAGGAAAAATACCTAGAAAGCATGAGAAGAACTAAAACATGAATACCTGTAATTAATATTAAAACTCAAGCTTTTAACAAATTGTCAAAGTTGAAAAAAAAAACCTCTTTCTAAAGAGAGGCAGACATTTAATGTTTACAACAGGAAAGAAATTTCTACAAGTTTTATGGAATGCAATATGGTAGTAGATACAAAAAATATTTAAAGAGCTTAAACATTTGATCAAACAAGTCTATTTCTAAAGCGCAATCCCAGTAAAATAATCAGAGATGCAAGCAAATATTTATCTGCAAAAGATCCTCACTACAGCATCATACGATAAGAAAAAATTAGCAGCAAGTTTCCAGACCAAGAGAGATGTGATTAAATAAATCATGGTATAATCATGTGCTAGAATATTATAAATGAACAAATTCATGGTTTCAAAGAGTATTTTTAAATTTGAGAAAATACTCATGGTAAAGCCCTAAAAAATAAGCAGGATCTAAAAATGGGACTAATTCTATACATATATACAAAAGTAATAGAGAAAAACATAGCTCAAGTTTAATAGCTATTTTCCTTAGATGACATGTTAATGAATTATGTTTATTTTCTTCTTTGTGGATTTTTTTCCTTTAAATTTTCTACTGTGAGCAAGAACTGTATTTTAAGTACAAAAAGTTATGAAAATAGCAATAATAGTTACACATATGCTTCAACCATAATAGACTCCTCAACAAGGCAGTGAACCCTATAATTTCATGGCTCAATGATAACAAACCAGAAGGACGTCAAATACTTTTTTCTACCCAGAAAATTGCCTTTAATGGAAGATTACTAACGATTTTGGGAGGAAATATGCATATATTGTGACCCTTGAGATTTACTGGAAGGCATGAAGAGTACTTTGAAATGCATCACTCTTTACCAAAGACCACCTTCGCAATATATATCCCTTAATAGGTACAACCTTTCAACAAACAAGTTCATTTTTTAAATGTCCATTTTTTTTAAAAAAAAGATGTGTTTATCGACATAAACTTCAGCGACATCTTTAAAGACAGAGCACCCAACACCACAACAGTGAAGGCAAAGATAAATAGATGGGACTACATCAAGTTAAAGAGCTTCTGTACAGCAAAAGAGACATTACTAAAAACAAACAGAAAG
>NW_004567117.1:37646024-37654295 GCF_000260355.1 Condylura cristata | reverse complement strand
AAAAAAAAAAGATGTGTTTATGCATACAAGAATTGGGGTAAAGGCCTGGGGATGTGTGGGGAGGTGATGGTGAAAGGACACCAGAGACAGACTGCGGGGCAGAACAGGCAGCTGTACTGAAATCCACTGCTGAGGGGAGACAGGAGAGGTCTGCCATATGGGTCAGCTCCCTGGCCAGGGATTGAACTCATGCTGCATTGGCTGTGGACACCCTGCTCCAGTGACCCTGGAGAGGAGGATGTTAAGTCCCCGTTTGGTGAACAGGGAAAAGATGACATCCCATACATGTGTATGCAGGAAATATTATGTGGGCAGTAAAATGGTATTAATGAAGGAATTAATGTACTGCCGGGGCTTTGTTTAAAACAAAAGTTATCTTTAAATTTTGTATTAATGGGAATTAACTGGTAATCGTGACAAATGGCAGCGACTAAAAAACTCAAGTTAAAAAAGGTCAAATGAGTGCCCATAATATAGGTAGGAAAACAGGCATTTACGACTAATATCAATCTCTGATTTCATAACCACCTCCTTTTAAAGTAACAGGGTAAAGGTTACTCAAAGAGCTTTTATGAAAAGATGTATATACACAATGAATAAAGAGGAATGGCCCAACATTCTTGGCATCTCTGTTCAATACCCTGTTGGTAAAATATACTCCATCATTACTGTAATAATGTGCCAGTGAAGCAATGTTTAATTACCATGTCAACACACAGCATCTCCTTTATTACCCCTTTAGGAGTTTGAAAATTCCACTTAGCCAAAAACCTCAAGTTCAGTCCCACACATTTGGCAGGGTTGGGGGGTGGGGAGGGGGTAGGGAGGGCAATTCAAATCTGTGCACTTGGGACAGAAAATACCAATTTTCCAAACTGATTACAAGAGTTGCAGGGATGTCTCTGGAAAAACCTAATTCAGGAATACATGAGCACACAAGCATACTCACAAGCCACAGACACACAGAGAATTTCAAATAACCTGATAAGGGTTTACTGCCCACAGAACTGAAAGCCCCCAAACAACACATCCAGAGATTAAACACATGTGGATTTCTCAGCCTGGAAATGGACTGACAACTTTAAAATTACTTTGATCAATCAAAGTAATATAATGGTATTGTGAGACCATTATAGCAATAACTACATATGTATTAATTTCACATTGCCATATGATAGTTCAGAGGTAACTTTTAATCATTTTCTCGCTATGTTTGCTCATTTTCCAGAACTAGCCCAAGTTTCATGGACCTAAATCCACAGATCCCAGTTTGAGGAATCGAGATCAACTATCCCATAAAAACACATACCAAAAATAGGTAGAGAAGAAGTCATGTTACATGAGCTTTAAATATTCCTAAAAAGCACCATCTGAATAAAAATCTTTGCAATGATTTACCCCCCGTTACTTCCCATCACAATCCCTGATGTGGCTCCATGACAGAAATTTCATGTGTTAAACAGCTGCTTTTAAATCCACACATAGGCACTGAAGGCCTACAGTTATTTCAGAGCGCATTTGGTCTTTGTCAATAAAAATACTTGTGCATATTTAATTCATTAAAAAAGTCCCAGAAGAATATCCAAGGAGCAATAAATTCATACGAGAATATGCTTAGCAGAACATGCATACTTTCAAATTCACTGCAAAATTAAATGCTGTTATCATCAGCCTTCATTTGATATTAGGTACTTTGCTAGCAATCCTCTGTATTGAACTGAAATAAATGACATAAACAAAAACGTGGTGTTTACCAAGGCTCAGGCACCTCTAGCATACTGTGCTGTCCTCTAGTGCTCTGAAGAATTCCTACCTACAAAGTGTTTTCAGCTGATACATGTTTGTGTAAATTATTTGGCACAAAGTGCAATGAATGAGAACTTCTAGAACTAAAATGGACAGGAAATGCAAGAGGTAGACACTCAAGGAACAGGGCAAAATGTTGATAACAGGTACATACAGGCTGTTATAACTGAGGAGAAATTTTCACGGCACTCCCATTTAACCACCAGAGAGGAAAGCTGGATGTTCTCTCAGATCGCTTCAGGCCCTGCTGACAAGAGAATCCTGCACTGTCAATAGCTCACAACATGCTGAAGTCTTAGAAGTCCTGTGGATCTTAAAAAGCCATGGAAACTAAACACTAAGTCATCCCCAAAGAAGCTTTGAGAAAAACATACACTCCGAGTGACTCTTTAAGCACTATATTGTACTCTTGCGGAAACAGAAAGGAAATTTGCTCAATCTACTTTATCAAGACTAGAGAAGGCAACCACGGTGGGCACCGGCCAAGTCATCACTGAGTTTTGTGTCACTGAGAATACTGTAGAAAGTCACTGGGGCAGTGCAGTTTACCAAGGAAACATTCTAATATTCTCCATGCCCTCTGCCTCATCTCAAGATGGCCTTGCCTCAAAACAAACATGCAGAGGTATTTTTTGTTGCTTAATTACATTTCATTTTTTATAAATCAACTTCTTCCACCTCCAATTCACCAAGTGAGGGACCCAAAACATCAGGTCCGCATCAGCCTGAAATCACCAAGCACAGGAACAGACTTCCACAAGCATTGCTCTCCAGGGTCACCCTGAGTCCACTCCTCGACTACTCCTACCTGCACACCTTGTGGCAGAAGAGAACTAGAATGCTGACCAAGCAGAGAACTGCAAACTTGATGGCAAACTGGAACCAGAGCTAGAGCTCTGCCTAGCTGGAAAAGAGGGCAAACTCTCAAGTTAAGAACCACTCAGGCCCTCCCTGGTGGCGCAGCGGGTTAAAGCACAGCACTGAGAAGCTAAAAGCCACTTCCGCATGAGTTCGATTCCCGCCTGCCCCAGAGGTGACCACATGGCGCGGCAGACCTCTCCTGACCCGCCCGCTGCTCCCCTCAGCAGTGTGCTTCATCGATCTGCCTGTTCTGCTCCCCACTCTGCCTCTGGTGAAGCCTCTCGCCACCCCCGAGCCTCTCTGGACTGTACCCCAGTTCTGTATGCACAAATAAATAAATCTTAAAAAAAAAAAAAAAAAGAACCACTCAGGGAATTCAGTCTTTATTACCTAAGCAGGCTAAACAGGGAGAAAAAGAAACGTTTAATTAACTCTGGAAGAGCTGTCCATTCCCAGAGCACAGCTCATGCCCACAGCCTGCTCTCCCAGAAGAGGAGACCCAGGGGACGTGTAAAGTCCCTCTGGCACCACAGAGATGGACCCTGCTGAGCAGGGACCTAGTGGGACCTAGTGGAGGACACAGGACAGGCCATGAAGATTGGCAAACAACAGCTTTGCTGCCAGCAGGCCTCACAAGGCCAATTTCCTGGGCTGAGGAGAGCACACTCAAGGACAGTTACGTATGCCAGTAAACATTCCCCAAGCCCGTAAGTATCAAGCTCTCCCCTCCAGTGTTTACTGTAGGGCAAGTCCTAAGTAGTTCCTCTAGTGTACCTTGGAACATTCCAGACTTCTCAGGGGTGGGAGTGATGGCAACGATTGAAAAACCCCAAGAGTAACCCAAAGACTAGTCCTCAAATTTTCACTGCAAGAACCTGTCTTCTCACTGGTAAAATAAGGGACCTCCCACTCACATGAGGTGACAGGAGATGTGGTCGCTTCTTGAAGTCCGAAGAGGCAACACCACATGTAACACTCAGTCAGTGAAATGGGTGTCAGGGAACCCCAGGAACACCCTGAGGTGGAGGTCTGGAACTTGACCCTGGTTTAAATGCAGAAAGGGTGGACGGCTCCCCTTGACCCACTCCCTCTGTAATGAGCTGAACTGTGTTCCCCCCAAAGTGAAGTGAAGTGAATTCCAAGAGCCTTGGAATATGATCTAATGAGGTTGCTGGGGTGGGTGTTAATCCAAAATGACTGGTGTCCCTGGAGAAGGGGAAATTTGTACAGTGACAGGCATGGATAGAGGAAGACGATGAAGAGACTTGGGGAGGGAGCCTGACACAAGCCATCAGGTGCTCAGCACTGCCAGAACACACCAGAGGGGAGAGGCAAGGAAGGGGTCTTCTATAGAGCCCCAAAGTTGCATGGCCCTGCTCTATTGATTTCTCACTTGTAACTCGCCAGTTTCATCAGTGGTGCTCATGAAGCTCATCCATCGTGAGGACATTAATTTCAGCCACTCAGCTGTGGTCCCTTAATCTTGGCAGCCCTGGGAAATGAATACCCCATTTAAAGGCAGCCTTTATCAGGTGCTAAGGAGGACCACATGCTTAAGGAATGCTGACTTTTTCCCCGCCATTTTGGAACAAGATTGACTATTCTAATTATTATGTAATTTCCTTGTGGCCTGTTGAAAGAGTAGAGAGTAGCCTCAAGTGATTTGCAGCTAGACTTGGGCTAAGACTGATTTTTCTATAGAACCTTGCTTGGGACATGACCTCCATAAATATTTCTTGATTACTTGGCTCCCTATCCAGGGTCACGATAGGGCAATATCTCACATTTGGAAT
The DNA here is from genome assembly GCF_000260355.1 of Condylura cristata. Classification (NCBI taxonomy): domain Eukaryota; kingdom Metazoa; phylum Chordata; class Mammalia; order Eulipotyphla; family Talpidae; genus Condylura; species Condylura cristata. The sequence goes on along the minus strand of NW_004567117.1, from coordinate 37,649,835 downwards.
GACAATGTGCAACTAAAAAACAGATGTGTTTCAACATAAATCTCATTTTTTAAATGCTTTCTTCACATTTCTACAATGTGGGAGGCAAGGGGTGACTTCCTAGCATGTCCAAAATTACACTTTCAAATATGCAAAACCCAGCAAATGGGGGGGGGGAGTTTTACAGTGAACCTCATTTCAGCAGTATAACCTGATACCAAAACTAACCATGAATGAACCTGTTCCAATGAACTAAAAGCCACCTAACCACAAACTTAGGGAACTGGCATATTCTTGTATAAGAAATATTCACAAATAAATATTTAAAGAACAAATGTTTAATGGATGACTATCAACAATATGAATATTATTGATCAAACAAATATTAATCAAAAAAAGTTTTAGAACTTGAGAAAATAACAAAACAGTTCATTCCAGAGAGACTGACTAGACTACCAATCATCACTTACAATCTAGAAAAAAAATTTATATTAAAAAATGGGTTGGGCTCTCCCTGGTGGAGCAGTGGGTTAAAACACCAGATTATGAAGCTCTCCAAACTGGAACTGGTATATTCTTATATGAGAAATATTCAAAAATAAATAAATAAATAAATCTGTAAGCATAAATAAATAAATCTTAAAAAAAAAGGGGGGGTCACATTACCTATAACCCAGCAATTATACCTGTTCGTGCCTACCACAAGAATACAAAATCTCTAATTCAAAAAGATTAATGCACAACTATGTTCACTGAGGCCTTATTTACAGTAGACAAGTTGTGGAACACCTACTGCCAATGACTGATGAGGAGATTAAGAAGAAATATTAAGAAGGAATATTATTCAGCTATAAAAAAGTAAATTCTTGCCATTTGTGACAACATGAATGGAACTGGAAGGATTATACTGTGTGAAATAAGTGACAAGGAGAAAGACAAATACCAGGTGATTTTACTAATATGTGGAATAGAAAGAGAAAAAAAGGGAATTGACGAAACTAACAAAACAAACCCTTGGGATCTAAATGCAGAATTGAGGCTACTAGGCAGGGAGGAGGCACAGGGATAAGAGCAAGGAGGAAGGGGCCCAACGGTCTAGGGTAAAGGACTATGGGTATTTGGTGGTAAGTGTGGTAACATACATCTGCGGAGGTGTCAACCTATTTCCCTAAAGTATACACAGTGTGGCAAACCAGTGTTACCTCAATAAAACAAACACATGAAATAAAAACTTTAAAACTGGGTCACTAGTTAATTATACATCATTTCAAGTTTTCATTCCAAGTTCTCATTTTTCATGCTTTTGTAGTCTGTCACTCCCCTGAAAACATTTCCTTTGAAAATAAAGATGTGTAAGCCTCATGGTAAAAGCAAATTTTCACACACCAAGTTCTTAAACAGCTCTTAATCAAGGCACATGATTGAGAAAGCTCTCGCTGCAATTAACCTCCAAACTTTATTCAGCTGACATGGACTGAGAGAGTAAGAGTGATCACAGGCATATCGGGCATATTTTTGATAAACTGAAAGGGATGCAGAAGGTGTCACACAAAGTGATTCAGAATCACTCATCACTCTCCTCACTGGGCTGCAGGGGGACGGGTTCAGATGACCCCAAGCAAGGAGAACATGCATTTGTATGTCCCCTTCTGCAGAAATAATATTTAGCAAGTGCACTGAAAACCTGGTTGGAGACTCTGGCACTCAGCGTCCAGGTGGGTGCCTGCTTCGTGGCGAGTGAACATACAACCTACCCGGAGACACCCCATCTCAGATTGAATAAATAGTATGTATGTAGACAACTACGTATTCTAGCTAAATACCACTCATTAACTGCTAATTAGATTTATACTCTATATCTTCTATAGCCTGTAATTAGGCTTGAACACCAGGCAACCAAATGAAGGAACCTTCTGGCCACAGCAGTTCAGTGACAAAACATCTCAAGGGTGAAATGGACAGCAAGCCCCAACCTCCTCACTGCCCATCTTTTAAAGCAGCCCAACATTAACCCATCACCCAAGCCAAACCACGGATGGCAGTCACGCAGTCTGAACTGGTTCTGTGTCCCCAGACCCTTCGGACGCACACAGTCCGACTTTGCCCCCTGCCTGTTCTTCCAATGATGTCTTCCACACACTGTTGAAGAGAGTTGCTCAAGGGGGTTGAATTTAATTCTCTGCACACACTAGGCAGTTTCCTCTGCTGAAAACGCCCTGTTCCCATGTTGCTTGTACCTGTCCCTCACTCAACCCTAAAGGCCATCTCAACAGTCTCAGGCTTCCTAAACCTCAAACCTCATCCTTCTTGGCAAAAGTTTGTCAAGATAGCAATGGCTTACTTAAGCATCCAGTTCTGCTACTGATCTGGAAGCTCCTTGCCAACACAACTAGATCTCAGTCACCTGTGTGTATGACATGCCAATCACACAGTAGGTCTTTATAAGGGCTATGAAGGCAGATTGGGCTTTTGGCACATGGGGTAAGGCTGGGTATGTCTTAAGCTCTGTGGTGGACAAATAGTTTTGGCTCTATCATGGAAAACAGAGAATCAGATGCTGGGCAGTAGTCAGCTCTAGTATTTTTAAGTCTAAAACTGCTGAAATAGGACAAAACTGGATGGAAATAAAACAGTCACAGTTGCAATTTCCTGATTATTTTTCTCATGACTGAAACAAAGAAATCCAGGGTTCATGGAGCAGGAACAGAAAGTGAAGGGTAACCTGCTCTGAGGGAGTTTGAACAAGAGGCAATTAATAAGGGATTAAGGTTAAGTAAAACCACAGAGGAACATGTAACTGCAGCATGTTAAATGCTCACCACCAGAGTGGCAATTAGGTAGGCAAAACCCACAATGGGGAAAACATTTGCTACGTCGATAAAGAGCGGTAAGGAGCTCTAAGGAGCTCTGCAGAGCTATCCCCGTGAACACACCTCTCTGCAGAGCAGAAGGGGATTCCACTCTGATCCTTAGGACAGGCAATTAAGAAAGTTTGGCAATTAGACTTGCATTTCAAAGTGGTGAGAGCTGCTCCATCAATTCCTTTAGACTCATGCATGAAGGTGGGGCAGGTGACCTGCAAACAGCTCACTGCATAATACTGACAGCTCAGAAGAAACCACGGCCTCGTCTCAGCAGTCAGACTCATGAAACACTACAGGAAGACCAGTGTCTGCTCTCCCCTCCCATTCCTTCAAGCAACGAGTGTTTACTGAGCACCTCCGATGTCTCGGGCACCAGTCTAGGCACTGAGATGAACAGGGTCGAGGAGTTTACTTTGGCCAAGACTTCGCGGGTGGAGCAAACAAGCTTGAGACTCAGACACACCCAGGAAGAAAACCTACAGAACTCTAATAGAGTTTGTTACTTGGGCAAGGGGAGATGGGAGGTAAATGGCACAGATTGACAGTGGGAAAATGCAGAAGCAAAAAGGACTGGCACTGGGACATGGAAGAATGTGCTGGTTTTAATAGAGAGATCAAGGGACCTTTCTGGAACAGTGATTTGGAACAACAACTTGAAGAAAAGGAGAAATCAAATTCAATGCAAGACTCATGCAGGATAAAGTAGTTGTACATTTGACAAAGATAGAAAGTTCTCTTTGGACTGCTTTGGTTGACTTGATTGAGAATAACAGCAGTGTAATTGGGGGCATGAACTCTGGATGAAGGCACACCCAGGTTTATTTTCTGGTTCTGCCACTTGCAACTGCAAATAACCACAATCTCTACCAGCTAATCTGACAGGAGGCCACCATGAGGTGATGTAAGCACACCCTTCATTATTATTTTTTAATCGTATTATTTTTTACTGCAGTAACACTGGTTTTCAG
>NW_004567117.1:37617201-37645349 GCF_000260355.1 Condylura cristata | reverse complement strand
TTTCTGGTCTTTTTGTTATGGGCTATCCTCATGGGAAAACTCCCTTTACTTTGAAGTTAGTGGGCTTTTGTCCTCAGCAGCTTTTGTCCTGTGGATGACAATACACTCCCGTGGGTTTCCACTGCCCCCAGCACAGTGCAGAAACTCCTGGTCATGGTGACCTGCGATATGCAGAATATGTGAACTTATCCTGAGATACTGGGGTTAAGAAATTGAGGAAGTACAGACTCTGTCTCATAAACTCACGGTTCTGCACATGCAGACATTCACCCAGCCCCCACCTCAATATTATCTTACAGCTTCAGAATAGTAAAAAATTATGAGGCTTGACTCCTTAGGTGGCTATAATTGATCTTAACACAAAACACAAACGAGATCTTGAATACTGGAAGTCACACAATCTTCCTGTACTCCATTTGGTGAAAGAAAACTTCTACCAAGTCAACGGTCAGTCACAGTCCACCCCTCTACTCTAGATCTAGGCTGCCACACCTCTCCCAGAGTGGAAGAGTTCCTTCATTCTACGGGCAGCCCACAGACTTAGATGTCCTGAGTTTCCCACACTGGCTACAGGAAATGATTCTTGAACATGTCTTATGAGGTAAAATGCTTTTTTCACAGAAAAATCTTCCCATTTTGATCTAAGAAGAAATCTACCTGCACTTTGATGAACAAGAATGTAGAGCTTTCTATAGGAATGCTGTTTATTTTTTAAAGTATTCTTTTAAGTATTTTTACCACTATCTAGTGTCAGTCACAATTTTTACACTATCCAAAAATAGCCATACTGGAAAATTTAGGAGCTAGTAGGCAGAAGAAAAAAAGCTTATCCCTATGCCACTGTTATTCTTTCTCCTGATTTCTTTATGGCCTCACAGACTCGCCCCAGTTACATCATCTGTTCACTTGGTGCTGTTCAGTCTCTGCACTAGGCTGAAGCTCCCTGCAGGTAAGGAGGCAGGTGGCCCCCAAGGGGGCTGGCAGCCCCCTGGCCCTCACACTTATGGGCTCGCAGCGCCTCCTCTTTACCTCAGCCCCCAGCACCTAGATCCAGGGCACACTCAGTGCATAAATGATTTCACATCAAGGTGGGAAGCCGTTTAGACTCTACCTGGTGGCCTTTCAATTTGGGAGCTTGCAAGTTGCTTTTTAATTTTGTTGTTTGCTTATACTCCTTCCACTCTCCCCACAAAAAGAAGCAGAGTCAAACAGACTTGCAAAAGCACAACTTGGAGTCATTTTAATGAAGATGTGATGACACAGAGATTGGTCACCTGCAGGAGCTGGGACAGCCTCTGTTCAGGGCACATGGGAAGGGGGGGTGCACCCTGCCAGGGGGAGGAGGAACAACTTGCACCACCCACCACTGCTGGCTTGGGCGGGGGAGGGGGCCTTTTCCCCTAAACGGCCTATCACTAAGCCAAGACGCTGGCTGTGTCACTGAGGCTTTCCGACTGTGTCAGGCTCAAAATGGAACCTTAATGGCAACATCCCCGCAACAGGATGATGCATCATCCCCTGGGATCTACGCTCGTCATAGGTGACAGGTCCTGCTCGCTCCTCTGTTCTCACCCGTACCTTCCCGCTTACATAATCTAGTCGCTAAAGTATTTTCTTCAGAAACAGTTCCCTTTGGCACACTGATGAGGAAACCACTCTTCTTTTGGTTTGTGGGCGCCCATCACTGAAAAAAAAATATCGGAAAATTGGGTCTTTAAAACTAACGAACAAAAAATGAGGGAGGGGTTTTCCCCCTCTGATGAGTCTTATTGTCAACTAAACCTCATCGTCTCTGATTGCTGCCCTCACTTACCTTCCAGGAATCTTAACTCAATGAGAACTATTGAATGTGATGGGGAATATCACAAAGTACCCCTTGGTGTCTGGCAGAGTCAAATACTTGGTCAGTGACGGTCTAAAAGAAGAAAATTATTTTTAAGTGATGAATAAGCCAAGTGTCTTAACTACCCTGTTGATAAGTCAAAAGAAACAACTACTCAAGTAGAAGAGCAGAAAGCAGAAAATCCAAAGGAACAAGTTTCTGTAGAAACCATCGCCGACCCGCGACGCGCCGTGAAATGGTGCCCTGCACTCCTCACTCCTCAAGGCAAGAAGGAAAAAGTGCGGCATTGGCTCTGCCTGCCCGACAAAGCCGGTGACTTCCCGGAGTGGCGGGCTTGGCTGCCAGCCTGGCAGGTGTTGGTCAAAGTAAACTCCTCGACCCTGTGCATTGAGCTGAAGGTTCAAATCCCCAGCTGGCAAAGGCTGGTGAAGTTCACGGCCCTGGGACTCCCCATGGCCTCTGCTCAAAACTCCATGCCCAGATGCCCTCTGTGACGTGGTGGGTGACCTGAGTCAGAGGGGTTATAACTGCATGTGACCATGCAGTGAGCCAGATGGCTCACGGCTGCATGAGTCATCAGTGAGGAAGTGGGACACTGACATCATTGCAAGCGAGGCTCTTACGTGGATTTTTGTGAACCTCCATTCACCCCACTTGAATCTCTCCTCTCTGGGTCTCCGTGTCGCCTGAAGTGAACCACTACCCTGTGAACAACCTCTGGTTGGGGATGTTGAGTCACAGGCCTGGTGTGCTGTCCCCCAATTTCCACAGAGTCTTCCACTCTCTAGGAGAAGTATCAGTCCTTTGTTTGCAAGGATGGTGTCAATCAGGAGCTGGCAGTTGAACCGTTCTTCCAGTAACTGCTTCCAAGACGAAAACATAGCTTCCATATGTCTCAGCTGCATGAGGACAGCTCATGCTTTTACCTGCAAAGATCTTGTGATTGCTGGGGCTGATCTAGTTCTGGCAACCACACGAGACAGCAGTGAGTGTCTATGAGACTGAGACCTCAGGCCTTCTCCAGAGTCAGAGACCAAGAGTAGCCTTGGATTTCAGGGGGCACCTGGTGGTCTTCCCCAGGTCTGACCTGCAAGTGCTGGCCAGTCCATGGGTCACACCTGTGAGCTGCTGCCTCTGCCCACTGCCTGCCCATGTTCCCGGGTACAGAAAAAACCAGGCCGAGTGCAAATATTGACAGTAGGTTCAAGGGTGCCAAGGGACCCTGGCTGGAATTTGGAGCTGCTGAGAACAGAGATTTTGAGAACACAACTCGTGTGCATGTCTGCCACCACCCCGAAGGTGAATGGCCTCAGGAGGTCTGCAGCCCAGACAGGCCACTTTCAAGGCGACCTATGGGAGGGAGCGCCCTCTGCCTTGCCAGCATGTTAATGCCATGAAACCCACCAGGGAGGAACTGCCATAGAGGACCAGCTTTTTGCTCAGGTGAAAGAAATGACAGGTAAATGAGTTCACCACCTTTGAAACTTGACTTGGATAAGCCCTCAGAAGGACAGAGTGCAGGAATAAACAGTGCCTGGAATGAAACATAAAGAAACCAAAACAACCCTCCCAACACAAGCATTATAACCACAGAAGTCTCTGTTTTGTCAACAGCCACCAAGATATTGTCAATAAGCGTCCAGGACTCCCGTCACCACCCCACCCACCAAACAAACCACTTCAGAATAAAACTTGCATACTCTTTAAGCAGCAAATTCCTATCATTCTGTCCTGCCTTCACTTGATATCTTTTTGTTATATTCCAGACTGGCAGGAGAAGGTCCTACACTTCTTGTTTAAGTCAACACTTAGTTGCAAAACAAGAGCCAAAGAAACTATAGTAAGAATTGAAAAACAATCATAATTACAACTGGTAACATCTATGAGAACCTGTCCCCTTTCTTTTCTCCTAATTAAATAGAAAGCATTTTTTTTCCTTTTGATTTGGCCATGTTCTCATTCAAATTCACACAGGAATTAAAGAGCACCTGAGCCACCTAACATTAACAAAAAAGAGGATTTCACATAGGTTCTTTAAGTTCCCTTTTGCCTATTATTTTCACACTTGCTTGCTTTGTTTGACACCATCAACCTCAAACACTCTTAGACAAAATACTCCTCAGTGTGAAATCAAGTATTTTAATACTAAACAACTCTGATTTGACTGTAGGCTTTGCTCCTGAACACTGTTGATACATGTTTATTGTCTCAAGTTCATTCATCTTAAGCAACTCTTAACATTAGGAAGAGTCTCTTGAAAGTAACCTGGCTCATTTAATATAAAGGTGTGGCCTGGCCTGCACTCACTTTATTTCAGGCTTTGGCAACATAAAGACATATACTAACTAGCTAACAGTTTATGACTCACCATCAAATGAGACAGGATAGCAACAAACAAATAAAAACAATCACATGTTAATCTTATTAAGAAGGGTGGGAAAAAAGACAGCAAAACTGAAAAGAAAATTCAGTTGAATATGTTCTGGGTCTTAATTTTTGCTCTCTCAAACAAACTATAATAACAGTGTTCAGTATAAGTCGTGTAAGCCAAATGCCATGGGGTAGAAACATTTCTATCACCACCAACCAAAAACTTAGATATAAACCATGAATCATCCTCCAAGCAAACCATTTCACGACCCAAGATGTGATTTCCTTTGAAGCCAAAACAGCTGGTGTCTCCCTCTCTAGTTAGATTTCCAACTCAGAAATACTCAGAGGTCCAAAACAGAACAGGAAGAAAAACACAATTGTTTCCTCCCAAACCAATGATTTCTAGGTCAGAGAACATCATTTGTAGAAATTAAGTGTCTATTATTTTCCTTTTTTTTTTTAAAGAAAACAAAACTATCTATTGTGTCTTCACTTTTAGAATAAAGAGTGAGGTTTTTTTGTTGTTGTTGTTGTTTGTTTGTTTTGTTTTATTCCTCAGCCCTAGATAAGAAAGCAGAGAGTCAGCAATCAGGAGCATTCAGATCACAATGCTTCTCCCATTTCATTCTTTGCTACCATCCATCTGTACTGAGGAAAACAAAACTGATCAGGTCCGGCTAACCCTCAGCTCCCAAAAGAAGTGATTTATAAAGGAAAATCTTGGTATGTGCTGTATAAAAACAGCACCACACCACCATCAAAATCTACCCAAAGCTGATGTCATGTGTTCACCTAATAAACAGTGGCGTCTTTGTTCTTACCTATAATTGTCCTCAAGGCTCAAGAAAAACAAGTCCTCTCTCCCGCCGGGAAGCAAGCGTCCGCGGAGGCTGGAACACAGCTGGAATCTACCTCGGCGGCCCTTGGGCTCCTGGCCTCTGCTTTTCTCTCCAGCGTGGCACTCTGCCCTCACACACCTCTGCTGGCACTGGGGGCCACCGGTAAGCTCAACACAACTGAGCAGGAAAGCACTCAGCTTGCTACTTATGTTGATGATTCACTTCACTGACAGCTAGAAAGAAATGCTTGTTGGTGGAAAAGGAGTTGAGTCAAGCTCCACCCCTACCGTAAGGATTAAGCAACTCCACCCAGCTCAGCCATTAGCTTAAATAACCACACCACTTTCCTAACCTTCAGGTAACTGCGGCCGCATCACTTCTGCACGACAGTTCTTAAAGGGTCAAAGGAGAACAGAGCAGGCCGGCAATCCCCGTGCCTGTAACGGGCAACAGAACTCCTGCACCTTCTGCTGGGCTGCTTTGCTGACTAAAGCTGCATCTGATGACCTCTCTGGGCACATGGCAGGCAGTCCAGGCCTGTCCTTCAGCCTTTATAACCAACACAGCCACTCTCCATGCCACGCCCCACACCAGGCAGGCGGGAGAACACGACTCGCTAGCCCTCAAGGGAGCTTGAAGTCTTGAAGGGGAAAAAAGACTGCACAGAGGCAACGATGCCACAGGCCACCATGCCAAACTCCTATCATGTGAAAAGCAAGAAAAATGTGCAATGTATGCCCACTTTCTGGTAAACCAGCTGGTGCTCTGAGGTGTCGGTCACAGCATGTGTGAGGTGGGCAGAGCTCACCTGGGTACTCTCCAGGCCTGGTACAATGTGATGGTCAGTTTACTGACTGACCGTCCCGCACTCCCAGGCGAACATGTGATTGGCCTGTGTCCGGCATAGATAGGCTACTCCTTTTTGCTCTCGCTTCTTGGAGCAAAGCAGGCCCCCTCTGCCAACCCAGCGGGCTGTGGCTGACACAGCTAGTGTAACCACTTGCAGCAAAAAGCGACCTTTCTAGATGCACTGCAGCTGGGTAGCTGGTGAAGTGTTCCTGGCAGGTGTGCAGAGAACTCCAAACTAGACTTTCAAGTTCCCACAGGTGCTCAGAAGCTGGCAGGGGAGTCAGCGACCTCTGGTGGCTGGGAGGATCAATGAGGGCTGGTGGAGCAAGTGGGCACCAGCACCTTAGAAATGCAGTCCCCAAACACAACCCCAGAGAGGGACAGGGCAGTCCCAACCATGTTCAGTAGCATTTTTGAATCAATAGAAAAGCCCCAGGTTTTTAGTATTCAGCAGACAGTGTACAGACTACAATTAAGTCCAGGAACACGATCTTCTTTGACTATATCTAAAATTATCGAGTTCAGTTGCACTGTTGCCTATTTACACACTGGCTGGGAAGTTGAAAAAATAACCACCATATAACATAAAACAGCAGATTCTTCAAATTCCAGCAGATACTGAAGGAAAGACAGTATGTGAGCATCTGGTTCTGTTGACTATCACTCCACTTAAAAGCACAGTTTCTGTGCCCTCCCTGGTGGTGCAGCGGGTTAAAGCACAGCACTAAAAAACTAAAGCCCCTTCAATATGAGTTCTATCCCTGCCCCGGAGCTGACCCATGTGGCGTGGCAGACCTCTCCTGACCCGCCCGCTGCTCCCCTCAGCAGTGTACTTTGTCAGCCAGCCTGTTCTGCTCCCCGCTCTGTCTCTGGTGAAGCCTCTCACCACCCCTGCACCTCTGGCCTGTACCCCAGTTCTGAATGCATAATCAAATAATAATGAGTTGTTGAACGAGTTGCCTGTTCCCTTAAAGGTAGAAAGAAGCACTTGTACCTTTCATCAAATGCTACCTAGTTGGCATGGGCAGGAGTATGACCCCCATACTGAAATTCTAACCACCCCCTACCCTCAAATGTGACTATATTTGGGAAGAGGACTTTAAAGAAGTAACTGAGTTACACTGAGATAATTAGGCAAGTCCTAATCTCATTTAACTGGTATCCCTATAAAAAGAAAATTCAGGTACAAGAGGTTCAGTGGAAGACAATGTACAGAGACAGAGAAAAATGGCCACAGGCAGACCAAGGAGGAAGCCTCAGAAGAAATCTTCCTGCTGACACCTTGCTTCAGAACTGTGAGAAAATTACCTTCTATTGTTTAAGCCCCCAGTCTGAGGGACTTTGTTACAGCTGCCTTAGCAAACGAATGTGCTAATTAAATTACCATGTCTTTCCAAGAGTTACTTCTTAAAATGGAAACAGAATTCAGATTTCTTGTTAATAATCATTTTTCTCCAGCTCACCACATCTTTTCACTGTGTTCACTCCCTCCCTGTCAACTGAGGCTCTGTCTTGAAAAAATGCTCAGAAGAACCTTGTTCTGCAAGCAGAGGGGCTGAAAGTCTGCACTTGGTTTTTCCAGCTCCAATTCTGTCACCTCAATTTACAATCAAACTCATTGACCAAGTACATATGTCCACTTCCCTCATCCACTACATCTTTCTCTCCAACCCAAGGAAACCAGCTTCTCCCCAATCTCCAGTCAAGGCAACTAAACCTAGTAAGCTCAATTAAGAAAAGTTAACAATGGAGGGAACCACCAAAGTCCAGCTCACACACCTCTGTGTAGAGGACAGCCAGCGGAGGACCAAGAGCTGACGGGATGCCAGAGGTGCAGCCGTTCAACCCCTCAGCCCTGCTCCGCTGGTACTGACCCTGCGCTGTCTACACTATTAGCTGGTCGCCTGCATGAGTCAAATCTCTGCCATCTCACAGTAAGAAAAACTGGAGCAGCTTTCACACAAGGGGATGCAGACCAGGCCAGCGGAGGGAGCATGGCCAACGTGGAAGTGGTTCTCCTGACTGGGCCCAGGTCATTTCTTCTTTGTGAGGAACTGTTTGTTCCATGTACTCTAAAATGTTGATTTAGCAGAAGCCCTAACTCTAACTCTTCCTAGGTGTGACAACAAAAACTATCTGAAGAACTCTGGTAACTGTTCCTTGGGAAATAAGCTTGATCCCAGTTGAGAACCACTGGATTATAGGGACAGGACTCTGTGCAGAGCCAAGAAGTGAGTGAGCTGGGAGAAGAGGAGGGAAGCTGCTTCTGAGATGATACGGAAGAAGAAAGGTCATGTGCTGTTGTAGCCAGGAAAGGAACAAAGCTGGGCGTTGGGAAGGTTGTCTGTAGTAGTTCCCCAACTAAGGGCAGCTGTTTCATTGCTTTGTTTTTCCAAAGAAGCAGGAGACAAAGTCCTAGGCTGAGAGGGAGGGGATTGGAGATTGAGTCAAGAATCTCAAAGTCTGGAACAACCTAGTACAAACAGGAGCAGGCCTGGCTAAGTCAAGGATGTGGAACCTACTGAAGTTTGATGGGAGAGAGCACTGTAAAGTTAGAGGGGCTCTGACAGGAAGGAAGCTGCAGCTCCCCCACTCTCACCCCATCCCACCTGCATCCCACCCCACCCCCACCCACACCCCACCTCACCGCACCCCACCTTAACTCACCACCAAGTCAGTGGGTCCAGGAAGAAAGTCTGCTGGCTAACTAGATGAACGTAATCAGTCCTAAAGGGGTGTAGGCATAGGGCTGCCATGAACACACTGGAGTTTCCAGGGTCATGTGGTTAGTAGGGGTGGAGAGTCAACTGGAGTCATCTCAAACTGGAAGTGAGGGATCTCCCTGGCGGCCCACGGGTTAAAGTCAGTACTACTAAGCTACTGCCAGCCCCTGCAGCATGAGTTCTATGCTCAGCCAGGGAGCTGAGACACAGGGCACAGCAGACCTCTCCTGTCTCGCCTGCTGCTCCCCTCAGCAGTGTACTTCAGTAGAATAGAACTGCCTGTTCTCCCCAATGTCTCTGGTGAATCCTCTTACCTCCCTGACCTCTGGCCTGCACCCCAGTTCTTGAATGCATCAGTAAATAAATCTTTAAAACAAACAAACAAACAAACAAGGAAACCTCCTAAGGAATCTGTTACAATGAAGATGATAAAAGCCTACAGAGGGGGGCATGGACGAAAGGATTTAGTCCACAGACAATCTAGAAGGTTCAATACACTCACCCCCCTTGTCTTTATAATTCCAATGCAAGGAATCAGTCCCAAGGAAATAATTAGGGTTATAATCAAGCAATATGGACCACCAAGTGCCATACAGGAACCAGCTAAGAAAACGTGACCACCTTAATGTCCAACCAGAGAGCAAATAAATAATATATATAACTTATGTGAGTGTTCATGTCCTCCAGGAATATTCTTAAACATGGGAAAACACAATATAATGTTAAGAAATGAAAGATATAAGACTCTATATGACATAGCCCAAGTTAAAACTTTTACATATTTACCCGTAATCATTTTTGTAGTTTGTGAGTCTTAATCTTCATCGAGGAATGACAGCAAAACTATATTACCAATGTCAAAAGAATATGAACAAGTGCAATTGAGCAGGGACTAAAAAGGGAACACAGCATGAGTGAAAAGGAAGGGAAGGAGGCCAAGTGAGAACAGACAGTTAAGGATCAGGCCGACATACAGATAGAAGAAGAGGGAGCTGAGGAAATAAAAACCTCTGGGCTGACTGAACAGGAAGTTGCTGGTACCTCAGATAGATTCCTCAGTTTCACAATGTGGACAGAACCCAGTTGGCAAAGAGCCTAGAAAGTCCACGCAGCCCTACTGGTGCAGAGAGGCCACCCAAGGCACACCTGGGAATGCACAGCGTGGGTCTACCAGAAGTCTGCCTACCCCCAGGCTCGCCTACTGCCCTTGGGGATTTTTTTTTTCCCTAAACTCAAACTCAAAATAATGGTTAAAGTTTACGCTGGTTCTTTATTTCCATATTAATTTCAGTGCACATCTTTTGACGGAACTTAGCGCTGATGGCGGTCCACTATACTTAGAAGATCGGAATGGTTTCTGAACTATGATTTTATGAAATGCCGGAGAAGGATCACTGAGGATCAGTATGTTCCCATGGAAAGCAGAGATTTGTAGCAACCTCACCAAAAGGAATAAGGTTTGAAGGCTGAATTTACACAAAACAAGACCTTGTGAAGAACACAAAAAATAAACTTTGGAGTAGTATTCCAAAGAATTCTCCGTGGTTGTGTTTTCTTTGCTTTTGTTTTTCATCTCAGAAGAGTTGTCAGTTTCTGAGCGCGTCTTGAGTGGTTTTCTCTTAAAACTACCATACATTGAGCCACACACTACTGCCATCAAAATCATGTTTTAAAAAATATTACAGCTTATCCAAAAAAGTTCATCATAAACTGTTTAAAAAATCAAGCTAAATACTGTAGCATTATTCCAAATATATAAATTATTTCTATCCACATATGTCAAATATCACTATCTCCAGAGGCCTCGGAGGTAATAAAGTAAAATGGTCACCACATACCTTTTCTGGCTATTTGGATTACAGATGCTTTTATCCTTTCCAATGTCTAAATTTCTAATTATCAGAACAAAAATGTGATTTAAAATTTGCTGAGAATGTATAATCATTTATTTTTAAAAAGTGAGTAATTAGATGAAGAGTGCCAGTGATGTGGGGGGCAGAAAACCCCAGCTTGTTTTTTTTTTTTTTCCCCAAAACCAGCTGCAGTAGAAGAGAAACTAGGACATTTGGAGGGGGAGGAATAAATTGAACAAAACAAGGATGATATGACACAGGCAAAAATCTTTACATAACACATTCACATTTCATGATTAGAACCCAGTCTTGGATTTCCTCAAAAGGTCTTAAATCACATCCTCTGACTCATACTTTTCTACCAATGCCTTACAAAAAAATGACCAAAGGTTTCACTGCTCCGAGGTGAATACATCGAGTCACTGGTGACTCTGTCAAAGTGTCTGAATAGAAAGTTGTCTTCTGGAGAAGGGGAAGGGTCTCTTGAATCTTGAAACAGCAAACATAATACAATGGATCTGCTCTGGGTTAGGCACTGGCCAAGGACTCAATGACTTAACACTTTTGAAACCTGACAGCTATCCCTGGTACCCTAAATGAGGAAGGGGTGGCATTCCTGGCATTCCCTATTTTAAGACAGTTCCTCAGGACTTGAGTGCATTTTCACATGGAAGAAGTATCCCTACCCTTACGGTCCCGTCCAGATGCTTTGTGTGTGAAGACTGCCTAAATCTGAGTGACTCCCCAAGACCTACCAGCCGCCACCTCACCCCCAGCTCCATGCTCACTGGTTATCCTTCTGCCCTCCACCTGCATGTCTAGTAGCTCTAACACAGCTTCTGCTCAGCCAACTTCTCCTCTGGGGGAAACCCGCTACACAGCACCCCCATCTCTCCATCTCAGATGCTACCACCCAAGTGTCCCCACCATCCTCTGCCACACGGACTCCCGCAACAGCCTCCTGACTGGTCCTGGGCACGCTCACCTCAAACTATCTCTGAGCCACACTCCCATCTGGCAGCTCTCTTTCCTGGTCTTCTACAACCTTGAGACCTCCTACACCCAGCCCTTGGAAGCCAGGGCTCCTGGTTGCTGCCCAGTCCTGTACCCCTCTTTCCTCCCTTCCCACTGGCCTCACTGCTGTCCTCAGACCATGGAAGGCCCCTCCCAAGTCTTTCACAGGCTGGCTCTCGTCTTCTGATGAAGGTGCAGTACGTCTATGCTGGTGGGAACACAAGCTCGGACCACACTTCAGAAAACCAAAGTGGTAATGAGTACCCAAAGTATTAAAATCCCAATATTCCTTGATCTAGTAATCAAGGGAAGGACCCTAAAAACATAAGCTACTTTAAAAACTCTTTTGCACAGATACGCAATTGTACCTTTTCTCCCTTGCCTGACAAATCAGAACTTTAAACAGAAATGATTCCTCTATTGTACAGCAAGAAAAGGGAATGCTGTATATCATATATAGGAAGGTCAAGTGACAAAAAATAGATGATGATAGTATTTACATCACGATGCTAATAACATAAAAATACACCTACCAAAATATAGCTAAAAGGAAAATGCTATAATGTTAAGACTGATGTTCTTTCTGTTGCTACGTTTTTTTCTTTAAATTTTTCCAAATTGTTCTTCAGATTTAGAAAAATGCATCACTTTCACAACTAACAGGAAAACCCTTCTTATTCGATGAAGTTGTTAGCTTTTCAAGTGGCCTTGAAGAAGGTATATTTAAAAGCACATTAAAGCTTCTATACAAAATACACAGTGAATCAAATAAAAAAAAATTCTATTTACAGCAAGCTGTTTGAAATCAATGAAGAAAATGAACACCTCAAAGAGAAAAATTTAGGGCAAGGGAGATAAACTGGCACTTCATAAAAATGGAACTACGAATACAGGAAGAAATACTAGACTTCACTGGTTAAAGACAAACAATGAGATATACAAAGACTGATAAAATCCTTTAACATTGAACATGAGGAAAAACCACTACTCTCAGCAATTACAGGAGCCTGCAGAGACTGGGGCCATACCAGGGATGGTTCATCCTAGTACCCACAAACAGCAGATAAGTTCACATCCTTTGGTCCAGGAACTCAAGTGTGGGAATTTATCTGCAGAAACTCCCACACATCACAGCGCAATCGTCACCTGGAGCTTTTAAACCACAGTGCCAGAAGATGGGGTGTATTAACTGGGAGGAAAAGAACTATGTGGCAGTCCACTTGTCTCGCCATTTGTGATCCCATTTTTTCCCGAATGGTAGCAGCTATGTTTTCTGAACTTCCTACTCCGTGACAGACACTGTCCTCGGCAATTTACAGGCAACACTGACTTTGATCTTCACAGTAACCCTTCGAGAGAGGGTCCCCGCCATAGATATAAAATTATGACTGAGCCCGATGTTCATGCCAGATGCCCTCTGACCACACATTTTTACTTCCCCCACCTCCATCCAGACTGAAAAGCACACCCATCACCCATGGAGTGAAGTAGGATGGCTCAGATAGAAAGACAAAACCAGGACACCTGTGTGTGCAAAGGAACTGCTTCACAGGTGGACATGTTCTCTGGGGGCCAGAATTCAAGAGGCTAAAGACAGTCAAGGATGGAGACTCTAGGGCGACGACCAGGACAATGACTCAGGAGACACCAGGTCCCCTCGCTTTGCTTGTTTTCCTGCTGCCTCCTCCACGCAGGTGAGGGCAGAAGTGTCCCCGCAAAACGGGAAGAGCCGGTAGCCAAAGATGACCAGGAGGGACATGCAGTGGCCACACCTAAGAGGCCACCTGCTGTCCCATCTCACCCAGCCCTCCACACAACCTCAAGCTGACAAACGCTGATGAGAAAGGTACAGACACCGCCCACACCCAGACCAGCAGACAGCCAAGAATCTCGCCAAACATACGCAAACCCACGAGAAAGAGCCACCCTGCGCCAGGGAGCGAGGAAACAGAGACTTCAGCAGCAGAAGAATTTTAAATATGCATAATTAATATCCTCGTAAAATCCAAGATGGTATTGAGGCCCTCAAGACAAGCATAGGCTGGCCAGAAAGAAAAAAAAAAAAGACTGTGAGAGCTAAGAGGAGGAACCGGGATTTTGAATCTCAAACCACAGCACCTGGAAGCTTCTTCCACAGGGAAAATCTGGAAGGTGGTTAACACTTGCCAGGGGTGGGTTTTGACATCTGAGGCGCTGACAGAGAGGAGGAGGCTTGGAAATCCCTTCTCTCTGTGAGCCCCACCCCCCTCATCCACGTCAACCTCCCCCTTAACTTAGAAGGGGTGGGTAGCGAGCTTCTCTCCAGCTCACACATTTACATACGTGGGCAACCCCAGAGATCAGCCTCTGTCCCCGGTGATGTTATCCACTTCACTGCATTTGCTCCTCACGCATCATTTTCTCAGCAAACCCCCTCCAAGTCAACTGTTAATAGAGTTCTAAATCTTCCTGTTTAATGGCTGTGTACGACACTGCACAAATATTCCATAAGTTAGCCATTCTTCAACTGGCAGGCAATTGTATTTTCATTATTTTGCCACTATAATGGCATAATAAACATCCTTCTACATATGACTTCCTGGAGAGACATTTTTATTTCCAGAAGATAGATATCCAAGAGGAAGGCTGCTTAGTGGAAAAGTATATTAATTTTTAATTATCATATGCATCGCCCGTCTGCCTTTCCAACTACAGCACCGTAATTCACATTTCCCTTCGTATTATGAAAATACTTTATCCTTGCTACCATTAAAAAAGCATTATTCTTCTCTAGTTTGATCCGTATGGTGGGCTTAAAGTAACGTCTCATTGTTGCTTGAATATGCATTTCCCTAGCAAATATGAATTTTTTCCCTAGATTTGCCAGCTGTCTGCATTTGTAATCTGTGAATTACATAATCTTTGTCCATTTTCCCTCAGTCATGTTTTCTTGCTAATTCACATGAGCTGTTATTATAGACAGTAATCCCTTTATGCCATACATGTTAGAAACAGCCTTCCCTAATGTGTCCAGCTTGCAAATATCAACTCCTGCCTAAGCAGTTCCACTTCAACCCAACTTTACTCAGTGTTTTCTTGTAAATTTGGACTGCCTGTTTACATTTGAGGTTCTGAAGATTCTGGCATTCATATCTGATTATCATGTAAAATAATATAAGGTCCATTTTCCCTCCCCAAAGAGATGGCCATGCCAGCACATTCCAATAAATAATGTGCTCTTTTCTCAACAACTATTCACCGTGTTATATATTAACTTCTCTTACTTAGTAAGGCAGATCCTGGACCTTCTATTCTGTTTCACTAAAGCATTTGTTTAACCCTGTATTGATACCACCCTCATTTGATTACAAAGCCGTTCTTAGCTGTTGTGATCACTGGCAAGCCACAACAGCCCTCACTGATTTTCTTTTCCAGATTTGTCTGGGCTATTCTCAGGTATTACATATGTATTCTTCTATGTAAGTTTCAGAATTATTTTATTCAGTTCAAAAAAAAAGAGGCAGAAATATCCCCATTACTTTGAAAATTCTAAATGCAACTGTAATAAATTCATTTCCATTATTTTAGAATAATTGGTAGTTATGTTATGGTTTTATTTTACTTCCATTA
Organism: Condylura cristata; assembly: GCF_000260355.1. NCBI lineage: Eukaryota > Metazoa > Chordata > Mammalia > Eulipotyphla > Talpidae > Condylura > Condylura cristata. The sequence goes on along the minus strand of NW_004567117.1, from coordinate 37,630,246 downwards.
CTAAAATAGATACAAATATGATACTCATTCAATTTCTACCTAGGTTGCTTGTTGCTCTTGAAAAAAAGGAATGCTGGATGTCCATTTCTGGATGCTTACTTACAAGATGAAGATAATTTCTAGAGATTTATGCTTTATCTGGTGACCCTGACAATTTTTCCTATTGATTTTAGATTTTGTTTTGAGTATGGACTCTTCAGTTTTCTACACATGCAAGCATTTCATTATGTTTTCCACATGAACTAGAACTTCTAAGATGTCAAATAAATGTAAAAGCAAATATCCTTTTACAATACCTAGCTGTAATTGAAAGAGTTTTAATATTTCGCCTTTTAGGAAATATCTTCTCTTGCTTTTTGTTTTTTTGTTTGTTTGTTTGTTTTGCAATGCATAGTCTTTTTAAACTTAACTAACTCATTCTATTCTTGTTTTGCTTCCTTAGATTATAATCTATTAAGAATGGCTGCTTAAATTGATTTAAAAAACCTCTGTTGACCTTGCCATAAACTTTTCTCCTGTAATTCACTGATGGCCAATTGTGACAAAAGTCCCTAATAATTAACCACCCTGATATTTTTTGGGAATAAACTTTTGATTATAGTGCATTAGCCTGATCCATTCAGGAACCTATTTGCTAATCGATTACTTTGAATTTGTGCATTTACTTTTCACAAGTAACCTTGGTTAATCTTTTTCCAAAATTAACCAGGTAGGGCTCTCACTGATGGCGCAATGAGTTAGAGCGCAGCACTGTGGAGCTCTCCTGAATTCACTCCCTGACCAGGGAGGTGACCCACTTGGCGCAGCAGACCAATCCTGACCGCCGGCTGCCGGCGGCGTGTATTTCAGTGCATCTGTGTGTTCCCTCCCCACTCTGCCTCTGGTGAAGGCTCTCACCCACCACACCTCTGGCCTGTACCCTAGTTCTTGTATGCATAAATAAATCTCTAAAAAAAACAAAACCCAAGTTAATCAGTTAATAAAGCTGAAAGTACACGTTTCATAAGGTGAGTTAGAAACCTTTCGATATTTCAATGTGTTGCAATAATGTAAATATTATCCGGTGTTCAAAGATTAGATGGACTCAGCTAGAAACCCAAGATGTCCTGGTGCTTTTTGACTGAGTCACACTGCCCCTCTCTTGTGCAGTAATTGGAGTATTCAGTGCTCCAGGCTTCATAGGTCAATCTTGGTTATTTGTATTTCACTAAGAAATCATCCCTGTGTTTTCAAATGTGTGGTCATAGCAATTTTCTACAAAGTCTGTTAATCTCTCCTGTGTATCTTTTCTAGTTCCTATTATCTACTTTTGTTCTCCCTGTTCCTCAGTTAGGGGGAATAGGAGTTTTATTTTATTGGTCCTTTCAAATAAGCAGCTACAAGATAGTCCATCCTTTATATTTAAGGTTTTATATATATATATATATATATATATATATATATTTATTTTAAATTTAAATGTATTCTTTTAAATACTTGTCTGTGTATTTAGTTGTTCTTTTCTAATTTCTTCTGATGCACATTTAATTCTTCATTGTTCATCTTCTTTAATTATGGGGTAGCTTTCTATTTCTAGTTGACATTTGCTACAATATCTAAAATTTGTATCAACGAACAATACCTAAAATGCTTTAAGAGTCACAAGGTGGGCTCTCCCTGGTGGCACAACCAGGTAAAGCAAGCACTATGAAGTTATCTGCAGCCACGGCAGCACCAGTTAGATCGGTGGCTAAGGATCTGACCCACATGGCGCAGCAGACCTCTCCTGACCCACCCGCTGCTCCCCTCAGCAGTGTTTTCAGTACATCTGTCTGTTCTGCTCCCCACTCTGTCTCTGGTGAAGCCCCCCGCCACACCTCTGACCTGTACCCCAGTTCTTGTATGCATAAATAAATAAATCTTGAAGAAGAAAAAAAAAGAGCCCCAGGTAAGTAAGCAAAAGAATGAATTCACTAGCTGGCATTCAAAAAGCAGGGGGGGATTAATAACCCAGGAGGAGGAAGAGTAACTGCCTTTGCCCAAGCCCGATTTCAAGAAAATCCCATCATCTCCCTGACTGAGTTGCAGACACTGGCCCTGCAGGTCACATTATGGGGGAAGCAAATGGATTCATATATAAGTTTTTAAGAAGTACCACCAGAATAAATGTCGCCGTCAGTATACATTTGGCCTGCTATCAAGCCCTGCATCTGTAATGAGAACCATGTTCCAAATCTAAGCACCCCAGATCTGGAATCAATGAAGATTCGCTCTTGAATCACAATACTAAACTTCATAATGCAAGAATGTGACCTAATACATTTCCAGCACAGATTGCTCCGGTGTTCAGAAAAATGAATTGGTCAGAACCCATTTCTTCCCAGGTCAGCATTGGAGCCCTGCTGGGTTGACTGCTTCAGACAGCAAATCTGAAAAATGGATGCCAGAGAGATAGAAGGAGGGTCTGCTGTGTCCAGGCTAAATGAGTCTGACCTAATTAGAAAAGTGTCCGAGATCGGAAGTAAAGCTGCTACTATGTCCTTAATCCTCACTCCAGGGAACTTTAGAAGACTTAAAAGGTCCCAACCTGGCCTGGGGAACTTGAAAATGACACTCAAATAAAATCACATTTATTTATGCTCTACTAATTCAGAATTATTTTTATGATCTGAAAAGAGCTGCCAGTTATGGCCTGGACTCACAGTTCCATTTTTAGACCCTATGACAACAGGCTGAGAAGGACGCTCAACCTACTTATGGCAACACATTTTAGAAGCTCTGACTCATGTGTAAACAACCGACATGCTAATAATTTATCTGTTGATTAAAGCAAATTACTTCTCTTTGGGTTGCTACCCTAAGTCCATATAAGAGCTGAAACCAAAAAGAAATGAACATGCTTTATGTTTGACATTTTTTTACTTTGTTCCTTAGTATTTTTTCCCCCATGAATCCCAGTAAGCGAGCCTTCACTATTAAGCATCCCCCCCGCCCCCGCCTTATTATAGGGACACTTTGGTGCTAGAAACCTCTGTCTATGCCAAGGGTCTCTGATCAGTGAAGTAGTAACACATCCCTCTCCTGTAGGCTATAGGCACTTCTGTTTGAGAAGGTACCACAATCCCACCTTCATGCACACTCCCACAAAATCCTGCAGCTTGGCTCAAAATCCTGATGTCAGACAAGCATATATGGGAGACTGCAAAGACAAGGTCAAGGGCATGACTGCACCCCGAGAACATTAGTAAGGGTGGGCATGATACTGCTGTTACTGAGACCCAGAGACGTTAAGAAGGTAGAATCGGATGCAGAAACCCTAAGTTACCTGTCTTTTAGAACCTACTGGCTGGTCCTGCATGAGACTGGAATACATGTTCCTTAATATATTCCTGCTGCACCAGAACAAAGCAGCCCTGGAGACAACACCCCGTAACTGGCACGCACGCACACAACCCTCACTGCCTGAACCATGAGGAGCAGATGCCAAGAAACAGCTCCAGAAGCTACGTCAGATTTCGTATTCAAGGTTTAGCACGGGCAATAAATTAGCATTGTTTCCAATTCCCTGGAAAGGTCTTTAAAACAGGGTATTTGGTTGGCTGTGCCTATTTTATTTGTTTTTACATGCCACTGTGGTGTTCAAGATTAAATGGAAGAATCTCTGTTGTCCAGGCTTCAGTGACAATCAGCTGACTTCCCTTGGTTAAGAAATAATCTGGTTGAGCCTCTGGGGTTTCCAGATAACCTCACATTATCCTTTGAAGTACTTCCATTTCACTTTCTGGTGGAAATATTTGTTTCTACTCATAGCAAACAACTAGAGCTAAAGCTTAGGGCGACTGGCGTAGCCGAGGAGGAAGGAAGGGCCTCACTGTCCATGCCTCCTCTCCAGACCAGCTGTCCCCACACAGGTGAGCCCACCCTCACCCCTTTCCTTACCTGTTCCATCTCAAGCCTTTTGTGTTATTTCTCCCCCAAATGCCTACCTATAGTAGCAGATCTCCCCACCTAAGTTCTGTATCAGGCAAAGGTGTACCTGTCCACTCTTCAGGCAGCAGGTTCCCTCCAAGGACTGAAGTCTGAGGACAGCAGGGGGTGTCCTAGCACCAACACAGGCATCAGACACAGAAAGCTGGTGCCGTGCAACTGGGGAACTCAGGTATGATTGTTAAACTGACTTCACTGAGTCCACCCAAGCCAACCTTGTGCTGAAAGGTCCAGTGGGTACTGTACAAAGGGAGCAGCTCTGATTTCCCTGCGGTGTCTGATGGCTATTAAGAGAATGGAAGGGGCCTCCCTGGTGATGCAAGGGGTTAAGTCAGCGCTATCAAGCTATCAGCAGCATGAGTTGGATCCCTGGCCAGGGAGCTGACCCACATGGCGCAGCAGACTTCTCCTGTCTCACCCACTGCTCTACTGTATCTCAGTAGATCTAACTGTTCTCACCCCTCTGTCTCTGGTGAATCCTCTCACCCCCAACCCCTACACCCCAGTTCACATATGCATAAATAAATGAATTTTTTAAAAAAGAGAGAGAGGTAGAGAGAGGGCCTTCATTCAGAACCTGGTATCAGAATTGAGTCTCAGGCAAGCAGGATTCAGAAACATAGAGACAGGAGGAGGACGCAAGACAGAGCACCAGGAACAACAGACAGGGACAGAGTCGGGGCAGAGGCAGGCCAGCGTGGCTGCACAAAGTAGGTAGAGGACTGGCTTGGTCCAGAGCCATCTTCTACCTGAACACCAGGAAAGGGATGTAGCAACGTTCTGTACAATGACTTTCCTTAATTACTAGTGATTTCCACCACTGCTCTGTGAGGCTTCTTCAACTAATGACTAATGGTAAGCCCAGAAATTTCTAGATTCTACTTCCTACGTGGTTTCTATTCTTACTCTACACCAATTAACTTAATCATCTCATTCCCCACTCCCAACCGACAGACTCTACAGTGCTTGTCAGCTGCCGCTTCTCTCCACTCCTCCCCAGCCCCCCACTTCCAGCAAAATAACCTGAGCCTCTTATGATTATAAAACAAACTTGCAAATATTTTTACCAACAACATTTCTCCTAAATATAACGTTCCTAATTTTGAGAAAGGCCAAATATTTTTGCCAGGTGACTATATTTACCTTTCTTTAATCTCTGTTATCCTTTAGCCATTTGTGAACACAACAGATGACCAGCAGCGCCAGCTCAGGGCCCAACTGCCCACACTCCTACTGACCCAAGACTGCGTAAATACTATCTGGAAACTGGTGACTATGAAACCACATTAATTCATTAGCAATTAATTAAAAGGATCAATGGTCTAAATAGCAGGAAAGACAAATAGGTCATAATACTGAGGGTGCCCACAATCAATTCCTTATTACTTGCCAGACTTGGTAGGTCATTTGAGACTACCTTGTTATTATTCATTTAAAAAAATGTTCAATTAGCTTAACTCTCAACCCAATATCTTGTTTTGGGGACTATATATATCTTGTTTTGCATGAGCTATACTTTCTACTTAATATAATGCTCAGCTCCTCTCCTACTTTTTATTTATCTTTTTCCTTTTCCTTCTTCACTATTCTGTCAGATTTCAGAGTTGCAAAGGTTTGTTTCATCTCTTTTCTTGTGTTTTTAGCATTTTCTTCTCCCTTTATAAAAATGACAAGACTCTCAAAAAGATGTAAAATACTTAGTTACCTTTCATGTAATGAATACTGAAAGCTACAATCATTATGGAAATGCTTAACTAATTGTAAGCAGATTAATTAAAACTCAGCAACCTGCAATTTCTGTGTCTTGTGGGCTGTTACATGTCAGAAAAACTGTAAAATTACAACGGGAGGGGGGTGTTTCTTCTCCTTCGTATCTACTCACTCGCATGGATGTGGGGGTCCTGAAAGACTAGCCCAGGGGTATTTATGGTTCTATTAGACTTCAAGCACCTTGAAGTCAAGGACTTTACCCTCTGTATGCTATTCGCCTGTCATATACACACCAAAGCCAAATCAATAGGATGATGGACAGATGAACTGTCCTTAATTACTTCACATGTATTAGTGCCTCTCAGTGAAGTGCAGATGAAAAACCATGATGAGTCTGCTAAAAACGTCAGTCAGCTACGTTTTCCAATCCAAAACAGACTGAATATTTTCAATATAAGTCATTCTATGAGACTAGTTATTTTCTGCAGCTGAAAGCAATGATTTTTTTTCACAGCAGTCAATCTGAACTGAATTCACTTAAACCATGCGGATAAGATTTACTAGCACAAATTATTAAATACTGGGGGAAATTATTTAATTATGTCCTTATCACTTGCGATACATAGTTATTTGTCAACTGTGAGAAATTCTTAGGGCCTGATTCACTACTTATTTTTTCAGACAGTCTGGCAGGACTTAATTTATCCAAGAGATCAACCAAATGGAGATTTTCATGCAATTATATATAAAGTAAAATTAAATTTCAAAATGTTTTTAACAGGCACAGTTATTTTAACATTTACCATTTTGGGTGCCACTAATATAGTTTAGGGGGAAAAAAAGATCATCTTTTTTTAGTGTTAAAAGCTGTCTTTTAAAAAAACCTTATTATTATATGTCTACCATTCTATTCATCGAACCTCAGCACTAAATCCAGGTAGACCACTACTTCTACCTCCCAAAATTGAAACGGAAGAGGTCAGAAATACTAGATCCAATCATATTTTAGTTTTATCAAGCCAAGGAATTCATGACCCATAGTTACTTTAGTTGCAACTCAGTCTGCTGATAAATTAGGGAGTAATTCTCAATTAAGTTTTTGTTTAAGTATATATTGAGGTCTAAAACTGTTCAGTTTTACACATACAGCAGCAGCAGCAAGGCTAAGAAACAGAACTAATACACTGGAATAAACTATAACAGCGGAACCCTTACATGGTGGGAGATGCTTGGGCAAGCATTTCTGAGGCCCTTAACGCGGATGATGAGAAAATGCACAATAAACTAAGTAAGACACAACGCAGCACGGACAGTCTGAAGTGAGAGCGAAGTTACTTGCCCAAGATAAGAAACATGGTTAGACAGCTAAATCTGTAAAGATGAAGACTGGGTATGAAAGAGGGGTGGACCCGCCTGCACCCCACAGAGGTGGTGGGGTGCAGGAGCAGGCAGGCTGCCCCCTGGCCGAGCTGGGGGTGAGTCCACTTGTAAAGGAGCCTGCACCGCCCCTGGTGAAGAGCCGCAGCCTGTTCTCTCCTAAAAAACCACCCCCAGCCCAACGCACTCAAACCTGACAGCGCACAGGTGCCCTGGGGACCCAGAGGAAACATGACAGTGCCCTGAGGACCCAGAGGAAACACGACAGTGCCGCAGTGGGGTGGGACTCGGCCAGTTTCTGCTCCTCTACCCAGCTCAGCTGCTGCTGCTGGCTGGCAAAGGCCACTGAGCTGCACAGCCCTGGGGCACAGACACACCAAGGGCTGCAGAGGGGAGAAAGAAGGCAAAGCCTCACCCACGGGGGCAGGGCAGGCCCAGCAGAGCTGGACTCTCGTGACCCCTCAATCCGTGGATCTCAGGTTCATCTGTAACATCAGAAGTTACAGAACTCAGTTCTTCCTAAGGAGCCTTTCTAATTGAAAAACCATGGGGCAGCTGGACTGCTGGAGCTGGACTGCTTTTGCTTTTCAGCCCCTCATCCCTACTGGAATATGCAGACAAAAATACCAAATTGGAATAAAAAAATTAGTAAGCATTTGAAGCAAAAAAAAGGACTGATGCAGAAGATTATGTATTGCAAAGCAATGGACAGGTCAGGAATAAGCCGCTTGTCCATCAGCAAGGCCTGACTGGCTGGACTGGAGCACATACACACAGGGGCTTGTGGCCTGCTGCAAGGACAAGAGGACGTTTTATGAATGCTGATGACTAAAGGAGCCTGGGATACACAGCAGGTTCAGAACAGTGTCATTCCTGTCTCCAACAACGTTGTCCTGTTATAACCATAATAAGAAAAAAGAAAAGGATACAAAAACATTGATTCAAAAGGACACCTGCACTCCTATGTCTATTGCTGCTCTGTTTATAATAAGGAAGATGTGGAATTGGCCCCAATGCCTGGATTAAGAAGATGTGGCACATATATACAATGGAATATTACTCGGCAATCAAAAAGGATAAACTCATGCCTTTTGCAGCAACATGGATGGAGCTGGAGGGGATCATGCCTCATGAAAAACAAAAAACAACGTACAACTATAACTATTTTAGGGGGGTGGAGAGGAGAACAGGATCAAAACTGGGGTGGGAAGAGCACCTGGGATAAAGGGTGATGGCACACAGGTGAATTGGTGGTGGGAAGTCCACGGGGATTACAACTGAGATTTAAAAATTCACAAAATGAAGAATGATGTAAAAAATAAAGAAAGAAATAATTTGAAAAAATAGAAAAACATAAATAAAAAAATAAGAAAGAAAGCCCGATCCATGATAAACTAAACCCAAACGGAGGACCTGGTTTTGTATTCGTCTTTTGTTTCCAGTTGCAGTTGGAAGAACCATTTGGCGACTTTAAATGAGGAGTTTCTAAACGGCTAAGAAGGGAGGAAACCAATAGGGATTCAGAACAAAACGAACTGGGGTTCAGGACAGTACGGTCCTACGCTGCTTTATGAGGACTAGAAATGCAGGTGTATGTGTACTCACGTTCCCCAAAAGGGTAAAGTCACGACAAACTCTAACAAAAATGTGGGAAACAAGGATGGCAGCTTCGCTTGATACATGTAATATAATTAAGATTTGGTCTGTGTTTTACTTAATTTAAAAGGAAAAAACAGCATTTAAAACAAACTGGAACAAAGAAAGCCACCTATCAAGTTGGTGGCACAATACTAGAAAGAAACATTATTCTACTGGATTCTGGAACATGTATTCATTATCCATCCCTAATGTGATCTATGCTAAGGTAGAAAAACTGTTAAAAAAAAATATTAAGCTGTAGTCAGTGGCAATAAATGTGAATAACTGCGGAAGCCGGGGCTCAGTAGCTGCTTGCTAGCCTGTCATTTTCTCCATGTTTGAATAATTTTTTAAAAATCAACTTTCCTAGTTGATCTCCTTTATCTACACACACACACACACACACACACACACACACACACACAGAGAGCAAGAGAGCATATGTTGGCACCAAAAGTAACCTTAGTCATGTCCTTAATATAAAATCTACAGTATAATTGGGCAAAAAAATGGGGCGCCTGGCTCCCCTTCAGTGTAACAATTTCAGGATATGTACAGAACTTTATTTGAAGACAGACCATGGTGTCTTGTTCTTTGTTCACAACAAAATTGCCAGGTAACTAATACGTCCACTTAAAGGTAAGGAAATTGACTCAAACTGATTACAACTCAAGCTCTTTCACCTCTGTATCCAGCTCTTTCATGTTGACTCCCCCCCCCATATCCATTCCAGCAGAGGAATGGGGTGAGGGCAGGCGCTGTGCCCTGAGGGTACAGTCAACAATATCATGCTGATTTTTCATTTTCCCTGTAATATGGCCATAGTTATTTTTTCCCAGAAGAAATATTTTTAGTGGCTTATCAAATACCATTGACCCACATGTATATCTGGGTTCTAGGAACCCAAGAACCATTATTCCTTATTCCAGATTCTGAGGCACGGAATTACACCAAGCTGCAAGGAGACAGTGACACCTGTCCCTGATGCCTTTGGAGGCATCAGAGAGAAAGGAGCACAGCTCACATGGCCCAATCTGTGCCTAACACATCGCTGGAAGCTTCCCCAGATGAGAGTATTCCAACTGGCACCTACGACACACTGTTGATATACCCTTTCACCCAAAAATCCTCTCTGATTTTTTAAATATGCCATCTAGAAATAGCTCCGTGTCAGGGCAGACAAGTTAAAATCACATACCATGACTTGGGATTGCTCACACCAAATTTGGGCACATTTAGGAGGGGGCTATTGTGGGTATAAAACCGAGAAGCAAATGAGGAATTCAGCTTTGCAGCAGTCTGTTTCAAAAGAAACAAACAAACAAACAATAAAATTTGCTACTGCGTCCTCTAATGGAGTGGCTGGCACCTCTGTGCTCATGTCGAAGCTTATTAGTACCGCACACCCCATGATAGCCAATTTCCCCCGGTTAGTATCTGCCATTATTGCCATGTCCACGAGCACAGCACATTTGTTATAATCCATGAATTAAAGTTAATATAGCATCGTGAACTAAAGTCCACACTATTCAAATGTCCTGATTTTCCCAGTCCAGGGCACAATCTTGGTTTTCTTTCCACTTCACATTCAACCATGGGAGACTATTTAGGCAAACAGAACAAATGTAAGCACACTTCACTGAAATGATGTTTCTCAAGGCTCAACCCAAGAAATACAAAAAACACTGGCTGATGTGCCAGCAAGACTCAGCTCCCACAACCTGGAGCTGTAGCTACAGGAACCACATCTTGGCAAATATATGCTCATCAAATATGTGATGCATTTATTTCTATGTGTGCAAAGTGGCTGTGGTAGGAAGAGCAATGTTGGAGTCAGTTTTCAATAAGATGGTTTGGTCATGCTGAACTTATTTGTCTTTTAAATCAGGTCAACGAATAGCATCTTGGGGTCTGGCACTCACCAGAAGCTCTATGGGGGCTTACAGGGACCCCAAGGTGCATAAGCACTTGTTTCACTGTTCCCCTCTCAAAGGTAGTTCAATCTAATTCAGGCCTCAGGAAATAAATGCACAAAAAGATTACCCTGGTGACTTCAAGGGGCAAAGGCAGGAGAATCCGAAAGGAGACAGAAATGAGCACATCATTCACTGCACTCATGCAGCAGGTGGAAACCGCCCCAAGAACCGAAGCAAGAGAGAAGCCACTTGAGAGTGGATTACAAAGGAACCGTCAGCCTTTCCAGGCTAGAGCTGATCAAAAGAACAAGGAGGGCCCTCCCTGGTGGCGCAGTGGGTTAAAGCACAGCACTGACAATGTAAAGCCACTTCCGCATGAGTTCTATCTCCGCCTGCCCCAGAGGTGACTACATGGCGTGGCAGACCTCTCCTGACCTGCCCGCTGCTCCCCTCAGCATTGTGCTTTGTCGATCTGCCTGTTCTGCTCCCCACTCTGTCTCTGGTGAAGCCTCTCACCACCCCTGAGCCTCTGGCCTGTACCCCAGTTCTGTATGCACAAATAAATAAATCTTTAAAAAAAAACAACAAAAAAAAAAAAACAAGGAATTAGACTCTGAGACACAACCATATCCAGGCCACCACCACAGCCCCACAGATGGGGAGCTTTACCGTGCCTGACAATCAAATCCAGTCTTCTGCTTTGGCTGAGGCGAACACACTGCCGACTAAATGAATTCTATAAAAACAAGATGCTTTGCCAATGAGATGCTTTTGAACTTGAAAGAAATACGTTTTCTTAACCATGCAGCTATGTTATATAATGTATGCTCTCCAGAAATTTGGCAAATCAACCAGGCTCCGTTGAGCTCTTTTGCAAAACAACACACTTATTTCTCATAAGGTACCCCGAGATTTCAGATTTGCTCTCTTAAAGCAAGTTTTCTCCACCTGGCAGCCTGACATGTGGGCCATGCCCTGTGCTGGAGCGCTCTCTTGGGAGGAGTTGATCAAGCAGCTTCCTTGGCCTCATACCCACTAAAGCACAGTTCAAAACATCCCCAGACACTGCCAAATGTGCCCGAGGAAGGCAGAGTTGTCCTGGTTTGAAAGCTACTCACTGCCTTCAAGTGATATGCATAAATAATATTTATGTATGCTAGGCATAAATAAAGGTGATTTCATCAGCCATGTCAGATTTCAACAGATTAAATGACTTTTAAAAAAATCTTTTACTGGCACCTATCAACCAGGATTTATCTTAGAAGACAGATCAATGTGGATGATCCAAGAGGGCAAATGATTGTTTCCCCACCTCAACTGCTACTAGCCAGTACTTTTTAAAATAAGTAAAAATAGAGCGTTACAGATGTGCTTATTCCCTAGAAGCAAGCAACTCAGGTTAGTAATTGTTCCTACCCTAGGCCTCCCTGGTAGCGCACGGGGTTGAGTCTCAGCACTAGGAAGCTGTCCGCAGCCACGGCAGCATGAGTTCAATTCCGGCCAGGAGCTGACCCACAGGGCGCAGCAGACCTCTCCCGTTCTGCCTTCTGCTCCCCTCAGCAGTGTGTTTCAGTAGCTCTGCCTTTTCTGCTCCCCACCCTGTCTTGGGGGAATCTTCTCACCACCCCGCTCCCACTTCTGACCTATACCCCAGTTCTTGTGTGCATAAACAATTTTTTTTTTAATCAGTCATCCTATCCTATCCTTTTCCTGCCAGACTATGAAAATGTCCTGATTTTCCCAGTCCAGGGCACAATCTTGGTTTTCTTTCCACTTCACATTCAACCATGGGAGACTATTTAGGCAAACAGAACAAATGTAAGCACACTTCACTGAAATGATGTTTCTCAAGGCTCAACCCAAGAAATACAAAAAACACTGGCTGATGTGCCAGCAAGACTCAGCTCCCACAACCTGGAGCTGTAGCTACAGGAACCACATCTTGGCAAATATATGCTCATCAAATATGTGATGCATTTATTTCTATGTGTGCAAAGTGGCTGTGGTAGGAAGAGCAATGTTGGAGTCAGTTTTCAATAAGATGGTTTGGTCATGCTGAACTTATTTGTCTTTTAAATCAGGTCAACGAATAGCATCTTGGGGTCTGGCACTCACCAGAAGCTCTATGGGGGCTTACAGGGACCCCAAGGTGCATAAGCACTTGTTTCACTGTTCCCCTCTCAAAGGTAGTTCAATCTAATTCAGGCCTCAGGAAATAAATGCACAAAAAGATTACCCTGGTGACTTCAAGGGGCAAAGGCAGGAGAATCCGAAAGGAGACAGAAATGAGCACATCATTCACTGCACTCATGCAGCAGGTGGAAACCGCCCCAAGAACCGAAGCAAGAGAGAAGCCACTTGAGAGTGGATTACAAAGGAACCGTCAGCCTTTCCAGGCTAGAGCTGATCAAAAGAACAAGGAGGGCCCTCCCTGGTGG
>NW_004567117.1:37593398-37617101 GCF_000260355.1 Condylura cristata | reverse complement strand
TCTGCCTTTTCTGCTCCCCACCCTGTCTTGGGGGAATCTTCTCACCACCCCGCTCCCACTTCTGACCTATACCCCAGTTCTTGTGTGCATAAACATTTTTTTTTTAAATCAGTCATCCTATCCTATCCTTTTCCTGCCAGTTTCTGAAGGAAACATCAGATTCTACAACCAGCAAGCCCAGCACCAGGAACAATGCGGGGTCGGTCCAGAAAGGGGCCAAATCGGACAGCCCAAGACCACTGGGTGTCACCCACATTCCATCTTGACTGTGCCACCCATGAGTGAAACACACCCACTCCGAGAAGAAAACCCAGGCCAGAGGGAGAAGATAGTCCCCGGGGCCGCCTCCCAGGCTACAAGTGAGTGTCCCACCCCAGAGGCTCAGGCAGGGTGGAGAGGACACTTTGGGGTGGGGGGAACCCCGAGGGACTGTTGGCAGGGGCAGATATTGTTAAACACTGGCTTTAAAAGGTTGTCACTTAAAAGTGCTTTCTTCTAGAAAGCACTTGTCATTCTGGTGTCCGTGCAAGATGTTCTTACCTGTGTCCAGGAGCCAGTGTGAATGTGCAGCAACAGCCCCCACATTCATGCCAGAAGGCAGTGGCTAGCTCTGACGCCTGTCCCCTTCCTGGAGGGCTGCCAGTGGGGTGCTGGACCAGAAGGTGGCCAAGAGGCTGCAGGAGACCCAGAAATCACTTGCGTCTCTGGTCAGGGGACAGAAGTCCAGTCGGCAGCCAGCCCTGTGGCTGGCTCCGAGGACAGGCTAACTGGTCACCCCTCGGGGCGTGGCTGCAGCTCCCTTTCACGGAGGATCTTGGGTTCCAAGGCTGTGTCTTGCCAAATTCCCCCGAGGGGAAGGGTGAGCAGAAAGTGGGAACCGGCTGCACCCAGCTCCTCAGGTGGGCAGACTCTGGCAGGGAATAAATTATACAGGAGCACTGCAATGTGAGCCTCGTGGTCCACGCTGGGCAAATAAATGTTAATCAGGGCACAAGGGAATTACATGGATGATCATTAACCAGGCACTCAGGACCCCATGTCCAGGGATGAGGGTTCACAGGCTGAAAACCTGCTTTTAGATAATGTGCCAAACACAAGTCTGGGGCACAGCGGGGGAGGGAGGGGGAGGGCAGTGTGGGGAGGGGCAGGACCTAGCAGGAAGGGGACACATGCCCTTAGCTTCCACCCACAGCTGCATTCAGTTCTGCCAGGCTGTTTTCTGTGCCACCTTCTGCCTTAGGAGGTGCATGACTGTCAGTATGCGCTCAAGGAGGATGCCAGGTAAGAAAACAGAGACAGGTGGGGCATGTGGAGTGAGTCTCGAATTGTCCTTTCCTCGGGGGAAACGTCTCCTTGTAAGGTGACAGCTGTGCCATTTCAAGTCCCATACCAGGAAGAGGGCAGCGCTCTTTGCTGTTTCTCCCAGACCATGACCCTCATCAGTCAATTGTCAAGCAAAACAGGATATCACCCTTAAGCAGCCAGAGTGAGAAGTGCTGTGCCACACGCCAGTCTTTCTGCCAAAGCTGGGCATCGTCCCTCGCACGCGGCCACCTCCACAGCCCATAAACTCCCCTCCAGTGCCTTCCTCATCCCTCCTCTAAGGCGGCCCTGGAGTTTCTCTTGTTCATAGATCTCTTCCAAAGAATCAGCACTTACCCTGGTTTTCCATTGCAGTATTACATAATCCAATTTTTCTCCAATTATAGAATGGCTATAGAGCACATCTGTGGCCAAAGTATAAAAAACAAACAAACAAACAGAAGATAGCACCACACTAATTCTTACTAGTGAGATGAACCTCACATGCCAAGACTGAGGTTCATTCCTGGTTGCATTTTTATGGCTGTCCTCTTCAGCTTGGACTGCAGGAAGTGTGGCAGTTTTCTAGCCTTTTAAAGGAGTGCAAAGATGTTTGAGACTGAGGAGTGTGGGGAGAAAGACATGAATCATGATCTAATTATCAGGCACCTCATTTACATTTCTCAAAAGTTCACCTCGAACATCCCTCTGGGCAGCCCTGGAAGAGTCAAACCAGTTAACCATACGGCCAAGGGCAGTCACATGACCCTCAGCACTTCCTGTAAAGGTTAGCAAACAATGAGGAAGGTCTCTACCCCAGAGGGTGAATCACGAGAGGCCCACCTGACCGCACCACCTGTGCTGTGCGAGGAACTTACCACACAACCAAGTCTACAAAGAAACACATCTGAACGAAAAGATCTGCCCTCATTTCACCAGGGTTTCTGTACCAAATCTCCAAACTCTGCATAACATAGCCCTTCACTGTGTCTATTTCTGACATCTCAGGAACGCAGAGATGACACATGCAGTAATGTATTCACAAAGGGGAGGGAGAGGCACCGAGGCAGGTTAATTTTCAGTGCACTTCAAAAGAAACATAGGTTTCATACAAGATGACAGAAGTCCAGCACAAATAACTCACTAATAAACATTTTCTCGGCTACAGTTTGACTTTTGAAGCATGCAAAAAAAAAAAAAAAAACCGCTCACTGAACATGAAAGGAAGAGGGCTGGGCAAGAAAGAGAGCTCAAGTAATTCCCCAAATCCTCGCACACGAAATCAACGCTAATGGATCCGTACAAAGAAAATACTCTTACTGTTAACCACAGAAAACGGAATCTTTCTCAGCACTTACCAGACTCCCAGAAGAAGCCTCACCCCCAAGGAGAACGAGGCCCAGAGGCTGGTGCAGATGCAGATGGTTGTCGGTTTCCCTAACAACCGCAGCACGGAGGAGGAATCCTGGTCTCCTCCGGTTCCTCCGCTGACAGGTGACCCACAGCCCCAGCGAGGCGAGGCTCCGACGAGGGCGGGCTCCCCGCCCGGGGGCGGGCCCAGCCGCAGCTACGCCCAGGTAGGGCCAGGGCGCCGCCCACCAGACTCCCCGGAGCGGTACCGGCTGGAGCCGAGCTGAAGCCTGTCCCGGCTGGAAGCGGCTGCGGCTGCCGGCCTCGCTGGAACTGGGAGCAAATTCAAGTGTGGGGAGAAGGGAAGAGGCTCCTCAGAGGCGGCCGAGCCAATGGCCGCGGAGGGAACTGTGCACAAAGCCCGGCTTGGCCCGCGGCCCCACCGCGCGGCCCCGAGCGAAGGCACCGGGAGAGTCAGCAGCTGCTTCCAGGGAACAGCGCGTGTCGTGGGCGTGGCCGAGGTGTCGTGGGCGTGGCCGAGGCGACCTGGCCCCGTAGGAACCCAAAGGTGTTCGGAACGTCCCTTTCTGCAGACGATGGTGTTATGTCCTAAATGGCCATGCCAACTCGACGCAATGAGGAAGCCCGTGGAGAGCGCAGTTTAGACACCACCCTGCTGCCCGTGGCGACGGGGCTGGGCACACGCTTCCACTGGCTTTCCATGCCATCCCCGCCAACTCACCAGCTGGGGCCACTTGCTCGCTGCTTGAGCTCCCCCAGCTCTGGCTCCCTCACCTGTCCAGAGAGCCTTACAGGGAGGCAGCGCGGACTTCCTGCGCTGGAAAGAACGGTCCCCAATCAACCAGCACCACGCCTTCCCTCCGTTGAAAAGCTGATCCACTGCCCAACCAACAGC
Organism: Condylura cristata; assembly: GCF_000260355.1. Taxonomy (NCBI): domain Eukaryota; kingdom Metazoa; phylum Chordata; class Mammalia; order Eulipotyphla; family Talpidae; genus Condylura; species Condylura cristata. Next base: position 37,613,533 of record NW_004567117.1, on the reverse strand, counting down.
AAAAGCACTATTTTAACCAGCCTCCAACAGGCTAGCGAGGTCCATTTAAAATTCACTTTTGCATACAAAATGGTCAAGGGCCCCCAATCCCACCCTACCAGAGACACCACAGGACAATCCGAGTAGTGGTGTTTTCTGCCCCCAAATTCCTTGTAACTCCCCACTTCAGGAACACCACCCTCCCCCACACCACCCGACCACCACCCTCACCCCCACCCCACCCACCCCCGTGTTAAAGATCTGAGTGTTGAGAAGAGGACCCAGGAGCTTCCCTGGTGGCACAAGGGGTTAAGTCTCAGCACTATCAAGCTCTCTGCAGCACTGAGTTGGATCCAGGGCCAGGGAGCTGACCCAGGGAGCAGCAGTCTTCTCCTGTCTCCCCGCTGCTCCCCTCAGCAGTGTACTTCATCAATCAGCCTTTTCTGCTCCCCACTCTGTCTCTGGTGAATCCTCTCACCAGCCTCCACCTCTGGTCTACACCCCAGCTCTTGCATGCATAAATAAAATATAAAGAGGAGGAGGAAGCATGGTTTCTCTGGAATGCCTTCTCAGAAGGCAAGCATTTCTTACATGGAACAGGCTGGTCACTTTTCTTTGAGGAACGCAGCATTTTGCTCTGCGGTGCCCTGCACTGCGATACTGGCTCACCGTGCCCCAAATGACCATTCTTCAGCCCTGCAGGCCAAGGACCACTGATGGAAGGGCCTGCTCTGCCTCCCACCTCGTGGCTGAATCCACTGCTTTAAAGTACAAAAAGCTCCCGGGACCTCCCAGAGCTCCTCACCCACCTGCCTGCCAAGCCTGCATTGCTCTTTTCCCATATGACTCTCAGAACCAGCTGTGGGCCGGACAAATGAAGGCCTGCATGGGGCTTGCAAATTCAGGGGGTGTGAAGCTCATAGGTACTATGTCCCAGCCTAGTGAGGAGCAGACTGGGTGTCCAGGTGAGGCTACAGGACACGCAGGGAGGGAGCTAGAGAAGAAGCGGCTTGCTTCTCTGCCTTAGACTTGGCATAGGGACCTAGACAGGGAAGGCGCCACGGGGCAGAGAGACATGTAGAGATACTAGGAAGAGACACGTGGGGAGAGACACAGGGCAGCTGACAGTGGCAGCTGTCATCTTCATCTGTACTTTGACTTTCTCCCTTTGACCCAGACGGCCCAGCCCTTTTCACTCTTTCTCTGGTTCCCTGCCAGAAGGTACCTTAGTTAGGTCTGTGGCAAGCTTCAGGGTCTCCATAGTCCCACTTCAGGCCAATTCTGTTTGGCTGGGCATATTTACAAAGCAGGGGTGTTTTACGAAGACTTTAGGAGTTTTAATTGAAATATACGATCTTCTTTCACTATGCACATTAGTTCTATTAAAGTTCTTTTGCAGTAACAGTCTCTTTTGTCTTTGTGCACATGGACAGTCAGGTGTGGGTCTGCCTGCTAACTATTAGTCTATCAAAGCAGAGCTCTTGCTCGGGCAGGAATGTGTTCCCTGGACTGCCTGGTTCTGTGGCACACAGCACAGTCCCGTGGGCAGCTATCAGACATTTGCTGTCCCTCTCCCCAGGCTCTGAGACCTTGTGTGATGGTGTGATGAACCCTCTAATACAGGGGAGCCCTGCTATCTTGCAAACTGGAAGGGGCGCTGAGGCCCCCAGTACCTAGCCTCCACAACCCACAGAAGGTTGGTATTGATCTAGCATTGATTTAATCACCGCAAAAGTGCTCTGAATCCCACTTTTTAAAAGACAGACCCTGGTCTCTGGATATCTCCCACCCAAGGCTGTGCTTAGAGACCTTCCAGGAGAGGCAGAGCTCTTACCTGGGCCAAGAAGCCGTCTCCACCTGCTGGCCACTCCTGCACATTACAGTCACCTCACTCTATACCTGAAGCCCTCCTAAGGGGCAGCCCAGCCAAACCCTTGCTTGTCTCATCACATCAACTTCCTGGCAGCGAATGAGGCTGCTAAGGACCCACTGGCTGGTCCCACAGAAGTGTCTCTCCAGCCTTCCCAAGACCTCTGAGTGAACCTGTGACTAACGTCACAGGAGGATGAACGTTCTGTTTTCCCTGTCACTCATTCCCCGCCCCATCCAGCTGCGGATGATCTGGTTGTAAAACAATAAAATTTTATCTCAGGTTAGAGAATTCTTCCAGGTAGCAAAAGAGAAGCAAATAGTCAATCTATTCTCAAAATATAACAGCCAAGAGCCAATTCTAATGAAAAACATAAGGCAGGTATTTCTAGCAAGTGAGGAGACACTGAAAACTCAGGAGCTCACAGAGGCAACCTTTGAGCTGGCCGCATGAACAAGACTGGGGGGTCCAGGAGAGTTCTGTGCAGCGGGAGCTAAGAATGTGCTGGAAATCAGATCTCAACAAAGAGCTGGCTACCAGGTGACACTGGAGGCAATGCTCCCAACCTTGTCACTCCTCCAAAGTTTTCACCCTTCCTGGAGCATATAACTAGGTCCAAAAGGCTCTCAAAAGCAGATCACAACCTCAGGGAACACTTTCCAGAAGATGTGAGGGTCATGGTGAAGGAAGAAATTGTAAAGTTCTTATTTAAGGGCTGTCATTGGGATTCTCTCTAAAGTGACTTCTAAACAAGTGTGAGAAAGAAATTACAGATGGGGTTGCAACAAGGCCAGAGAGCCAGCTGCGCCACAGCTGGCCAATCTCTCTCCAAGTAGTAGTGGCATCTGCTTGCAGTATTACTGAAGGTGGGAATAGTTAGGGCACTAGACTATGCTAAGTCCTGCCTTTTTTACACTCACATTATACTAAAATAGCATTTGCAATAATTGTAAAATTTCCTACCTGACAAGTATTTAAATTCTGTACAAGAATAATTCAAAAGGTCAGTTTTTATATTGTCTCCAATCAAATGTACACTCATGTAGGGAAGGGCTCTGAGAAACAGCTCCTACATCAAGTGGTTGGCATCCAAAAGTACAGTCCATGCACGACTTCCCTCCCCTCTCCCCCAGCCGCACACTGGTCCGGCTCTCTTCCCAGCTACTTGGCTTAAAAAAAAAATCTCTGCAGGTGTCACCAGCATCCCCCCCACCCCCAGGGCCAAGCAGGCTGCTGGGTTGGTTGTACTGGGAGAAGACTATCTCTAACTTGAATGCTGATTCTTTCAAGATTTTCCCAGAAGTGGGCAAAGCAGGCAGAAAGACAACTTTATACCTGGAAGGATCCTTTTGTTTTTGACACATTTGGAAACCAAAGGGCCATGCTCAAGGGTCAGGCTGAGCTCAGATTAGCAAATGAGGTTCTAAATTCCTGGAGGCCCCAAACTGTTTTCCAGTGGCCAGCCCAGCAGGAGAGGTGGCCGCTGACCTCCAGCGAAGGACAGACGTGGGTGCTGTGCATCCCACAAGCTAGTCCAGCAGGAAGCACAGCTCTGTGTGTTCAACTGAGCAGCAACCGGAAGAACCATGTGACAAGTGAAAGGCTGGCAAGCAGCAGGTAGTAACTATTAAGGTGAGCAGGGCGCTGTGAAGGGGCTAACAGGAGTCACTTCCCTGGATCAGCAGGACACAAGAGGCCTGGGAACAAGCCCTCTGGGTTGCCAAGTCAAAGGAACTTTACTGCCATGCTCTCCTCTTGCTATGGAGTCAAGGTGCACCTCAACTGTCAGTGTTGAGCCCCACGAACCCTTTGTGTGCTCTGGAACCATAGTGTAAAGGTGTTGGTCTTGAACACCCTTCTGTCAGCTGCAAATCCATGATGTGGGCTAGAAAAGTCTGAGGGACACAGGCCAGAGAAGCCAACTCAGTAGCTATTTCACTCAGCAAGTACTGACCGGGCTCTCTCCATGTGCCAGGCACTGGGGTTTCCAGGATAGAATGGCTAGTCTGGGCCTGTCTGTTAGTGTCCATTCAGGCCTCACTTTTTTAAAGTCTCTCAAAGCTTGTCAGGTGGGCCTGTAATTTAGGACTTGGCTTACACAGCAAGTTCTAGCTTAATGTAATTGTTTTGTAATGAGCCTGTCACACCAATAAAATTTTAAGCAGCTACAGAGTAAGACCAACGTCTTCCTTAATAATTTACCAATTATCCTGGGGACAGCCTCCCTACAGCCTCAGCTGCACTTAGCTGCAAACACAATAAACCAGTAACAAAAAGACAAACAGAAACTGCCTCAAAATAAGAGCGGTGGTCACCAGGCTCTTGGTTCAGAACTGTGTCCGGGGAGGCATCTTGTTCCCCACCCCACTTAATAACTGTGGAAGCTGAGCGGCCAGGTCAAGCTCTGTGCCCTGTGGGTATCTTCACAGTGCCGCACTTCAACCCCTTGTGCCACCAGGGAGGCCCCAGTTTCGGGTTTTGATGGCAGAAACTGTTGCTGGCACTTCCCTGCAGGGGCCTCAGGAGCGAGGTGTGTGGAGGGTGTGTCTGCTTCGAAGTTTTGGACTTGCACCAGGGCTTGGGGGCCCTGGAAGAGACATATGGAGGAGAGAGATGTAGAGATACTAGGCAGAGACGTGGGTGAGAGACACGCAGGAGACTACAACAGAGCGTGGTCTTCACCGGGACTTTGATTTTGCTTCTGTCACTCCCAGCAGGTGCCTTAGACTTGGCAAGCTTTTGGGCCTCTGTGACCCCACTTCAGGCCAACCCTGTCTGGCTGGGCATTTTTTTCCACAAGGGGTGGGTCATTTTGGGTGTCTGATTTTGAAACGCTGCTTTTTCTCTTTCTCTGCACACTCATTCTATTTAATTTGTTTCACACTAAGCTTTTTCTTCGTGTGCATGGACGGCTGGACCCCTTTAAAGAATGCAAGTTTTGGGGTCCTGGGGTGCCCCTCAATCATGTGCTACAGGTTCACTTACTATAACCCATCCTGAACAAGCTTCACTGAGTGCTTCCCACCACCGAGGTCGGGGGCATCAGGACAGGGAAGTGCCAGCGACAGCCTGTTGCCTCTGCCATGGAAACCCAAAACTGGGGCCTCCCAGGTGGCTCGAGGGGTTGAAGTGCCCGCGGCATTGTGAAGATACCTGCAGGGGAGCTGCCCCACAGGGCACAGCAGACCTCTGGGGTTCCCCCACTCTTCCTCCCCTCAGCAGTGTCTTTCAGTCAATTTGCCCGTTCTGCTCCCTTCTCTGTGTCTAGTGAATCCTCTCACACCCTCCCCCACACCTCTGGTCTGTACCCCAGTTCTTGTACTCATACACATATAAATCTTTTTTTAAAAAAATCAATTTGTCTATCTTAGTTCTTTTCTTTTTCAAATCACCACTGCATAGTCCTCCTAAGTGGAAGAAAATGGATTTGAACAATGAGGATAAAAGACGGACTGTGGGAGTTAAATCGCAGGTTCTAACTCAAAGAAGCAATTTTATTTTCTAAAGCTGAAGTGACCTTTTCCAACATACTAAGGGAGAAAAATACATATAAATCCCCTATTCTGAAATAACACTATTAATAATACATTAGTGAGTGTACTGACGGCCCAATGGATCATCTGTACTTCTGAATATATGTGTTTCTTAACCAAAAAACAAGATCAAATGATAGGAACCAATCTGTGGCTTATTTTTTCACTCTGTTTCACCCTATGGGAATGTCCCCATATCATGAAATATTTATTTAAGGGCACCTCCTCATACACATTAGAGAGATACTATATTTTAACTCTAGGTTATTATAACTTTCATTATGATAAGCAATGCTTCATCCTTACAATTAATTCTTTGAACCTATTTACTCTTTTGCATATATATGAAATATATCCACATATATATGTATCTACACGTAATCACAGATATATGTGGATATAAGGGAATACATTATTTCCTTAGGGTGAGTTCATTGTAAGTGTTAGTGAGATCAAACAGCAACATTGGGTTCTTTATTGTTGTTTTATTAGAAATTCCACATACTGTTTTCCAACTTAAAATGTAATAACATAATTGAACATAAAATTTTTGTTCAGTAAGCAACAGGGAAAAAAGGCATCTGAGTAGGTCATGTGGCCACACTCAGGGAGGGAGGTGGAGGAGCGTAGGGATGAGGTGTGAAAGTCAAAATGGAAACCAAAGCCTCAGGCACACCCCTCTGCCCCCTGCCAGGCCATGGGCTTAGCTCTGCACTATCACTACCTAAAGCCACACCAGGACCATCAGTGCCAAGCCTGGGTTCATAGAAAAAAGAAAAAACAAAACCAGTGGCTAAAGAGGAAACTCCCTGGGGGCAAAAGAGGATGTGGTTATGCCCCCCCAAATCCCCTTCACCCGGATTTATACAGTCCCTACTGAAATTCACAGCTGCTCACTCCTTAAGCTGGAAACCAGCAGCTGAGATACTTGTCCTGAACTTGGACAGCCAAGGAGGGGCCTGGAAGCGCAACCAGATTAAATATGCCCTGGGCAGAGAGGGAGGCCTATTTCTTTCCCTTTTCAGCCACTGTGATGTAAAGGTTATACCTGCGGTTTTGGTTTTAATCTGAATGAGGGAAGAGATAAACCACAGAGCATCCAGGTCAAGGAGCAGGTGGGGAACTAGCCCAGGGTACTGAACTTTAAAGACAAAGCATCCCCATCAGCTGGCTTAGAGAGAAAGGTAGCAAAATCCTAACTTGGGCTCCATAAAATCTAAAAATAAGCCCTTGAGGCAGAAAGGTTTCTTTTGAGAATTTGAAAGATTCCTGGGAGGTGTCAGGTGCTGAGTAAATATCACCGGAGGAGAAAGGCAGTTCGGGAGGGCCAGCCTTTGCTTTGTCTGTGCCCTGAACAGGTGAAAGAAAAGTCCTTTGTCCCCAGTCTTGCTGCCAGACAAAGGGTCTGGGGAGAGAAGGTCAGGGCTGGGTTCTGAGTCTGGAGAGCCTGCTGAGAAATAACTCCAGCTTCTCTCTTCCCACCAGCCCCTGGTGGGAATGACAGGCCAAGGCCACCCTTTTCATTAGAAAGGGAACGAAGGAACAGATCAAACGGGTCCACCTGCAAGACTCATAAATGCAGATCACTGGTGCAAAAAGCGCTCACAGCAACACCGCTGTGACATGCGCACAGACTGACGCCATTATTCATCAGCGGGAGGCAGGCTGTGATCGTGCAGCCCCACAGAGCCATGTCTTCTGGAAGGGCAGGAGCAGAGGCTGGGGCGCCCGACCTCACAGGCCGGAGCAGGTGCAGGGGCTGCAGTCAGGAGACCCAAGTCCTCCTCCTGCTTCTACCTGGAACTCCACTGCAGACCAGCTGGTGCGACCTTAGCCAGGTACTGTGGGGAGTCCCCACGTGAGGCTAGTGGACAGCCAGGCTTGAGAGGCCCTACTTCTGAGTTCTAGGGTCTCTCTTAGACCTTTAGTCCCATCTATCTATCCTCCCCCAACCCCCGCCCCCGCCAGTCTGTCAGATGGAGAGGGAAAATACTGTGTCCCCTGGGTTAGCCTGGATGGCTGGACCACACAGAACACAGGGGCTGTGGACACACACCCCTCCTGGGAGCACCCCTCTGCCCGGCCCCCCCCTTTCTGTGTGAACATGATCTAGCTCATCTCCAGACTTCCCTCAGGTACTCAAAAATGCAAAAAAGCATCTTAAGCCCCTACATGAAGTTCCCTCTGGAGCAAAAGGAAGCAATGCAGCCAAAATGCACACAAGATAAATGGGCTCCACACCCTTCTGGTTCTTTCAGAAGATGCAGTTTGGCAACCCTGACAGGGCAGCCATCCCGGCCTCTCAGCAGGCCTGAGATCAGAGAGAAATGAAGTTCATGGGGGGGAGGGGGGTCCCCTGTGCATTCCACATTTGCTTTCAAGATGGAAATTCTGTCTGCTCCCTTTTGGGTGGAAAAAAAAGGAAATGGGGCATTTAATTATCTTTGAAAATCACTAACTTAAATTTCTATCTCAAATGTCTGGTAATTTGATTTTCATAATTAAACTTATGATGTACTGGAGAGAACATGAAAATCTCAGTGACGTGTGGGACGAAAAACAAAAGCAGCCCTTTTCCGACATTCATCTGCTGGAGAAAATGTGTTGTAAAATGTTTACATGACATGGAGCTTATGTGGATGCTCACATTTACATTTCCTTTCATTCCTCTTCTGACTTATAAAAATCCTAAGAAAAAAACTCTTCTTTCTTCCTAAGCGTTCTTCCCCAGCCTCTCTGCTTCCCAGTCTCCCAGCCTCCCAGCCTCTCAGACTCCCAGACTCCCAGCGGCTCAGCCTCTCAGCTTTCCTGTCTCCCAGACACCCAGCCTCTCAGCCTCCCAGCCTCCCTGCCTCCTAGCCTCTCAGCCTCCCTGCCTCCCAGCCTCCAAGAGAGACTCCCAGCCTCTCAGCCTCCCAGACTCCCAGCTGCTCAGCCACTCAGCCTCCCTGTCTCCCAGCCTCCCTGCCTCCCAGCCTCCCTGCCTCTCAGCCTCCCAGCCTCCCTGCCTCCTAGCCTCTCAGCCTCCCTGCCTTCCAGCCTCCCAGACAGACTCCCAGCCGCTCAACCTCCCAGCCTCCCAGTCTCTCAGCCTCCCAGCCTCTCAACCTCCCAGCCTCCCAGACTGCGATCATCTGACTTTATTCAGAAACTGCACTTCTGCCCTAGTTTCCTGTCCTGCATACCCGCCCCAAACAAAATCTGGTTGAGCAACATTTTGAAGGAAGGAGAACACAAAGCCAGTACCCAGAAGCAGACACACATGACCTCACCAAGTTCCTATGGTACCCCAAGCACCTCTAGAACCATCTCATGTAAAGTCAAAGCCAGCCACAGAGATGGGGCAAGTTCTTTCCAGAACAAGGCACCGGGCACCACACAGGTGTCACCAGTCAGGGGTCCAGTTCACTGTTTGGTCCTTCAGTTCTCGCCAAGCACCTGCACTTATCCTTGCTACCATATTCCTTTGTGCACACAGATGGACCTGACAGATGAGAGTGCTCAGCCTGGATGCACAAGCAGAAGGGATCTGAACCCTGTACCATGTCAAGACCATCAGGGACAATTAACTTGGGAACTGTGGTTCTAACCACAAACTCCCCCTTCCCCCAAAAAGACCCCACCAGTCCACAGACCTCCTGCCAGAGGAGCTGAATCAAACTGCCTGGAGGCAGGGCCAGCCCCGGGTGCTGCACAGGCAGCTAGGGTGACGATGGCCACACAAGAGGGGGTTCTGTGGGTTCCACGCCAGCCCTGCCACATCCCTGCTGTGTGACTTCCGGTGAGTTGCTTCACCTTTGTGATCCTTCCAGCTTCTCACTTGGAAGATGCACATAGTGGTTTCTCCTTCCCAAATTTGATGTGATGACTATGATTTGGTTATAAGATTAAAAGTACAAGTCTCTAAATCCTGTTAGACATTTATATGTCGTAACATCACTTCGACTCTGCTGTTTTGTCTGTAAATGACAACTGAGGCAAGTTGGATTTTACTGTGAACATGAAGAGGAAATGCAGACAAGGAGGCGTGTTGAGTCACAGGTTGGGATTTTTATTTTATCTTTTTAAATACAAATGAATGATTTACTTAACTCCACTATAGGGCAATATATAGAACATTCTATTCCCCTCCTCCCAGGTCAGGAGGACTCCATAAAAGACAAGCCCTAAACTTTGCCCTCTCCTCTCTCTGCACGAATAGAAGCCCTGAGCTGTCATCACACAGAAAGCTTCGCTGAGGATTAAAGGTGAAGAAAGGAGAGAGCTGGAAGAACAGAACGGAAGCTGCTCCCAGCACAGGCCCCAGGCCCCAGATGACTTTAATGACACTTGTTGTTCCTAATCTTTCATCCTGTATCAACAAGGGGTGTGTACGTTGCATACATTTGAGACACAAGTCAACAAGGGAGGGGTCCTTTGCACGCCCTTGCGTATTCACAGGCCCAAGCGTATCTTCTGGATGAACTGACAGAATCAGGAGTGCTGGCTCCGAGTGACAGCTGTTTGTCATTTTGATCATGGCAGAAATGCCCTCCCGCCCTCCCACAGGCGTTCCAGGGTTGCTTTTCCTCACGCTCTTGCCAACAGACTGTGCTGCTAAAACTTACGTTTGGGGCAATATGTTTGCTGGAAATGGGTTTTCAGTGAAGTCGCGCGTCCAGGGACTCTCAACGCATCCTCCCTTTAACATGCACATTCTCAACTGCGACCCGATCTACAGCCTATGTAGAGACACGGAGCATATCGTTTAGTTCTGTCCTCACTGTTACCAGGGCCGCTCTCCACAGAGGACAAACCGCAAAGAATTCTCAAACGCACCACAAATATCCCAGAGGAGAAAAGAGCAGGAGGCCAAGGCAGAGGGGCAGCTGACCGAGGGAGCCACAGAAGGCGGGTACTACCCTGTGTCATGGGCTGTTTTCGCATCGTGACTGACCTCCTCCGGGGTCAGCTCAACCAGCCCTAACATCAAGCCCTGAAGTCTGCAACTGCAAAACAGGTGAGTCAGCATCGTCTCAAACCAACATTTTCCTCCCTCCGTGCCTCCTGGTTCTTCTGTCCCACAGATAGGCTTGACAGCTTTCCTCTTGGTTTTATTTTTGGCAGTTTGCGGACATGACCAAATGGCAAGGAGAGAGAAGCCGCTGTGAGAAGGTGAGCAGGTGAAGGGTGGCGCCCTCCTCTGGTGATGCTTTGCTGTGACTCCTCAACAGCCTGGCCCAGCCAAGGGCCCTTCCCACAGCAGTAGAGCTGTCCACTGAATAAGGCCCAAGCATGCCTGGGGAAAGCAGCCCATCCTGCATTTGAAAGAAAAAAGTTTAACTGCTACCACTAAGGCCCTTTGGGGGTTAAGTGACCCTGTTTACTTGCTTCGTTGCACACTTAGTACAGGGAGGAGATGGCAAGAGACAAAGAAATTAAATGTCTTCTGAGTGCCGCTTTCACATCAAGGATGCCCTTGCTGATTTCTCTAAAGTACTAACAACTCCACCAATCTCAGAACCATACGCAAAGGGCTTTAAAGACAAAACCGAATACCAGTCTTTCAGAGATGAGCCATACCTGTTTCTCATAATTAGCATGGATCAGGTGACAGCTTATAACAATAGTTATTTTTTAGACTAAATTTAGTCTGAAATGACTTTTGTAAAGAAAATGAAATGAGTTTTAAAGGTCTGACCCCGAAAATTTCAAACTGAAAATGCACTGTAATTTTTTTCTCCCTAGAGCACTACTGGAACTCAGTACCACCATTGGAGGGGTTTTCTTTCCTCCCATCATGAGATCATTATTTCTTTGTAGCTCATGGCATTTTATTTTGGTGCTAGGAAATGACCGGCAGAGAAAGAAGGGGAGGGTGAAGTTTAATCTACCTATTTTCTACCTGAAAAGTAGTGCTTCTAGTAAAACCATTCCCCCTCTGAGAGCCACTATTTGAGAATAACTGAAATACTTGCCAAAGCCAATGAGATTTGAATTAACATTTTGATTTAAAAGTTCACTCCAATTGCATTATTAGGTTTGTGTATCATTTTATAACGCAGAAGGAAAGTACACCCGGCGGTCTGGCCACCAGAGGGAGCTGTAGCTCCCCACTGCACCATCGTTAGGGAGGGGCTGCTTCCAGGGACCTTCCAGGGAAGAGCGGGAAAGTGAGGCCCGCCCTGGCCAAGGCAGATTTGTGCTAACTTACAAGTAGGGAGGGAACTAGAAACAAGGTGGCATTTTTTTATTACCAAAATTGATAACCAGTACATTCTAAAGAATGAGGTTCTTGGAACTACATACAGAACAAGAGAATAAGCAAGAAATTAGGACAGCGAAGAGCAAAGGAAAATATGGGCAGGGGCAGCTCACCGGAACCAGCCAGGAGGTCGTGGCCAAGAGGCCGAGGGGTCATGGGTCCATACAGACCTGGAGGGTGTATGCACAGGGTGGCCACCAGGGAAGGCAGCCGCCTTGTATGTAGTTCAGAGGTGAAGGTCTAGTGGAGGGAAAGAGCGTGTGCTCAGTGCCACACAGGTGAGCTCACGTCTCAGCAAACAGACTGCGAGGAAGGTGCCTGTGTGGAGGCGGTGGTGCTTCTGGGCGCTGGCAAAGGCAAGGGGAGAAGAGCAGAGCCCGAGGGCCAGCTTAGCAAGGAGTGCTGCTGCTCAGGCGGTCAAGGTCCAGAGCTGCGCTGCAGAGCAGCACAGAGGGGCCAGTGTCCAGGTCAGGGAGCTACAACCTTAACTCAGCCCAGCGGTAATGGCTGAAGGGCTTGCCGGGGGCCCAGTCCACTCCTAGAGGGAATTCTGTACCTGTGAGGAGGGGCAGGAGAGAGGGCAAGGTGGACATTGCTAGACAAGCCCTCCCTGCAAACTGGGGACCAGGCGGGTGGGGGTGGCAGTCAGGCTCGGCTCCCAGGGCCCTGCTGGGATGCTGAGACAGCGAGGCAGGCACTCTGAGGTGGCTGCCTCACAGCAGACCAGGCTCCAGTGCACGACGCTCCAGACCCAGGCACTGGAGGGGCAAACAGAAGATCCTGCGTGACCAGGTCTCACAAGGCAGTCAAATCTCAATTCCAGGACACTCATGATGGTTTGCCTAAATATGCAACAAGAGGAAATGCTACCACAAGAGGAAATGCTACCACCCAACGGGGTGTGCCCCTCGGCCTGGGAGAAAGGAATGGGCAGACTCACTGTCCAGACTCCAGTAACATTTACATCACACTTAGACCACAGCCACTGCTGGCACGAACAACGCAGAGTTCATAAATCAGAATGAGGTGGAGACAGAGAGAGGGGATAAACCATCAGTGCGATCCCTTCCTCACTAGCAAAAAGAAAAAGAGAAAAGCAACTGTGATAAAGTTGTGAGACGGACCCATTTTGACTTCTCTAACCGGATGTTCCCCAACTTGAAAAGTAGCATTTCTTTCCATTGTTTTTCTACCTTCCTACCATAAATACCTAATGTCCAGCATCTAAAATAACAGTGACTTGAAGCAGTAGTCAGTTCATCAGTAGGGAAATGAAATAAACTATGTAACAACAGAGAGAAATTGGTTCCCAGTTCTCCCTGCACACCAGAAGAAACGTTAGCACAAGCTGATTAAGAGGGAAGACAAGACGTATTTTCTATCACTTGTGCTGATACTATAGAGTAGGGATGCCAGTTCTTTTCATAATTTGCTGAGGAGGTACACACTACAGATTTCTTATTACAGATTATACAGGCTCAGGTCATAAGTCTAAGGAAGTGTCATAGAGAAAACAGACAATATTTTAATTGTGAGACACTAATTTAGATGATGTTTCAGCAGTTGCTGGTAACCGTGTAAGTTCGACTTTGTTTATTATTCATGCATTTATGTATAAAGCAGTGAGAATAATGTCCTCAAAGACAAAACATTTTACAGTTGCATTCATTTGTAGCCTTTACCACTCAAAGTACACTTCTGAAGAGTTTGATAAGCTATATTTTAAGCATGCTGCACTTGAAAAGAAAACATTAATAGCTACTGCAATATCTAGGAACCCCACACCCCACACCTCAAAAGTCAATACTGGCTGAATTCCTGTCTGTCATTGACCTACCAGCAGCTCAATGAAATGCTCTAATCTGGAAATCGTGACTGAACAATTCTGGCACTCCCAGCTCTAAATATATACGGGGTAGAGAACCATGAATAAGCCCTGGCAGAGTGCCACACCTGATGGTTCATGCACCACCTTGGCTGCTTTGGACTCCTGGAGACAGAGGGCACCCTTAAGCCTCACCTACCTACTACCTGGCCTTTAAAGAAGGTCTGTGGATGCTGATTTAGGTAACTGCCCACAGGACTTAGGGAAGTTTATTTACGCTTTCAGACCCCACCTGCCAGCTCAGCTAACCCTAGGAAGTCTTGCCCATCTCAGCCTCCAGCTCCCTCCTCCCAAAAACACATTAAGTAGAAAAAAACTACGAAATCTATGCCAACGCCTTTTAGGAGATGAAATAAGGCGATATATGAGATCTGTATCTGAATGAGAGAACTTTGTGAGGTTCCAGATACAGGCATTCAGAATGGGTTCTCAAGCCTGAGTGTCGGGTATGGGGAGTGTTTTCACCTCTCAGGATGGTGACGTTTCTGCCAATGTGGATGTGTGATGGGCCCAGAAAGCGCCAGGCCCGAGGTCTCCCCAGAACCCCTCTGCCAAGAAAGCACTGGGGAGTCACCCTCAGGATCTGAAACATGGGGGGTCAATCAGAGGCAACATCTCCACCGTGCTCCCCTGGTGGGGTGACTGCTGGGGACCCCTCCCCTCCCCTGCCTCCCATGCAGTCAGTCCTCACTGGCTGTGCTCACACAGCTCAGTTTCTAGTTCCCTTTTTGGAAAATAAATATTTTCTTAATTGTCTTGCACATTTAGAAATGCTTTCGTTTCTGACTCATCTCAAGTTGGCATTATTCCCTTCCTTACACTTTTTTCTATTCCCACCCCCCACCGCCAACCCAGCAAAAGGAAAACAGTGGGACCAATATAGAAAGCTTTAAGACAGAGCAAGAATGAGAATGCTGAGGTGAGGCAGGGGGACACACAGAGGGGGGAATGGGGAGGTAGCTGTCTTCACGGGGTTTATGACTTCAAAGGGAATCAAGGGAACTCACGGGAAGCTGAAATTCAAGACCTCATGTCTGAGAAGCAAAGTAGGATGGGATGCAAAGAAAATGAATAGACAGAGGAGAATTTTAAGAGCAGAGGGAGGCGGTTGCTCCCTCTTTTTGGGGGAGTACAGGCTCTGTACGGAGGCTTTATTGGGGACACTGGGGCTGGAATGGGAGGGTCGGAGCTTAGTGTTTGGCGATGGTCTCTGAATCCAGGGCGAGGGACAGGACACGGGGACACAGGATAGGCTCACTGGCAGAGTTCAGTGTGCTGCTGTAGGATTCTATCAACTTCTTTAGGCTGCAGAAAGGTCTTCCAGGCCTTGCTTGACTCCAGCTTAAATAGCCTGCGTGTCCTGGGGTGCACCAACCTACACCCCCCCATCCACATGCTGACCCACAGGCGACATCCAGTGCCTCCTGCTGGGAAACCTCCGGGCCTGGACAGGTCTGCCTTCTGTCCAACATCTGCCTGGAGGAATTTGCAGATATTCCTACCTTCAAAGACACAGACAAAACACAACTGTGTGCACAGTGCCGCGGCTGCTATGAATTAGCTTTCACTTGTATTGGAAAGGTTCATATGTTTGTCATTCCAGGTGTTGAGGGTGGGGGAAAGTACCACTAGAATAAATGTCTGAGGCCCTCAGGTGCCCCCCTCAGGGCACCTGTATGTGCTCACAGGTGCAGGGATTTTCAGACAGATACTTGCTGGCCCAGAGGCCCTGAGGTGTTGGTGTTGTGATCCACAGGGATGCCCTAGAGAGCTGCCACCCTGCTCAGACAGGGCCTCCAGAGAGACCTGTTGGCAGGAGGCTGCAGATCACAAACACTGTTTCAGCTAATTGTGAGTCACCATGGGGGTGGGGCTGTGGGGGTGGGGTCCGGGGTCACAGCAACCAGCTGAAGCCCACTCTCAGGGGGTGAAGCCAATCCTCAGTGGCATCAGGGCATGCAGCAGAGAAAGGCAGGGACCTTGGTAGCCAGAGGGCAGAGACCTCACTGAAGGGCTCATCCAGCACGGCCTCCAGCCCCTGGCCTGGCCCAGAGGGTCCAGCTCACAGTTTTTCCAGAAGCCTAGAAACCTGGGCTTTCTGCTCAGGCTTTCTGTTTCTTTGCTTAGTGCTCCCCAAGCCAAACAAACACACCAGTGGGTCCAGTCAAATCCACAGGGGTGAAGAGCGTGTAGACTCTTATCTCAGGGCGTCCTGGGGTACTTATGGCTCAATTAGGGGACTCCCAAGGTACTCGCAAGACTCCAGCTTTCTCCATTAGTAAAAGTAAAAAGTCTCTGCTGTGTTTTCCCCAAAAAGGCAATGGAAAAAAACAACTTCTAAGCCTGAGGGAGAAAAAGTAAAATTGCTATTTAAAATGTTCCTGAGTACCCTTGAAAGTAGATCACAGATCTGAAGGGAAGGGAAAGAGGAGGGGAAGGGGTAGGGGAGAGGAGGGGAGGGAAGAGGAAAGGAGATGGGGGGGGGGGGGGAGGAGGTGGAGGAAGGGAATGTGGACTATGGTGGAGGAAGGTAAGTGCTTTGCTGGTGGGAAAACTATGGTGAGGATGCTGCAGGAAGAAATCTGTATTGTTAAAACACAAACAAGGATATAAAATAATGGTACTCATTAATAATAAACCAAATGAAAAAATAATAAAAACCAAATGAACGTATGAACGACATGCAGTTGGATATTAGCTGACATTATGGATTGTTCATTTCTTCGATGTGAAATGGTTCTGTGGTTCTATTTAGAGAAGTCTTTGCTTCAGAAGACACGGAAATATTTAGGTCTGTGTTGTCAGAACGGATGATCTCCTTTGAGTGGTTTACGGAGCTTGTCGGGGAGGTGGGGGAGGAAGCGAACGGGCATAATGTTAACTTTTGAATCTAAAGACTAGGCATCTGGGCAGTGAGAATATTTTATTCCTTTTATTTTCATGCTTAAAACTTTCATAGTGAAGACACAAAGAGCAAGAAACCATCAAAATCAAAAGACAAAACAAAATCCACATTTACAGTCATAGTGTCCAAATAGCACCTCCTGACATTAACCTGGGGAAAGGTGACTGGAGAGTGGAGGGAATAAGCAGGCCCACCAGGGCCCCGCGAGCCGCGTCACTCCAGCTGGCTACGGCACACGGAGGCACAGTGTCCTCTGGTCAAGCACTGTC
This sequence comes from Condylura cristata, assembly GCF_000260355.1. Classification (NCBI taxonomy): domain Eukaryota; kingdom Metazoa; phylum Chordata; class Mammalia; order Eulipotyphla; family Talpidae; genus Condylura; species Condylura cristata. The sequence goes on along the minus strand of NW_004567117.1, from coordinate 37,596,848 downwards.
CCCTGCTCCTGTCCCAAGTGCTTAAGGTGAATTTGATCAAGCCTTTAGACCCAACTTCAATCCTAAAAACTCAGGAGCAAAAGCAACACAGCAAATGATGCCCCAGGAAGCAGTCAGATGCAATAAGACAAAAGACTGAAATTCAAAGTCATTTAAAAAGAGGAGAGGGGAGGGAATGTTCTAGAGTAAAAAAGTCCTCAGGAGACCTAACAATCAAATGCCAAGTATGATTCGCAATGGAATTCTGGTTTAAACAGTCCAAGTGTAAAAGGTATTTTAGGGGCAGTTGGGGGAATTCAGATAATTGAGTAGGTACTAGAGTCCACTTGGCAATCATTGTTAATTTCGTGAAAATTGTACTGTAGTTATAAAGGAATGTGCTCTTGTTTTTTAGAGTTGCAGACTGACGTGTTTAGGAACTGAACATCATGACGGCTGTAATTCACTTCTGGATACTGGGGGGTGGGGGGGTGGAGCAACAGATGAAACACATGCAGCAAATGTTAAATCCAGATAATGGGCACCGAGGTGAGCCGCGTGCTGTCATTGTGTGGCATCACGCCCTCCTCAGGCTCCTCTACCAGGAGACACTACGACTTTCAGCCATGGTGTGCCAATGCCCTGATGCATGTGTTTTCAAATTCCAATCACCAGTTGCCAAGAGAAAAACTAATAGCAACTCAAACAGGTGTAACTTGTTGGCTAAGAGCAAACCACAGAGACCATGGAGTAAAGCATGAGCTTCCAGGGTCTGTGTTACCCAGAGTCGCTCCATTTCAAGGAACAGCTTTACCAGCTCAAATGCATTCTAAGTAAACGCAGACGAAGACACAGGACATAACGGGGAGGAAAGGATGGAGATCAGATCTACAACCTGGATTCGCATGATCCTGTCCATTTACTGCTTAAGCCAATGACAAGAGGTTACATGTCTTTAGAAGTTTAATCAAAAAAGTCATTTTAAACTCTTTACAAGTTTTTTTGTTTTTTTTTAAAGCACTGTACGGTCTTCCTTAGCAAAGCACATCTACTCTAACTCTCATTCCAGGATGATAGCCACAATTCAAGGACTGAGCCACAATTCAAGGACTGATCAGGTACCACCAGGTACAGACTTTCATTCTGCTTTTGCAGGTACCTTGTCCTCCGGTTCGGCTGGGCCCTCACAGCTATCGAGTCACCGGCCTTCCCACGGCTGACCTGGGGATGACCTATCTCGGGAAGAGCACTGAAGTCTGACCTGGGCCAACGGGACCCGCCACTCCCTCCACAATTGTTTCCCCATGGGCTGCTGGCAGCCTCGGGAACGTCAGCACGCCCCTCTCTAAACTGCAGAGATCACTCACTCTTCAGAAAGGCTAGGCAGACTGGACACCATGCCAAGGTCCACGCGGGTCCAGCTGTCTTGTAAAGCTCTCGAAACAATGTGGAAACAATGGTGATGAAAAGCCTTGCTCAGTTCACAACTGCGTAACCAACTGGTGGAACGCTCACCCCACACATTACCTACTTTTTCTCACCTCAGTTTATCTACAAATGAGAGCGATGAACAGAATACCTGCTTCACAGGGCTATGGCAGAGTCCAGTGAATATCCACAGAAATAACTGAGACCCGCGTGGCACTCAGTCCATGCTCAAAAACAGGGGCTACTGGGATTCACTACCCCATCCTCGTGTTCCCTTTGAGAAGACATCCGTCACCCCACAACCCCACCCCACCCCACCCCCCCCCCCCCCCCCCCCACCCCACCCCCGCCAAGCCACAACGGTATGTGGCAAAGCACCAGCCTTGTCCCTGCCATGTCAGAAAGCTTGTACAAGGCGCCCCAGAAGTCCCCTTCCCCTCTCTCTCTCTCTCTCTTTTTCTCTCTCTCTCTCTCTCTCTCTCTCTCTCTCTCTCTCTCACACACACACACACACACACACACACACACACCCCACTGGTGCAGTCCCCAGCCACTGCCCCACCCTCCCATGTGCAAGGCCGGCCAGCCACAGCACCCACCCCGTGCTCCCCAGCACCCACCACTGTGGCTTTGGCTCCATGTTGACCCCAATGCTGTGGCTGCTGTAGGTTCTTGGCCTTCCAGTGCAGCCCAGGTCAGGCCACCTGAGTGTCCAGATCTAAGTGTCCCAGGCCGCCACAAGAGCACATGCTCCCTTTGTGGGCCTCAGGTAGTAATTCTGTGCGAATACCACTCAGTGCCAAATGGAGACTCCCCTGCCGGCCGCTCTGCTGACCCTCCCAGACTCTTTCCTGGCACGAGACCTTTTGCTCGCTCCCCTTCATGTCCCTGTCCACTTTCACCTCCCTGCGATCTGGGCAGGCTTCCACAGACCCTTAGTGTGTGTTCTACGGAGCGTGTGGCCTGGCTAGCTGGGCGGGGCTAGGAAGATGCCTGATAATGAGTGGCACCTCCCTGAGAATTAGAAAAAGCTGTCCCTTCCTCCCGCTGGCAGCCCGTGCTACCACAGACTGTAATGCGATTATGCTTAGTCCGTTCAAGTCAACTTACCCGGCAACTGCCATGGACCCACATCTCCGGCTTTGCACGTGGGAATTAGCTGGCTACGGCCTCGGAGCTCACGGAGGAAGAAATTCAGGCGTCCGCTCCAGCCCAGGGTAGGTGGAGCAGAGAAGAACTCAGCAGAGATGCTGCCACCCAAACCCCAACAGGACCCCCAAAGTCCCCTGAATGGCCCAAGAAGGATGCAGGGAGATTCCACACAATAAATCAAAGTGGCTTCGCATTTCACAGCACAGGAGAGACGGGAGGATTTCCAGTGGTGTGGGAAGAAAGGGAGGAGGGGCTCAGATGCAACCAGGACTCAATTCATTCACTTGGCCAGGTCTTGAGAAGCTCCTATGTTAGGCTGAGGGCTGTGTAAGATGCAGTCCCAGCCAGCAGAAGCTAGCCATGTAGTTTGGGTCAAATAGAGAGTGATGATCATAAAAGAACTCAAGCCGAGAGACAGCCACACGGGAAGCAGCAGGAGGAGGAGCAGACCAGGTCTGCAGGCCTGACGGGGAGGTCTGGGTGTGAGAGGGGATGAGCACCTTGCAGATCTGCCACAAGTGGGGGGCCCGGGGGGGTCTGAGGGGCCAGGGGGAGCAGGAAGGGCAAAGGCACATTCAGGGGGTGCTGTAGAAGCCAAGACAGAGGCCAAGGGGCATATGCCAGGGGTGGGGGTGGGGGTGTAGGGGGCAAACCCGACTGAGAAGGCTGGGCACACCACTTTAAGGGACTTAAATCCTTCACCTGAGCGGGAGCTGGGATTATTCCACAAGCCAGCGCAGACCTACGTGCTGGTCGGAGCGTTACCTGCAGCGGATCACACAGGAAGGGGGCGCCATGGAGGGTGGGGCGGGTGTAGACAGCCACCACAGCCACTGAAGCAGGGTCCACCGAGGCCCTTCCCCGGGGCGTTGGGAGAGTGGGGGGGGGGGG
>NW_004567117.1:37570163-37593298 GCF_000260355.1 Condylura cristata | reverse complement strand
TAAAAAGTCTCTGCTGTGTTTTCCCCAAAAAGGCAATGGAAAAAAACAACTTCTAAGCCTGAGGGAGAAAAAGTAAAATTGCTATTTAAAATGTTTCCTAGTACCCTTGAAAGTAGATCCCCGGTTTTAAGGGAAGGGAAAGGGGGAGGGAAGGGGTAGGGGAGAGGAGGGGAGGGAAGAGGAAAGGAGATGGGGGGGGGGAGGGAGGAGGTGGAGGAAGGGAATGTGGACTATGGTGGAGGAAGGTAAGTGCTTTGCTGGTGGGAAAACTATGGTGAGGATGCTGCAGGAAGAAATCTGTATTGTTAAAACACAAACAAGGATATAAAATAATGGTACTCATTAATAATAAACCAAATGAAAAAATAATAAAAACCAAATGAACGTATGAACGACATGCAGTTGGATATTAGCTGACATTATGGATTGTTCATTTCTTCGATGTGAAATGGTTCTGTGGTTCTATTTAGAGAAGTCTTTGCTTCAGAAGACACGGAAATATTTAGGTCTGTGTTGTCAGAACGGATGATCTCCTTTGAGTGGTTTACGGAGCTTGTCGGGGAGGTGGGGGAGGAAGCGAACGGGCATAATGTTAACTTTTGAATCTAAAGACTAGGCATCTGGGCAGTGAGAATATTTTATTCCTTTTATTTTCATGCTTAAAACTTTCATAGTGAAGACACAAAGAGCAAGAAACCATCAAAATCAAAAGACAAAACAAAATCCACATTTACAGTCATAGTGTCCAAATAGCACCTCCTGACATTAACCTGGGGAAAGGTGACTGGAGAGTGGAGGGAATAAGCAGGCCCACCAGGGCCCCGCGAGCCGCGTCACTCCAGCTGGCTACGGCACACGGAGGCACAGTGTCCTCTGGTCAAGCACTGTCCCCTGCTCCTGTCCCAAGTGCTTAAGGTGAATTTGATCAAGCCTTTAGACCCAACTTCAATCCTAAAAACTCAGGAGCAAAAGCAACACAGCAAATGATGCCCCAGGAAGCAGTCAGATGCAATAAGACAAAAGACTGAAATTCAAAGTCATTTAAAAAGAGGAGAGGGGAGGGAATGTTCTAGAGTAAAAAAGTCCTCAGGAGACCTAACAATCAAATGCCAAGTATGATTCGCAATGGAATTCTGGTTTAAACAGTCCAAGTGTAAAAGGTATTTTAGGGGCAGTTGGGGGAATTCAGATAATTGAGTAGGTACTAGAGTCCACTTGGCAATCATTGTTAATTTCGTGAAAATTGTACTGTAGTTATAAAGGAATGTGCTCTTGTTTTTTAGAGTTGCAGACTGACGTGTTTAGGAACTGAACATCATGACGGCTGTAATTCACTTCTGGATACTGGGGGGTGGGGGGGTGGAGCAACAGATGAAACACATGCAGCAAATGTTAAATCCAGATAATGGGCACCGAGGTGAGCCGCGTGCTGTCATTGTGTGGCATCACGCCCTCCTCAGGCTCCTCTACCAGGAGACACTACGACTTTCAGCCATGGTGTGCCAATGCCCTGATGCATGTGTTTTCAAATTCCAATCACCAGTTGCCAAGAGAAAAACTAATAGCAACTCAAACAGGTGTAACTTGTTGGCTAAGAGCAAACCACAGAGACCATGGAGTAAAGCATGAGCTTCCAGGGTCTGTGTTACCCAGAGTCGCTCCATTTCAAGGAACAGCTTTACCAGCTCAAATGCATTCTAAGTAAACGCAGACGAAGACACAGGACATAACGGGGAGGAAAGGATGGAGATCAGATCTACAACCTGGATTCGCATGATCCTGTCCATTTACTGCTTAAGCCAATGACAAGAGGTTACATGTCTTTAGAAGTTTAATCAAAAAAGTCATTTTAAACTCTTTACAAGTTTTTTTGTTTTTTTTTAAAGCACTGTACGGTCTTCCTTAGCAAAGCACATCTACTCTAACTCTCATTCCAGGATGATAGCCACAATTCAAGGACTGAGCCACAATTCAAGGACTGATCAGGTACCACCAGGTACAGACTTTCATTCTGCTTTTGCAGGTACCTTGTCCTCCGGTTCGGCTGGGCCCTCACAGCTATCGAGTCACCGGCCTTCCCACGGCTGACCTGGGGATGACCTATCTCGGGAAGAGCACTGAAGTCTGACCTGGGCCAACGGGACCCGCCACTCCCTCCACAATTGTTTCCCCATGGGCTGCTGGCAGCCTCGGGAACGTCAGCACGCCCCTCTCTAAACTGCAGAGATCACTCACTCTTCAGAAAGGCTAGGCAGACTGGACACCATGCCAAGGTCCACGCGGGTCCAGCTGTCTTGTAAAGCTCTCGAAACAATGTGGAAACAATGGTGATGAAAAGCCTTGCTCAGTTCACAACTGCGTAACCAACTGGTGGAACGCTCACCCCACACATTACCTACTTTTTCTCACCTCAGTTTATCTACAAATGAGAGCGATGAACAGAATACCTGCTTCACAGGGCTATGGCAGAGTCCAGTGAATATCCACAGAAATAACTGAGACCCGCGTGGCACTCAGTCCATGCTCAAAAACAGGGGCTACTGGGATTCACTACCCCATCCTCGTGTTCCCTTTGAGAAGACATCCGTCACCCCACAACCCCACCCCACCCCACCCCCCCCCCCCCCCCCCCCACCCCACCCCCGCCAAGCCACAACGGTATGTGGCAAAGCACCAGCCTTGTCCCTGCCATGTCAGAAAGCTTGTACAAGGCGCCCCAGAAGTCCCCTTCCCCTCTCTCTCTCTCTCTCTTTTTCTCTCTCTCTCTCTCTCTCTCTCTCTCTCTCTCTCTCTCACACACACACACACACACACACACACACACACCCCACTGGTGCAGTCCCCAGCCACTGCCCCACCCTCCCATGTGCAAGGCCGGCCAGCCACAGCACCCACCCCGTGCTCCCCAGCACCCACCACTGTGGCTTTGGCTCCATGTTGACCCCAATGCTGTGGCTGCTGTAGGTTCTTGGCCTTCCAGTGCAGCCCAGGTCAGGCCACCTGAGTGTCCAGATCTAAGTGTCCCAGGCCGCCACAAGAGCACATGCTCCCTTTGTGGGCCTCAGGTAGTAATTCTGTGCGAATACCACTCAGTGCCAAATGGAGACTCCCCTGCCGGCCGCTCTGCTGACCCTCCCAGACTCTTTCCTGGCACGAGACCTTTTGCTCGCTCCCCTTCATGTCCCTGTCCACTTTCACCTCCCTGCGATCTGGGCAGGCTTCCACAGACCCTTAGTGTGTGTTCTACGGAGCGTGTGGCCTGGCTAGCTGGGCGGGGCTAGGAAGATGCCTGATAATGAGTGGCACCTCCCTGAGAATTAGAAAAAGCTGTCCCTTCCTCCCGCTGGCAGCCCGTGCTACCACAGACTGTAATGCGATTATGCTTAGTCCGTTCAAGTCAACTTACCCGGCAACTGCCATGGACCCACATCTCCGGCTTTGCACGTGGGAATTAGCTGGCTACGGCCTCGGAGCTCACGGAGGAAGAAATTCAGGCGTCCGCTCCAGCCCAGGGTAGGTGGAGCAGAGAAGAACTCAGCAGAGATGCTGCCACCCAAACCCCAACAGGACCCCCAAAGTCCCCTGAATGGCCCAAGAAGGATGCAGGGAGATTCCACACAATAAATCAAAGTGGCTTCGCATTTCACAGCACAGGAGAGACGGGAGGATTTCCAGTGGTGTGGGAAGAAAGGGAGGAGGGGCTCAGATGCAACCAGGACTCAATTCATTCACTTGGCCAGGTCTTGAGAAGCTCCTATGTTAGGCTGAGGGCTGTGTAAGATGCAGTCCCAGCCAGCAGAAGCTAGCCATGTAGTTTGGGTCAAATAGAGAGTGATGATCATAAAAGAACTCAAGCCGAGAGACAGCCACACGGGAAGCAGCAGGAGGAGGAGCAGACCAGGTCTGCAGGCCTGACGGGGAGGTCTGGGTGTGAGAGGGGATGAGCACCTTGCAGATCTGCCACAAGTGGGGGGCCCGGGGGGGTCTGAGGGGCCAGGGGGAGCAGGAAGGGCAAAGGCACATTCAGGGGGTGCTGTAGAAGCCAAGACAGAGGCCAAGGGGCATATGCCAGGGGTGGGGGTGGGGGTGTAGGGGGCAAACCCGACTGAGAAGGCTGGGCACACCACTTTAAGGGACTTAAATCCTTCACCTGAGCGGGAGCTGGGATTATTCCACAAGCCAGCGCAGACCTACGTGCTGGTCGGAGCGTTACCTGCAGCGGATCACACAGGAAGGGGGCGCCATGGAGGGTGGGGCGGGTGTAGACAGCCACCACAGCCACTGAAGCAGGGTCCACCGAGGCCCTTCCCCGGGGCGTTGGGAGAGTGGGGGGGGGGGGTCAAGGATCCTGCACCTGGCTTGTTACCTCCTGAAAATGAGGGCCCCATTAGCAAGGGGGCACTCTGCGCAGGCCGTGTTTCAGCACAGTCTTACTTTCCCCTGGATGCTGCTGGCTTTTTACGCATGGTCTACTTTTTGAAAGAGATTTTGCTCAGCTTTTAAAAATAATTCTTGAAAAATCACACAGCCTTTTTTTCATGGCATGGGTCGTTAACGATGAGATGTCTTTGACCCGGTCTGGCTGCAGCCTCATTTACATCCTATGTCCTGACGGCCCACTGGATTTAGCATTTGTTCCAGACAGAAGTGTCCCTGTTTAAATGACAGATTGTGTGAGTGCCCTTCTTCGACCTCAAATGACGGGCCAAAAGAAAACATCTTTCTCTGCTCCTACGATCTCCCACCTAGTCCGACTGCTCAAATGTGCACGCAACAGCTTAGTTATCAAACCTTCCCTGGACAAAGGCTCTTTGAATAAAGGCAGACGGGGGGGAAGCTGGAAAATGATCCCTTATTCTCAGTGCGGGGCTGGGACGGAGAGCTGAAGAGAAGGGCATTCCGGGCAGAGCCAATTGAGGGTGAACCAGCTGAGGGGGAGCCCCAAACCAGGACCCCGCCACCTCCAATGCTGTGAAGGGGGCCCCAGCAGTCGCATGGGGGCCCCTCCCAAGAGAGATGGAGGGCTTTACTCTCCCCAGTCCGTTCACCCACTCCCTGAAGGACACATCCATCCCCCAACGCCAGTCTCCCCACCATGACCTCCTTACAATTGACCCTCACATTGCACCAGCCCTCCTGCCTCAGGAAAAGTGAGCCAGCACACTCCCTCAGAGGCAAAGGAAAGGGAAGCACAGGGGTCCAAGGCTGTGTGGCTTCTACTGCGGAACGCTGTAGAGGACGCCGCGTGAAAGCCATCGATCCCTCCCCACCCATTAGCCTGTCAAGTACGTGTCAGCGCCAACTCGGTCCTTCTGGGAAGGGAGGATGACCGAGGCGGAGGGAGCACAGGGAGCTTGCTGGCTTGGGGTTCAGAAGCACACAGAGCAAAGGGTCTTCTCGAGGCAGACGCAGCTGTACTGGACCCCCCCCGCCAGGACAATGAGATGGAGAATGCAGGGTGCTAGGCAAAGCAAGGCATGGACGGGTGTCCACTCCAGAGTGACGCGGCAGGGACTGCACCTGAGCTCACTCGTTGGCAAATGGGTCCTTCAAGAACTGACATTTCACAGGAAGCTGGAGTCTGAGGGAGGAGAGGGAAGGAGGAAGGCAGGTGGGGGGGGGAGGGGGATTGCGTAACAGGGTGGGGGGGCTGGATTTATTTCATCAGATCATGAAGGACAGGACTAGGATTCAGAATGCCTGGCTCATTTTCAAGCACTAGCCCATTAGGATACGAAACTATTTCTCTTTTAGATGAACGTTTAAGGTATTAAGTGATACAGGTGACCCTTGAAGTCTGTGGGGTTGAAAATACTATATGCATTTTCTCTTGTGACTTTCTTGACATTTTCTTTTCTCAAGATGACTTTACCGAGAACACAGAATATAACACACAAAATATGGGCGGACTAACTATTTATGTTATTGGTAAGGCTTCCCATCAGGCTGTTGGTACTTCCGATCTGGGAGACAGTCAAAGGTTAGATGTAGATTTCCAGCTGCCCTGAGGTGCTGCATTCTTAGGCCCACCTTTTTCAGGGGTCAGTCATATTCTTCTGTGCCCTGCCTCTGAGAAATGACCCTGCCTCTCTTCACACAAACAGTAAAAATCCAAGGCTCTGATGTGCTTGGTTCTTCAAAAATTTGGAGCCCAGTTCCATACCAACTTTAGCCTCAGATTATCTTACCAGCCTGAGAAACACAATCTACATTCATTTCACATTTTGATTTATGAAGGGCTTTGCATAAAATGAAACAAAATAAAAGCAGTGTTTTCCAAGTGCAATTTGGAAATCCAAAGCTGTAAGACACACTGGAAAGAGTGTGTGGAAAGCATTCTTGGCACAAAGGCCCAGCCTACAAGTACACACGAGAAAGCTGAAGTTGGAAATCCAGTCTGCCCAGGCTTGCTCTTGGTGCTCTGCATGGAAGCAGCAGGGGCATGTACATGTAAAATGTAAGATGTCTCTGTGTCCACTGAACTGTGGCCTGGTGAGTGATGAGTAAACACAAGACCATCAGTGTGAGCACATGGAGCACCCGCAGGGGGACTCTGTCCCCCGACCCCAGCACGAGCAGCTCGGGGGTGGGGGGGAGAATCAGGGTGTGTGGGAAACAGAGGGTACCCCACAGGAGGCTCGTCACTAAGAGTGTCAGGTTGTGAGGCCACCTGAGGCCTCAACGGGCAATGCAGCAGGGAACAGGCAGGTGGGCTCGGTGCTGGCACCAGGTGGTTTGGGCAGCAGTGCCAGGGCCACCCGCCAGCCTGGTACTCAGACCACCCACTGTGAGGAAGGTGGAAGCTACTCCAGTCACTGCCCCAGCACTACCCGCTCCTGCATCCTGGGCAGGGAATGACCTTTCTGGACTTGGGTTTTGCCAATGATGAAACAGGGGCATTGGTCTGGAGTATCTATGATGTCTCCTCCATATCTAAAGTCTAACGGGTCAAGCATTCCCCGTGGCACAAGGGTTGAGTCTCAGCACTACAAAACTGTCTGCAGCCACTGCAGCATGAGTTCGATCCCCACCCCAGAGGTGACCACATGGCTTGGCAGACCTCTCCGGACCCGCCCGCTGCTCCCCTCAGCAGTGTATCTCAGTAAATCTGCCTCTCTGCTCCCCACTCCGGCTCTGGTGACTCCTTTCACCCCTGTACGTCTGGCCTATACCTTAGCTCCTGGAGGTATACATAAATAAATCTTAAAAAAAAAGTCTAAAGGGTTTTTATTCCCCAATCTGTTCTAAAGCCTAGTTCCAAGCAGCTCTGACCTCCCTTGGCGATGCAGCTCATGCAGAGAGCCAAGGGGACAGAGGGCGTGGTCGATCCAGGGGGAACCAGTCCCCGCATAAAGCACTATATAGAAATCACACACAGTACTCACAAAGGCAAAAACCCAGCAAGTCCAGCCTGCTTCCCTGCTGGTGCTGCTGTAGAAGCCATAGAAATTCACCAAAAATCATCCAATTCATCCAAATCCCTTCATCAGATTACTGTACATGCCAAAAACTAGGAATCTCCCCTAAGAACAAAATGTCGCTTATATGTTTCCCAAAGTTATGGTTTTAAAAAAATAATAACAGAGACATATTCCCAAACTGTAATTTTCTGAGAGGGACAGAAATGTGCCACCCTAATTTCTTCATTAGATCAGTCCCCACCAAGGATCAGTCCCCACAGCTGTCTATGCTGTCACTTCAAGACCCCGCTTGGGTGCACTCCTGGAGGGACCCCTCAATCCTTGGTTGAGGAACCCCCCCAGGTGACTCGGGTGCTTGACTCGATTCAAAGTGTGCTTTCTGACCTCTTCAGAAGCGTGTGAAACAAAAACAAACACAACAACATACCTGGCTCCAAAGATGTCCTTCTTGGCGAGATCAATTCCAGAAACAACTTTCACTCTGAGAATACGGGACTCTCCCTGTTGGAGAAGAGGACAAGAGTGTAAAAATGGAGCTCCCCATGGAGGAAGGGGCCCCTCCCCCAAATGCAAAGTCAGTGATTTCTCTTCAGCCCAGCACTGGGCTACACAGCATCCTGTCTCAGCAAGCCACGCATAAAGCACGCACCATCTTTACGCCACAGTTCAAAAAACACCCTTCCAGCTCTCATACGCCATGACCCCAGAAGCTGAAGCCACTCGGGTTAATGAAGCGCCAGGTAATGTAAAGTAGGTCATTCAGATCAATTCTTTTTGCCATGAAAGGAAATATTCCCCAGTGGTGAAGACTACAAATACGAAGCCACCAGAAAACACGTGTGCAATCATCCAAAAGTCCAAGTGTGACAAGGTATCATAAACAGAATAAAGAATTCCTCCTTTGATAAAATAAAATAAAATGGAATGCCTCTTGTGAAGCTTATATGTGCGCAGAAAGGCAGGTCATGTGGTAACATACTTCCTCAAAATGATAGTTTCAAAGCATGGGTAGAAATAGTTTAAAAGCAAGTAGAAGTAACTGCACAGTTCCAGTGAAAATAGATAGACCGCATCATCCTAAATGGAAACCATCTCATTCATTCATTTATTCATTCATTCATTCATCTGCTTATTTATTGCAGTGCTCTCTCGAAAGCCACGGAGCACGAGGCCCTGGAGGTGAGCCTGCAAACTCATACGCGTCTGCTCATGGCCTGCTGAGTGGAGAGCAGGCCGAAGGTGCTGGCTGGAGAGCATTTCAGGACTAAGATTCTGGATAGATGAGGTGGCTGGTGGGGAGGCGGCGGACCTCTTAGCTAGGCTGAGGCTCCCAGTTTCTGCCACTGTGTGCTAACATAAATTGAAATTGGGGATTAAGTGGAATAGAAGGTGTCGCTGAAACAACCAAGTGGGGGGAAAAAGATGATGAAACAGATAAACGGGAGAGATAGAGGCAGCAGGATGTGCAAAGTTATCCAGGAAGAGGAAAGTAGACCAGGATGGAGCTGCTGTGAACAGGAACATAGAGGGCAGGAGACCAGAAGTGTCTGCTCACTGTCCCGGGGAGTCTACACTGCTCTCGGGCATTTTGTGGGCTCCATGCTGGTTCCGGGTGGCTTCTCTTTGCCCTCTTGGGAGGGGCAGGAAGGGAGCGTGCAGTATCCTGGGTATTTAGTCAATACCCAGGTGAGGAAAGGAAAATCTAACTGACTCTGTGGATTGCCCAGTGTCCAGGACACTGAAGGCAGAAGGGGCTGGACCATGGGGAGACTGGGGTGCTGTAGGGGTCAGGCCAAGCACATGTGTGATGCCACCAGAGCCCATGCTCAATTCATTTACTCTGCAGGATTCGCTCATCCACTCAGCATTTCTGCAACCACCCACCCCTGATACAAGCTGTCCACAGGTGTACAGAGCTTGGGATGAGTTTCTCACCCAGGTGCACTCAAGGTGCCCTTTCAAAGCAGGCCTGGTGCAACCTCAGCAGATCCATAATAGAAAGACCCTCGAAGGTTTAACTGTCTCCGAACCAGTGCCAAGCTCCCTGGCTCAGCTCCCTCCCCTAACCCAGAAGGATTCTTAGCACAGGGAGCCATAGAGATGAGGCGCTTGTTTCTCACAGCAAGCTGTACCCCACTGCAATCCTGGGGCATCTCCCGTTGCCTACTCAGACCCCCAGTGCCACTGTGGAAATATTTCACTTGTGCATCAAAACTTGGCCCCTCTCTCCTCTCCCCTGTCCCACTGGGTAGTGTTCACAGAGCACCAGAAAGCGTGGCTGACCTGTCATGTAACCCCGGTCATACTTGAAGCCAAGGGCTAAGTGGACATGCTGGTCCACAGGGCTACGGAGCTGAGGGGCTGGAGAGGGAATGGGAGCCATTCTGAGGAAACAGAGGGTAGGGAAGGGCTAGAAAGACATCTCGGTGTGTGCCTTTGCCTCTCCCATCTCAATGCTCTGCCGTCCCTGAGATTACAGATACAGCTGGCCTTTGGACCATTCAGGGCTTGGGGTGAGGACCCCACGTAGCTGGAAATCCACATGACTTACAGTTGGCCCTCTGTGATCATAGGCTGCTGCATCTGGGAAGCCCCTCCACCAATCAGCAGCACAATGGCTGAATTTGTGGTCGTGGAAACCCAAGGATACAGAGATATCGCCCCTAGATTCACCTGTGCTGTTAGAACCTGTGTAGCTCCGTCTTCCGGCCTGCAATTCTCACTGCACACAGGGGAGAGTCTGGCTGGAGCCCACAGAGCGGACACAGTGGGGACACGGTGGGGGCAGGGTAAGAGCAGAGAAGGGGGGAACTTGCCAGCACTATCCATAGTGCTGGCTACGGGAAAGTCTACTGTGGCTGGCGGCAAGAGGGTGAGGTGAGAGGGCTGGAGGACCCAGGGTGGAAATGAGCCCCACTCCCTCACCTGCACTTGAGACTGATTTGGGGGAGATGCAGAAGGGGCTGTGAGGCTGGATAGTAAGGTTCAGTCCATCACAAGCCATGGAGCAGACGTCAAGAGCCCTGGAAAGAAACGCTCTGTCTCATCGTCCTTGGAAACCCTGGGCAAGACCTGCAGGCGCTACAAACTCCTTGGGTGAATTTGTGCACCCGAACTCTGTCTGGCTCCCAAGGAGAAACTGCTGACACCCGGGTCTCCTTAGGTTTGTTTTAGCACTGGGAGGATGGTCTTCCACTAGGCCGACCTACTTTCCAAAGAGCATGCACCGCCAAGCCAGGGAACGTATACATGAATAAATGACTAAAACTAAGTGCAAGTAAAGGGATGACCACAATTTTACGGATGTTGATTTGGCACTCAGCAAGCACAAGCACCTGTTTTGAGGGATATTGGACCCAGGATATTGAGGGATCATTGTCAGGATATTGCGATCCCAGCCTTCCTTGCAGCTAGGTGCACTCATGTGACTCAGCAATGGCCAATGGGATGTGGATAGAAATGACAGCATTTTCCACACAGTCCTGTTACAGCAATTGCCCAGAGGAACGAGATGGCACTCAGAGAGGTGGAGAGAGAGATTTCCTGGTCACACTGTGGGCTCAGAGAACTCAGTCCCAAAAGACTGAACCCCGAATTACAGGAATGGTAAGGTTTGTTTTTTTTTTAAGATTTATTTATTTGTGCATACAGAACTGGGGTACATGCCAGAGGTGCAAAAGTGAGAGGATTCACCAGAGACAGAATGGGGAGCAGAACAGGCAGATCTACAAACTTCACTGCTGAGGGGAGCAGCAGGCGGGCCAGGAGAGGTCTGCTGTACCATGTGGTCACCTCTGGGGCAGGTGGGGATGAACTCATGCGGAAGTGGCTTTCTATTCTTAGTGCTGTGCTTTAACCCACAGCGCCACCAGGGAGGGCCAGGAATGGTGAGGTTTTATACAGTTTGAATGAGGAAACTGTCATCCCTCCATCATAGCATGGGCACTCTTCATTGTTTGCGAGGGGATCAAGGTAGCCATAGCTGCTACTGTGGACAAGCAGCACACTACAGGGACTTTCTGCTTCAGCAAGCAGCAGAACCCAAGCAAAGACTCCCCCAAACAGCAGGCCTGGGAAAGTGGCAGAATCTAAGCAGACCTGGGAAATGCCCTGCTGCAGCCCCATACGACCCATCCAATCAGCATTTGCCACTCACTCTCTTCCCCAACCCCTCCTCAATGGAGGACTTCCTGAAGACAAGAAGGAAAATACTCCTTGAAGGGACCAGACTGAAAAGCCCCACCTCAACCCAACGCTGCCATCATCACCTACTGACCCTGGCCTGAGAGTGAGCTGGAAATACACTTGTGCCTTTTATTCCCACTGAAAATTGAAGTAGTTCATCTCCCTCATACACCATGTAACCCCACTTTAAAATAAATGCCAACTATACACACACTGGAAAGGACGGTGTTAACAATGACTGCCTCTGGATCAGGAGTCACTTCTTTCTGTTTTTCTCAGTCCTTTTCCTTTTGAAATATTAAATATTTGGGTTTGGAAACTACATTTTTGTAGAAACTTCAGAAAAAATACATCTAAGGGTGAAAAAGAAATGTTAGGCCCTCCCTGGTGGCACACCGGGTTAGGACGCAGCACTCCAAGCTGGCCGCAGCCACCTCAGCGTGAGTTCGATCCCCAGCCCTGAGCTGATCCACATGATGCAGCAGACCTCTCCTGACCCTCCCGCTGCTCCCCTCAGCAGTGTATTTCAGTAGATCTGCCTGTTCTGTTCCCCACTCTGTCTCTGGTGATCCTCTCACCACGCCTGCACCTCTGGCTCGTACCCCAGTTCTGCGAGCATACATAAATAAATCTTTAAAAAAAGAAAGAAAGAAAAAGAAATACTAAACTACAGTCTTTTAGGCTTTCAGGCTTCTATTTATCTAAACGCTAGTTAAAATCTAAACTTTTGCCACAAGAATGACAGGCCACCAACTGATCTTTTAGTCATTTCACAGAGATGCAGAAATGGGGAAAGGGCTTCCTGTGTAAGATCTAGGCAACAGCTGGCAGGTGGAAAAACAGAGGGCTTTTATGGAGCACTTACTGTTTACCAGCGGCTGCTGCAGGAAATCAGTCTCTCAAGTTAAGGGGCTGGAGAGCAGGAAGGAGAATGTCACGCTTTCAAAATAGTTTTCATGCACTGATTTCAGACCTACAGTAAAAGCTCCTTATCTGTGCTTCCTCCGAACAACAAGTTTGCATCTAGATAATCACCCTTGCCATTCTGTCAGGGAGCACGTGGCCAGGTGTGTGTGACTAATGATCAGAGGCGATGGGGCCCAAGCTGAGCAGCTGTACTTTCTGCAGCTTTTTATTACTTTCATAAAATCTATGCATGACATTCTGGCCTCTGGTTATGACTCCAGTAGAATTAAATATTTAACCAAGGTGGATTATGACAATGAAAATACCATTCGAGACATACTGTACGAGGTAGAGAAAGCACAGGTGGAGAAGAGGTAACGCTGAGTAACAAGGCGGTTCCACGCATTTCGGCTCTTCCTGTTACTGTTAATCTGTGCTTTTGCATTGTTGGTGCATAATGGGGACACTACTGTGCAATTGCTATGTGTTGATTTTCCATGTCATTTTCTTTTTCTTTTGTTTTTAAGATGTATTTTATTTATTTGCACATAAGAGCTGAGGTGTAGCCCAGAGGTGCCAGAGTGGACGTATGACAGGATTCACCAGGGCCAGAGTAGAGAGCAGAACAGAGTCGCTTAAATACACTGCTGAGGGGAGCAGCAGGAGAGGTCTGCTGCGCCCTGTGGGTCAGCTCCCTGGCCAGGGATCGAACTCACGCTGCAGTGGCTGTGGGCAGCTTCATAGTGCTGAGACTTAACCCTTTGCGTCAGTAGGGAGACTCCTCCATGTCATTGTCTAGCTCTTCGCCAAGATACAGAACAAGAGAACACAAGCCATAAATGACAGTGACACAGAGAAGTCCCAGCTTAGGAGACAGTGGTCTGGAACTCAGCTGCCTTCTCAGATAACTGGATGTAAGTGGTGACCTGTGGGCTGTGCCCAGTCACAAAGGCTGTAAATATAAATCTATCAAACTTGTTCAGGTGGTTAAGATAAATTTCAAGTTCCAACTCAAAACTCTCAATAGTAGGATTTTCCTTTTGTCTTGGGAATCCTTCTTCAGGAGGTAATGCTATTATTTTAGCCTTATCCTTCACAGCAGCAGTTACCTACTTCATCCCTCCCCCTCAAAGAGTGATGATATCTGGTTGGGGAGCAGTGCTCTTCCTCCACAGGGGCCCACAGTGACCCCTGGAAATACCACCTGCCCATGTGGATAAGAAAAGGCAAGAACTTACAGTCTCCATCGTCCTCTGTAAATAAATTTATGTGTTTACACTTCATATTCTGCAATATGTTTATACTGCCGGCTATTACCCGTGACAGTAAACAAGTCCTGGATTTAGAGATTGGTCATTATGACACTGACATGTCCCAGTTACATATGCAGTCACCGCTTCAGCCACTTTAAACCAAAAGTCAGGGACCTCCCTGGTGGCACAGGGGTAAAGACACAGGGCTATCAAGCTACTGGCAGCCACGCAACATGAGTTCGATCCCCAGCCAAGGAGCTGACCCACATAGCACAGCAGACCTCTCCTGTCTCGCCCACTGCTCCCCTCAGCAGTGTTTTCAACCAGGTTCTGCCTGTTCTGCTCCCCACTCTGTCTCTGGTGAATCCTCTCACCTCCTGCACCCCTGGCCTGCACCCCAGTTCATGTATGTATAAATAAATCTTCAAAATAAGACATAAGTCAGCTAACACGCAAATCGCCCACAACATTGTTCATCTGCACACTCTGACTGTGCCTGGCCCAGCTGCAAGACAGGATCTGGTCTGTACCTTATATCGTCCAGAGCATCCCACCGCCCCCACTAGCTCATGCCACACTACTGTCATCTCCATCTCTGCCTATACCCTGTCCTCTTTTCCCACCCCAAATCCTGCCTCTACGCCTCTCCCCCTCTCTCGATGCGCTGCCTGCTGCCACCTAACTTTCCTCTCAAGCTCTCCACCACTTTGATCTTGGAGTCGCACATTCAACAAAGAGACGCTAGTATGGTTATGGCATCTGTAGGAAAGGAGCATGACACTGAACAAGACGTCTCTGGCTCTTTCCTTGAGGGCTTATGACCAACGTCAGAGGTGAGTGTGCAAATACACAGACTGTACTTGGCACACAAGGGTGGGACAGAGGTGCAGATGTGTCTGGGGAGAACAGAACTGCGAAGGAATGAGAAGAGCCCAAATGGGGCTGCAGGTCAGCTCTGGCTCAGATAACCTGCTGACAGCAAACTGCCCCCGCCCGCAGGACCACCCACCACAGCCACTCACCATCAGGACCCAACACGTAACACTACCAACAGTGGAAAACCGGGGGACATTAGGTTCTGGGGGTCAAAAAAAATCACAGAAACACAGGGTACTGTGACAGCTACTTTTGATGTCTTCATTTTAATTTTTATTCTTTCAAATCCAATTGACTTATAGGTGGCAATAGTTAGTAGGTATATTTGGAGCCAAATAAGTTTCTGTTGACATATTTCAAATACAATGTTATCCAGGGTTTCTTTTTTATTTAATTAATATGTTGTTCATTTTAAAACATTATTTACTCCCCCCCTTGGGTGCAGACCCCATAGAATTTCCTCCCCCAAGAGCAGTGGATAGCATACTGTGGGAAGCCAGAAGAGGAAGCTGAGGAGAGGGAAGTAGGCCAGAAAGTTGGGGGAAACCTGATGAGTTCCCATCTGAATAGTTGGCCTTGATGAATGAGGAAAAGAGAACCAACCTTTAAGACAAAGGAAACATGAGGACACCTGGGAATGGAGAGAAAGTTAGGGTGCAAGGAGAGGAAGTTAGGGTGCAAGGAGAGGAAGGCTGCATCCCTGGTGCTCCGCGGGGCAAAGAGTTAGCCGAGGCAGTTTGGGCCACTAAGTCCAGTCAGGCCAGGGGCACTGGATCCAGCCGGACCAGGGCCACTAAGTCCAGCTGGGCCAGGGCTGCTAGGTACATGGTCTGTTTCACTGGCTGGCAGATGAGTACAGTGGCTCTGGGGAGGGAGGACACAGGCCTGGCCCAGAGCTATTCCTGGGGGAAGCAGGGCCTGGACAGATGGACGCTGCAAGGCAAAGGGAGAAGCATCAACTCAAGTTTCCAGTTTCAGTGTCAGTGGGCGCTGAAGCTATTCAGTGAGAGCAAATAAGGAGTGGCTCTGGGCTAAGGAGAATCAAAGGGCTTGGGTTTCAAGAGAGTGCATCTTCCCAGCACAAGAAGAAAAGTCCGGGAGGCAGTCAGAAGTCAGAAACCAGAGCTCGGTGCCAGGTCAGAAGGGCGCACCCAGCACGGGGGACCCAGCTCCTCCAGCCTGACTCCATGCTCAGGCATTTAAAGAACAAATTAGGGCAGGCTTTGTTTTCCTGACTAAGTCTTCTTTTCTTGATGAAACTCTACGATTGCACTGTCCAAAATGGCAGCCATGAGCCACAGGCGGTCAAGTTCGATTAAAAACTGATCAAAATTAAAATACAAAATTGAAAGCCAATAATCATCACATTTCAAGTGCTCACTAGGCTTAGAACATTTTCATAAGCAAGAACGTTAACTAGCGCAGCATGGCCCAAGGGCGCAGACTCAAGCAAGCCTGGCCAACCTGGGAGGGAGGCAGGGGGCAGGGGAGATTCTGTGTCATCTGCTTAGAACAGTTTTAACATTGGAATTCAGCTGTCTGGAACTGAAACTGGTGTTAGTGTAATCACACGTGCTAGGATAAAAGATTTCCCCTAAATATTAAAGACCAGCACGCAAATTTATTGTCTATAAATTAACAGCTGAAAGGCCTCATAAAATGCAGATTGTACAGTCCCTCTGTCCCTACACATTTTTGAAAGTCATTACACAGGCAAACAGCGGCGATGGCTTGACAGAGTGCACGGCAAAGGTCTGGGAGCTTCAGCTGATGAGTCTAGAACAGGCCAGTACTATACAGCGAGATCAGCGAAAATCTTGCATCGTAGTCAGAGAAAAAGGATTCGGGAAGCACAACGATGTGAAACCCTAACAGCATCACTGACAAACCAGAAATCTTCCAAGGAAAGCTGGGGAAAGCAAAGGGAACTGCAACTCAGGACACAGAGTGTGTGGCCACCTAGGAACTGGTTAAAGGGGCCCAGCGGACTGAAAACAGACCAGGTCCAAAGCAGGCGGGGAGGCCCCCTGACAACGACACCGCGCAAGAGAGCCTGACCCACAGGCACCTGCTTCACAAAGGCGCAGGCTGCTGTAGGGGAGAAATCCCAGTGGAATCTCACTGCAGTGCCTTCAGATTCCTATCACTTTTTTAAAAAAAAAAAGATTTATTTAGGCCCTCCCTGGTGGCGCAGCGGGTTAAAGCACTGCACTGAGAATCTAAAGCCGCTTCCGCATGAGTTCGATTCCCGCCTGCCCCGGAGGAGACCACATGGCGCGGCAGACCTCTCCTGACCCGCCCGCTGCTCCCTTCAGCAGTGTGCTTCGTCGATCTGCCTGTTCTGTTCCCCACTCTGTCTCTGGTGAAGCCTCTCACCGCCCCTGAGCCTCTGGTCTGTACCCCAGTTCTGTATGAATAAATAAATAAATCTTTAAAAAAAAAAAAGATTTATTTATTTATTCATACAGAACTGGGTACAGGCCAGAGATGCGGAGGGTGAGAGGACTCACCAGGGACAGAGTGGGGAGCAGAACAGGCAGATGGACGAAGTACACTGCTGAGGGGAGCAGCGGGCGGGTCAGGAGAGGTCTGCCGCGCCCTGTGGATCTCTTCCGGGGCAGGCGGGCATCGAACTCATGTGGAATTGGCTTAAGCTTCTTAGTGCTGTGCTTTAACCCGCTGCGCTACCAGGGAGGGCCACCTATCACTTCTTTTTTAAAAAAGATTTATTGATGCATATAGAACTGGGGGACAGGCCATTTTGTTTCTGACTTTTGCCCCACCTGCTGCCCTGCCCATGCCACCACCCCACATCACCTCTAGGGCACACCCCTCAAGAAGAGATGGCAAAGCAGGTGGACTCAGGGGTTACTGGAAACTGGGAGTTAGCCATGGGTGGTGGGTCAGTGTCTGCTGGGTGACAGGCAGACGCTCCCCCACCACCCCCACGACTTTGCCTCGGAAATGACTCGTGTGTGTCTCAGCAAAATGCAGTGCCTTCCATGTGTGGAAAGATGAGCAGCGTGAAAATTCCAATGTCAAAAATCCACAGTAATTCAGTGGTCAGGGAAGAGGAGAGTGCAATTGATTGAACAGTGTCTATGGAGCGATGGAACTGGCAAGGGTCCAGCTTAAAGAACAGAGTCACTCTCTACCACTAATTAAAAATTCTCTTCTTACTAGAAGAGCTGGTAAGACTCCATGCAATGGTCTTCAAAGAATCCATTTACCAATGGTGCTATTGTTCCTGTCACTAATCATAAGACAGGAAACATTTTTGAATTCCTGCAAGATCACTCTGACAAGAATATCTTGTGTTTCTAATTCTAAAAATGGCCATAATAAACAATGGCACTTTGTTGAAAGTCAGAAATCAGAGCTCAAGATCAAAAATGCTCTATTTTTCATGGCTGTTGGAAAAAGGACCTCTCGCAGTAACGTGAAGTCTGGGTTCTAGGTGGGCTGTGTAGTTAGACTTGAAGGGACTCAGAGAGGTCAGAGTTTTTGGGGGGGCTGCAAAGGGCCCTCCAGAAGGCAGGGTGAGTTTCAGGGGCCCGGCCCTGAATCTGAATTCAAAGGATCAGAAGTGGAACTCACACCAGTGTGTGAAGAGCTCCGGGCAGCTTGGAGAAGACCCATGTGAACAGCGCTGGGAAGAAATTCACTCCAGTGTCAAGTCTGAGACCTCACGATGAGGAAACAGCCTGCAGGGCGGTGGGGAGTGCGCTGGATGGGAGCCTGCTGTCATGCATGTAGGGAGCCGGGGCTGAGCTCGACGATCACACACATCCACGATTCCCCTCACTCTGCCCCAGCTGGGGAGCGCCAGGACCCTGGCCAGGCCCCCCAAAGCATGAACAGGCAGAAACCTCTCTCAGCATCTACCCCAAGCACCCCCCCATCTGGCCCCAATCCATCCCCAGGATGACCACCCCCCAAAGCCCACCTCCAGAAGGTAGCACCCAAGCCACCTGCACTGGGACGTCCCCAAATTCTTCAGCACTTTTCTGGGTTTGCACCCACAGGTAGCTTATGCACTGAAAGCTTCATCCTGAGACGGTAGTTATCTAATTCCTCGGTAAGTCTGAAGACCTTGTACAATCCCCTCTCTGCTACCGCTGAGACTTCCTGTCGTACAAAGGCCTTAGAATGCAGGCTCTGGGGTGCTGGACGAGACACCCGGGCTCCAACACTGGTTCTATGAAATCACGTCTGGACATGGCGGGGGGAACCTGCTGCCGTCACAGGGGAAAGGCAGGAGTCACGGATGGGCAACGTCCCAACTGGGGAAGCAGGTTATGAATCACACACACCAAACAGATTGGGCACGCAGTCCAGTCCCTCCCTCTACCACAACCAGCGAGCTGTGGTTTTTGCTTGTTGGTCTTGTTGGTACCATCTCACATATGTTTCTCCTGAGAAGGTCTTTCTAGGGGCCCCGGATAATTCAAGAACCTACTCTGCCCTGTATTTCTCCTCGCACCTTTCACTGACACTGCGTTGTAGAAGTTAGTCCTCATGCCCAGAGATGAAGCTCTCAGGGGCAGAAAGAGTGGCTCAAGGTCAAAACACTCAAGGCCACAGTGACCTCTTAGCTCCTCCACACTGCAGACCCAGACGTTTCAGGGACATTAGTCCAAAGCGCTGTTTCGGAGTGAGCCAGTAAATACTCTGTGAGCATCTAGGAATTAAACTACCGAGGATGTTTGCTAAGAACAAGACAGGCTTAGCCCACATGTCCCTTTTCCAAGCACGTTCTTGGCTCCAGTGTAGGCGGAGCAAGCTGTGTACACGACACAGGCTTGGGACAAACTACACCCTTCTGGACAAGTGATGACACGAGTTGCGCGATGACTGAAGCTTGGGAGAGCTTGGCTGGACCTGGCTGCTGGCACCTATCTAAAGCCTGATCATTGGAAAACTCCAGGGAGGTCTGGGCTGGGATGATGTACTAGGGCTAACTCCATCCTGGGCAGTATCCTAAGCCAAGGAATTTGGATGAGGCAGGCTAATCCAATTTGTAGCTGATCTACATTAACCGGATAAAATGTCATATAGCTGGATCAGAATCCAAAAAGATTTCATCAGAATGGGGGATGGGTCGAGTCTCACAGGGTGGGGTTTTGTAGTATGTGTGTGGCTCAGAGGCCCAAGTCAACGCAGACATGAAGGAAGAGACTGCATCAAAAATGGGGGTGGGGTGATCTTTGGGGTTGTGTTTTCTCAATCCCGACATAGCCTGACGCTATGACAGTGCAGCATTATCCCAAGTCCAGGGCCAGGAATGTCATCGTGGCCTGCACTGGGGTTATGTTCAAACCCAAGATGCAGGATCTTGATGGGAGGTGGTGGTATTTTTGTTTTGCTTTGCAAGTCAAGAGGACAAAATCTATAAAGCAGAGCACTAAGCAACATAACAGAAAGTGAGGATGTTCTCCAGGTACAGCTTTGAAAATCCAAGGTACGCTGTCACAGGAAAAGCTGGGAGAAGAGCATTTTGTAGGGCAAGTCCATCCTTAAATGAAATGGAAAGAGATGCGGTGTGCGTATGTATAAAGCAAACTCTATAAGGACCAAGAAACTGGTACCACCAGCTGGGTCTAAGGACAAGAACTACTGAGTTGTCAGAAAAGTCATGACTTATTTTTTGTTTTCTTTGCAAAAATGCATCCTGACTTTTCCAACCCAAGAGTTGGCCAAAGACAGACAACACACATGTGCGTGTGTGTGCACGCGCACACACACATACACAGACTTCTCAGAGCAGCTATCTTACTCTTTTAACTTAGAACCACTGAAGTATAGGAACAACTCAAAAAAAAGTTTATAAGTAGCCAGAATAACTAATAAACAAACAACTGACATATGAAGATTTAGGAATGGTTAACCTGTTTCTCGTTTTTGTTTCTTTTTTTTTTTTAAGATTTTTTTAATTCATGATGAAGTGGCTTTAGCTTCTCAGTGCTGTGCTTTAACCCGCTGCGCCACCAGGGAGGGCCCATCCTGTTGTTATTTTTTTTTTTTTAAAGATTTATTTATTTATTCATACAGAACTGGGGTACAGGCCAGAGGCTCAGGGGCGGTGAGAGGCTTCACCAGAGACAGAGTGGGGAGCAGAACAGGCAGACCAACGAAGTACACTGCTGAGGGAAGCAGCGGGCGGGTCAGGAGAGGTCTGGCTCGCCATGTGGTCTCCTCCAGGCAGGCGGCAGGTGGAAATCGAACTCGTGCGGAAGTGGCCTCAGATTCTCAGTGCTGTGCTTTTAACCCGCTGCGCCCATCCTGTTGTTATTTTTAAGGACCAGATTCTTCCTGCAGGAGGGGTTTGGGGTGGCAGAAGCGAGCAGGAACCTCCCTCCTTCACTCTGGTCAAACATGGCACAGATGGGCTCCTGGGGTGGTTAGCACTGCAGACAAAGGCACCCCCTGCCAGAAACTTCATCAGGGCTGGTAAATGAATCAGGTGGGCCCAGAGCCTCTTCCCAACGCTGACATGGGTTTTGTGATTTTCCAAAACTGCACCAGGAACCAAAAACTGAGTCTCAGAGACTTTATGCAAGAGCACACAGCACTCAGTGTGCACTTATTACTTCCCTGAGCCAACACACAGGTAATCGTTACGATCCTCATCTACCTCACAGTCAAACACAAACCATTCCTCATTGATCACTATGCTTCCTTCCTCACAACGGAAAACAGCATGAATAAAATAACCAATAAGATCATTTGTAAATATATCGTAGGGGTAGGGATCCCATCTGTCATTGTTCTTACTCCACATCTTGTTCCAAAAGATTCTCAGAGGTTAACTGGCTCTCCAGGACAGGTCTCCAGGAAGGACACCGAGTCTCCGACAGTGGCCAGTTACTAGACTGGCCCTAAGAGACACAGGAAAGGAAAGGCCCAGGGGTCAGGGGTAGCTGGAGCCTACCAACCACTGCCCAAGTCTCCACCGAAGCAACTCAGAAAAGCGGCCTCAGCAGCTGAGTGAATAGCAGAGCCCCATCTAGGGAAAACCCACTATCAGGATCATCCCATCAGGCACTTCAAGGGCCATTGTCCAGTGTCACACACCTAGACCCAGCAGGAGGTGTGGCCCACGGGACGGCAGATCCTGGCAGTGACGTGGGAGCAGACACCTGGCCACCGCCCAAGGCCCGTGGCCTGGAGAGCAACTCGCAGCCATCCTCCACCCTCAGTGCTTCCCATCACCCCATGGCTGACATCTGAGCAAGGCTCAGCCTGATCCACCACCAGCTGTCAGCACACCTGAGGCGAAACTATTTCTATCCAGGTTATCACTACACAGTGGGTCCTTGGGTTTCATTCGCTTGCATGGGCTCCATTTAGATGCAGAATTTCTTGCAAACAGACGACATAAACTTAAGTAAATATACAGTACTACCAATGCAGTTTCTCTTCCTTAGACCTCTTACACCATTTTCCTTTTTCTGACTTACCTTACTGTGAATATACTGAGGAAGGCACATGTAACCTACACAATACCTATTAATCCACTTGAAGTGATCAGTGAGGCTTCCAGTCCCTGCAGGCTATTCGTTGTTACGTTTGGGGGTTCCTAAGTTAGAAATGGGCTTTTGATTATGTGGCAAACTGGCAGCCCTAGCCCTGCATTCAAGGGTCAACTGTACCTGAGGCAAAATCGTCGTTAGTCTCCATATTTAAGAGGAGAAAAGTACGCTGCCTGTATTGATCCAGCCAACGCGAGTTGGCTAAAGTCACTGTTCCTATAGCTTCACTTCCTTCAAATGTGCAAATGTGCATTATCAGAGTTGACGTTTCAGCTGAGACTCATTAGCCAGCAATGCCATTTCATTACAAAGACATAACTCATGTCAACAACTCATTATTGAGGTAGAGACTGAAAAATTCTACTTCCTTAGCTTATCGAATTTTGCCTTGTCTTTTAAATGATAGATTTTTTTTTAAAGCACAGTGGAAATCATTTTTCCCATTTCCACATAGAAATATATAAGAGTAAAGGATTTCATTTCAGGGCTATTTAAATTTGGAAGTATCAAAGCTAAGTTTTTTGGGTTTTGTTGTTTTTAAAAAACTATAAGATCATCTCAATTACCATGTGAGTGTGCACCTCTTCAAAAAAAGATGTGCTACCCAGTACTCTCTGTATTATGCATTAAGCTGTAATGCTGAACTATATATTACCAATACTGTGTTACTTCCAACAAAATGTTTTGGAAAAAAAGAAAAACAAGAATGTAGGTGTCTTAGTTCGAACAGCTGTGGGATGCTGGGCTGGGGTGGTGG
This sequence comes from Condylura cristata, assembly GCF_000260355.1. NCBI lineage: Eukaryota > Metazoa > Chordata > Mammalia > Eulipotyphla > Talpidae > Condylura > Condylura cristata. Next base: position 37,570,368 of record NW_004567117.1, on the reverse strand, counting down.
CTATCTCTCTGTAAGTAAGACCATGTGATTTATTCCTTTACCACTAATAATTCATGAAGCTTATTTCTGAATTGGCCTAATGCCGATTTTACAGAATACAGAAAGGAAGATACTCCAAAATGAAGTAACTTCTTCAAAACTGCTTGCACCTTTTCTACCTATACACGTACACATATGCCCTGTCAGAACTGCCCCGAAACACAGG
>NW_004567117.1:37557285-37569738 GCF_000260355.1 Condylura cristata | reverse complement strand
AAAAAAAAAAAAACAACGTTCAGAGAGCAGAAGTTTCTGGGTAGCCCAGTGAACATACTGACCGTACTTGCTCTGCACACACCCAAGTTTACTGACTAGGAGTGGTGTAAAGCAAGGACCGTCTGTTACAGTTTTCATTTTAGAGAATTTTTCTCTAAATCTTTCTAAGAACCATGTCATGTCCCCACTTCTTACTTTAGTGTTTTCTGTGGAACATTTTGTTCCTTTTGCTTTTATTGCTCAATCACTATTAAATACTATTTTCCCCTAAAGTATGAAATTAATGTTTAATTTGGAACCCAAGTACTTTGTCCTTGGCATTGACGGTCGATGTTTAAGCAAGCTGGGCATCTCGTTTTCCTCTGAATCTGCACACAAGCACCTAGAGGCTAACCTCACACATGTGCACAGAGGCTAACCTCTTCCCTCTTCCATTTTAAATCTCCTCCACACAGGCTCTGGACACAACTTGCACCTTTCACAAAGTCTCTGCCACAAGGAGTCTGCTACATTTATGAGGGTGTTTTCTTCTAAGTTATGATCTAATGGGAGGCTGTAGAAAGATAGCAGCCAGATTCATCCACAAGACACGAAGGCTTATTTGTGACACAGCCATTCCACCAGCAAGTCGCGGTGGCTCCCTCGGGACAAAGGGACCTCAAGTCAGGCCGCTTCCGCAACCTCAATCTGCTCATTTTACCTGCCTTCCCGCTCCCACAAACTGAGGATGCAGGAATACCACCAGCCACCCTTCACAAGCTGCTCCCCACCGAGAATCTACGGTAACGAGTCTTGCAACTTCTGCATTTCTAAGAACTCAAGTGCCAGTGTCACTTCCTGGAAATCTTGGTTGAGTAGATGGCGGGTCTCAAAACGTGGGCCCCCAGCTACAACACGAAACATTCTCAGGCCCCACCCAGGACCTCCAGGACCTGATTCTGCCAAGGTGGGGTTTGGCCATCTGTCTTTATAAGCTCAGTGTGACGCTGAAGGATAATAAAGTTGGAGAAATAATTTATGTGAAAACAAACAAGGAGCTATCTGCAGCACAGAAGGGGCAAGATGCAGCTGCTCCTTAAGACTGTTTGCAACAGGCAGCACCGGAATCTCCTGCAGGGCCAAGCTCACGCCCGTCTTCCAGGGGAAGCACAGAGGGGAGGGATACGAGGAGCCAACTCCACTTCTCAAAACAGGTGCCTGTGGCCTCGGATCTCCAGCCCAGAGCCCCGGGCACCTGGAGCCCCAGCTCGCCATGCCTCCCTCTCTGAGCCAGGGAATCTGGGCAGAAGGCCGGGGCAGCGTCCATTTCATTGCTCCCAACCCCAAGCTTCCCATTAACTCTTATCCTTTGGGAAAAAACAGACCCCAAAACATTCAAGGGTCACTCTGGGGTGAAGGGAGGGGAGAAAGTTTTCACTTTCTTATTGTGCCTGAGTTAAGTTAATGTTTTATCTTTTCTTACTTTTCCAAAGCACATGTACCGCACTTTTATCATAAATGAAATCACATCCACGGGGAGTAGAACCACTTTCTGCCACAGAGATCCTTTTTTTCTCATTCGGTATTTATTGAACGTCACCAATTCTGTCCAATCTGTCACAGACTTCTAATTTCTCAAAAATTCAAAATGTCCCCATTCAACCCTCTTACACAGCTTCCTCTTGGCTCTTTGAGTCCACAGATGATTATCCCAAAGCCAGTCCATTAGATTCCTATTTATACTTGACCCCGTGTGTCCACATTACTTAAAATGCCAGTGAACCTCATCCAGCAGCGGTCACGGCTCCCACCCCATCCTCCACAGCCATCGTGAAGCACCATGTTGCACTGATTCCTGTATTTCCACTGTCCTCTTTCTGAAGCACACTGTGAGGCAACAAATAAACTCTATGAGCAAGATGACAGAGTCTGGGCAGGCTGAGGAAAAAGAAGCAGATAAAAGGTGGATGAGGAAGATGGGGCATGACAGCCAGCCCTGCTCCAGCTCCTTGCTGTCAGTACACCCCCCTTCATGGTGGCCCAGTCACCTGCACTGACCAGCCTCATTTAAAGAACGGTCTTGGGGGCCTCCCTGGTGGCGCAGGGGTTAAGTCTCAGTGCTTTCAAGCTACCTGCAGCCACTGCACCATCCCCAGCCAGGGAGCTGACCCACAGGGCACAGCAGACCTCTCTCTCATGTCCTACCCGCTGCTCCCCTCAGCAGTAGATTTCAGGCAATGCACCTGTTCTGCTCCCCACTTTGTCTCTGGTGAGTCCGCTCACCCTCTGCACCTCTGCCCTGTACTCCAGCTCTTGTATGCATAAATAAATAAAAGTAAATCTTAAAAAAGAAAGAAAGAATGGTTTCGAGGACCTGAGGAATGCAGGTCTGGCAGAGGGCTCCAGGGAGCAAGGTTGTTAATCACCAGAACACCACACTAGGGAAGTTATGAAATCTCCTGCATGGGGGTTTTCACAGTAGATTAGGTTCCAATCTCTTCCTGGCTGAGGTGTGGCTCCTTTACAGAGTCAAACAAAGTTCAGAGTATTCTGTAGCTGGAGGAGTCTAGGATTGTCCCTAACTTACCTAAGGCAGCAGTGGGGCAGAGAGCAATTGAGGCAAGACCCCAGCAGGTAGGGAGCCACTGTGACCGTCACCCACATTGGACCAAAAGCCCCTCAGGAGACAAAGTGGGGCTGCCAGACCCACCAAACTCCATGATGACCAGCAGGTGTGACTACTCATAAATGGCCATGACCTGAAGTCATACCTGTATACCCTCAAAGAAAGAGCCGTGCATGGCCCACCTCCTCTGCTAAGAAGTATTCAAAACAAGCTCATTCTCTAAGATCTAAAATGCATGTATCCGTTCCAGTCAGTGGTCTTAATTTTCTCCTTTTACAAAGATTTCAAGCCAGTAGCTAGAATTTATCAAAAACAAAGGCCCGGCCCTCCCTGGTGGCGCAGCGGGTTAAAGCACAGCACTGAGAAGCTGAAGCCACTTCAGCATGAGTTCGAACCCCATCCCAGAGGTGACCACATGGCGCGGCAGACCTCTCCTGAGCCGCTCGCTGCTCCCCTCAGCAGTGTACTCCATCGATCTGCCTCTTCTGCTCCCCACTCTATCTCTGGTGAATCCTATCACCCTCCACATCACTGGCCTGTACCCCAGTTCTGTATGAATAAATAAATAAATCTGTTTTTTTTTAAAAAAAAAGGCCCATGGCAGACCAGCAGGTAAGTGGATGTATCAATTTCAGAATTCAAAGATGCCAGCCCATCACAGAATGCTGCTGTTCCACTGTTTACACTTAAATCTTCATCGAGTAACTTTCAGTAGGCAAATAATGAAGCATTATTAAACATGAATGAAAAGCCACCTTTTTCCCCAAAAACAATCTAACAATTCTGCTCAACATTCAAAACTAGAGAGAGCTAAATGGCTTAGACATTAGAAGTAGACTACCAGCCCCAGCAAAGCTTCATGTCTCATCCAACTTCCACACAACCTAAGAGAAAGTTCATAGAGGCATTTCTTTTTCCTTTAAGAAAACAAATTCACAACATTCATAGTGTTCATACACTTTAAATCCAACCCTTGCTTCATTTCATCCCCAAAGCAACATCTCCATTTAAGAAACCCAATCAGGCCCATTGAGACTTGCTCCTAAATAGTTCACAACCCTGAGGTTTGAACAAAATCCTTCCAGACAGCAGCAAACTAGGTCAACCATGCTAGAGATGAATTACTCGCTTGAATCTGGAAGTAACACAAAGCTACTGTGGACTCCGGGTGAACTTGCAGAGGTTCCAAATACCCCAGAAAGGCAAAGCCTCCTCCCCCCGGCAGGAACCTTCTTTCCAGGCGGCTTTAATTCCTTAACGCGGAGGTCTCCTTTACAGAACTACACTGAGCATTCAAGTGAGGCAAAGCTGGAAACCCCAGGGCACAGGCAGTTCTGGAGAGCATGCGGAAGTCTTGGCTGCCCCCCACAATACCTGTACCTTTCCACTGGCAGGTGGCAAGGTGAAAGGGGCGGACCTACCTCCCCGGGGTGGAGGTCCCAGACCTGCTTCTCTCTGGAGAAGCCATGCTTCCCTCCCAGCTCGCTTCATTCACATCCCAGGTACCTGATGAACATATACTGCAGCACGATGTCCCTGGGCCTCACCTATATGTACCTCTGCAGGTACTTCAAGGCACGTAATGAGCAAATCTCATGTACAGTAACATTGATGGTCAACGCCCTTCTACCTTCAGTAAATGTTTGACACCCCGTCTTACAGCCATAATCCTTTATTTAGTTCCCTTTTTCCCTGTGAAACTTCCTCCTCGGCCACCTCCAGGTGTGTGAGTCTGCAGCTAGAAGCAGCTTTCTCTGAAAGAATCTGCATTGTTTCTATCAAGACAAATGCATGAGGCGCCTCACTATTGGGTATCATTTTGCCAAATGATAGTTAAATTCGTACCAACTTCTTAGAGCCATTGAATCAAAGGCTTAAAATACCCAAGACACAGAGCTCCCTTCCTTTGAAGAAAAATCAAAAAAACCCACAGCTCGTCGGTCTGTCTTCACACGAAGTATAAAATTCAGTCCGTTCACCCACCCCCTGTCCAGGTTCATATGTGGAAGCCCTAACCCCTTCTTCCCTCTACCTCCGAATGTTCAAATGATTATATTAAAAAGGAATCCTTTTCTGTAGATTTCTCCCACTTTACACGGACTGTGCTTCTCTCCAATCTCTGAATTGCTGAAGTCTACTAAGCCTCCCACTTGGACTGGTGTCTTCGTAAGAGGACAGCCAGATGGCGACCCCAGACCAACTGGCAAGGGATGAGTGTGAGGTTTTCAGGGATGATAGGTGCATTATAGGTGCGGGTCACACCCTCCCCCAGAAGCCATTCCCTCCTTCCTAGGCGTGAGACAGCATGGTGCCTCCACTGCAAAATCCCAGGCTGGCCCCTGGGCCCCTCTCTTCTCCTTTCTGTGGGAGTCCTTGGCTTTTCCTATTGCTCAGTGGGCCAGTGTGATTTCTTTAGTGACCACTAGCAGGAAGGCTGTGCAAGTACAGATGGGCCAGGCACAGCTGACCGGAGTTCTGGGGACATCAACAATATCCTTGTGTTCCCTCTCCCTCTGGGACCGTCCAGCAGCACTGTGCACTGGCCACAGAGTCTGCAGGGCATGTTGCTACAGCCTATGAAGTCTACCTCAGGTACCTCAGGTAAGGAGGAAATACAGAAGCAAGCTAGTCACCTGTACAAGGAAGGCACACGTTTGTAGTTCGAGATAATACTCAGTGTAGCACAGCCCTTTTGGGAGAGCAGGCAGCTGGCATCTACTGGACGAGGCTGAATGGAATGGCAGGTGCGGGTCAAGGGAGAAGGGGTGCTGTAGGTACTTAACCTGGGGCATGGCAGCAAGCCTGTTCCTCTGTCCGTCACGGCGTAGAAGCCTTATCTGGAGGGTTGCCAGGAGGGCTGAGGCGACACTCTCCAGGCGGCGAGGGCAGGACCTCCACAAGAGGGTGCTGATACAAGTCACCCCGGGTCCAGCTGGGAGCCAGGCGCTTGCCCACCTCTGTGTCCTGCCTTTTCTCCAGTGACAGGATGGGTTTCAGTTCTGACTCAAGCACATGGTCTGTTCTCCCCTTTTTCAACTTCATTTCTCAAGATCCTACCAGCAGGTAGTGGTGGCTTAATAATAAATAGCTGGAGGGTTAACGGGCCTTAAATAGGGTGAAAACAATTAGGAAAAAAGCGATGAGAGATGAGGTTTGTAATTTTCAAACTCCTTCTGATACTGCAGAGGATGCGAACTTAAATTTTCTTTCAAGAGTCTTCATGACCTGGGCCTCCACATTCCTTAAATGCTGGCCAAGACACCTTCCCAACCAGCTAGTAAGAAAGTGCTGACGTCTTCCTCCTACCCAAGAGGAAACCCAGGCCGGGAGGGCAGAAACCCAAGCATGGCCAGTGGTGGGAAGCAGAGCCCCTAAGTCTGCATTCCTTAATGCCAGCATTATGATAGTAAGATTGAAAGATCTGAACAGACGCGGCGAAGCCAGTCCTGAGAAATACATTAAGTGCAGTTGCTTCTACAAAACAATACAAGGGAAATTCCCCAAACTTCTTATATAGGCTGGGTTTTTTTTTAATGTATTTGTTTATACATACAGAACTGGGGTACAGGCCAGAGGTGCAGGGACGGTGAGAGGATTCACCAGAGACAGAGCGGGGAGCAAAACAGGCAGATCTACAAAGCACACCGCTGAGGAGAGCATTGCCCTCTCAATGTACCGCCACATCCCATCGGGTGTGCTCTCCCGCACCCCCAGCAGGAAGCAAGACATTCCAGATGGCCCCAAGGCCCTTCTCACGAGTTACCAGGATCCCCAGCCACAGCCTTAGAGATGCCCACTGGGCCAACACACCTCCCCAGTCAGCTAATCAGGATAACACTGATGTCTTCCCCCTACCCAGGAGGAAACCCAGGCCACAAGGGGAGGGGAAAAACTCAAGCATGGCCAGTGATGGGGAACAGAGCCCCTAAATCCACAAAGGCATGCTCCACACCCCCCTGGGCTCCTACCACCATTTGACAGTGGGATTTACAGCCTGATGAGACCAGAACTCTCCACCAGTCACTCCCAGAAAACCAAGCAACAGCCCGAGCAGAGGCCATTCCACCTGTGGATCCTCCAGTGGTGACCGCTGAAGGTTGCACAAAAGGTTCATTCAGCAGAACTCTGCCGTGAAAGGGGGCACGGATGGATTACACGAGGAAGGCATTCCTCCTCTGAGAAACACTCTCAAAATACACCAGTGAAAATGGAAAGGAATCCTTTGCTTGGAAATGGACAAAAGAATCCATTGATTACCACACAATCTGATTGGAATCTTTACAGCACACAGCACCAGTCTGCATTTTTGTAATATGAAGAGGGAACAAGCTACATATTTCCTCATGCTGGTGACTCTGTATGGGGCCAGCCACGGGCTTTTATGAGCTTCAGGAATTATGATTTTAATCAAGAAAAAAAATTCGCCAAATAAAACTCCAGTGGTTCCCTGACCTACTCAACAGTCATACTGTGGGGCTGTGTGCTCAGCTGTGCATGGCAAGGTACCCTCTGAGACCTGCTTTAGGTTTTTCATGGCTCCATCCAACTTCTGGAGGCTCCAAGCCAGTGCAGGCACCAACATCTCTCACTCTGATGGCCTGGCCAGCTCCCAACTGTGTCCTGCCTGTGCTCTTGTCTTCTTCTCACAAGATGATGATGGAACCAGAGCAGTGGAATTCATCGCAGATGCATCATGTCAACGCCGAGTTTGGGAGCCCTAACAGAATCTACAGGGTATCCGCACAATCTTCCTTTGCAACTTACCGGCCCCCCTCCTCCTCCCCCCACCCACGCACTACTCTATAGCTACACTCTACTCCCGAGAGTGTCTGCAGTTCTCATTAGGTTCCCCCTTTGGGGGGTTAGGAAGCAAGCAGATGTGAACACAGCTGTGCTAAGTGGAACTCCACTGACAGTTGCCTTGATCCAGGCAGTTCTATCTGCTCCATCAGATTCTGAAAACTAAATAGTGTAACCACAAAATAACATGGTTCAGTGTGTCTGGCCTTAAACCTCAAGGCTTACAGCCCTCTCTTACCCCATAAACGTTTCCCTCAAACCCTCATGCTGAAGTTGCCCCTGTGTGACTGCCTGATATAACCACTGGTGGGCACCCAGACTCCCACCCAGGTCTCCCATCTCCTGTGTCTCGAACAAAACCTAATTCCTACGGAGACAAAGAATCCCACTTCTACCTCTTTGGGTTATCCCAGCCCCACCCCAAATCTCACACGAATTTTGAGGAGGGAATTCCCTAAAATTATTTGGCCAGGCCAATCAACATTATTGGTGCCAGAGCCCCAGAGAGCCAGCCAAAGGTCATTAAAGCCACTTTATCAGTAGCTTAGTCAGGAGGAGATTATCTCAGCAGCAGGACACAGAGAAAGGTTCTTACTTGAAACCCCATTTTCTCTGCTCAACTGTCCCTGAAGCACTTTCTTTGCCAACTGATTAAGTGCAAGAACCTGCTTCCCATGGAGAGCCAAAATTGTTATTAACATTCACAATAAAAACACAAGAAATACCCACAGCATGAGTGGTTACCTTCATTATTGACTTGCTGTACCTCTAAAACACAAGAAGTTTCAAACTGAGTTTACATTCACAGATGCCTTGGCTTCTAGTGGCCTGCATGGGTCCCTGACTGGGCTGGTCCATCCAGACATTGGTATTTGGCCACAGTGGGGCAGGGAGCAAGTGTTCAGCCTCCTGGTCAACCATCCCAGGGCTACTGATATCAGTGAGCAAAACAAGAACCAAGGGTCTTTCTTCAGGAAGCTTGGGCAACTCCTTGAAAAACTAGGACTCTCCCTCAATGAGTCACGCTTCTGTTCTTCCAGAACCAGCTCTTGCTTCTGGCTTCTCTTCATTAGAAGTGTGACCCACAGACAAACAAAACAATCCCACAAATCAAGGCAGAAAGGAACATTCACATCTACCCACCAGGAATACCAATGAAGAAAACTTTGTAAATGTGTTAATTCCCCAAGAAAAGCCAAGAACCAGTAGGGAATTTACTAGAAAGAGCTTGGCTGTGGCCAAGTATGCCAAAGGTTACTTTCTGCAGAAAGCCTGAGATCACAACTTGGAATTTCACAGTTGTTATGCACGAACACAGTTTCCAGAAATGAAGAAAGTGATTTTTATCTTTCAGGATCAACGGCCTCCATCTCAATGTTTGATTTGCAATTATATAGAATTCATAACCAAGAGACCCAACACCACACAGTCTTGGGTCTCAGAGAGGGCACAAGCACTCCTGTTTACCATAAACTTAGTTTAAAAAGCACTTTCCCTGAACAAGAAAGAAGCACAATATGAGGCCAGAGTCACTACAGACCTCAAGATGTTAGGCAATTTGCCATGTCATCACCCCTCCCCCTGCCCCTCCTTTGGTCTAGAAGGCTCCTTCACTTATTTCACACTCTACCCTGCATCATAGCAGGGGCTAGCATCAGACAAACAAGGTATTGCCTGCAAGGGAACAAACAGAATAAGCAAGCAATTCCAGGAAAACGTGAAATGGTTGACTGGAATACCTAAAGGACACAGCCCAATCCATGACCCCTCGTTGCAAAAGAAAAGAAAACCATCATTCTGAAATTTCACTTAGGAAATGGAATGGGTTTGATTCATTTGGGAAACAAATGGCAGCCAAATTCAAAGTAGAAAGCACAGTTCTTAGACACCTCACCTCCTCATCTCCCAAGAGGGGTTACAATGAATCCCTATCTCGGAGACTAGTGCTGGGAATTAAATGACCTCATCTTGACTTGTAAGATGCTCTGATCCTCCAACTGCATCATGGGAATGCTTAACACACCAACACCACTGTCCTGAAATGCAAGTAAGGCAAGCAAGCTGGTGTGAGTGAAAGGGAAATGATACACTTAATGCATTGTGAGTACTGGTGTGCGATTTTTTTTTAAAGATTTATTTATTTATTCATACAGAACTGGGGTACAGGCCAGAGATGCGGAGGGTGAGAGGATTCGCCAGAGACAGAGCCGGGAGCAGAACAGGCAGATCTACGAAGTACACTGCTGAGGGGAGCAGCGGGTGGGTCAGGAGAGGTCTGCCGCGCCATGTGGATCTCCTCCGGGGCAGGCGGGGATCGAACTCATGCTGCAGTGGCCCAAGCTTCTTTGTGCTGTGCTTTAACTCACTGCGCCACCAGGTAGGGCCCGGCTTTATATAGCTTTTTTAACCACTGAAGATACACTTCACAATTCCCTCACCCAGGGGTCTGACGGTGAACATTTGGGTTCATTCCGTGGCTTATCTCCTAAATACAAGTTAACTGACACGGGCTTCCTAGTTTCCTGGTTGGGTTGACTGATCTGTTTCAGCAAGGCTCTCAGCCCCCAGCCGCCACTTGTGGTAAAAGCACTTCTCACAGACTGCCTTTGAACTTTGGTTTGACATTTTTCACTGTAAGGTTTTAGTTTTCATGAATGCTCATCACAGATACATCACTTTCCGAAAAAAAATCAAAACAAAGACACCTGAGACTCATAGCCACCACTTGACCAAGTCCAAGTCCTTACTGCTCTAAGACCCTCTAAGCTGGGAGGGGAGCTTGGGACTAGCTGACCCCTGCAGGTGTCAGCACCAGGTATTGGCAGACTTTGTATTCACAACTCTTAAGTCACTTATGGATGAGGACACTTGGGTACATAATAGATACAGTAACTTGCTAAGAACATTCTAGAACAGGTTAAATAAACTCTCTCACAGGGATCATGCTTAGTGAAATAAGCCAGAAAGAAAAGGAAAAATACCGATGGCTTCACTCACAGCAGGAGCATAACAGAGGAGGTGAGGTGGAGGGGAATAATCATAATGAACAACTATATACCAGAGACATTTTATGGGGGTGGAGTGGGGAATGGGATAAAAAAAAAAAACGGGGGGTGGGGAGTGCACTGGACTATGGTGATGGCACATGGGTGATTTGGTGATGAGAAGCCCACAGGGATTACAACTGAGATGGAAAAAGGCACAACATGATGTAAAAATAAGCTATTATATATTTTTTTCTTTTTTTATTTTATAACAGTTTATTTTTACATCACTTTGTACATTTAAGCTATTATATGATTAAAAAATAAATAAATAAACCCTCGCCACATCCAGCCTGACAAGACAGGGTTGAAAATTAAAAACCCTTGAAAAAGGCACAAAATGATATAAAAATAAGCTATTGCATTATTAAGAAAAAAAAGTAAACACCCTCAGTTATTACTTTGTTATTACTTTGTCCCCTTTGTTACAAAGCATCTGAAAAGGAGAAAGTGATTCTATCACAGTGCTATAAGTTACAGCAAATTCTTCTCTGCAAAATAACGTAATCATTTCAATACAACATCCCTCGGATCCATTCCTAAACGGTCAGCCCACATTAATGCATCCAAAGGAGTTCCATAGCTCTGATTCCCCTAAGCCCCTTCCACTGGGTGTTCAAAAGAAAAAAAAGTTCTGTAAGTGCCAGATAATGCTGGTTGGGATAAGGCTAAAAGGCCCTGGAAGTCCAGGAAGGGGAGAAAAGACTTGTCAATCAACCGCGGCCTCTCTGTGAGTAACCTCCGGTGCTTTCTGAGTCACGCAGGCTTAACACCTCTGCTCCAGCAAGAAGAGGGAGCTGGATAAGGCTGAGGTGGGGGTTGCTGGCAGAGAGGAGGATAGAGGCCTGTCTTGAAACCAAAGTGGTGTGGTCTCCACCTTCCAGAATACCACATACACTTGACTAGGTCTCACAAGATATCATCAAACTTGGGCCTCCCTGGTGGCACAGGGGTTAAGTCCCAGCACTATCATGCTATCACCAGCCACCTGCCAGTCACTTCCTGGAGTGATTCCCTCCTAGGGAGCTGACCCACATGGCACAGCAGACCTCTCCTGTCCTGTCTTGCCTGCTGCTCCCCTCAGCAGTGTATTTCAGCCGATCCACCAGTTCTGCCCCCCACTGTCTTTGGTGACTCCTATTCCCCCTCCCCACACCTCTGACTTACACCCCAGTTCTTACATGCATACATAAATGAAATAAATATACATATATATATATATGGTTCAAAATACTAAATTGTTCCCCAAATTTTCTAGGCGGACATGAACACAGGAGTCCAACGAGCATCTGTACATAAAATTAAAAGAAACAAGGGTCCTCCCAGCAGGGTGAAAAGCTCAGTCCCGGACCTGTATCCTGAGCAGTTCTACTGACTGCAGCCAGAGAAATCACCATGAAGCCACAGAGCAGAAAATGAAGCCTGGGCCGCTGGAATGACAAGGCCGGCATCTGGGCCTGTCTCCCAAGATTCCTATTAAGAAAATACACACACCCCCTCAGATTTAATGAATTGTTTGTTGTTCTCTTCCCCCGCCAGCAGCAAAGGTTTTAAAACTCTTCAGTCCTCCAACTCTGATAGGCAAAGACAGCAGACACTATGCTGGGTGCTTCGGGTGGGTGGGCAAGCTTCCAGAACAGAGAGGCAGAAGATGAACAAGTGAGAGCAGGGACGTGCTCCACCCCCCCCACCCCCACCCCAGGGGCAGGGACACGCGGGATGAGGACATGCGGGATGATGCTCAAGTGTTGGGGCTCCCACGGCGGCTGGCATGTGACTCCCCCAGAATCCACTGCTGTGTTTCCCTCTCCCCCTAGAACTGGCGTTCACAGAACCTGGCAGGCGGAGCAGCTGGGCAGAGCTGGCCATGAACCCCTGGGTCAGACTTCTATGCAGATGAAGCACAAGCGACCTTGCAGGCCACCATCTCGGCTGTCCAGGCTGAGCCGAGGATGCCTGTGTATTTGCTCAATTAAACAATAAAGCACAAGGCTATTTTTTTTT
>NW_004567117.1:37547856-37554735 GCF_000260355.1 Condylura cristata | reverse complement strand
AAAAAAAAATGTGCAAAATGATGTAAAAATAAACTTTTTAATAAAAAAAAAAAACTATTGAAGACAAATACAGCCCCTCTGAGCGGGAATTTCGTGAGGGCGGGCATTATCCTGGGTGGCAGAGACACAGCCCTGGGAACGTGGCTAGTGAGACTGAGACACTGCACTTCATTTCATCTTCACCGGCCGGGGCTCACACAGCTAAGTGCTCCTGACTGGGGTGCAGCTGGAATCCCCAGGAAGCCACAGAGGAGCCCAGAGAAAAGCACAACATGAACAGATGAGCAGCATGCCCACAGCTGGCACCGCCCCAAGGTGCTGGGTGAGTGGTAAGAAGGCTGCTGCTTTCAGGGGTCTCTCAGAGCCCAGCAACTTTTCGGGCTGAAGGGAGGCACCCCGGGAAGGCCTAGCAGAGGGGCATTCCAAGCAAAAGCAGCAGCAGAGGCCAGTTCTGGAGACCAAGAGCACCAGACCCGCGCTGGGCAGTGGGTGGACACAGCCGGCCCACACAAGGGGTGCTGCCAGTGCCCGCACCCCCCAGGACCCCAACACCCAGCATCAAAAGGAAGGAATGTAAGAGCTCCGGAGTAGCTGTGGGGACATTGACGGCACGCTGAAATCATCTTAGCCTAGTTACGTGAAATATTAAAGCTCATTTCACCTGCTGACCACTGTCCAGCGGGGCTATGAGAAGTGTCAGGCTCGAGTCCCTGGCAGGGTGTGTGCTTGGTTGGCAGTGCCGGGCTAGAGCTTGGGGGCGAGAGGAGAGGCTGAGGTGGGGGAATGGGGGCTTCGGGGGCCAGCAGGCAAGAGCTCAAGGCCACAGCAGGACACATGTGAGATCTTGTTTCTACCTTGGAGGTGGTTGGAGGTGGCCCTGGCTGCTCCATGGAGGACTGGAGGCGAGGCAGAGGAGAGAGGCAGGAAGTCGGGGCTGGAGACTCCGGTCGGGGTGGGGGTGGGGGGTTCAGACACATGCCTCAGGGAAGAACAGGCTGTCCTGTTAGGAGCCCAAAGGTGAGGCCCAGTTTACGGGGAGCACTTCAAGCTCTGGACTGGACAAAACATCTCGAGACAGGAAAGAAAGAGGGGCAGACTCCAGGACCTGCAACGTCTGGAGAAGCCAAGGAAGAACTAGAGGAGACTTAGAAGGAATGATAGGCAGAGCCAGGGCCGGCCACAGGCCACAGGGAGGGCAAAATGCCAGTCGATGCCTGCCGGACGAGGGCAACTATTAGGGTGACGTGTCCGGTTGGCACGACCAACTTCAGAAGATGCAGGAAACCAACCGTAACCAAGGCAGAGGGGCTAGCCAGGGGCTATCAGGGCCTCAGGGAGTCCAGTGAAGTAGAAGGGTCAACATAGGTTAACTGTCCCTCAGGCACCAGGAGGGGGACAGGCGTGGGGAGCCGGTGGGTGCAGAGCCGTGCGGAAGTCTGCATTCTGTGGGAGGATGGGACTGGAAGGTCAAGGAACAGGATGCTGAAAGTCATGATTCTGGGAGCTCACCAGGACAGCAGACAGCAGATGTAGAGTGGGTTACTAAAATGAGGGGGCAGGGGCCTCCCTGGTGGCGCAAGGGTGACAATCTCAGTGCTATCAAGCTGTCACCAGCCACAGCCGCATGAGTTCGATCCCCGGCCAGGGAGCTGACCCACAGGGCGCAGCAGACCTCTCCTGTCTCCCCGCTGCTCCTCTCGGCAGTGCATTTCAGGCCATCTGCCTGCTCTGCTCCCCACTCTGCCTCTGGTGAATCCTCTCATCCCCCACACCTCTGGCCTGCACCCTAGCTCTTCTTTGCAAATAATAAAATAAATCCTTAAAAATAATAATAAAAGGGGAGAAGGCAGCTAGAGCCAAGGAGGTCAAGAATTGACAGATCAGGTGACTGCTGGGCGGGTCCCAAAGTGCACGCTGAGCTTGCCAGAGATGGTAAGTGGAGACTGCAAGGCAGGGGGAAGCCCTCTGAGAAGGTCAGTGACCGGGGCGTGATGAGACGACCAGGAGGAGAAGGAGGGTGCCGCTGTCCACGGAAGCAGCAGTCCACGGCAGAAGGTTCAGTGGGAACTAAGGTTTTAAAGAGCGGAACAGCAGGTCAGCTGGAAATGGCAAGAGGGGAAAATAACTATCTGAGTGTGAGGGAAGCAGTGTCGGCCAGCTTGAGGAGCTGAAGGGGCATCGAGGACACGCAGAATCTGACCCATGCAAACAGGATGCTCAGGGCCCCGGGGGAAAGAGTGCCAGAGCAATGCGAGCAGTGTGGCCCCAGGGGGTACTGCTCCAAAGCAGACTGGAAGGCCAGCCAGGTAGAGCCGGGGCCCCTAATTCAGCGGTGGGAAGTGTGCCCCATTCGAAAAGCTGCTGCAAAGTTCAAGGCTCTTACACAGTGCAAGTTGGAGGCACAGACGTCAGCGACTCCGGCGAGTCTCGGGTGTTTCGGACACCTTGTCAGCATCTCAAGACAGCAATGCTGTCCTCAACTTGCTGGCGCCAAAGTATCTCAGCCACTGCAGCCCCAGGGCAGGCTCCCACGGAGGGCAGCCGCCACGGAGGGCAGCCGCCACGAGAGGGCGCCACAGCCCACGGGCTTACCGTGCACAAACCAGCCCAGGTTACATTAGCTTGAATCAAACAAAGCCCTGAGGAGGAGGGCTGGCATTTCCCTCACAGTCACAATGCACTAGGCTCATGTTTGAAGACAGAACACTAGAAAAAGGCAGAAAGACTATGTGGATAAGCTATGGGAGGAAGAAGTCGCAAAGGTTTTGTTTACACCAAGCTAGTTAACTAGGCTCAGCTCTAGAGAAAATGAGATGGAGGGTGTAGGGAGGCGGTTCACCCAGAAGACCCACCGTCTTTCCTGTGCATATGCCCAAAACCCACGGGCCATCCCACCCCGGCCCCCCAGTGTCAACTTGGCACACACAAGTTGACACTGGAGGGGAGGGGTGGCAGGGTCCCATGGGGCCGACAAACAGAGGTGGTTTAGGCACCAGTTCCAGGTGAGGAGGGATCCAGAAATAGGCAAGGGGCAGGCCAGGGCAAAAAGAGTTTGTCTTCTCAATGGAAGGAAGATCTTCAACGAGAGGCTAAGAGGGTCAGATAACCTGTGGGCTGGTGCAAGAGCTGACCGTGAGCTATGCCGGCCATTGAGGGCGAACTGAGGAGCCGGAGGAGAGATCCAGGTCCTCAGCTCTGGCTGCTTCTGAGAGCCACCTGCGTGGCTTTGACACCCGCCCACCAAGGCCCAACCAGCACTCAGAGCACCCACCTGCAGGCATCCCAACAGTGCAGACCTGCCCAGGTGATTCTAACCTGCTCTCAGAACTGAGAAGCACTGGCTCAGACCAGTAGCCAGGAGGGCTGAAATGGAGCCGAAACAGAAGGCAGAGGTGTTCGACTGCAAACTCTGGGGAGTCCAGGCAGTTAGCAGCACACAGGTGCGATAAAGCCACAAGGCTGACTTGCTGGCATTCCCCGGCAATTTTCTGCGGCCAGAAACAGAAAGCACAACACAGCAGAGTCCTCTGGGCAGCAAACCAGAGGGTCAAGTGTCAGAGCACAGGGTGGGAGCAAAGGTTCCATGGTAGCTGCTGACGGCGTTCAGCCGGAATATGGCCGGAGCAGGCTGTCCTGAGAGGCCGAGGGTGGACGGTGTCGGAATGGTCTGGAGTGCAGGAGTGTGAGCGGCAGGCGTGCTTTCCCGCTACATCCCCATACGCTGTACCTGGAAGCTGTCAGGTGTCCCTGAAACTCCTGCTGCACTAAGCACACTGGGCGGGAGAAAGGGGAAGCCCAGGGAGGAAGCCCAGGGAGGAACTTGGTGGTCACGCACTGACAGCCGGGCGGGTGGCTTGGATCTGGAACTCATGGTGGGAAGCAGTCAGTCCCCTGAGCATGGAGGAGGGGGTTTCGCTGCAGACAGGAGGGAGCCATGTGCTGACTGGCCCTTGTTTTTGGTGCAGAGAGCAGAAGGTTCCTCAGGTAAACGAGGAAATCAGACACAGGGTCTCCCTTCAGTGATGGACAGTCAGTGATGCCCTATGTATTTCAGGACATTTTGAAAGCTTCTGATGCAAAAGATCATTTGGCAAAAAAAAAAAAAAAGATCACAACAGAGCAGAAAAAAAAGTTCCAGAGGAGTTAGCTGGGGGGGGAGGTCTCAGCACTGGTCTTTCTTTCTTCTAATTAACGGAAGGGAGATTTAAAATTAACCTGTCATGACCAGAAAAGGCATTTTCTAAGTACCAATTGTTTTTAGCATAATCATTGATAAAGCAAAACTTTGAGTTAAAGCAAGACATGAGATGAAGAAACGGAAGAAGTCACAGTCAGCGTCAGCAATTCATTTGCTATCTATTCGTATGTCTGGTTTTAGACAGGGAGGGCGGCGTCACCAGCCTCGTGCATGGCCCAGGCATCCCCGGTGTCTGCAGAGCTGTGATTAGCGTGCATGTCATGTTGAGGGAATCAAGCAGAATACAAAAGAATACATCCATATTGATAGCATCATACTCATGGCCAAATCTGTGTGTTCACTAACACAGAGCAGATGCAAATTTGTAAGTCACATCAATACATGCAGGGGACTTTGTTTGTAATCCTCGTTGGGCCTCAGGGAGAAATAGTGCATAAATGAGAAGGAAAGTGAGCTAGTTAATGATGGAGGAGCAACAAAAGGATGTGAGAAAGTACCACTTCAAGCATCAAGAACATTCTGCTGTGTTGTCACTCAGGGTAGCTAGGTCTGGAGCATCTGTCCTAGAGAATAGTAAGAGAGACAACAACAGAAAGGGAGGAGGCCATTACTCAGAGGTGGAGAAAAGGCTTCTGCTGACAGCCATCGCCGAGAGAACCCAGAAGGTCAGGGTAACCAGGACCCACATGAGAATTATTTCAGACAGCCCAGGCAAAACACGTTCTCAGGGGGAAGGGCAAGTGGTAGAAACTGCACTCTCAGAACACCCGGATGCAGCCCTGTTAGCGTATAATTTTACCATTTCCACTGGGCTGCGGCTCCCCAATAAAAAGCAAAGTATTAGCTGACTGCTCTCCCCACAGATAAAGATTACTGCACAGGAGCAACGTGGCTGGCTTCCAAACTCAAAAATATACTTAAATTTGAGCATGATAAAAAATAAATTATTATCTTGAACATAAATTATTCTAGATGGGCCAGAGCAGGCGATTTTCCTACTATGAGGCAAACTGGGCCTGGGTCTGTTTCAACATCCTCGGTAGTATATAGGCTGAATCAAATTAGCATCTGGAACTGAGACTCTAAGTGTAGCCAGAAAAAACAAAGCCGTCAGAGAAGGACGAGGCGATTCTGCACACACTTTGGAGGAGGAAAACTGAAGTTCTGAAGTCTGTCGCTCACTCTTCAGAGAACTTGTTTTCTCCTAAGTATTGAGAGGTGAGGCTGGTCCATGTTTCTCTCCTACTCCTGGAAGCCCCTTCTCACGGAGGCCTCTCCAGTCAGCGTATTCCTGCTTCACTCACCCTCGCTGCTTCCACTCAAAGCAAGAAGTGCCCGCCCTGGGTTTGGCTGAGGAATTGGTTGTACCAACCCAAGCTCCCTCCTTCCCTCCCTGAGACTCCTCGCGCCTGTCCACAGGTGGCCTCTGCATGGGGAGGCAGCCCACTGGCATGACAACCACGGAGTCCACCTTCGCCCACATGTGACCCTGGGGAAAGTTCGTAGCTGTCTTCTCTATGAGCTGAAAAAACACAATATGTTCATAATAAATCTGATTTTCCATTTCTATGCGATCATTTTATGGTTGATTCGCTGACCCATAGAGAATGCTCACGTCAAGAAGACGGCAGTGAACCGTGAGTCCGAGCGTGCCGAGTAGGGGCCACGCCGATTCACCCTAGCTCTGCCAGAGGCCATCTCGGCACCAAAGCCCACAGGAGGCCTTGGATGAGAGTCCTCGCCCAGACATGGGCCACTGAGGGGGACACAGCAGTTCAGGGGCACAATCAAGTGTCCTAAGAATCATTAGAAGGACATGCACACGTACCAACACCGCCCAATCCCCAACCCAGATGTGCCTTAACAAATGCAGAGCTTGGGCCTCTGTGGTAGCACGAGGGGTTAATTCTTACCACTGTGAAGTTATGGGCAGCCACTGCAGCCAGGGAGTGACTGCATGGTGCAGCAGACCTCTGTGTCACTCGCTGCTCCCCTCAGCAGTGCATTTCTATCAATCCGCTTGTTCTGCTACCCAGAATCTGCTGTCTCTGGTGAATCCTCTCACCACCCCTGCACCTCTGGTCTGCACTCCCATTCTTGTATGCATAAATAAATAAATCTTTAAGAAAAAAAAAAGTGGAGCTCTTCAAGGCCTTCCAAATGAAACTGCTGCCTTGATTTTTTTGAACCTCTTAGCAGCAGTGAAAGAATCATATTCCAAGATCTGTACTGTCAAGACCATAAAAAGGGGAAGTGAAAGCAGACATTACTTAGTATTAATAATGCTCACTGATATGCTCAACTGATCAGCTGCCCATTGCCCTGTTTAACACACATCCAGGACGCACCTGCCAGCCTGCTGAGGACCCACTGAATCAGCAAGTGAGGAAGGTTCAAGCCATTCTTTCCAAGGCCCTAAAATCTGAATTCTTTTTCCCTTAGTCACACTCTCAGCCCCTCCCCCACAATTAGAATCAATTCTTTCTTACAGACATCTACAATTAAGAAAAGCCTTTAAAATTCTCTTGGAGGTCCCCTGGGCTTCTCCCTAGTATTTTACTAGCCTGCGTTCATGAGAGCAACACCAGGTAACCCTGAGTTTCCGAAACAGTCTGATCTTCATGAAAATCTGCCCCTGAGGTAATTCCATCTCCCCTGAGAACACTTTAAAAACCTCAAGC
>NW_004567117.1:37544640-37547216 GCF_000260355.1 Condylura cristata | reverse complement strand
AAAAAAAAAAACCTCCAGCGTTTAACTACACGTGGATTCCTGTGAAGGTGCCACTGGTGACCAAGCACCCACAGCAAAGTCTTAGGTTAACACCAACAGAATCAAGAAGGCAAAGATGAGTTTGCCAAGGACACAATGTAAGACAAGCCAGGGCGGAGTCTACACAGTGGCAGGCGACACCCCCAAAGGTGTCCACCCACCCCCTGCTCCCCAAGTCCTGTGAGTATGTGAGGTTATATGAGAAGGGAAATTAAGGCTGGTAATCAGAGGACCTTAACTCCAGGGGATTATGCTAGATTATTCAGATAGGCTCAGTGTTAGCCAGAGGGCTGTCAACTGGAAGAGGAGGCAGAGGGAGCGAGATGGGCTATGAAACAGTGGTCAGGGAGGCAAATGGCCCACTGTGCAGTGGAGGAGACCAAGAGCCCAGGCATGGGGGTGACTCCCTGGTCCCTCCAGAATTAACACAGCCTGGCCACACCCTGATGTAACCCTTATTTACTTATTTATGCATACAAGAACTGGGGTGTAGGCCAGAAGTACAGGGGTTGGGGTGTTGAGAGGATTCACCAGAGATAGAGTGGGGAGCAGAATAAGCAGATGGACAGAAATACACTGCTGGGGGGGAGGGGGCGCAGGTGAGACAGGCGAGGTCTGCTGCGCCATGTGGGTCAGCTCCCTGGCTGGAGATCCAACTGGCATGCAGTGGTTACAGAGTGCTTCGTAGCAGTGAGACTTAACCCCTTGCACGACCAGAGAGGCCCAGACCTAACTTCTGACCTAAGTCTGTCTTGTTGTACGTGTCTGAGCTGGTGGTGATTTGCAGCCACAAGGAACTCCTCTGTGGTGCTACAGAATGCCTATGGTTCCTTCCTCGAGCACCTGGATGATTTCTGATCTCTTGCATGCTATGCAAAATGCACAGTGGATTTTTTTTAAGCCCAGAGAGAAAGAAGAACAGGGCTTTTAATAAATCTCCCAATTACTTCTATAGAAAATACCTTTTCCCTACAAACGCTGCCAACAGCAAAGTTGTCACTAGAAGCCACACTTCAGCTCCCCACGTAAATAAAGAACAAATTTGCTCAAGTGTTAGAGACTTGTGCAAACACGTTTTCTAATTCAGGTGATGAAGTTTCACTATGGGAGGGTCACTCAAATACAGGGAGCTGAGAACATGGCTGTAAACGCTGAAAAGGGGGCTTGCCTTGTCTGGACCAGTGGTCTTAACAACAGCAGCCAGAATTCAAGGAATTATTGCCTGCAACAGTCAACAGCAGGGCCTGCTGCAGGCTCGGGACCAGGCTGGGCCTCTCAGAGAACGAGAATGAAGACAGTGCTCCAGCTGTAAGCTTGAGTCTCGGTTGGACACACCCCAGCTGGGTTCCCAGACAGACAAATTCCCCAACCTCCCTGCCTGTTTATAACTTGTCAACTTGCGTCCATTCTTGGCAAGGCTCGCAGCTTCAAACCACAATCCATTTGTCACAATCAGTTAAAAAAAAATCTTAACTGATGCCCCCCAACTTTAAACCCTTGAATGATATCTAAGTGGCTAAGACTTGCAAGGCCCTGCCCTGCTGGTGCTCCGCTCTTCCCCTAGTCCCTGTGCTCCACTGTGTTGCTGTTATTTCAGTTCCTCTAACCTGCTGGAGCCTCCCTGCCTCAGACACCCCCTCTGCTGTGACACTGCCCCTCCCCTCCTCTGGAGAGCCTCTCCCCTTCCTGTGGGTCTCGGCCAAGTGTCACTTCCTCGACCCCCCGTCATTCTGCAGAGAACCCTTCCCCTTTGGGGCCCTGTTACAATCTGTAACTCCATCTGCCCCCTCTGCCTTGTTCCTTTAAGATCTTCAAGGTCTGCCCCTCCACCCCCGCCTCTAGACCAGATGCTCCATGAAGGCAGGTACCCCAATTCATACTCGTCACTCAATAAAGCACGTTGACTAAAACAGGAATTCCAGAGAGTCCCCACCTTTAAAAGCCACTCGGTTTTACAATAGGAATACTCAAAGTAGATGCTGGAAATGCATCTGTTTTACCCCGCAGCAAACTGAAGCCAAGGAATGAAGACAAACAGGAACCAGGACGGAAGTTCCCCAACGAAGTGACAGCATGTGATCTGGAAGCTAAAACTTGACTCTCCGTTCAGTTTAAGCTTCAACGTTTCTCAGGTAAGAGCCTTGGGACTGGGCAGTTGGTTAAGCTGAAGAACCAACTTCAGTGCCTGATGAGGCACAACTGTCGTTAACCTGAGACTGTGGGGTGGTGAAGGAAGGGGAGCGTCCCCTAGCGCATGAGTGGGTACGGCCCGCCTGGTCTAGTCCTCCAGGTCTGGGGTGCAGGTGAGGGAAAGCACTTGCAAGGCAAGAAGGCAGACAGTGCTAAGTGTCGCGTGACGCAATGGCAAGTAGCAGTCGTCACTGGCTACTCTCTCACCTCCACATGGACAAAACCAAGAGCTGGGAGGACTTAGAGCCCTCAGGCATGCTGGTGGAAATGCAGTGGGCTAGCGAATTTGGAAAACAGGCTGGCCTTGCTGCAGGATTCAGTGGAGAGTAAGCACAGGCCCAGCAATC
>NW_004567117.1:37507064-37544290 GCF_000260355.1 Condylura cristata | reverse complement strand
AAAAAAAAAAAAGAAGAATTAGCACAAAATGTCTGTGGATGTTCATAGGGCATAAATGAAAAGGTGCCATCAGGGCATAAATGAAAAGGTGCCATCGACCTCCATCAACTGATAAATAGCTACCTGGAGGGCTCAGCACAGCCTTTGGAAACCATATTGTTGCGTTTATACAATGCAGCCCCATCAACAACCAAAAGCAATGAGTGCTCATACACCTTGCAACATAAATGAGCCTTGAAAACATTATTTTAAATGCAAATGCCACTCTTTGCAAAGGACCACACACTGTGAGTCCACTTGCATGAAATGTCCAGAACAGGAAAATCCAGTGACACAGGGTGCTTGAATCATCAATTTGAGTCTCGGCTCGGACACCCCCCCAGCTGGGTTCTAGTCCACAGGAAGTGGATTAGAGGCTGCCTCTGGCTAGGGGAGCACTTGATGATAAGACTCGATGAATGACCGTGATGTTGGAGGATGTTTCTTTGGGGTAGTGAAAACATTTTAGAAATGTGCTACTTGCACAAATCTATGAACCTACGAAAAGTCATTAAATCACACACTGAAAAATGAATGAATTGTATCTGAGGATTCACCAGAGACAGAGTGGGAAACAGAACGGGCAGGTTGACAAGGCACACTGCTGAGGAGGGCATTGGGCGGGTCAGGAGAGATCTGCTGTGCCTTGTGGGTCAGCTCCCTGGCTGGGGATCAAGCTCATGCTGTAGGAGGTCGGAAAGCTTCATAATGTGGTGCTTTAACCCAGTACGCCACCAGGGAGAGCCCCTCCATAAAGCTATTTTTAAAAAAGACATGCAAGTAGTAAGTATTTGGGACTCTTAAGACTGGACTTTGCAGATAAAAGTATCTAATATTCTAATAAATTGCTCTAAGACCCTTTTTATAAAGCTTGTAACCTCTTGAAATTCTGTCTCTGTTAGTATAGGACTAATTGTGTATATGCAGACTAACACTTCATAGTGAAGTATATTTTAAAACAAAACTGAGATGTTTAGACATTATCATCTGGATATATTTTAATAAATGGAAGGTAAAATGTAAAAAAAAAAAAAAGACATGCAAGTGTCTGACATCGACCCAATTCGTTAAAACAATACCCACTGTGGCAGGAAAACGGTGACAAAAGATGTGATTTTGGCCGCGGCTCTACTTAGCTACTTACAGGATACATGCATGCACAGGCAGACAGTGACAAAAAGCAAGTTCAAGTTTATAGCTTAGAAAAGGCATGTTTCAAGGTTTGGCCCTGCACAAAAATGGCTCAACTCAGGGAAGTCACCACTTTTTATAGATGATGCTAGAAAACACCACTAGCATCTCAACATCATCTGAACAATGCAAAGCCGAGCTCCGTTCTCAGGTCAGGTCCACTGTGGCTCAACGGACCTGGTCAGCACTGACACTGACCACTGAGAGGCCTGGATCCACCGTAGGGGGGGGCTGGGCTGCCCTCACGAATGCACCCAGGCACCGAGCTGAGAGCATGGGCGGCTCCCATGTGTGCTGCCTCCCTCTGCTTCCCATCAACAGGAGTCTCACTTTCTCATCAATCAAATCTGATCCCAGGACCCCATCTGGACACAGCAGACAGGGAGATGTAACTCGACCATGCATCCATAAAAAAAAGGTGCAAACATTTGTGAGCGATCTTAAGGACCACTGGAGACCCCAATCTCAAGCTCTACTCTTCATCCCAAGCCTGAGAGGAGCTTGCAGCCGCCGCCTTGCACACACGTGCCCAGGCTCAGCAGCTGGCCAGCCACCTAGGGAACAGGAAGACAGACGCTGTCCCTGGCATCTGACTCGACCAACCTGAGGCCACAGTATCTGTTCACCTCCACTCCAACCCAAGCTCCATCTAAGTGCCATGTATGTGCAGAGGGCCCAAGCCAGACCCCCAGAGTCCCCTGACCCAGCACATCCCCACTCAGCAGTGGTCCTCGTTCAGCATCTGCAGCTACAGCCCAAGCGCAGGACCTTTCACCTCGGGCCACGGCAAGACCACTGTCAGGGTCTTCCTTGCTCGCCCCTCTCCCTCCACTCCAAATCGTTCTCCAAGCCAGCGCCCGCCTTCCCCTTTTGTAAATATCATGTCTCTCCCCATCTGAAACATTCTCAGCAGCTTCCTGTTTTCTACATGACCTGCCCTCACCCCATGTCTAGTTCATTCTTCCTCTGGTCTTCTCCCCAATATGTCACACTGGTCCCCAAGCTGCTGTGCCCCAGCCACGCCATGCAGCTGTCCTTGTTCTTCTAGACTTCTGCAAATGCACCCTGAAAGAACCTTTTGACTCCCCTTTGGTGAGAACATTCTTCCAAGAATGCCGATGTCAGCTCAAAGGCTTGCTCCCCTGTGAAATACTTTCTGCCAAAGGTCTCTCTCCCAAAACCTCTCTCCATCAGCACCTGAGCCCTCTTGGGCCTTCCCCAGACTTTGTTATTGTTGAATGGGTGGAAAGTTCTTTGCTTCCTTTCCCCCTCTATTTAAACAACAACAACAACAACAACAAAAAAAACTTTTGAAACATGGGTTTCATTTACCTAACTATATCCATCCTCTGTCGACTTTCCAAGTACTTGGGTATCATTACACCAAGTACCTCCTAGGGAGAGAAACACAGCTAGAACCTTCCCAGACATTACTTCATGTACGTGCTCCATCACCCAATGAGGCATGTGTAATTATCCTTTTCACAGCTGAGAAAATGGCAGCTCTGCCAGTGTAGGTACATGATAAATCCGACAAATTTGATCTCTCCTGCTCAGCAATTTGCTAATGAAAACTACCATTTATTAATGATAAAGTAAAGGGAGACTAAAGAAATGCAATGTCAGAAAACTTACATAATCTGTTTTTCTAGCACCATAGACAAAAACTATTTTAGAGTCAGAAGCCACTCTCAGGGGTCTATTATGAAACCCAAATTCTCTGACTCCTGGCAAAACTAGACCATCGATGATGCTGGTGTCTAGCACGCTAGGTGTACCACAGTATGTGCTATTGCTCAGTAAATAACTCAAGTGCCGATCAAAAGAAAATGTTGTTTCCTGGGGTGGTGCTGAGCATCTAGCCAGCCGCAGCACCCCTGCTAACTCGCCCAGGCTCGAATCAAATTATTGTGCCTGCAGATTCCAGAACAGATCAGCTAACCCCAGGTCACCAGATTCTGGGGTGCTCTTATCACATCCAAGGCCTTTCCCTTCTGCCCATAATGGACACTTGAAAACCACAGCTGAGAGAAACAATCACAAATCGCCTAAACCCACATCTACCTCCACGGATTCCACTGGACCCCGATTCCACCTTCCGACAGTCTTGACGTCTGCTCTTATGAGCTGAATGTATGTCCTGAGTATATGTTGAAGTCTTCTGCTCAGTACCTGTGAAGGTGCTTGTATTTGCACATGGTGTCTTTTAAAAGGTAACCACGTCAAGTGAAGTCCTGGGGTGGGTGCTAATTCAATATGACTGATGTCCTTATAAAAGAGGGAATTTGGACCCCGAAGGTACGGAGGAAAGATGACATGAAGACACAGGGAAAAGAAGGCCACATACGACTCAAGCAGACATTCCCAAGAAGTCCACCCTACGTCACTCTGACAGTGGGCATGGGGGGCTCCAGATGCTGAGGACACGATGGTGCCGTCTGGCCGTCCACCAGGGCTGCGTGGACTGGAACAGACGACCGTGTTTCCTAACCGCTTTCCTGCCATGTCGGTCCAGAAGCAAACAGGGGAGGATTGGAGGTCAGATTCAGATCCTCCCTCGGCCCCTTCCTGGTGCCGTGACTCTGATCAAGTGCCTTGATGCAAAAGAGCGAGACACCTTCTGCTCAGCATGACTGTTCTCGGGGTGAAATGGGACCAACGTTTAAATTAATCATTTGGCTTAAAAAAACTACAAGCTTCCAGGCACTACTCTCAGCACTTTACAGACAGTCAATTATTGAATCCTCTGAACAGGCCTGTAAGATGAATCCATCATTGGCACATTTTGCAGGTGGTTTGTCCCAGGTCACACCTGAGAAAGAGAAGAATGGGCACCCTCACGCAGCAGCCAGGCTCCAGCCTGGGCCTGTGACCTCTGCCCCAGACATGACCCCCACACACACTACAGGGTCTGTGTCTGGGTGTCCCTAAGTGCACGGAGCCTGACATAACTACTAGAGCAAACAGCTTTTCAATCTTTCAACAGCCTATAAGAGCTGCATTCTCGATTCCTTTTTAAATTTATTTTCTTACATCTTGTCACTCTGGAGATAGCATTTGATGGATAGCAAATAGTTTGAGGACGAGGAGCATTTCCATCTATGGTGCCAGCATTATCCCATGGAGAAATAAGCACGCAAGGTACCCACCTCTCCCTCCTCTCTTCTGCCCATTCCGGACACGCAGTCGTCCGGCACCTACCTGTGCTCTGCGTGACAAGCCAGCACAGCCCCCCCTCGAGAAGCAGCCTGTCCACCCTTGTCATCCCTCGTCATCTTGAAGCACCACATCACCAGCAGGTTTTGAGCATGCAATGCTGAGTCTCAAAGGCTCAAACTTTCAATATTATAAGTGGCATAACTTACTTCACAATGATTATATGGAAAAGGAATATAAAATGTCATTAGCATCGATCCTCAGAGAATTCACTAAGAGAAAAGTGCCTCATATTTACTGTATGGAAGTTCTGCTAAATATTTGCAGGAGCCAATTTTTTAAAAAATATTTATTTATTTATGCATGCAGAACTGGGGAACAGGCCAGAGGTGCAGGGGCGGTGAGAGGCTTCACCGGAGACAGAGCGGGGAGCAGAACAGGCCAACTGACGAAGTACACTGCTGAGGGGAGCAGCAGGCAGGTCAGGAGAGGTCTGGAGGGTCAGGAGAGGTCTGCTGCGCCATGTGGGTCACCTCCCGGGTGGGGATTGAACTCGTGTTGAAGGGGCTTTAGCCTCTTAGTGCTGTGCTTTAACCTGCTGCACCACCAGGGAGGTCCAGGGCCCATTTTGTACACTTTCTGGTTCTGATCATGCATTCCATGTGTGGGTTTAGAAAATAGTAAATTTCTGGGAGGTGAGTTATTAAGATAGTAGACTTTTCTCTAAGTCAGATGTCCTAGGGTCGATGCCTCTGGGGACATGTGAACCCCAGTCCCCAAGCACCCACCTGTCCCCCTTAAACCCACAGGAAGGTATTTGAGGCAGCGACCATCAGGGAGAGAAAGGGAACTATCTGTTCAGTCTTGCTTTAAAATGAATTAAAAGAAGCTTGAAAAGAATGCTCAGAAAAAGAGAAACAGAAAAGGATAAAACTACTCTTGGAACTAGAATGACAAATACAAATCAACCAACTCAGGAAAACACACAAGTGCTCCGTGGTCCTAAAGGGCCAAGCTGCCAGATCAATATCAGCACCCTAATAAATGGGTTGTGAACCACTGGTTTCTGTACTAATTTAAAATAAGGTCCCCATTCACTTGATCATGAATAATTCACCCACTTTCCAAGAAGTACCCACTGTGATCCCATTAAAAAGGAAGAAAGTCCTCCACGTCCCTCTTCCATTTCTTATGAAGACTCCTGCTATGAAGTAACTGACAAGAATTTGAGGAGGTTTGAAAAGGCATCTATCCGGGTCCTCCCTGATGGCGCAGCGGGTTAAAGCACAGCACTAAGAAGCTAGAGCCACTTCAGCACGAGCTCGATCCCCACCCCAGAGGTGATCCACAGGGTGCCACAGACCTCTCCTGACCTGTCCACTGCTCCCCTCAGCAGTGTACTTTGTCAGTCAGCCTGTTCTGCTCCCCACTCTGTCTCTGGTGAATCCTCTCACTACCCTTGCACCTCTGGCTTGTACCGCAGTTCTGTATGCACAAATAAATCAATCTTTAAAAAAAAAAAAAAAGGCATCTATCCGAGAATTAAAATGTATATCATAGGAACAGAATTTCCATTTGTGAATACTGTTCTCTCTGTCACTCTGTAGTCTGATTTGAGGGTTCACAATGTCTAATCTGCAGAAGGAGCGCAGGAACTCCGTGTGATGAGGGGTCCCAAGTTATTCAAATAGCACTTGGTGCTGGGGAAACCAAAGCCCTGATTTGAAACCCCAGCCTTCCTTACCCAAAACAAAGCATGGGCTCTTTCCATGGCCAGGCACTCCAGACACCAAATGCAAATTAAACCAACAGAACAAAACCTGTATTCAGAGGCGCAGATTGCAAAAGCCTTGTTCTAAGCTCGGCCATTCACAGACCAGACCCTAAGGAGGACAGGGCCGGGGAGAAATACAGCTGGCCCCCTCTGACAGTCCAAGAGCACTGCTCCTCTGAAGTCCAGAAAGTTCCATTCCTCTTACCCAAATCTTTCTCTGAATATCTTTCTTTCTTCTGGTTGGGTCCAGCATATTGAAAATTGAAATTTCCATCTAAAAGAATAAGCATTCTCTGCTGGCATAAACTTCCTAGATTTAAAAACAGTTCTTCCCTAATAGATCTTAATTGTTCCCATCACACAAACACACACAAACACCAAAAAATGACAATTACATTAAGTAGCAGGATGTAAGCATATTGCCAGATCTAAATGCATCCAAGTATACTGCAAACTACAAATGTCTCAAATCAACACATGGAACACCTTAAACTTATATAATCCTACATGCCAATTTTATCTCGATAAAAATACATTTTAAATGCTAACATTAATTTTTCCTTTCTGCCCCCTGAAAGGTGCTTCAAAGTGTGAACATCCACTTCCATCAGCTCCACTCACCAGCAAGGTAAGAAGGCAGAAGGTGAATCCCACAGGTCTCATGAGAAACGCAAGCCAAAATTTTTTTAAATAGATTTTTTTAGGCTTTCTCGCAGGGTGAGCCTGCTTTACAAGAGTCAAAAAATCTCTCTCCCACAAGAAAGATCTGGAATGTGTTAGCCGAGCAGCCACAGGCTGGGCAGGGAGGTATTCAGTCCTGGAAACTGGGCAGTGTGCTGGGTGTGGGAAAGGTTCCCAAAGCGTGTCTTAGTCCTACCCATAAAAACTGAGTTTAGGATAAAGCGCTGGCATGGAAAAGCGCACAGAGCTGTCCTTCGGGTCTGATCACCAAAGCAACCAGAGCACCTGGGGAAAGTCCCTTAACCACCAATTATCCTCCTGGGCAGGTGCCAGGTGGCTCACATCACAAGCAGCCTTTCCGGAGGCTGCAGGAAGGTGTGGAGGCCTGAGGGGACAGCCCTTGGCTCCAAGAGGCATTTCAGAACCAAGCAGGATGCTGAAGGACCTCTGTGCCTCGCCAGCCAGGGCTGTGTCCATCCCACCAGCTGCAGACGTAAAACCCCACAGCTTTTCTCGCGACCCCCCGGTCCTTCCTCAGGGGAGAGAGGCAGGCACCCCCCCCCCCCCGGGTGCTCTGTCCTGGCTGCCAGCACCCTTCCTTCCTGATTCTGTTAATCATTCTCATTTTATTGGGCCTACACTTTTATTATAAACTGCCTTGGATTTGTTCCTACAGAGAAATATCAAGCGACAGAAGTGGACTGTCACTGCCTCATTTGAGGCTAACTATCCTTGAAGGGCTTTCTACATGGGTGCGAGCTGGCACAACCAGGCAAACCGTCCCTAAGTCCCAAAACTCTTCAGGGCCACCTGACACCTCCCAGCTTCAACCTCAAATGCCCAAGTCTGATCCTCCAACTCTTTCTGTGTATCAGTGTCTGGTTACAGCAGTCTCCTCACCAGACTGAATAGCGCCCTCTGGCTTTGTGCAATGCAATGGCCTCTTTCCTTGCAAAATGAGACTTTCCTTTAACATCTGATTGTCCTGATTGATCACCTGATGACCTGAAAGTCGCTATTCAGGTCTAACAGGCCTCACACTTAAAGAAGTGAGCAGCGGCCCTCCCTGGTGGCGCAGCAGGTTAAAGCACAGCACTGAAAAGCTAAAGCCACTTCAGCATGAGTTTGATCAATTGGAGGAGATCCACATGGCGCAGCAGACCTCTCCTGACCACCCGCTGCTCCCCTAAGCAGTGTACTTGGTCAGGTGGCCTGTTCTGCTCCCCACTCTGTCTCTGGTGAATCCTCTCACCACCCCTGCACCTCTAGCCTGTACCATAGCTCTGTGTGCATAAATAAATGAATCTTAAAAAAAAAAAAAAGAAGAGAGCAGCCAGCTAGCACACAGACATTCAACAACTTGTCGATACACAATGAGAACCTAAGTATGCTTATTTGTACATAAAATATTTGAGTGTTTACCACTAATAATAACATATACATTCAAAATAATTTGCAAAATGCCTACGGTGAGCAAGAAAATAAAGATGAATAAGTTGGCCTTGAGCTTGAGGAAGGAACCCTCCTTACCAGCTGCTGGGAGTTGGGGACAGGGGGTGTCACCAGGGGATAAGGAAATCAAAATAACTGACCTCTGGACAAAAATATGTTCCGCAACCTCAAAGAAGCCCCAGTATCAACTACCTGCAGGTACGTTCACTTGACTCTACTATATCGTGTGGCCAAACCTGGCGAGGGGAACAGATCACCTCAAGAGCTACCACTTAGGTAGCTCAATATCCCTGTGAGACCTGATTACTAAGATACTGTCACTACTCACTTCCACCTATGGGAAGCCGGGACACAGAGAGGGTGCACAGCTGGCAAGGGGCAGCTGACGTCCCATCAGTCTGGAGCCTCAGCCCCAACCTTCTCAGGGCAAAACCTGCATTCGCGGCACTCCGTAATCAAAGGCCTAGCGTCCACGTGTCTTCGGGAAGTGACAGGATCAGGACGCGGGCTGCAGGGAGGCCTCGCAGGCCCTTCAGACCCAGAGACTGGGCCTTGTGGTGGGGCCTGCAGGCAGTTAGTGTCTCTGTGCACAGCCCTTCCCACCCCTGTAGGGGCAGCCACAGTCGCACCCCACAACTGTGTTTGTTGCTCATGTTCCCCATGAACTATCACCCCAAGGTCACCAGGCTTTTTTCAGCTGTCACACAGTCCTTCCATGTGGCCTTGTCTTGACCCCTTTCTCTGCACCCTATCATTTCACAGACCCTTCCACAGAAGCCTATGACCCTTTTCTAGATAATGGTGGAGGCCACACTCTCCTCATTCTTTTTTCAATACCCCTAGATGCTTCCTGTAAAGCACCCCCAAGCACTTATTCCAGGTTCAAGCCCCTCTTCCAATGCATTTGCAAATCCAGTCTCAGCCAGTCAGCTAGGGAGTGAAGCCCTCAGTGCCCCCAAGTTTAGATAACACAAGCTGGTAAAGAACGGTGCTAGAAACAGCTGAGGGAGAACCTGGCTCTGACCTTGGGTTACCCACACCCTTCACAGTGAAAAGTCAGATACTTGGCCTGCTGTTAGGTCAGTGCGAGGAAGCAAGTTACTTGCTTTAGAGTCTGAACCCTCCACCTGCAGATGGAGTGCTTCTCCCCCACGGTGACTCTGATCCCGGCAAGAACTCAGAAGCTTCTTCCACATTTACACAGCACTTAGCTCAGCGCTGGCACTCAAACAGGACTCCTGACCATCACTTACAATGGTCTCATTTCCTTACCATCTGAATAACAAGCCACAGCAGAGCTGGAGGGCTGTGTCATCTCTCTGGGGAACAAAACAGTCACCGTGCATTTTTCTTTTTTAAGAAAGAATGCTAAATGGTTTACCTTCTTTTGAAATACCAGGGTTTGATTTGAAATTTTATGAAGTACTGACCTCAATGCTCTGAAGATTAGACCCTTAAATGGCTAATATGCAATATGGAGAGGAGGAAAATTCAGAACTTCTAACTGCCACCTGCTATTCCTCCACATGTCCATTTAACACAGTGATACAGATTTTGCAAGGCCTCAAGGAATTCACAGGCTGACACACCACACTCCATGATTTATGGGCCTTGAGGAGAGATCGATTGTATTTTTCCACTGTAAGGGGAAAAAAACCACAACTGCAGTGGAAGCAGGAACCGGTTTCTGAACATAATGATGCTTCTTCAACTCAACAAAACTCACCAATATGTAAAATTTAGAATCCCACTAAAACGGGGTTGGGGGCTGTCCTTTAGGTAAGAGTTTTCTAGAATGAGTTTTCTCCTCTAATCACCCTGAAATGGTGACTACTCAAAAATAATTCTCTACATTTTCAGGCATCCAAGTTTTCAGGCATCCAAAGTGGGCTTCCATGGTGTGCTAGGGATGAAGGCTTGGTACTGTGAAGCTGTCTGCAGCCACTGCTGCACTGAGTTTGACCCCCGGCCAGGAAGCTGACCCACACGGCACAGCAGGCCTCGCCTGTCTCCCGCTGCTCCCTCAGCAGTGTGTTTCAGTCCAGCTGCCTGTTCTGCTCCCCACTCAGTCCCTGGTGGATCCTCTCACCCCTCCCCCAACACCTCTGGCCTACCTACACTCCAGCTCTTGTACGCATAAATAAATAACTCTTTAAAAAAGAATAAATAAAAATAATAAAATAAAATTTGGCCACTGTTGATGGAAACCGTCACCAATGAAAAGTCAATCATCCACGAATGTGAGGTTCTACCAAAGCAATCTCCCTGAGAAGAGTCAAGCTCCTGTCAGTAAAAGAATCCCCAAGTGTTTCCATTGTGGGGTGTTACAGGGACAGCCAAGGCCTGTAACTCGAGCTCATACTCAGCACAGCCTCCCAACAGAAATCACAGGACAAACGTGCTTGTTTCACGCTCCACTAGAAATATAAGAACATGCTCACGATAATACAGCTGTGGAATCTGTAGAAATGTGCAAACCCTGAGGACTTCAAGCCCTACCTGTCTCAATATCCAGATTCCAGGAGACCCTGGGGGGAGGGTCAGGCAGTCCTGCCCTCCTCCCTCAGGAAGCCTCTATGACCTGGGCCCCCCACCTGTCCAGTCCTCAGCTCCCCTAGCCCACCTGTGGCCCTGAGGCCCACCGTCAGGGGGAAGCCAGTTACTCCCCATTCTGTGCAGGGACCCACACTTTCTGCCCTTCACGCCTGGCGACACCCTCTGTCCTGATTAGTTCCCCCAGCCCACCTGCGCTCTGTTTGCTCACAGCACAGTGAGGGAAGGAAAGACGGTGAGGGGGACCTCACAGCACCTTAACTGGTAGAACATCGAGAAAATGTTAAGGTCTGTATAAGATGTGCAATCAACAGGCACCGGGAATGTCAGTGACATAGCTAAATCCCTCTAACCTGTCAGGTTGCAGGTGCAGAAAGGCCCAAAGACACCTAAATAAATAACCCAACCCCAGCCTGTATTTTTCAATCCACCAGACAGCCGCAGGGAAATCCCTTCTCTGTATCTTCGCTCAAGTGTTCTCTCCATACAGATATGAAGAGGAAGAGGCAGTCAAGGTGTACAAAACTGGACATTAAGGTGTGACTTCAAACTGCACCCCATCAGCCTGGGGTCTCCAAGGCCCCCCAAGACCCCTCCATCTCTACCAGTGCTGCCTCCTGCCCCCAACTCCAGTTTTGGTGCCTCTCCGCGGGTGGGGCCCATGGAGAAGGGTGGGCGCAGGAGAAAGGGGGCCGCTGGCCCAGAGGACAGGCCCAGACCACCACAGGGGCACAAAGAACAAACAGTATGGCCCAGGAGGCCAGAGGCGAGGGGACAGGACTGGGGGGAGTTGGGGCCGCAGGTAGTGAGGGCTTTGGAAGCGCCACAGGGCCTTGAGGTGGCAGGGAGTGAGAGTGAGGACCAGTACCATGCGTGCTGTGTGGAGGCCAACGAGGGAAGGGAAGCAGGCTCCTTGCTCCCTGCCACAGGGGGCTATGTCCAGGCTGTGCAGCACTGTTAAAAACACGGCTCCCAGGCACTCCCTTGTGGCGCAGCGGGTTAAAGCACAGCACTAAGAAGCTAAAGCCACTTCCGCATGAGTTCGATTCCCGCCTGCCCTGGAGGTGATCCACATGGCGTGGCAGACCTCTCCTGACCCGCCCGCTGCTCCCCTCAGCAGTGTACTTCGTCGATCTGCCTGTTCTGCTCCCCACTCTGTCTCTGGTGAAGCCTCTTGCTGCCCCTGAGCCTCTGGCCTGTACCCCAGTTCTGTATGCACAAATAAATAAATCTTTAATAAATAAATAAATAAATAAATAAGCATGGCTCCCATGGGCCATATGCCACCTCCCACTTTTAGCCTAGCTTAAGGCTCACACGCCACTTTTCTGCAAAGCTCAAACAATTTCCTTCTTGTATCCAAGTGTTTATGCTTGGAGAGCAGATGGGAGAATTCGCTCCAGTTGTGCCATGCGTGACGTCTGTATACGAGGTCAGACAGCATGAGCAGGCACGTGCAAGAAGGCTGGGCCACCGCGGTGTCCCCGTGAACGCGGCCTCAGAGGGCGCCTCACCATGAAAACGGACACAGCGCAGCCCCGGGAACACACATGCGCGCACACACTTGTGCATACACACCACAGTGCACCGAGGGCGTCCAGCTTCGTTCCGGGTGAGGTGGCAGAATTTCTGTGAGCCAGCCTGGAGATAACTTTCTTTTGCTCATCCTGCCTTTCAAGAAAAGCCGGATAAGCTGCAGTACCAGTTTATCCAAGAGACAGGGATAATCAGGAAATGTTATTCCTGTGATAGGCTGGAAAGCTGTTTCCAGTGCTGAACACGCACACTGAACCTACTTCTAACTGAACGACCTGCTGTCGGTCACGATCGCAGTGAAAGCAAGACTTCTGGATTATATCTACATGAAAGCATGGTGCTAGACACCAGGAAATTTAAAAACCACCATCTTCTGGAAAATCTCTGTAGGTGAACCTATCTTCACCTCCATTTCACTGAACTGAGCTTTTGCCTACAACATCCATCATGCAACCCTGCCAGCCATTTGCGTTCAAGCCCAGTCTGCACATGGCTTGAAACCCTCTTCAAAAAGACCAAACACAGTTTGTTTTTCCTTTGGTGCCTGGGAGAGGGTATTTTTGTGAATTCTTAAATTCCACTTAAATTGAAATTTTAGTGATTTATACTCCTGCTAAAGGGCTGTTACTTGAGAGAGAGAGAGAGAGAGATTTTAGGGCTGGAATGGGAGGAACACAGTTCCACCATGACTCCTGTGGGGACTTGAATTGTGTAAGAGCATGAAATGAGCCCACAGTGGTGTGTAGTTGCCAGAGGAACTTCCACGGTCTTTGGCAACATGCATAACAGTATTACATGCTGATTTATATTAAGACAAAAATCTCATGTCATGGTGTGTTAGCAGACCACAGCTAGCAGTTAGAAAAGCGGGTCGCCCTAGGCTCTAGAGAGGTGAAAACCCAACTCCTTTTACTAGCCAACCAGAGCATGGGCACATTATACAAATAACCTCTTTGCCACTCTAAAGCCTAACTTGTAAAATGCAGACAAAGGTAGTTCTCACACTCCTGGCTGCAGGGGCAAACCTATGTCAGCCCTGAGCAATACCTGGTGCAGAGTAAGCCAGTGAATGGAGCAGGCATTCCCGAACGGTCACTGTCCTTGGGCATCCACATGGCCAGCCCTGGGCAGGGTCTCATCTTCCCTTTACAAGGAGGAACCAGACATCCAAAAAAATTTCAATAACTGGTCCCAGGACAAAGACATGCAAATGTACTCAATACCTAAGGGACTCCAAAGCCCAAGTTCTGTCCACCTTGCTGCCCTGGAATGTTCTGGAACCTCTATCCTTGCTGTGTCAAATTCTGGCCACCACACTGGAAGGAAGGGACAAACTGGTGGTTGTAAGTGAAGAGAGTGAAGATGGTAAAGGGCCCTATTCTGACGGGGAGAGTCACTGAAGGAGCAGACGGGCCCTGGGGAGGCTGCCTCAGACCTGGTGCTCTGTGGCTCCTATGATGGAGTGAGCTTTCAGGTGTAAAACTTACATTAGATTTCCCTTTCAATTACCTCCAAAACAAATAACCACAGACAGGGTGTCTCAAGCAACAAATTTATTTCTCACAGTTCTAGGGTACGTCCCATTGTAAGTCCAATGGAATCAAGGTTTCAGCAAGTCTGGGTTCCTCTGAGGCCTTGCTCCTAGGCTTCCGACTGAGTCACCTTCTTGCTGCCCCTCACACACATGGCTGTTCCTCTGTGTGTCTTCCTGGTGTCTCGTCCTCTTCTTTATAAGGAAACCATCAGATTGAATTAGGGCCCGCACTAATGGCCTCATCACATCAACTTAATCATCTCTATCTCCAAAAACAGGTGCCTCCTGAAGAGCTGAAGATTAGGACTTCTACATATAAAACCAGGTGAAGACACAGCTCAATCATGACATCCTTCAAAATAGGCAAGATCTTGTTCATATGTCACGGCCCCAAGAATGGAATAAGACGCTTCTGGAAGAGCAACATTATCACAGCATTGGCAAGATCCCGTGTCAGGAAGCAATGGTGTGGTTGGTACTGGACAGCTACTCATGGATACTGGAAGCTGGACATGGACACCGGGCTGCAGGCATTCAGGCCAGCATGCAATTCACAAGTCCAAGAATCGGTGTACTTTTAGGTGGTTGTCTTTTACAGAACACACCCACACAAAGACAGACATTCTACAGGAAGGATAAGTGACAAAGCCAGAAATGCGAATGCATTAAGATGGATAAAGACCTCGAAGATGGGAAAGGGTCCAACTGGTATTAAAGGAGGAGAAGCGAAAGGTGGTGCTAAGGAACAGCCAGAGTTATGATAAGAACAAAGTTCCAGCACCCATGGATGCCATAGCTTTGTGCAAAAGACTACAACCCAACTCTCGGAGGGAGTATTCCTTCTCAATAGATGCAAAGTCCCCCTTTCCCTGCATATCAAGGGAGCACTTCAAACTGCTCACATCTGGGGCTTCCTAAAGTTCAAATACTCTGATTTTAAACATCACACCATCGTACTGGATACTCATCGGTCACTTCCAAAAGCATGCTCCAAAGTGAGCACCT
This sequence comes from Condylura cristata, assembly GCF_000260355.1. Classification (NCBI taxonomy): domain Eukaryota; kingdom Metazoa; phylum Chordata; class Mammalia; order Eulipotyphla; family Talpidae; genus Condylura; species Condylura cristata. Next base: position 37,529,369 of record NW_004567117.1, on the reverse strand, counting down.
CACCATAGTTCTATTCTGGATTTTTCTATGAGCAAACTACAGAAATATTGAAATAAAATTTGAATGACTAAGAAGGCAATCTAGATGAAGCCAAAGCATTTCAGATACTGGATCAAAGGTTAATGTATTTTCTTATCACTCTACTTCCAGCTGTAGGGAAGGGAGGCTGTGTGTTTGTCCACCTCTGTCTCCACAGCACCTGGAGCAGAGTTCAGGAACGGAGAGAGGTCCAATAAATAATTGTGGAGTTCAAGCATACCTGGCTTTTATCCCCACAAATAAAAATGGGATGTCTCAGAGCAAAATATCAAGAAATAAGCATACAAATGTAACAGATGGACCAACATAACCACCATACTCAACCAAACATCACCATCAGGGCAACAGAGGAAACCAAACTTTGGTGACCACTGATTCTGGGGAAGAGTACTGGACAGTGACTAACAAGATGGCCAATGCCTGCTCAGTGCATTTATATGAAGATGCAACAATGACACTCACACAATTCTTTCAGGTGACAACACATACTAAGAAAAGCAGAGTTTAATATTATATGTAACATTAAACATTAACTAGGTGATCCCTATTCTAGGAAGACCCTGCAAACAAGTCAAATGTCAACAGGAAGGCAACCCAATGAAATGAATAAAAACTAGATAACCTGTCCTTCAGCCTAGCCCTTTTACTGGCATCACTCAAGGGTGGAGGGATATCACTAAATGTCATAGAAACTGTGCTGACCAGCTGACCAGCCTGCATGATGGCTCCTTGGCCCTTCTGGGACTTCCCTGACCAGGAAGTAAAGTCATGAATTTACAACCTTGTGTGGTCACCTCCCAAGTGAAGTAGCACTGATAGAAAAGTGTGGTAATGGCAGGACAGGACTTTCAAGATTAGGTCTTAAAAGCCTGGCAGCTCTTCCTTGCCTGCTTCTTCCATCACTAGCTCTGAGGAAAGTTAGCTGTGCCCTGAAGACATTCAAGCAAGGCCCAAGGGAAGATCCATGTGACAAGACTTTCACCTCTAGTTGACAGCACTGATTTACCAGGTATGTGAGTGAGGGAATTCTGACGTAGGTGGTCCAGCCATGTCAAGTTTTCAGAGAACTCTACGCTGGTTCGTATGACCTGGAGTTGTAAGGCCCTGCGCCATCATCACCCAGCTGGCCACAAAGGACCCCCTGACCTGCAGAAACCATGCAATGTTCATTGCTTTAAACCCCTGAGTTTTGGACTCATTTGTACTTCAGCAATAATTAACTAGTACCAATTTTTGATAAATGGACTTGGTGTACTATTGTAAGAACCAGCCAAAATGTGTAAGGACTTAACATCCATGGTGTGTGCACAGCTTTGGAATGGGGCAGAGGAGAGAAGCTGGAAGGAACTTGAGGGTGTTAGCAAAGTCTGATGCATCCCTACCAAGCTCAGTAGAACTAATAATCCTGTAGAAGGCTGTGAACAAGGCTGTTGCGTGAAGGAAATGCTACTAGAAATGGAGTGAAGTCAAGCCCTAAGATTTAATGATAGAAAGTCTAGTAACATGTGGCTGCCTGATCTAGCTAATGACCACTGGGCAACTGTGCTGGTGGTACTTTTGCTTTTTTAGTACAGACTCAGAAAAAACCAAGACAGCACCTCAGAGAACTATTCACGACTACAAAATGTCTTCTATAAAGGCTATTTTTTCCTTAGCAATCTCGTCAGAAACCCACAGGAGAGAACAGCTCATCTTGAGAAGATCTGTGGCTATGATTTTGGACAGTCAAGCAAACCTCAGTATGATTCACAGGACATCTACAACATTTTTACAAGAATGATTCTGGCAAAAACATCCTAAGCATGAACTGAAAGACAGAGACAGCACAGGGTAAGATTCTTCTGGCAAGAAGCAGAGAGAGCAACCCAATTGGAAACAGAAGTAACTTTCACAAAAAGGGAAGGATGGCTGTGTGACAATTTTTTTTAAAATATGTATTTATTTAAGCACACAAGAACTGGGGTACAGGCCAGAGGTGTGGGGGTGTGGCGGTAGGAGTGTGACAATTCACCAGTGACAGAGTGGGGAGCAGAACAGGCAGACTAACTGAAATACACTGCTGAGGGGAGCAGAGGGAAGATAGGAGAGGTGTGCTGCGCCATGTGGGTCAGCTCCCTGGCCAGGGATCAAACTCACGCTGCAGTGGCTGCAGACAGCTTCATAGTGCTCACATGTAACCCTTTGCAGTACCAGGGAGGGTCCTGTGTGACAATTCTTTAAGTTTCCTTATTTTGAAGTTACTTAGCTCTATCTAGTAACTACTGTATTAATAATAGACTTTTCCCCAAAAACATGGAGTAAAGGTTATTTCTCAAGGTTATTCCTCTAATCCACCTGGATTCAAAACCATGCCATTTGCTTAGAAGCAGGAGTGAAAAAAAAAAAAAACAACTAAGTCGATTTGTGAAGACTCTGGTGATACTTAAAATACATTTGGATGTGTGACCCTCTGACCCATGTGATAGGTCAAAACCACGGGGGAAGTTAAAGATCAAGGACTGAGGAGTTTCCCCCTAATTTTCAAAGAAAATAAATGTGTTTTACCATGAGTAATACAGTCACAATTCAAAAAAATATTTAATGTGACCCACTGTACAACACCCCTCTCTCACCCTGGCCCCCATCGTGCCAGCCCCCTTCCCCACCCCAAAAACACATAAGCACACTATTGCCAGGTTTCTTGTGAATCCAAAGTTTCCTTTTCCAGATACAAGACAATTGCGTCTTATTTTCTCCTAAGACAAGGGCTAGTCTGTTTTCCACACTGTCAGGAGCTATAAAATTAGCTGGAGAACTGTCTGTCTCAGGGTCCCCAGGAAGGTACCAAAGGATGATTATTCCTTTGACATGCTCAATGAAGTTAGAATCAAGTGTCTTAAGGCTAAACGTCATATAACACGTGAAACTCAAAAGCTCACCTTTAATACTGCAAGCAAATTTCATGCAAACCAAGGAGGAGCCCCATGCTGGTGGTCATAAATAAAGTAAAACTCCAAACCATAACTAATCAGCAGGGTTCCTAACCACCCCTAACCAACAGGTGAAAACCCCACTAACTTGTAACACAAACTAAGAAATGACTGATAAGTATACTTGTTGCCATCCAAGCCCTCAGATTTTTGAAAACTCTTCTGGACAATCTGTGGTTAGAGTTTTATAAGGTGATTCCCTCTTTAATTGAGGGAACAAAGAAATACACATGGGTTGCTGAGATTCCTCTTGGAAGAAAGCCACAAAAGTTGTTGATTCTTTTTTTTTTTTTACTGAATAAAAGACACTAGACAAATTATCAGCAACATGTGACATAGCTTAACAACTGGTGGTGTGTTTGCTCTTACTTGATGGCCCTGTTTCATGTTACTGCCTCTACACACGTGAAGTTTCAGAACTCTAAAGTCCCCTGGGACTCCTCAGCCCTGAGCATGGCCTTGGCAAAACCTCCATCCCAGCACCTGTGTGTCTGCTTCATCCTCACTGCCCTCAGTCCAGCCTCTTCCCCCTGAAGCACACCTACAAGCACAGGAATTGTTTCCTTAAGATGGGGCCACCAGCGGTGCAAGGGTAAGTCTCAGCACAAGTTCAATCCCCGGCCAGGGAGGTGACCCACATGTAGCAGACCTCTCCTGTCCCCCCACTGCTCCCCTCAGCAGTGTGCTTCAGTGGATCTGTCTGTTCTGCTCCCCCTCTGTCTCTGGTGAGTCTTCTCACCCACCCAACCCCCCAACCTCTCACCTGCACCCCAGTTCTTGTATGCATAAATAAATAAATCTTTAAAAAAAAGAATGCTTTCAGTTATCACCTAAGATTCACCTACCCTAGTTCCCTTCCCTATACTCCCTGGATGACCAAGTCTACACCGTTGACCACCCCACACAATCTCCACACCTGTCCCCACCCGCCACATCTCTATACCCCCTGCTTCCATGACCATCAAAACTTTGGCCCTGAAAGATCTGCCAATCACACACCCATCCCTGCACCTCCACGGGCTTCTCATTGCCCCCTGGTAACCCCTGTTAAGGGCTGAATTGTACAGTCAGAGGATTTTTTTGTATTCACAGAATTATGTGCCTAGCATAAATAATTGTAAATCATTTCCACAATTGAGGGGAAAAAGTACTACCTCTCCCCTAAACTCTCATTAAGCTGCTCTCTGTCTCTATGTGGTTATTCCAGATGTTTCACACAAGCAGACCCACACATGGGTAGCTTTGTTTCTTTCATGTAACACGACGGTGTCAAGGTCACCCTTGATGTAACAAGCATCAGTCTTGATCCTTGTCATAGCTGAATACTCTTAGACTGTGTCGACAGAGCATATTCTGTTCATCCATTCATCGGTGTGGACATTCGGGCTGTCTCAACATGGAGACTTAAAAATGCAGCCTGCCCAAATGTAAAGTCTTACTTGCTCCCAGCATGTAAACATGAGACATGGGCTCCCCAAAGCCCATGAGCAACATCTAAATCACCCAGATTGATACCCAAACTGTGCCAAACAACAACACCGTAGCTGCTGTCTTTCTTTGCAATGCTCTTAAACACTGCAGCACTTCCTGCATATACTGCCAGCTGGGACTTCTTTATCATCGTCGTCTCTCCATGTTTTTTCACTCAGTCAGAAACATGCACTGGGCACTTGATCTAATAAGGTCCCATGTTACAGCCACATAGTTAAAACAGGTACCTACCTGCTAATTAGAACCTAATTAGAATCCTCTAAATATGACATTCCTTGGCTCATTTAAGAAAAACTGATAATAAAGGACACTTAAAAGAGCTTGATAAATAAAAATGTTTCCCATAATTGTAATATGGTAAATATTAAAAACATCCAGAGTCTAAGGATATGATACAGACAAGCAAATATGAGCATGGTCATATAATGGAATATGTTCTTTATAGACTAATAATGAGATATCATTTAATAGTGTTTATTCAACTTTTTCCTAAGGAGACACTGGCTTTATGTCTTATAAATTAAAAAGACAGGAAAAAATACATCAAGACTATCTCACTGTGTAAAAGGATATTCTCTTAGAAAAGAACTGGAAGCATTAAAAATTGTAACATTCGTTGGTTCTGATTGGGTTATGCTTTTTTCCTTCACCTCTCTAGCTCAGCCTATATCCCTTAAAAGCATCAAAATGGGGCCCTCCCTGGTGGCACAACGGGTTAAAGTGCAGCACTATGAAGCTCTCTGCAGCCACTGCAGCATGAGTTCGATCCCCGGTCAGGGAGCTGACCCGCATGGCGAGGCAGATCTCCCCTGACTCGCCTACTGCTCTGCTCCCTATTCTGTCTCTGGTGAATCCTCTTACCCCCACACCTCTGGCCTGTACCCCAGTTCTTGTATGCATAAATAAATAAACCATTTTAAAAAAACGATCAACATGTTGACAAATTAAAGTTTCATTATAAATCTGAAAATTTAGGAGTGAAGGTATAAAGTAAAGGGAAAGGGATGACAGGAAGGGCCGTGGACACAAAGCCCTTCACACCCAAGCTGGGCATTTTGTTTTGTGCACATTTCTACCAACAGCACAGTAAAAAAAAGTAAAAAGAAAAAAAAAAAAGCTTATTGTGTAGTCAGGCTCCGTGAAGAGAGGAATCATCATAAGTTAAATCTTCACATTTCCCAAGTCCTTTGCACAAAATACCAATAAATAGTTATTATCCACATCTAATGGAGACTATGCAATGAGTAGGTGCACAATTGAGCAATGTGAAAATTTTCCTGAAACTTGAGAATTTAGCCCGCTTCCTCTTTTGACACCTAACTACGACCGTTTCAACTGTGACGGTAAAGGCTTTCAGACCCAGGCAAAAATCCCAGGTACCAAAATCCCCATCTGAGTCACTACTGCTTGCTATTTTACAAAGTGTCTCTTCTTCCATTTAAATATCAGAGTACACCATCAACTCCGAGGAAAGAAGTACGTCCTCCAAATAAGGTCTCCACAAACACAGCAAGTACAACCAAAATGTAAAAAAAGAAAACCATCAAAAACAAAAAGCAGAATGTACAGGAACCAGAAAGAACAATGGAGGGTATGAAGATAAGGAAGGAAACCAGTAAGTGATGAATTCAGGACATTTCCTGTGCTGAAGCGAAAACCATTTTTCAGAGTCCAGACAAACAAACAGCTAAGATTTCCAGGGGCATGTTCAGTTCTGGGAGGGCCTCCTTTTCAGTACCCTTTCTTTCTGAAACAAAAGAGAAGCGTTATTTCACCCTAAAATAGAAAACGCCCATCAAGAAGGAGAGATGACCAGATTCGGTGGGTGCCACCAACCGCAGGAAGGTGTCCCTGGGAAAACGCCATTTGTTTGAATTCCATGAGCAGCACTTTTGCTGGGGACCAAATGCCTGGATTAGCAGGAAGTTCAGCACAGAGCCAGCCAACTCTTAATTGCTTCTTTAATCATTAAGGAGAAGTACGCTGGGGCCGGTACAAGGGTTCAACCTGCTCTGCACAGGTTCACAGGTAAGAGGGAGAGAAGCAAAGGAAGCACAGCTTGTAGTCCACACAGGGGCCGGACGGCTTTGACAGTGGATTTATGTGTTTGAGTTTCTGACTCCGTTCATGCCTGCACCCACGTTCCACATGTGTTCAAACCCCCTTGTGCACAGAGAACAATAAATTCCCTGCTTAGAAACATGGGCCACATTGCAAAATTTCATCTGTCAGCTGGTTATTTGACACTTGGAATGCATTCCCCAGACACAAATGAGCCAGCCCGCAGCCATCCAGTGGACTCACGATGGAGTTAAATGCCTCCAGCTTTCTATGCACTGAAAGGAACAGTGTCGTGGTGAAATATTTTTCCTTTTGAGTTTGATCCCTCGGTCAATACCTGAGGTAGACAACGCCACTTCGTTTATTCATTCACTCTTTCCATCAACAATTATTTACAGAGGACTTTACAAATGTCACATACTAAACCGGTGGCAATGACTCAGACAGAAATAACAAATCTCACTGTGCTTCTCAGCTTCTTGGCCACAAGACCTCAGTACACCATCATTCTGGCTCCAATTAGTAACCAGAAGTCACAACTATTTTTATTTAAATTCCACCAGGGTAATACCGTGCAGTAGCTCGAAGACCCAGATACGCTGGCATCTTTGGGATTCACCTGTCCGTGATGAGGCCTTCCCATCCCAACCCTTCCCCACTCCCCATCCCAAGGAAGCTTTTTCTAGCTTCTGGACAGAGGAGGCAACAGTGGCCTATGATCTCTACCGAGAGGGCAGAACACTCCGGCACACCCCACACACAAGCTCTAGCAGGGTGTCCCAGCCCCAAATGCACTCTTACCAGCTGCTAAGTGACTGCTTTCTGATTTCTTTTCTCACTTGCTTATACTTAATGGTTTAAAAAATAATAACAAACTCCTTTCTATTTATAGCAGCCAAGTGTGGGTCATTCCTAGCAACACGTGGAGCTCCTTTCCAACCTAGCCGCAGTTACAGGAAGGCAGGCCCTCCCTCACCTGGCTTGGCATTCCAGCACAACAGGTGTTTCCCATAATGCTTCTCTTGGCCAATTTATTCCTCAAACAAATGAATATACCACTCACCTTTCTAGACCAAAAATGCCTCAAAGAGAATAGAGTGTTACAAGAAATAATCCTACTTTACTCTCCACACCAAAGCCACAAAGCGGCAGTTTACCCAACACTGCAAGAATCAAAACCCTCAAAGGCTATTATATCAAACCTAAGGCTTTTATCAGATTCAGAAACTTGAGCAAACGACTGAAGCCACTTACCCACGCGGAGGCAGGTAGGCGCCAGCTGGAGCCACCTCCCTGAGTCTGGAGCCCACACCACTCCACTTCCCAGGGCCAACTGCACTGTTTCTTCTTCTCCTCCAAGGGCACAGCAGAACCTACAGTCACTCAGCCAGCTTACTACAGAAACAACTTCCAGAATCCCACCCTGCAGCAAAACAGCTCCGATCCCACATACACACAACACCAACCCCCAAGCCTGAAGCGCACAAGGACCCCAACACCAGGCTCCATGGGGCCCCTTCCCAAGGTCCCCAAGCAGGAGGTGGGCAGGAGAGCAAAGGTCCCAGAGGTGACTGGCCCCGCCCCCTGCTTCTCCCCCACCCACCCTCCTGCTGGTCACATCCCAGGTGTGAAGAGAGGCAAGTTAGGAACTTCTCTGAGCCTCAGTGTCCCAATCTACCTGAGGGAACGAAAGGAGTACCGACTATATAGGGTGTTAAGAAAATTAAAATGAACATCTTAAATGAGAAGATGGTGTACACACCACACGCAACAGCACTGCAGCCCACCCAGAAGCGGCTCAGCACCCAAGCACCTCTATTTTAGAGGTGAAGGAAATTAGCAAGACAGAAAGACATGAAGTACCTCGCCCCAGGATACATTATAATTAAACCCCAGAGCAGGGCCAAGATTCCCATGGAGATTACTTCACTGGCTTTACCTGTGGCATAACCGGCAGTTTCTTCACCCCGAGTTGTGCATGTACACCTTGCCCGGCTTGCAGGAACAGGTGTCTGAGCATATGCTCACACCCCGGCCCAACTGTTTCCGCCACCCAGAAGTGGCATGAGCCTTCGCGCCTTTGGGAATACACAGTTATCAATACCTTCCCATTCATTTCTGCCAAGAACCACACAAGCGCTTGCTTTTCCTTAGTATTAGGAAAATACTAACCACCGGCACTAGGTCCAGCTCCCCCAACCGGACCCGTCAGGCTCTTGTCACCCCTCCTGTCTCCATCCCTGATTCCAACCAAGGAAGCTCCCCTCGTGGCACTTCTGTGCCTTCACCTCATCTGGCTTCTCCGGCCCCAACCCTCCCCCATCTACCCCCAGCTCAGGGCCTAGCAGACAGCTACCTGCACCTGTTGCTACACCCCGATTGCTATAATCCACGAGCACTGTTCTCCATTTCTCTGTGATGGAGTATTTTTAGATCCATTCAAAGAAATTCTAGGCCACAGGAAATACAACTGTTAAAGGAAAGGATGTCCTAAAGGAACTCTGCAGAGTCTTATGGACTCCACCTCCTACTCCAGCTTTCTGGACATTATCCCCTTCTCCAGTGATTGGAAACTACAACTCCCAGCAGTACCAGGGAGAAAACTGCGAGGACCCAAGGGCGGAGCTAGCAGGAATTCTGGGACATTTGGGGGATAAATAGGGCGCCATTGCATCTCTTGTGCTCTTGCTCGGGAAACGGCTCTCCGGACCGCATAACTTGGTGTGTTCAGTCAGCCTAGCTGTAAGGTATTCCAGTTACTTTGTACCCCACTCTCTTTCCCTGGGTTGTTTCTATTCCTTTTCCCTTTTATAAATAAACCTGTTATTGACCCTTTTGTGTGTCCCTGCAGTATAACTGAATTGTGAGCACGCAGGTGAGGCCCCACAGACAAGCGGCCCTGTAACACAACTGTTTCAGGCAAATTCACTCAGAGTTTGAGACAGCTAACTCAAGATCCGCTTTGAGATCTGCTTTTTTTTTTTTTAAGATTTATTTATGTATACAGAACTGGGGTACAGGCTGGAGGTGCTGTTGTGGTGAGAGGATTCACCAGAGGCAGAGTGCAGAGCAGAACAGGCTGACTGAGGAAGTACACTGCTGAGGGTAGTAGCTGGTGGGTCAGGAGAGGTCTGCTGTGCCATGTGGGTCACCTCCGGTGCCGGGGATCGAACTCGCACTAAGGCAGCTGTAGCCAGCTTGCAGTGCTGTGTCCTAATACACTGCACCACCAGGGAGGGCCAAGATCCACTTATTTTAAATGAGGAATTTTCTAGCGCAAATGGAGGCACATTGGCAGATCTACTGATCTACTGGGGTCTCCCCATTTGGTGGAGGCAGCTAAATATTGACATGACAGTCTCTAATAGCCCCACCCAATTCAGGAAAAGGTTTCAATACAGAGCTTATTTTCCTTTTAGGCTCATGCTCAGCACTCCTGACATTTCAGCCCGGCAGTCACGTCTAGTACACAGGCTTGGCCTCTGCCCACAACACCCTACTGCCCCTCTCAGGAGTGACAAGCCAAAAAATTATTTGAGAGCCACTGTTTTAAGCAAAAGATTTCAAGCCTCCCTGATGGCACAAGGGGTTAAATCTCAGCTATTGGCTGCCACTGCCGCCTGGAGTTGATTCCCTGCCAGGGGCGTGACCCACGGGGCACAGCAGACCTTGCCTGTCTCACTGGCTGCTCCCCTCAGCAGTGTATTTCAGTCCATCCACCTGTTCTGCTCCCCACTCTGTCTCTGGTGAATCCTCTCACCCCTACACCTCTGGCCTGTACCCCAGTTCTTATATGCGTAAATAAATCTTTAAGCAAAAGATTCCAGGAAAACAAAAAGGACACTATAGTCATGACAAAGGCAACCACCCAGTCTCACTGAAGTGGGGGTTTGTGGGGAAGGAACCCAGGAGCAGAAAGCCCAGGCCCTGCTTCACTGCCCCAAAGGGGGTGCTCCTCGAAGCAGACTCCTGAGCTGGCCCCCACCCTTGTAAATCAGAAGTTCTAAGAGGACACCTGTGAATTGAATCTTGAGGGGGTGGGAGGCAGTTAATTATGGAAGGGCTCCACAAGACACACTGAAGGGTCTCAATGTCAGGCACCTGGGTCGTGTGGCACCAAAGGGCACAGAGCCCCATGCACCCCAGACAGATGGCCAGAAAGGAGCAACAGGAAATAAGCGCATACAGGGGAGCACTACTTGCAGAAATGAGTGGCGTCAACACTGCCACAGGCGTGGAACTGTTCATAGTAAAGTACAGGATGCAGACTGGGGTACTTCTGGTGATGATGACACGTGGACCCTCCTCCCCTCTTCGTACAAGGTCGCGGGCTTTGTGTTCCCTGTCACTCACCCATTATGTAACAAGCCAAAAAAAAAAGAATGAACTTCAAGAAAATGGCTCCAAACTTCAAAAGGACATTTCAGAGGTCTGCTGGCCCCTTTACCTTTCCTGTGTGACTCTAAGCCTCTGGCTTCCTAGTCTAACATTCCATTAAAATAAAACAAAACTGACCCGCCTTGCCTAATTTTGTTTATTTTCTCTTTTCTTGTTTATAGACCTGGGCTGAGGCAGAGCGCTTCAGCGGCTGCTCGAGTTACTTTATACTTTTCCGGGCTCGGTTTAAGAAAGGCGGGTGCCCTGTTTCCAGGCAGCACCGCCGAGCTTGCTCCTGCGACATTCGCCACCAACTTGGCCCCTCCACGCTGTGGTTTGCACACTCCCAATTACTAACACCCCCACATTCTAGCTTTGACCCCAAACTCAACATCTTCAGTTTGCCTGTGTGTGAGCACGTGCAATTTAACAACAAAGAAAAAAAAAAACAAAAACCCAACTCCTGACCACAAATAATGAACAGGCCACACTTTCACTGAATCAGCTTCCACGACTGAGGGAAATGGTCCTTTACGATCTGGGGATGATCAAGAAGCAGGATCATTGCTCTTGTGTATGCAATGGTTATTTTCCACTATGTTTGTGCCAATGAAAAGATTCCTTTGTGCAACTAGGGCATCAGCAGGCCGTAACTAAATGCAGGACCTCCGAGGAAGAGCACTTGAGAGTTTCTCCTGCAGATATAGGCCTCTGACCCCCGCTTTTGCTCTGCCACTGAGGAGATCCCTGCCTTCAGAATGGCGTCTGGTCCTGTACCATGTCACAGACTGGATCTCTGTGAAGCAGATGCTGCCTAAGAGGACAGGGGCAAGATGAAACCATGACAGAAGTATGGGTGGTGCATGCAGGCCACCTGTGCTCTCGTAGGAGTGACTGGCCTCGCTCCCCTCCCCCGGCCACCAGTCCCCATGCTGCCTGCTCCCCCCCACCCTTCTCCCTGTCTCCTTCCTATTTTCCAGCAGCCTCTTACTTTGAGCCAGTCCCCTGTGACATAGTGACAGTCGACCATCACTGCTGGAGCTTCGGCCTCCTGCCCTCTGCCCCCTGCCACTCGTACTTCATCTGCTAGTCACACTGAAGGCACCACTTCTTCCCTCAGTTAACCAGCGGAGGACAAGAATTTGTTTTCTTCTTTAAAACAGAAAAGATGGGTCCTCTCTGGTGGTGCAACGGGTTAAAGTACAGACTGGGAAGCTCACCACAGTCTCTTGAGCACCAAGTTCTATCCCCCATAGGGCGCAACAGACCCCTCCTGTCCAGCCCGCTGCTCCCCTCAGCATGCATACAGAACTGGGGTACAGGCCAGAGATGCAGGGGTGGTGAGAGGATTCACCAGAGACAGAGCGGGGAGCAGAACAGGCAGATCGACGAAGTACACTGCTGAGGGGAGCAGCGGACGGGCCAGGAGAGGTCTGCCGCGCCATGTGGTCACCTCCGGGGCAGGCGGGGATCGAACTCATGCAGAAGCGGCTTTAGCTTCTCAGTGCTGTGCTTTAACCCGCTGCGCCACCAGGGAGGGTCACAAATAAATAAATCTTTAAAAAAAATGAATTCTACATGAGGAACAAGAGACTAAGGCATTTGCACCAATAAGATACTTAAGCCCCACGCAGTGTTTTTCCTAATACTGTAGTTGGTCTGATTGTGACCTCATCTGGGTATGTGCATATCCTTTTCAAATAACTTCAGTGATATTTAATTCATAGACTTTACATTTCACTCTAACGCATACAATTCATTGATTTTTACTATCTGCACAGAGGTATGCATCTAGGACTATTCGCTAATTCCAGAACATTAACTCAGGTTTTTGCATGGCAAGCCAAGTTTTCATTCCTAGGAAAAATTCCACACGAGGTCATGGTGTACTAGACGTTTGGTGTTGCCGGATTCAGTGTGATCGCACAACATGAAGGATTTGTACATCTGTACCCATCAGGGACACGGGACTAGTTTTCTGGTCAGATGTCACTGGTTTGGGGTCTCAGATTATAGAATAAACCGGGAAGTACTGCTATTTTTTCAAACAGTTTATGATAATTCATTTTAATTCTTCCTTAAATAGCTGCTCTTTTCACTCAGTGCATTCATCCAGCCAGTCATCTGGATCTGAGATTTTTTTTGTGGGAAATTTTTGGATTATTAATCCCAACTCTTATAACTCATCTACTCAATAGTTTTTATTCTTGAGTCAATTCAGGTAATTTGTGTCTTCATGAGAACTTTTTCACTTCATGTAACTAGTTGGCTACAACTATTCACGGCATACATTCTTTCTAGAACAAATACTCAAGGGCTAGAGTCATTTGTATAAAGCGAGTTCTGTGTCAGGTCAGTTACTCTAAAGCAGCTCTTGAGAACGGAGATCTGAAGCAAGCTGCCAGACAGGTCAAACTGGGGCATGTCTTCGGGAGCAGACCTTTGGGGGAGCTCAAGTCTGTTCTCCACCCTGTTGGCCATGGGGCTGCTGGGTTTCACCACTACCAGATTTCAAGGCTATTGGCTGTCAGTATATCCCATTGTTTTCCTTGAATAAATAATCCTACATCTTTAGCTAATATCCAATATTCTGAGAAAATGGATAATGATATATGCACCTGCATGCTTACGTTGTTTGTTTAAAGATTTATTTATTTATGCATAGAGAAGTAGGGGCGGGGGCAATGAGAGGATTCACCAGAGACAGAGTGGGGAGCGGAACAGGCAGAATGATGAAGAACACTGCTGAGGGGTGCAGCGGACGAGACAGGCGAAGCCTGCTGCGCTTTGTGGGTCACCTCCCTGGCCAGGGGTCTAACTCATGCTGCAGTGGCTCTGGCTACTTCATAGGTGCTGTGGTGTAACCAGCTGTATCACCAGGGAAGGCCCTGTGTCCACATGTTTTTAATGGGACAGGTTTTCAAAGAGCCTTACAGCCCCACTGTGGAGTTCTGGGGTCCTATGTCTAAAATCACAGTGGCGTCTTCACCGTCATTTAAAACCCGGAAGTACCAAGTCACCTGTATGTCAGCCAACACCTGTCAGGAGCCCTCTGCTCTTTACCCTCAGGTGCTGCAGGGAATTGAGGGGCTGTTCACCATCGCGGCCCCCTACCCAGCCAACTCCTACTTGGAGATTCTGTCACTGCTTCCAAAAAGTGAGTTCACTAAAGAGAAAAACGGCTGGAACCTGAATTTTAGTAACAAGGTTCTGGCACTGTTGAATGCATACTGACTGCAACACCTGGAAGCTGGTTCCTGGCGAGACGGCCCCATTTCAATTTGAACATCATCTGGAGCTCAGCTTCTTGCGCAAGTGTGGAAATAAAGGCCGGATCACTGTCCTGGGGCTGCTCCCCCAGATGGGGATGGGAGAGGTATAAGGAGCGACTCCTGCTTTCTGATAAACCACTGTAGAGAAGTGTAGGTAAGAAGGAGCCACAGGGAAACCCCTCCTTTCAAGCGCGGCATCCGGGCTCTCAAAATCCCCCTGCACCCCCCTCACTTCAGAACCAAGCCTGGTTGGTCCCTGGCTCCTCACACAACTTCTCTCTGGCTTCTCGATCTTTCTTCCGTGAGCAGTGGGAAAAGCAAATGAGAAGTAGTGAGTAAGGGACTTGGACATTTCCTCGTGTACGTGTCCTGCAGAGACTGAGGCCATGGAACACGGTGCACACAGAGTCAGACTTCAGTGACCTTGCTGACCTTTACCTGAGTGGCCCCAGCAACTCTTTCCTCACCCAGCTCCTGCCCTGTGCAAGTCAGTCCTTCTTCTCTCTCAAGGCGAAAGCAATTCAGGATTGAGAACAGCTGCAGTGATGCTGCTATTTGTGTTTAAAAATCCTGCAGCCCTGTTGCCAAACACCACAGTCCTATTTTGCCTTCAGAAAGCACCGCCCCCAAGCCCAGTTCCCCTGGACACAAGCCACCTGCAGTCCCCTGCTGTCACCACCAGCTGTCACCTAGGACCCTAGCACTCCCAGGCTGGCTAAGAAGTGCCAACTTCCCTATTACCTCACCTCACCTCATCTCCGGTCTACAAAAACTGCAAGACATTTCTCTAGCCTCCACTGCGCAATTGGCCCATGGGGACACTAATTATATTATTGACAGGACAACACATGCAGACAGTCAGAAAAGCACTTCAGGTTCCCTCGCAGCTACTACTTCTACTCCCAGCTATGGTTTTCACTTCTTAGCTGAGCGATTTTCTCCCATGGAACGTCTAGTTGCAGGGACCCAGGCACATGCGGTAAATGCATTAAGCAAGATGTGTCCTCACAGGCCGCCCTCATGAGGTGTGCTAGGTGCACCAGGTGGTCTAGGCATATCCTCATGGACCCCCTAGACAGGTTTCTAAGATGCAGCAGTAGGCAGGCTGTTAGGTATACCCGATAGCCCAGGTGTGTGCTTACAGATTGCAAGGGTTCATCCTGAACCTGTGATTTAATCAGAAAGCATCAAATAATAGATCACGACCTGATAACCCCATGAGAAAGTAGCAGGACACCGAGCAGGGGGCGAGGGCATTCTACCATTTCCTTTATCATCCTCCTTCAAAGGCTGTGGGCGCCATGGTATGAGATGCTATACACAGCCTCCAAAGTAGGTGCAAACACTTGCAAGTCTGAGATGTAAATCTGGGAGACTATCCAGGCCTGTTTTAAAATAGGGCGACATGATGTTTGAAGAAAGCCACACAATTTTTGACATCCATTTTTTGTGCCTACTTGGCACTTGTTCGACCGTTGTTCTGTTGACAGAAAGCAAAATGATTTAGATGTAAATTTGTTTGGAGAGAGTGGGCCTAAAGTGCTTACGTTGACAAGCATATTAAAAACCATTTAAAGATGACAAATTATGAATTACACTGTGGGTGTGTATGAGGGGGTTCCACTTAACAAACCTCCCCGACATAAAGCCAGCGCCCCCCACAAAGCTGCAGCTTTCAATGAGAATTTCCAAGTGCCCAGAAATCAATGTCACCAAAAAAAATCAAAACCACCTAACTTCTGTGCAAACAGAAGCTTCCCCAAAGTATTTAGGAAAGGCTTCAAAAAATATTCTGAACAGTAATAGGAGATACATACACAACAGCAGAGAGAGGGAGACAAAAACCAAGAATATGAGTCTTTATTTCTACCATAAAAACTCATCAGGAATCCTCTCCTTTACTTGGTTACTGTGGAGGAAGACTAAGTTTCTTTCTATGCTCACACTAGGAGACAGGCATGCTAAAGAATGCAGTTCTGGGCCCTCCCTGGTGGTGCAGAGGGTTAAAGCACAGCTGCTTCAGTGCTGGTTCAATACCCGACCCCGGAGGTGACCCACAAGGCGCGGCAGACTCTCCTGACCCGCTCACTGCTCCCCTCAGCAGTGTACTTCATCAACCTGCTGTTCTGCTCCCACTCTGTTTCTGATGAATCCTCTCACCCTCTCCACCTCTGGCCTGTATCCCAGTTCTGTATGCATAAATAAATCTTTTTAAAAAAATGCAATTCTAAGATTTCTGAGCACCCTGAGAGGCAACATGGGATTCTACCCATCTTTTTGCACAGAAAGTCATCAGCACTTTTCTAGAATAGACCTTCACCATAGCAGCTGGCCCTAACTCACACCCCATGAAGGCCAACAACCTGAGTGGGGGCAAGTGTGCTCCCCCAGAGACAGCTTCAAAACCGTCCAGAGTAAGTGAGTGAGTGTTCAACCCAGTGAAGGCCCTTTTAACGAGGAACCTCTGGTAGGTAATGAGGCTACCACGGAGGCTGGAAATGAAGCTGCAAAGACACATTCCAGAGTAAGGATTACCAGAGACTCACTGACCCCTGCCACCCAGCAAGAGTAAAGGCCAGGACTCCCGGGTCACCACCCTGAAAGACAAAGCGCCTTAGCAGGAGCAACATCTGAGCCTGTTTTTAAAAAGTAAATAAAGTATTCCTGACTTGGTCATTCCAGGAGAAGAAAAGCAAAAAGAAGAGAACTTTAAAGCTGAACAGGAAACCAGAAGTGCGTGGCTGAGGCACAAAGGTCTGAGCAGTGCCTGGCCAGAGACACCACAGCCAACTAGTAATGATTTTTATTTGCCTTGAAAAAAAATACAACAAAAGCATTTGCTGCTTTGCAGATCAGCAAGGCCCTCTGATGGTGACAGTGGAAAAAGGGTTGCTCAAGAATGGAAAGACCAGGGACTTTTCAGGCCCAGACGGTTTCTGATGAGAGTAAACAGTACAAGATCAAACACAGCAAAATAGCAAGAGCAGCAGATGCAACTGACAGTCTGTTGGACCAGGTGAGGGCCAGCTGCCTGCAGACAGCCCCAGCTGTGTAAAGCAGCGCTGACGGGCAAAATCCACCCTCCGCCCGGAGGCTGCCCCATCATGGGGCGCCCTCCCTGCAGGAGAGGCCTTGAGCACAAGGATCCCAGCTGGCACAGGAAGCCTGAGGCTCCCATCATCTTAATACACCAGTGCCAGCTCACTGTCGATCACCTAATTGGCCACCTCTGACACAGCCTGCTCTCCCAGGCCGCGGGAGCTTCCACTGGCCCCTGTATTCAGGATCAGGATGGCAATGGTAGATTTGCAGTGTCTACTTCTAGTGACAAAGTCAACGATGCGTTCATGCTCCAGCACAGAAGCCAGTGACCATCCAGCACACGGCAGGAAAACTTGTCGGATGGCCAGAATTGCTGAGCACAGCCGGCAGACGGGGTTTTAACAAGAGCATCGTCGTCACATTCAAACCTTACAGTAACGTGAGTCAGATTAGGGCGGGAATCAGATTTCCAATGAATGTGTACGCTGGGTCTAGTGACAAGTGTTTTCCTCCTTTTATGTTATGTTTTCAATATACAGCCAACTAAAAATAATTGAAGGCAACAGGCGGAGTCTCCAGTGATGTTTTCTCCAAAGGAGGTCTACTTTATTCAAACTTAAAAAAGACCAAATTATCTTCTGTTGTCAGCTGTCTTCCCATGCAGAACTGGTCTTCCCAAGGCAAGTGACATTAGAATGAGCTGTTTCTCACAGGGGAGACCTTGGGATGGAAAGGGGGAAGAAAACCTAAGTCCAATCAGTTAAGCACTGAGAAATCTTAACAGTGACACAGTGAGTAAAGCATGTGTTTATTTTATGGTTTGTCTTTGATTTTAGGCTAACTTTTGACCTGGTCCTTTCATTGATAGTACTCCACTCGCGTGATGGCACTGTCTATGATTCCTTTTGTGTCCTACAGCTGGATCTAAACAAGGAATTCGAAAATAAGAACCTGCTCTTAAATTCAGTGTTGCCCAAGCTTACATCCTTCAACAGACTGCACTTTGCAAATAATGTGTTTTTCACAAACTGAAATGCCAGCCAAAAGATTATGGCTCGTTGAAGGTTCAGGTAATACCTCGCATATTTTAGCAATAATGTTTTTAATTAAGGTACACATATTGTGTTTTTTGACATAATGTGATCTGCACAATACAGTGGAAACATTAACTTGTACGCGCACTGGGAACCCAAATCTGTGTGACTTGCTCCACTGAGACATTTGCTTTACTCTGGGGTGTGAAGATGAGCTGAATGTCTGCAAGATGTGCCTGTCCAGGACGTGGCCACTTATACTTAGAGGTCTGCAACAAACGCAGGCAATTTTTAAGTCCCTTCCTCCATTTTTCCTCTGGACTTACAGCCATCAGCGCCATCAAGAAAACACCTCTCAGCACACAACCAGATGCCCTCTGTCTACCCAACTCCGTGCTAACACAACCACCGAGTACACCCTCCAAGGCTTCTATTTTCTAGCTGAGCAGGCATCACACTAGAAAGGACAGCAAACGGGTATCTCCTAAGGACCAGCAACCTGAAGTACCAGCACCTCCCAGGACTGCAGATTAGGCTGGAAGGCACATTATAGAAATTCAAGTCACCCACCATGGGGCCTATGTGGCTGTTGACAAGACAAGATGGCGCGGGAGCAGGGAGCAACCCCAGACTTCTGCAGAGACCCATGCCCAGAAGAGCATCCATCTCCCTCTCGGGGGTAGCCTTGCTCGACAAAGGCTCCATGTTAAATGCGTAACCTTGAAAACATCGAATACGGCGCCATTAGGAAGAATTCAATCGTGAGACCTGTTCCTACAGCTGCAGTGTCACGGGCCCCCGAGGAAGGCTGCTACCTACGTCCAAGAACTGCCTGGGAACTGGACAGTAAGCATTAGATGTGGACAGAATTATAAACCCCACAGCAGTCCTTCCAGGCCAGACAAAAACAAAAGGATTCTCAAAAGGCCTCCATCCCTCTGGCCAATCACAGTATTGTTAATAGTTCAAATAAATTAAACTAAATCCTCCACGGTCCTCTATGATCCTCCAGCTTCCCCCTTTCTGTCCTGCCACTTCCCAAAGGGATACTTAGTAATTAAATTACTGCGGGAAGCGAAGCAACGGCTCATATGCAGAGACTAAACTGAGCTTTAATAATTATTATAATTTCGGCCTGGTCTTGTTCCTTAACAGCAGCATTTTTAAGTGACAACAACAAAAGCCAAAAAATAGCACATATTCCCATATTTATATTGCAGGGGAAGCCAGCTCCCCATGATGGTATTTCTGTGCATGCCCTGCTGTTAAGACCTTCAGGACTGGAAAATTCGATCCTAGGCAGAGCTGAGTATAAATAACCACCTTCCTTCCTGCCTCCTCCAGTCTGCAGCCAGCGCTACAGAAAAAGCTTCACGCAATCCAGCATGCCTCTTCCTTCACAGCTCAGCGAGGGGTGATAAACAAGGCAGCAGGGAGACCCGAGAAGGGCATGTCTACACTGCCACATGGAGACCTGGATTCAAATTCAGCTGGCACGACAGCTCATGACTTTGGCCAAGTCAAAACACCTGCTTGAAACTGTCATTCTGAGATTCCAGGATGTAGACCACCTGCCTAGAGAGCCGACTGCCTCACTGCCAGCTGTGAATCACCCACACATCTCGAGAACCAGCCATTGTAGACAGTCTTCCTGTTGATGAAGACCAGCCTCATTCTAACAATTCCTGAAGATGCTTAACAGGATATAGACAAGGGTCTCCCTGGTGGTCCAAGGGTTAAAGTCTGAGCACTAACAAGCTATTGGAGACACTGCCCGTGATTTCGATCCCAGCCAGGGAGCTGACCCACATGGTGCAGCAGACCTCACCTGTCCCACACGCTGTTCCCCTCAGCACTGTATGTCAGTCGATCTGCCTGTTCTGCTCCCCACTGTCTCTGGTGAATCCTCACTCCTGCACCTCTGTCCTGTACCCCAGTTCTTCTGAGCATAAATAAATAAAAATAAATCTTTGAAGAAAAAAATACAGACAAGATCAGACTTTAAAAGAATTTCAAAACACCGAGGCACAGGGAGAGAATAAGATCATATGACACCAGCAAAGGAACACTGCTTCTCAACGACCAGTGAGCAGGGTACTTTCCAAGCTGGATATTCAACTTAAAAGATCTCTCTCCCTCTCCCCTCTGTGCTGATGTTCAGGCTTTGGTCATTACCTGGCTTACAGAAGCTCAAAGCAAGTCTCCATCCGAGGGAGCCACTGTCTCCACTCTGCTCCCTGGAGCTGGGTGTGGCTATGGCCTCATGTTTTGAATTCGACGGGGTTTTGAAATTCCCCCACGCCTTTGGAAGTGTGGAAGAAGCCTCCACTCACACTGCGGGAGCCCCATGAGTGGGCCTTCATTCGAAAGGAGGTTATCTCGACATACTGAGACTGTTTTGGTCTCATCTCCTGAACCTGAGAGCAGCAGGGGTATCGTCTATGCCGACGTGATCAAAGATGTTTTCAAACACAGGCCCAGAAATACCACAATGGCAATCCCCTTAGAGCAGGAACCCCATGAATAGACGCAGCTCTCCCTCTCTGCCACCTCAGGAAACACCCTCCAGGCCAGGCCAGCTCAGCAACAGCTCCCCAAAAACTGTTGTGAGGAGCTACTGCTGCCTGGTGTTTCTTTCCTCTCCACAGTGGTCACGAGCAGAGCTGTTGACTCAGCTTTTGCCCAGCTCACCCAGGCACCTGCCTGGCCAGTCCAGGCAGCCAGATGTCCCACTGAGCGGAGCCACTCCCTCGCCAGCATCCCGGCGACCACACGGCCAGAGTGCAGCCCGACTCTGCGGCAGCCCAGTCCTGCCTCTCCTCTCTCTCCAACCCTCATCCTTCCCCTAGTCCCAAGGTCGCACGTGTTAGCCACATGCTGAAGGCCCCAACACCACACTCCTGCCCTGACAACTCTATTGGTTCCAGCTGCTTCTATCTACCTGCCTGACAGCACCACCTGGATGCTTAGTGGATACATTATTCTTAACCTAGTCAAAACAGCTTCTGGTCCATTTCTTCCCAGTCTTGTTCTTCCCAGGCTTCCTCTCAGCAACTTTCATTCCATCACATCTGACTCATGCCAATATCCCAGGTGACACCCTATATCTGCTCTATCAGATCTCACGTGATCCCTGACATATGCCAAGTCCACCCACCTCACCAGACTTCAGGGTGCCCCTCCTGAAAGCCCAGGCCTCACCTCCTGACCCGACAGACAGAACTGGGCCTTCTTGACTGGCCTCCTGCTTCCAATCCTGTCCTGCCCGCCTTTCTCTGCAGACTCCGAGTCACAACAACCTCCCACAGCTTCTCCTGTGCTGAGAAGATCCCCTTGGTGCAGAGGCCATGATACTCACCCTGATCTTCATCGCCTCTCAGCCCTCCTCCATGCTCCGGCTACTCCGGTTTTCTTTCTGTTCCTGGAGTTTAGTTTGTTCCTGTCTCGGTGTCTTCATGTTCACTGTTACCCCCATCTGGAATATTCTGTCCCCAGACCTTGAGTAGCTGGCAACGCCTCATGCAGGCCCTGGCTGCTGTGCCAGTCATTCGAGATTTACACTGAGTCTCATTCCTGCCTAGAGGAACTTCACTTGGGGAAAAGGTTGCCACAGTGCCCACCCTCTGCAACCACTGGAACCACTTTCTATGCTTGGGGATTGCCCACAGTGTGAGTTCTGGTGAGAGGCTGGGCCCACCTCCTACTACAGAAACCAGGGGGCAATAGCCCCTTACATCCCAGAGCCCTCCCCAGTAGCAAAGGTGTGGGCACACGATTACGGCCGATCAGAGGTCTCTAAGCTCTCACGCTGGAACAGAGTGTGCAGAAAAACTGAACCAGCAGGCCTGAGGCTGCTATCCTTAGAAAGGCCTGCTGCAAGGCTGGACCTTGGCTGGCTTCTGTGAGGTGACAGAGTCCGTTCCACTGATAGAAAATGCTTCTATCAATGCACTTACTGAAGACATTTTACATAGTACAGAAATGCCTGGAAAGCTGGAGAGCGAGGTCTGGTCAGCGGCT
>NW_004567117.1:37505672-37506579 GCF_000260355.1 Condylura cristata | reverse complement strand
TTGCTTTGTATCACTGTCATAAACCATAACTGCGAGTATAACATTCTGGGTCTTGTGAGTCCTTCTAGCAAGTCGTTGAGGCTTACGATGGCTGTGAGGAGCCCCAACACAGGTAAAATGAGAAGAGCTGTCACAGTTACAGCAGAGGGGAGCCCCACACTGCACCCACAGATGAACAGAGAACAGTTTCGGAGGTTCCACTGAAGGCCTGGGAACCCGGTCTTTATCAGGCAATCCCTGGGGGTTGTCTGGCTGTGTTTCTGGGCCTGGCTCCCTCATTGCTGACCAGACCTCGCCTTCCAGCTTTCCAGGTATTTCTGTACTTTGTAAAATGTCTTCAGCAAGTCCCTTTCTTTTCAAAATTGTCAAAATTGGTCTCTGCTATTAGCAATCAAGACCCCTAATAGATTGGATTTTGAACAAAGAGAAGTGCTATAAATAAAACTGACAATAGCTAGGAGTGGAGAATGTATCAAGAAACCAATTTACTAGCCACTTTTTCTGAAAAAGACTCAATCCCTTACTTATCCAGCTCCTACCCACCTTGGTGGGGAGCCCCTAAAGGCAAGAGGAGCCAAGAGATGACCTTGATATCCTTAGATACAAAGTGCACCCTTGATAAACTTGTGTCCAGCCAAGTAAACCTTATCAAACCCTATCAATTCGGAATGGTGTTCTAATTTTTATTCACAGCTTGAAATACTTGCTTCAGGGAGATTTCCCCTACATCACATTTAAGTTTACTTTTATATTAAGATCTATTAATTAAAAGTCCATGTAGAAATACTGAAAATATAAACATAAAAGGGCAAGGGTCATAAAAACAGCCTGTAATCCTCTTTTTTTTTTTAAAGATTTATTTATTTGTGCATACAGAACTGGAGTACAGGCCAGAGGCTGAGGGGCG
>NW_004567117.1:37495861-37505572 GCF_000260355.1 Condylura cristata | reverse complement strand
GTGCAGTATTTTGAAGCTGCCTGAAGCCACTGCAGCACAAGTTCGATCTCCGCCCCGGTGGTGACCCACATGGCACAGCAGACCTCTCCTGACCCACCCACTGCTCCCCTCAGCAGTAGACTTCCTCAGTCTGCCTGTTCTGCTCCCCACTCTGTCTCCAGTGAAGCCTCTCACAGCTCCGACCCCTCTGGCCTATATACCCCAGTTCCCTATGCAAAAATAAATAAATCTTTGTGCATATGGAACTGAGGTACAGGCCAGAGGTGCAGGCACAGTGAGAAGATTCACTGGAGACCAACTGGGGAGCAGAACTCGCAGATCAATGAAGTACACTGCTGAGGGGAACAATGGGCAGGTCAGGAGTAGTCTGTAGTATCATGTGGGTCACCTCCCTGGCCAGGGATGGAACTTGCACTGAAGTAGCTGTGGCCAGTTTGCAGTGCTGTGTCCTAACCCATTGTACCACCAGAGAGGGCCAAAATAAATAAATCTTTAAAAATATATATTTTTTAAAAGATACATTTATTTATGCATACAAGAACTGGGGTTCAGGCCAGAGGTGTGAGGGGTGAAAGGATTTACCAGAGACAGAGTGGGGAGCAGAACAGGTGGATGGATTAAAATACACTGCTGAGGGAGCAGCAGGGAGACAGGAGAGGTCTGCTGCGCCATGTGAGTCAGCTCCCGGGCCAGAAATCGAACTCATGCTGCAGTGGTGGCCGATCACTTCACAGTGCTGAGATGTGACCCCTTGCACTACCAGGGAGGCCCTGGTATAGAATCCATTTGCTCAGAGATAACGACCATGAGTAAACTGGCAGGCATCCCCAGACCACCTCCTGTGCATAAACACTTTAGCCATAATAAGATTCTAGTGCACCCACTGATTTGTAACCTAATTTCCCCCACTTATTACTGACATCACCATGTTATTAAACATTCTTCAGTATAGTCCTACCCCACTGGCCACCCCCACCACCATACAATACTCTTCTCTTCCTCCCTCTCCAAGCAAAAGAGGGAAAGTTCTTCTTCCTGGCTGAAAGTGTTCTCTCTCCCTCATCAAACGCATGCAAGCTGAAGGCAGGCAGCCAAGTCCCTCCCAATCGCTCAATAGTTGGCATATGCAACTCCCAGGGGCAGAGGCAATGTAGGGATTTGGGTGCCCTCTGAACCTATTTCAATTCAAGAGCAGTTCGTTTTTCCTCTGGCATCAACAGCCAGAGGAACAGTCCACAGCCTAAAACGTAACTAGTTTTTAGATATGCCTAGGCTGTAGACTGTAGATAAGGCTTCGTCCAATTATGACACTCAACACATGAAGCCGGGAATGGGAAGAATGAAAAAGCAGCCAAGCGATTCCCAGTTTTGCCTTTTTTCCCAGTTTCGCCTTTTTTTCAACCTCACGCTGCTGTTCCCTCACAAGTCAAAGCTTCCACAATCAAGTCAGCATTATGATGACGTCCAAAAGTGAAACCACTCATGTGTGGGTTAAAGACCTAAAAGCACAGGATTTTAACAGACTTCCATCCCTTGGATTCAAAAAGTAGTTAGGAAGTTTGCAAGCATGTGAAGCTTTGAATTCAACAGATACACGTGCACACACAAGGTTTTTCCAGCCAATAAACAGTTAATATTGAGTGCTTGCTCAGCAAAATAATGCTCTAACTTAGACTTGCTTTCATTTCCTGAAAAAACCAGACCCAAATGACTTCCAGCATTATAAAAACAGAATTTACACATGTAAACAAAAAGAGCCCATTCAGTACAAATATCTCCCATCAACAACAGGCAAAATAAACAAAAATATTCCCCTCTAGTCCCCTGGACCCAGGCCCATCTTCACAACAGTTCTTAACGCTGGGGACGCCTCACACAGCCGCCAAAGTCTACAAAGTAAGCCCACACATGGCACTGAAGGAGACGGTTTCAATTTGCATTTTAAAAACTGATTCATCAGGGCCTCCCTGGTGGAGCAAGGGGTTAAGTCTCAGCACTAAGAAGCTGTCTATAGCCACTGCAGCAAGAGTTCAATCCGGGACAGGGAGCTGACCCACATGGCGCAGCAGACCTCTCCTGACCCACCCGCTCCTCCCCTCAGCAGCAATGTACATTGTCATTCTTCCTGTTCTGCTCCCCACTCTGTCTCTGGTGAATCCTCTCACCCCACACTCCCCACACCCTCTCTGGCCTACACCCCAGTTCTTGTATGTGTGAATAAATCTTTTTTAAAATAAAAACTGGTGGCCCTCCCTGGTGGTGCAATGCGTCAGGATGCAGCACTGCAACCTGGCCACAGCCACTTCAGTGCAAGTTTGATCTCCAGTCCCGGAGGTGGCCCACATGGTGCAGCAGATCTCTGTCTCCCTGCTGCTCCCCTCAGCAGCATATTTCTTTGATCTGCCTGTTCTGCTCCCGGCTCTGTCTCTGGCGAAGCCTCTCACCGCCTGTACCCCCATTCTGTATGCATAAATAAATTTAAAAAATAAATAAAAACTGATTCATCTCAGGTATTCAGCAGGGGCCACTCAGGTGTGACCACCCCCAGGTCTGGCCCCGCCCACCATCCCGTCAGCAGTCTCTCACTGCTCAGGGAACCTCCTGGCTCTGCCCACAGAGCAGCTCAGCTTTCCAGAGCTCTAAAGACATATCCCAAACCCTGAGCCACACAGAGCCCAAGGAGACCGAGAAGAGCCAGGCCTGGGTGAGGCTGCCAAGGGGAAATGCAGTGAGGTCCTGTGCTCTCAGCTTCAACCCATCACGCAAGCACCAGGCTGCGCGGTCAGGGCCAGGATGGCAGTGCCACTGCTGAACATGCCAGACACTTCTTTCTTGTCAGTATTCCCTGCACAGCACAGCGCGGCGACTTCGCACACAGCACTGCGTCGTCTCAGGGAGGATAAGAGCTCTAGAGAGGACTCAGCATCCACAGGAGTTTGAAGGTTCCGCAAATACCCTGTCATTTTGCCTCAGGGACTTGAGCACCCCGTCGTTTGATGGACACGTGGCTCTTGGAGCCCATCCCCCGTGACATAAGTGATGACCAGACAATGAACAGTAAGCACAGGGTTCACAAAGGCAAGACCAGAAATCAGGCCTTTGTCGTGGCACCCCAGGGTGCCCAGTGGGGGTCCCTCCCTGTAGAGGTGACCGACCACACACAGAGGGAGATGGGGCCCTGGGACACCAGGAGACAGGAGATGACTGTGCCTGAGCCACACGCCCATCCTCCAAGCCCCTAGGGAGCCTGGGAGTGACGAGTGGAGGGGGGAAGGGTGGGGGAGCCACCCCAACCAGAAGGGGCAGTTCCCTCAGCTCCTTCCCACTCTTCATGGAGCCACCGTCCCCACCAGCCTGTCCAAGTTCCATCTTCACAGGCTGGATTTCACACCACAGCATTTTACACTCAAAGAAAACTCATTTTTGAATGGCCCTTTTTTCTTGGTGAATAGGAGGTACACACAGAATACGAAATCTCTCGCTGGATGCTCGCCTGCCAAGAAGTCCCCAAACACTGAATGTGATGACAGCCTGGGAATCCGATACCGTCGCCACTAAATTTGGCGAGGTCTAAATCAATACCAGCTCTGGAGTCAGGGACAAAAAGTCGGCTCAAGTGTCAAATCGCTGCTAGTTACCCCAGATACGCTTATGTAATGCGGCTTTTCTCACCTAAAGGTATTACAGTAACAGTCAGCATTCAGGCCACCCGGGGTCACAACAAAACGTTACAATTATTACGAGATCCTATATATTCGAGAAGTGTCCCCGGTCTGTAGAGGTGCACGATTCTCTCTGCTACAACTTGAGCCACTGCCTTGCCGCGGTACCGAGGCGATCTCTTGCAATCTAATGCCCAAGCATCGTGAATATTATTGTTAATTCCTTTTCAAAGCCAATGACAACATTTATGGGATGGTCCGGACCGTAGAACTGGAATTATTTAGAAGTCCCTGTCACAGTGGGGGCTTTTCCTCCAAATGCAAAGACCTGTCCCTCTCCCAAGAGTTATTAGGCCTTGAAAAACTGGAGAACCCATGAGGTCTGACATTAAGAAACATACTGTTAAGCATTTTTATGAAAGAACTGTTTTTTTTTTCCAGCTTAGAAGAAAGCTTTGTTTTCCACATCTAGTTTCTTTAAGCTCATCTCTAAATGATGCCCAGCCTACCGCCAAGCAACCCCCAAGCCAAGAGTAACATCAGTGAACAACAAACAGTAGAAACATTGCCACCTATGGTCCGAAAACGAAATATTTTGTTTAATGCTGTGACCTGGAAGAGAAACAATACAGTAACAGAAAGGAGCATTCTGTCACACTTCCCCAGCCCTTGCTGGGCCTGCTACCTGGGACTGATCACCTGTGTGATGTTCCGCTGGTGTTTGGATCTTGAACACAAAGTATCAAAAGATCGATTTCTAGTTTGCTTTATTAGCAATGAACAAAGATTATCAGTAAAACACAGACACTTCCTTAAAGACCTACTGCATCAAAAAGTTTGGGAACTCTTCAGTGAGTGTTGCTTTGTGCTGCTGTTACTCATTCTGGATTCAAAATTGAAGGGCAGCAGTAAAATCAGTTTCAGCAGTCCTTTTAACTCAAAATGAAATTTTTAATAAGCTCTCCATCTACGAAAGAGAAACTAATTTGTTTTTCACTAGTGACATCCTACACGTTTTCATAACTATACAATGCAGAAAAGTAATTAAATTAGCAATGTACATGATGTTTCTCTTCTGCACAATGGTGGGTGCAGAAAGCAAGTTAGCAAGACCTCCCAAGTTTTGTTACAATGACGGCATGCTCTAAAATACTATGAACATCAAGGATTTCATTCCTTAGAGCATGTCTACTTTTCTTTAGAATATACACATGGTAAATACGCAGGAGTTCCCAGAATCCTCAAAACAATATTCCAAGGCAAGGACAGCACCGAACAGGTGCCTAAGTACCTTTACCAGGTTCCAGTCCAGCTGTGTTCTGCACAGTCACGGAACTGAACTGCAGTGTCTAAGGATTCCCATTACACCACTGTCCTCACCTCTTTGAACAAAATCATTTTTTGTCCCTTCAAGGAAACTGCTCTTCAGTAATGAGATAAATAACATAAAGAAATACTCAGATTTAATAAAACCATCGAGAGTACCAATCAAAATGCCACAGGATCCTTGAAGATAGAAATCTCATGAGGGCAGAATTTAAAACAGAACACTTGCCCGTTTGAAAACCTGCCTCTGAAACCCGAGGGCCCTCTCGGGTTGGTTTCCAATATGACAACGTTCACAACACAGACTGGAGCTGAAGTCTGGGCTCTGACAGAACACTGCAGCCAGCAGTGAAAGGTCTCACTCAGGCGACTGGAGCTGCAGTGGCGGGGCAAGATTTATTGTCTTGTATGTATTGTATTGTCTCTAGAACGTCCCTCTCATCACCCGCCTTTAGATGCAAACAATATCAAGGCTGCCATTTCTGGAAGCAATCTTGTCCCCATTTTGTACTGCTGCGAGGCTGACATACAGGAATCCTCCAGCTCTCAAAGTACATACAGATCACTTTCAAAATGAGCAGCTATTCTTGCTACTTACAAATGGCTTTTAGAATGACATGTCTTCTCGGCTCCCTGTTCCTTCCCGACTGATGCCACATAAGAGTGCCGCCCTTTTTCTGTCTGTTCCTCAAAGACAGAGAAATCTGCAATTGACTTACAGTGATGATTAGAGGTACTGAAACATCTGGCTCATGGTTACCCCGAGTCTCTACATAGTTACTCCAGAATTTCTAAAACACCCTTGTTTTCACATTTTAACATCCCTGAAGGACGTGTCATGAAATCAACAGTGCATCTTAGCTTGACAACAGATTTTTGCTTAGCAAGACTTAACAATCTTAAAGTTGACATTTGTAAGTAGAGCTAAGTTTCATTTGACATGTTTATTATACAGTGGATGCTTCTATGCAAATGAGTAAGACGACTGGTGAGACAACAGGGAGCAGTGGTGACTGCAGCAACACACAGCTGCTCTTCTTAGAGCCACACCTCAGACGCACTAACTGCCAGGTGAGAATGAAATTATATTTTTGCCATCTTCCATGAAGCTTTACATTACTATGGAGACTACATAAAGCAGAACTCCTGGTCAATTCTGGTCTAGAAGTCATCACTTTATAACCTCTGACATTTATCTCACTTTAACCTGGCAATGTAACTATGAATACCTTTCAAGTTACTTAAAAACAAAATACTTATTAAAGAAAAAAACAAAGGAGGATGTCAAAATACCACCCTAGATCAGCCTGGCCTTCATTTCTATGTCATCTCTCTCATTCTAATCACCCTCAAAACTTTTAAATGACACATCTAGTAAGAAAGTTGTCACCCACTAGAAAACCTTTCAGAAAAGGATACTTTTCTAAGATGTTGCAATAAAAGATTTCAGGTTAACAGTGACATTCACAAGTAAACTTTGCCAAAATGAGCTACAGATTGCCAAAAATAAATAAATAAAACAAAAAGCCAAAAAAAAAAAAAACTGCCAAGAAGTCAGCCAAATGCAGAAACTAGTCCAAACTGTTCTTATTTCAAACCAAATCTGATCCTGGGCCCTGAATCAGAAGTTTTGTTAGTTTGCTAATCCCTCCAACATCAAAAGTCCTCCCTTCATCTGATGGAGATTTCAAATGTGGTTACCTAAACTGACCTGATTTAACTTAGGGCAAATATGAATTATAACGCACCAGGGGCAGAAACACACAGCAAAAACCAAACCACTCATGTACCACACAAGCTGAGCATTTAAACCCTACAGACTGGAGAGACATAGGAACATCACCCTCAGCCTGGCACCCCGCTACTTTCCAGGTTAATGCAATGCTCTGTTATCAGCAGTACTTGGAGGTACTGTCTTTGGGAGGTGTGATATAACTTAGGGTACTCCCAACATACAGTACTTCCTGTCAACCTCCAGTGAAAACACAAATAAACTTACTTTTGAGAGATCTGCTGGGTGCATATGCCTATGTTGCTCGGAGGTTTATATGATGATGCTTCGATATAGCAGGCAAAACTATGTGCCACGTTCTGTGGCACCCCAAACATGTAAATTGAAGTGCACCCCTATATCACATTCCTTAGAAAAATCACGCGGCTGTTTCACTGGGCACACTAATTTAAGAGCCTGCTAAAATCTTCCATTTGTTTTCTTACACAGACTAATTAAGGGAGACAAAATAAGCTGAGCAAATTCAACAATTTGTTGTTAATATTCTATGAAGGCAGCCCCAGCCTAACAGTATAAAACCTCCATTAAAAGGCAAGTGCTACAGAAACGTGAAGTCATCCAAACAGCCCTGCCTTATTTTCTCACTGGCAGAAGAAGCGAGAGAAGAAAGACAGATGCCGTTTGTCATTTGTAACATGTACGAGGAACTAAAATCATACCGGCAGCATAGCAATCACTCAATAAAAGGTCCTCAGTCCTCCAACTCTCCCCTTGATCACCCCAAATACCCCCTGCACAACCTGCAGGGGTGGTGGGCCCAGTCGTAGACAAACAGAGACACCCCAGTTCTGTTCACTGACTACTGTCACTTTCACACTGGACACCAGGTAAGAGCTGTATGAGCCCAGCCTAGACAGGGGTGAAGGTGTACTCTGCACCCCCAATGAGTCTCACTGGCTGCAAATGTAAACAAGGCACAAACAGCAGGCATGTGACTTAGGGACCCAGATGCATTTCACAAAATACTCATAAATACAGGAACAAAAATAAGAGTGAGGGGACTTTTAAAAATAATCAAGTGATTTAAAAAAAAAAAGACCTCCACTGAAATGCGCTGTGTTCATCATCCACCAGGATACCTCAAGTCCTTTGTTCAGGAATGTCTGTATCTCAGCAAGCTGCAAAGCTCACCACCTGTCCCTCACCGCTAGGAATCCAATGGACAGGCAGATAATAAGAGAAAGCTCTTGAAAGAGAAGTCAGGGAGAGAAGAACCCTCTGGGTAGGTGAAATAGTGCCACTTCCTTTCACCAACCCTCAGGTAAATGCAAGGAAATAGGGGAGGGTCATTTCATACAAGCACAGAACGGTTAAAAAAAAAAACCGAAAAGGCAAATCACACATTATTTGCATTGTGATCATTCTTTGATAACACACATACTATATTAAGCTTTACCTAGCGTTTAGAAAACCAAAAGTCACACTTCCCAAAACACACAACACACTTTCGGAATCCCAAGATACCTACCTAGAGTCCATTACAATTAGGACACACGGACGGACCCACACACACACACACACACACACACACACACACACCAGAGTAGGAAAGCAGATAAGAGCCTGAACAGGGGCTCGTCTCAGATAACAGCCTCTCCATTTACCCCAGCCCCAGCCCCAGAGAAAGAGGGACCTCAGAAAAGAAAGGAGAGGAAGAAAGATACATCGAGAAAAGCCTGCGTTTCCAGGCATCAACTTTTCATGAAATGCACAACCAGGATAGGAAATACCTCCCTGCTGAGTAATGCTTCAAGGGTTGTAAATTCACCTCTCGAAAGGGGAGCCAAACCTGAGCGCGCGCCCTGCCAGATGGCAAACCCCTCCTACCTACTCCATCCAGCCTGCCTGTCAAGCCGCACCAGCGACAGCCTCCCACCCCCCTTTTTGGCCGAGCCAGACACCAATGAGAGCGAAGCAAGGCTGGTAGAGAGAGGGCTAGGCAGTGATTTAGCAGGATCGTTTCAAAGGGGGGCAGTGGGAAGCGGCGAGGAGAGACAGGGCAAAAACAAAGCCCTTTCCAGACAAACCCACAGCTTGGGGGCGTGGCTTATCTAATTTGCATCATTAATGAAAGGATCGATTGGGCTTTCGTCTTTCCAACCCACCCCGGAGGTGCTGGGCTTTGAAGCCTTGGAAGACGAAAAATAAATATATGGCAGGGTTGCCAGCTTCCAAGTTTGCACAGCAGCACCTGCCACCATCCCGGACCTTCTCCCACCAAAAAAGACCCCGGACCCAACACTCCTGGCTTCACTCTGCAAGGCACACACCCAGGCGGTTCACCCACTCCCACCGTGACAAGCTCACACACGCGTCAGAGCACTTGCTGACACCATGTTAGAAAGTTCCAGGGGGAGCCCATTCAGGGTCCTCCGCGGCTCCAGGCTCCCCCGCGCGGCGCGGGTCTCCAGCCGCCACCCAGACGTGACATGCATTATGGACTCCGGGCTGCAGGGGCGAGAGGCGGAAAGTTGCCCAAACGCCCGGGGAGACGCGGCTTGGAAAGGAGAGGCGCACGGCAGCGGAGAAACACTCGTGCCCTCCTCCCTCCCCAAAGACGGGGAGCAGCCCAGCGAACCCCCGGCCCCAAGGGCGTCTCGCCGCTTTATTTACAAACAATGCGCTCCACCGCGGCCGGGCGCTGGGGGTTCAGGCGTGCGGCGGAAGGGCCCGACTCCCCCACACCGCGCTCCCGCCCCACTCTCCCGCCTCTGGGGTTCCCCAGCAGGCGCAGGGGAAGCGCCACCCCAGGTGTCGCCCCAGTCCCCACCCCCCCGAAGGCGCGGGGCAGGAACTCCCCGGGGAGTCCCGGGTGGGAAGGGGGCGCTGCTCACCTCGTCCTCCGAAAGTCCGTAGACCGGCTCCCCCAGGCCGGTCGCCATGGAGCCGGCGCCGGAGCCCCGCGCGGGGTCGCGGACGCTCGCGGGCCAC
>NW_004567117.1:37487264-37495095 GCF_000260355.1 Condylura cristata | reverse complement strand
GCCACACGGTCAATCCATTCCTCCCCGCTGTGACCTTTTTACCAAGCGCCCTGAGCTCGCCGTGGTTGTTAAAAAGGGGGAAAGATGGGCGTCTCCCTGCAGACCCCTTAAATTCTCGGCGACCCCAGTGCGCCCGACGTGGCTACAGTATCTGCTCCCCGGAGCTGATCCGCCCGACCCGGCCCCGCCAGGCTGCCAGCCGGGGAGAGGCTGCCCCGCCGCGGCCGCGAGTCGCCACTGCCTGCACAACCGCGCGGGCTCGAGTACACACCCACCCGCTCGGAAACAGGCCGCGAGCTTCTCCGAATAAAATGCAGCTATTTGTGGGCCGCAACGTGAAATATCAAGCTCAAGTTTAAGGTTAGCCTCAACATATGCAAACTCTTCCAGTCATGTGATGAGCCGCCAGCGGGTTCTTCCCACACCCTAGCTCCTGTTTCTCTAGCAAGCCGTTCGTTTCATCCTTCAGGTTTGTGGGACTGTCAACGACGAACGAAGCAAAAGAAACTGCCGCTCGACTTTTTCATGAAGTTAAGTGCCATTAGGAGTTCGAAAAGACAGACGCAGAGCATGTCATTTGCTGCTGAAAGCACCGAGCGCCTGCTAGGGCGCGTTTAGGATTTTCATTCAAGTAAGTCGTTTAAGGAAAAATTCACGTGATGCAAAAGAATCCGCCCGTCGGCAGCTACTGTACGAAGTAACAGCTGCGTGACTCCTAGTTCGGTTTCCGAAGAAAAGGACACGCCCATGCTAACTGCGGCATCGGGTTGCCTCCCAACACCTTTCTGTGGCATAAAACGTGTGCCGTGTAGTGGGTTTCTTTTCAAGACTTGACGCCATGGAGTCAATATCGGACCCCAAAGCCTCTCTACACACGGCTAGCCATTAAATCAAACAGTAGAGAAGTTCGATGCCCCCAGAGCCTAATGGAGGAATATCTAAACTTACAAGTCTCTCTGCTCGTTCTTTCTAGGGCTTTCGATCTTTTCATACCTGAATTCTTTTTCTTTTAATAAAAGGTTTGTGTGTGTGTGCGCACGTACACACACACTAATAAGTCTTTCATCTTGCTTGTGACCTTATAGGGGTTATTGCTTCTGTACCCTCAGGCTGGCTCTGTCGAGCTGTGTACACTTTATATAGGAGCACCAAAGGGGAATAATAGATTTTTTTTTATTTTGTAATAGAAAATGATCACTTCTGATCACACAGGGCACCCTTCCCACAGCCCCAGCGGCACTGTGCAGGGTTTATCTCTGACTGAGGCCATAGTGTCTGGGAACTGCAGACTTGGGTCACACTTCCTCTCTCTGTCCTTTCTCTTCAGTTCCTGCTCCCACAGCCTGACGGCAAGAGCATGCACCTGCTGCGCCCTTGGGTCATGCCCTTGGCTTTCTGGGAGGGATGATTATCAGAAACTACAATATGAAACTTGCCATCTGTCATTTATAAAATCATGACCCATAACATTGCTCAGTGCCCCCCTGGAAGGCAATTATTTCAAACTGTGCAGAAAAGCTTGCTTTCTTCCAAGGAACTGGTAAGCTTTTGCATTATGGATGTCAAGAATTATTTCAACTGATGATGTTTTTCTATTTACTTTGGCTACCGGGAAACTCAAGGTGAATTTTATGGCCTTAGGTCATAAAAGAACCCATAAAAACAAACAAAACCAATCCCCTTCGTAATTATGTACCAGCTTTCCTCCTACAGAGTTCTCTACCCTGGATGCACATTGATACCAACTAGGGAGCTTTAAAACACCCACCTACCCAGTCACCAGCCTCAGCCGCTGATTTCACTGGCTCAGGGTAGGAGCATGGGTGTCACTGGCTTCAGGAGTTTCCCAAGTGAAGGTGGGTAGCACTTGCTGTATATGAGTACATCTGGGGATCTTTAAAACCACTACTCTCTACCCCCCACACTGGTATACTTCAATTTAGCTGATACAGCATGCCACATAGGCATCAGGAGTTTTTAAAGCTCCCAGATGATTCTAATGCATGGCCAAGTTGAGGGATTTCTAGCCTCGATTTATATTCCTATTATTTATGTATCTTAAAATATGTATGCTAAACATACCCAAAACCTTTGCGGAATGAGGTAGGATGTCAGTAAATAATGAAACTAGCAGCTTCGATCAATTTTTTTTTTTTTACAGATTTTATTTATGCATACAGAACTGTGTGGTACAGGCCAGAGGCTCAGCGGCGGTGAGGATTCACCAGAGACAGAGTGGGGAGCAGAACAGGCCAACTGACAAGTCCACTGCTGAGGGGAGCAGCGGGCGGGTCAGGAGAGGTCTGCCGCTCCATGTGGGTCACCCCCTGGGCAGGGATCACACATGCGGAAGTGGCTTTAGCTTCTTAGTGCTGCGCTTCAACCCACTGCGCCACCAGGGAGGGCCCAGCTAGTTTTTAAATTTTAACCCCTCCTCAGTTCCCCACCACGGTATAGTCTCAGTCTGTCACACAGTTTCCCAGTACTGCTGGAGTGAGTGCTGCAGGAAGATAACCTTTAAGAGAAATGACTTCTCAGTCTTCCCCAAAGCAAAACTGTTATTTTATCCTCCAATTAATTTTTAGTCTACCCAGCAATTATATAGAACCTAACTTCTAGTTTGTTCTCTAGAATTATTTCCACTTTGTTTCCTCAGAGGCAGCCTTGAACATCTTAGATTTAATCTACTGTGAATGACAGGCAATACTCTTCCTTTGGATCATCAGAAATGAAAAACGAGCATGAACAGACTTAAAGTACAATGGGTAGTTGGCTAATCACAAACGGGGACCATTGTAATACTAAGATTCTTTACCAACTGTGCAGGCACTTTAGCAAAACTATATTTATACCTTCATCAAGTCTGGGACATGCCCAAAGTTGAACAACAGTTTCCGTGTAAGCTTCCTATAAATAACACCAGATTCTAATCTTCAATTTTTGCTGTTTGTGTTCTTTAAAAAGCCCACGAAGCAGACATTTTGAAGATGTCCTTGTACCTGTAAAGGTTGGTATCATCTTGAAACTTAGCCGCACTCATTGACACATAGAGAAATCTCACAAATGTAAGGTGTTTGTGATTACATAAGGAAAACAGCCTGTGCGTCAAACCTCAACAAGTGCGGAGATAGGCAGCAAAGAATGACTTGTAAATAACTACTCTTTATGTCTAAAAATAGCAAAGCTTTTTAAGAAACACAATTTGGACACCAAAGTGCTATGTATTCTAGCGCTCCAAAAATAATAAAGTATATCTGAGATACAGGATTCCAATTATTTCCTTTCTGACAAAACACCTGACTTAGCTATTGTCTTAAAATCTTGAATATTTTGGGTCCTCCCTGGTGCCGCAGTGGGTTAAAGCACAGCACTGGGAATCTAAAGCTGCTTCTGCATGAGTTCGATTCCCACATGGCGCGGCAGACCTCTCCTGACCTGCCCGCTGCTCCCCTCAGTGGTGTGCTTCATAGATCTGCCTGCTCTGCTCCCCACTCTGTCTCTGGTGAATCCTCTCACCGCCCCTGAACTCCTGGCCTGTACCACAGTTCTGTATGCATAAATAAATAAATAAATAAATCTTTTTTTTTTAAATCCTGGACATTTCTAACTTATCTAAATTTGTTTCCATATTTTGACTGAAAGCATTTTTCATTTTTTTAAATCTCTTTGTATTGAATTGTCTTCTTGATAGTCTCTGTTTTCTTGGTATATTTGTTTCCCTCTCCTGCTTGAGGTATTAATCACTGCATTTCTTTTCTTTTGTTGATTATCTTTCATACTTTCCAAGGTTTAATCCCAAATTAATATCACTTCCCTACCTGAACAACGCAAGAAACTTAAAATACTGTTTTTGATCATTGACTCCTTCTATAATATTCACCATTTAGTTTCTTCCTGTCCTTTTTTTTAAACAACCGAATTATATATTATTTTTATAGTGCGTATTTTCTTAACCTTATCGCTATGTTTATGTTTTGCTATCTCTTTTCTAAGGATTCAATGTTGCTTCTTAGGCTCTCCTTTGGGATCATTTTCTTTTTTCTGACACACCCTTTTAAGTTCCTTTAGTAAAGATCCACGGCAATAAACTCCCAGTTTTTAATTATCTGAAAAGGTCTACCTTCATCCATTCAAGATGATGAAAATTATATACGAGAAGCCAACTCTAAGCCCTTGTGGAATGTGGAAGGAAGTAAGAAATGCTCTTAATGCCAGTCGGCTCATGGATCAGTTTTGCTCAAGTTTCTGAGCAAATGCCCTGAAGTGTGAGGTTTATAAATCAACTTATTTGGGGGTTGCTCAGGACGGACAACCCCTAGGAAAAAACTATTCAAAAGCTTTGTCTAGAGCTTAATTGTCTCTCATTCTCAGCACTTTGCAGATGCTGTTCTGATTTCTGCCTTTTATTGTTGTCAGTAAACAGGCAACTCTTAGTCTAATGATTGTCCCTTGGAAGGCTTTTGCCTTCTCTTTCACTGCTGTTTGTGCTGAATGTTCTAAACCTTCTATAATTTGTCTAATATGTGACTTTCTTTCTCTGTGTGCTTTCTTTATCGGTGGGCTTAAATCTTCTATCATTTCCAGTTATCACCTCTTCAGATATTGTTCTTTCTCCCTTGTGTATATCTGTCCTCCTAGAGTTGGGGACAAAGGATGAACAAACTCCACAGACACAGGTTGTCTGGACTTCACCTCCACACCAGACCAAAGGAGTCCAAGACACCAAGGACTACAAATCCCATGCCATCACCACCTAAGGGGGACACAGCTGGGTGCGGTGCATAACCAGACATGTGGACCTAAGGATTCACTGGCTTTTCACCAGCTTTCAGCAAGCTATCGGGGTCCCAGCTCAGTGGAACTGGTAGGCTGCATCCACCAATTCATCTCTCTTTTTCCCTGAGTTATTCTTTTCTTCATTTCCCCTTTTTATGAATAAACCCTTTATTACCCTTTGTGTATGTGCCTGTGGTTGAGTCTCAGTACAACTCCCTTTTTTTTTTTTTAAAGATTTATTTATTCATATAGAACTGGGGTACAGGCAAGAGATGCGGAGGGTGAGAGGATTCACCAGAGACAGAGGGGAAGCAGAACAGGCAGATCTACGAAGTACACTGCTGAGGGGAGCAGCGGGCGGGTCAGGAGAGGTCTGCCACGCCATGTGGTCACCTCCGGGGCAGGCGGGGATCGAACTCATGCGGAAGTGGCTTTAGTTTCTCAGTGCTGTGCTTTAACCCGCTGTGCCACCTGGGAGGGCCCACAACTCCCTTTTAAAGCACACAAGTGAGGACCCACAGTCAGGCCACCCCATTTCCCACTGGGATTGCCCTGTACATAGTTTGGCACTTAACGTGGTTGACCATGTTCCACCCGTGGCTGCCCAGCTCACATAACCTTCCTTGTGTTGGTCACTGTAAGTGGCATTAGATCAGCAGAATGTGTGACATAATCTTTCTCTCTCAAGTCTTGAGTTTGCTTTGACCATAGTTTACACTGGCGTGTGCGTGCACAAACGGGCTACCAGCGTGAACCTATGTCACATGTCTCATTAGCTTCTTAAGTCTCCACCCAGGACAGTGCATTTTAACATGCTAATGAGACCTGGGTGGAGTCTAGGTCAGTCTTATGCCATCCGTGTAAATGGGGCCAACAAGTTCCAGCAAGTTCTGGAGCCACTGGCCCAAAGCAGGCTAGCTCTGTAGGTGGAGGGTCTGCTTCTCACTGGTGATTGGCTGAGATCCTATTAGCCAGGGGGCTAACAGAAAGGCCAGACAAGCAAAGTCTAGGTCCAAGGGATTACACTGTCACATCACAATTCTAATATTTGAATACTTGGAATGAGTCTTCCATTGTTTCTACTGACTCACTCTTAGGGAATTCATTCCTTGTGTGTTCAATTTGAATTCACTTGATTATGATTTTATTTGATTAATTTTAACCTGTACAAATTCAAAGTGGATTGTGTTTGTTTCTGTGGAGAACCAGAAGACATTACCACCTTGAGACCACTTTACCCCTGTTTGAGTGTCACGATTTCATCCAAAAAGATCAGATCAGTCTCAACACCAGTCTCCCCTCCATTGCAGTATTTTCTTGTTCCTTGCTGCATCATTCTTTGGATTCAGCTTTTTCTGGGCTGGAGAGGTATTGACAATCACCTTACACTCCCCCGGTGGGGAGTAAATGTTCCTGTCTTCGTGAAACTGCACTTGACCATGTGACTTACTTTGGTCACTGGAATACAAGCAGAAGAACCCTGTGACTGATTCAAAACAGCGCATAATAGTCTTTGCAAGCTTCTGCCACCTGTTTTGTGCTCTGCCCTACACCAGGAGAACATTACCTCCCAGGGAAAGGTTGCTCCTTAAGCCTAGGTCCCAGTATGACACATCAGAAACAGCCCGGAACTCCACCTGCAGCCTGGACCGGGGCCACTCAGCCTGGCTGCCAACACCCAGGCTGAGCTAGAGACAATATTTATCACTGTAGTCACTGGATGTGAGAGTTTTGCTACATATCATTCTTGCAGTCAAAGCTAATATATGGAACCGCTGGGAATTAATCTTTATTACTTACTGCAAACCTAACAATATAATTAAAAAGTCAAGATAATTGATAGTCAGGAGGTGCTTGAGTAACTAGCCCACCAAAATGCTAGCAAAGGAAGTTCTACTGACCTCACAAATAAAGCCCTTAACATGAAATGCAGTGACATTTCCCACCAAAGAGGCAGAGTCCAGTCGGTTCTTTTAAGGAATGCCTTACATTTGTATACCTACCCTTCACTGATTTAAAAACCCTTAAATCAAACACCAAGTTCCTTTTTCTCAGGAACTGGGAAGTGGATTAATTAGTTTTATATGGCCACGGTAACAAATCACCACATACTCAGTGGTTTAAGAGAACAAAAATTTGTCCTCTTCCCATTCTGGAGATCAAAATCTGAAATGTGTATCTCTGGGCAG
The DNA here is from genome assembly GCF_000260355.1 of Condylura cristata. Lineage (NCBI taxonomy): Eukaryota > Metazoa > Chordata > Mammalia > Eulipotyphla > Talpidae > Condylura > Condylura cristata. The sequence continues at coordinate 37,488,130 of NW_004567117.1, read as the reverse complement.
AAACCAAGAAATCAGCGCGGCCACACCCCTCCAGAGGCTGTGGGGGAGAAACGTTTCCTAGCTTTTCCAGCTTCTGGGGCTGCATTCCTTGCATTCCTCCGCCCAGGGCCCCTCCCTCCATCCTCAAATCCTCTCTGCAGAGGTCATTCTATCGCTCCCTCTCTCCCATCCAGTCAAACCTCTCCCTGCTCTCCCCTCTGGGAGATACTTGTGATTTCTTTTAGGACCCAGCAAATAATCTCCTCATCTTCCGTGGAATTCAACCTTTGATTTCATCACTGCAAAATCTGTAGCCATCTAAATTGACATTACAGGTTGCTGGGGACAGGACCAAAGGTCTTGAGCAGAGATTATTCCTTCACAAGAAGTGTGGCAGTAAATTTCAAGCTCTGCTTTCTTGGATGTCACAACCGCTTGATAATTGGTAAAGAGGGGAATGAATTTATTTCCCTCCCCCCTCACATTTTTTTTTTCATTTGCCAACAGCAAAATAAATTATGTCCTTTAATTCTGTGGTAGAAGTTATAAAACAGCTGCATTAATGAGCAATTTTGGCAAGTTTATTGACTTATTAAATGATCTCTTAAGTAACCTGAAACATCTCAGTTGAAAAGGTGAAATGTTTATTCATTTTAAGCCCTTTCATTCCACTAATAATATTTAGATGTATGCCTCAAAAATAATGTATCTACATTTATTATTTATACTGAATAAAAGGAAGATCGAGGCGAAGTCATCAACTAAAGTTAACTAACTCATTTATCCTCAGATAAAGACATCTGTAACCACGTGCTGGGAGAGGAAGCAGTGGGATGACTTAGTCCCCAGATCTGAGTCAGCCTGGGTAAGAGAAATTGCCCCCCCCC
>NW_004567117.1:37432692-37486863 GCF_000260355.1 Condylura cristata | reverse complement strand
AAAAGATGTGGGTGAGGCCCGTGGGGAGGTTGATTATGGCAGCATTTATCTTGACTTTGATTTTGCTCTTCTGCTCCCAGACTTGTCTGGCCATTCCTGACCCTTTTCTATGGGTCCCAGGCAGAGGTGCTTTAGGCTTGTGGCGGGCTGTCAGGCCTTGCTTTGGGCCAACCCCTTTAGGATGGACTTTTGCCCACGAGGGGATGGGTCACTTCAGGTGTTTGATTTAGAAATTATACTCTTTGTCTTCTGTATTGCATACCCACTGTATTAAAGTTCCTTTTCATTAAAGTCTTAGATGTTTTGTCTTGATGCGGCGGATGGCAGAACCTATTTAGAGCAGGCAGGTTTGGGGGTTCAGGGGTGCCCCTCTTTTCCCTACCCTGTAACAAGCCCACAGGTGCAGGGGAGTATAACTCATCTGCGCATGTCCTGGGCTCCTAACCCACAACAAGCCATGACACTCTACTCCTCCCTGCCTCCCAGGCCCATGTAACTCCTGTGAGAGCCAGGCTAAATTCTCCCATCTGGCCCTGGTTCCTTCATGCGTGAGTCTCTAATAAAACTTTGTCTGGTTTTAAGTACACCTAGAGCTCTCTGGTAAATTCTTTCCCCAGAAGGCAAAGGACCCATTCTTTCGGGTTGGGGCCTATAAAAGATTGGCAAGGAGAAAGATGATTTCACATACTAGAAATCCTATTTAATTGCCAGTGGTTTCACACTTTAACACTTAAGATAAACCCAACAAGCGTGCACAATTAATAGCAGCTAGCAAACATCCTCTCTCCTTTCATAATCTTTTAACATCTCTCACTTCCAGCTACAACCACTGTGCTTACTGTCTCCGCTTCCCTAACAGCCACTCCTATGTCTTTCCCAGTGTGAAGCGCAAATCTTCCCATATCACTCCATGAATCAGAATTTCATCTCTTCCACCTGTAACAAGGAGGTTCCCCAGGAAAAGGGGAGGTTCCAGGTTACCTGCCTCACCTGAAGGAGAGCAGCGGAGCTAAGCAGGGTGGAGGAGAATCTGGAGAGGAGACTGAGGAGGAGGGAAGCAGGATGGAGCCAGAAGGAGACCTGAGGGAGGCACAGGGTGCAGAGACCTGTGAAGAAACGGCTCTTGTTTCTTGGCCCTGGACTGGTTGAAACATGTGGGTGAGAGACCGTGGGGAGGTGACTATGGCAGCGTTTATCTTGATTTTGATTTTGCTTTTTTCCTCCCAGATTTGTCTGGCCATTTCTGACCCTTTTCTGTGGGTCCCAGACAGAAGGTGCTTTAGGCTTGTGGGGCACTTTCAGACCTTGCTCTGGGCCGATCCCTTCTGGGTGGATGGGTGACTTTGGGGGTTTGATTTAGAAACTATAGTTTTGTCTTTTCTGTATTGCACACTCATTGTATTAAAGTTCCTTTCTTTTAAAGGTCTCATATGTTTTGTCTTGATGGGGCAGATGGCAGAACCTGTTTAAAGCAAGTGGGTTTGGGAGTTTAGGGGTGCCCTTCTCCCTGCCCTTTAACACACCTATTCTAGAGTCTGTTCACCAGCATCTCTAGAACATATCCACAGTGAATGTTCCGTAGTCTGTTAAAAAAATTAAATTTAGGGCCCTCCCTGGTGGTGCAGCGGGTTAAAGCGCAGCACTAAGAAGCTAAAGTCACTTCAACATGAGTTTGATCCCCGCCCGGAAGGTGACCCACATGGTGCAGCAGACCTCTCCTGACCCACCCACTCTCCCCTCAGCAGTATACTTCGTCAGTCAGCCTGTTCTGCTCCCCACTCTATCTCTGGTGAATACTCTCACCGCTCCTGCACCTCTGGCCTGTACCCCAGTTCTGTACGTATAAATAATAAATCTTTAAAAAATTTAAATTTATTCATATAAGTAAAAAACTGAATTGGGCTTATTAAACAATTCAGGAATCAGGCAGCTCCCATCTAGCAAGTGGAAAGGAGATCTGAAGAGCTGTACAAAATGGAAGGCAGAAAGAAGATGGCGTAAAGAAAGAAGAGAGGTTTCTGATAGGGCCCCTTTCCTTTGGAGAAACAGAGATGGTTTACTAGGCAAATTACCTCATTAATGCTGACCGGAAAATTCCTGTTAGCCCATTAGCAGTCATTTCTGGGAGATGTTGAAACTGGAATTAGGGAAGGTATTAAATCTCTGTTTGAGGATATGGGGTTTAGGACAAGTAACTTCCTTTAGGGCTGGGGTTAAGTTTCTCTTTTTAACAAGTCTTAAATATTATGGTTATTGGGGAACAGCTACTTTGCCTTTCCAAGTAGGGAAGATTTGACAGACTAGGAGTATAGGAGAGAAGAAAATCAAAGGTTTGGCAACACACTCTATTAACAAGATTGTCATACTGTTGAGAGGAACACAGGACAATTCCACGGACGAGATTTGTTCATGTCTAGCAAAAATTACACTGATGCATAATCCAGTAATCCCACTCCTATGATTACAAACTGGCAGTATATGGAGTGACATGTATTTGAAATATCAAGACTAAAAACAACTCCAGATGTCTATCAATAGAGAAGAGACAGCAGCAATGCTTGATACCTCAAAGCAATGAAGAAATAGCCAGTTGGGGGTTTAAGTAAGGATGCTCCCCATTCATGGCATGGAGTAATCTCAGGTATATATGGTTTAGGTTTTTTTATTTTAATTTTTTAAAAAAGATTTATTTATGTATGCATACAAGAACTGGGGTAGAGGCCAAACATGTGGTGGGTAAGGAGTTTCACCAGAGACTAGGGAACAGAACAGGCAGATTGACTGAGATACACTGCTGAGGGGAGCAGCGGGCCAGATAAGGGAGGTCTGCTGTGCCATGTGGGTCACCTGCCTGGCCCCGGATGTCACCTCCCTGGTGAGGGATCAAACTTGTGCTGCTGTGGCTGCAGACAGCTTCACAGTGCTGTGCTTCAGCCCCTTGCACCAACAAGACCCAAAGTGTGCGTGCGTGCGTGTGTGTGTATGCGTGTGTTTTAAAGTAAAATGCAGAAGGGACCAGCAATTGGTTCCTGAACTATCTTGTTATAAAGCCAGAAAATCTGCTTGAGTCCCAAAATATAGATAACACCATCAGGGCTCTCTCTCCTGTCTCCTGTGTTTACCTTTATTCCGCAATCTGGTTCTTTCCTTATGATAAAGGGGGAGAAAGCTTGTACTCCCAGCTCTTCTACCAAGTGAAGGAAGGTCTACCTGGGTCACAGGTCCACCTGTGTAGGAGGTGCAGACAGAGTGGAAGAGGTGACAGTCCCACAGGACCATGTCTCAAGATGATCTCCAAGTGATGGAGATGCTCCCCTCTGGGCGAGGAGACATCTGAGCATAATATGAGGGGAAGCGCTGATCTCAAAGTTTATCCAGACTTTTTAATTCTCTGAAACATGTGAGATAGCAGACACTGTGAACCTTCTTTTCTTGAGTTTCAGATGGAACTAGCTAGAAGAATTTCCTAAAACTTCCAATTCAGGGCCTTCTTGGTGGAGCAGAGGTTAAAGTCTCAGTACTGTCAAGCTGTCCCCAGCCACTGCAGCATGAGTTCGATCCCGACCAGGGAAGTGACCCACAGGGTGCAGTAGACCTCCCCTGTCTCACCTGCTGCTCCCCTCAGTAGGGTATTTCATAGATCTGCCTGTTCTGCTCCCCACTCTGTCTCAAGTGAATCCTTGTACCCCCTGCACCTCTGAACTACACTCCAGTTCTTACACACATAAATAAAACCAAATTTAAAAACAAAACCTTCAAATGCAAGAACTCAGAGCATCTTATTGAAATAATCTGGAGGCTACATAATCATTTGCTTCTGGTTTCTCCACTTCAAGTACTAGATTTTTCAGGGACTCTGAAGTCTGTCCACTAGAGAGAAAGCAGGAGTTTAAGAAGTGAAGTCTGATCTGGGAGAGTGCAATAAAAATACCTGAACTCGCACCTTTACTAGGACAAAACAGCTTTTGGTGTTAAGTTTCACACTGAGAGTTCTCCCTTTGCTCTTAGATGGTGAGGATGCCTCTGGATACCCTGGGGACAGCTGTAATGGAAATCTGTGAGGAGAGGGTGGGTGTTGCTTATGGGAAGGAGGCTGATGACCTCAGAAGCACTTAGGGTAAGCAGCGATTCCCCCAGCAAGCTCTGCATACACAGGCTGCCTTCCTGATCTTCGCATTTACAAACACTGGCAAGGCTCCCATCCAGGGAAAGCAACACCCTGGGCATCTCTGGTCTGTGACAGTTAAGACATTCAGATTCTCTTCACTCGATTCAGCAGGAAGACTTCTGGGACCTTTCTTACAAACCACTCTTAGAACTTTACAAAAATAATTTTTCCTTCTCTCTCTTTTCTACTATAATCCAGTGTCTTTGGATGTTGGTAGAGAACCCTTCTGCTTTCAGTGATTGAATCTCAGCCTGGGGAAATGGCCATGCTACCTTTTGATAGATCATTCCAGTAAACCCTCTCGGTGTTGGCCACTCAGTGCACATGGCCCCTGGATGGGCTCTGTGAAGCCTCCTCTCCACTGAATATAAAACAAGCAAAACCCCTCTGTTTTTCTTTCTTTCTTTTTAAAGATTTATTTATTTATGCATACAGAACTGGGGGTACAGGCCAGAAGTGCAGGGGCAGTGAGAGGGTTCATCAGAGACAGATTGGGGAGCAGAACAGGGTGACTGACAAAGTACACTGCTGAGGGGAGCAGTGGGCGGGTCAGGAGAGGTCTGCTGTGCCATGTGGGTCACCCCCGGGGCGGGAATCAAACTGTGCTGAAGTGGCTGTGGCCACCAGGGAAGGGCCCCTCTGTTTTTCTAATAACAGACACTTCTCCTCGTCATGTAAATTCAATTCCTTTATTAAAAATATCAGAAATCTTCTGTTATGTTATACCATGGACTACTCTAAGCCACTTAAAGCTGCAACACATTAAAAAACAGGTTCTATCACATTATTTTCCATTCACCATTGAAGTTTAATACCATAAGGTGCTTCTTGGAGGTTTGCTGTCACCAACAGATCCACCCCCTCCTCCCCCCCACCCCACCACCACAAAGCAGGAAGACCTCTGTGCCTAGTTTGCCATTGTTACAACTGTTCTCTCCACCTCAACTCCTGAGGGAGAATATGTGGACATTTGCAAAGATGACCTTTCCACTACCATGACTTCTCAGGCCCTTAACAACATTATTAATGGCTTTCTCCTTGTCTCGATCCCAGGCCTTGTCAACACGCCAAACTGTTCCACTCAAAAATCAGTGATTTAAACTCCAAGTCTGATCACCAACTCCTCACATGCTCACACTGGTATCCCCTCCCCCGGTCCTATTCTGAGACCTCTTGACCTTCTGTGACTTCATCACCTTCTTTGCCCAGCTGAAATTCCAGTCTCTCGTTTCATTGCCTCTCTGGCAATTACTTTTCCCTAATTTTTCAACTGTTCCTGTTTAACCCAAGCCTGACCCTGGGCAGTTGAGAATCATTGCAGGTAATAAAAATCTCAGGCGTTTCTACTCCCCGCCCCCACCCCCTCCATGAGTTCCCAGACCCTTCAATGCTGCTTCCCTGTTGGTGACTGTGCCGCCTTTTCCTCTCAGCTGCTAACTTTGCTTCCTGGTCCAAGCAGAAAACAGAAGCCATCAATGGGCTTCCCACAACTGCTGTCTTGGATGCAAGTCAGAAGACAAAAGCAAGCAATGAGGACTCTTCGCCTAGCCTATGACCCAGTTAGACCTCCACCTTTTTCCCCTTCCCCTGACCTTTCACCTCTTTAATGAAAATAAAAAGGGGGGACACGTGGGTCTACTAATCCTAAGCGGCCTCCATTTTGTTACCTACAGTTCTGACCTTGCTTAGGAATACAGAACACTAAGTAACAAAATGGAGGCTGGGTAAGCCTTTGGGATTAGCAGACCCACATGCAGCCAGGCCTGGACACAGCTTGCCTACAGGCTAGGAGTCCCCAGGGAAACGGGAGGTTTTGAGTTTCCTGTCCCACCCAGGAAAGGATGGAGCTGAGGAGGGAGGAAGAGAAATGGAGAGGAGAGTGGAGAAGGAAGAGGCAGGATGGAGAGTCAGAAGGAGACCTGGAGAGGTCACAGGAGCAGAGAGACATGTGAGGAAGCTGCACTGGCTTCTCGGCCTTGGGTTTGTCCCAGGGACTGGGGGGACAGGGAAGGAGACGCCTGAAACAGACATGGGGGAGAGGGGAGAGATGCAGGGGAGGTTAACAGTGGTGGCTTTTACCTTGACTTTGCTCTTTTCCTTTGCGAAAAGGAATTGTCTGGCTGTTTCTGCCTCTTTTCCTGGGGTCCCCACCAGGAGGTGCCTTAGACGTGTTGCAGGCTTTTGGGCCTCAGTGGCCCTGCTTTGGGCCAACCCTGTCTGGCTGGACATTTACCCATGGGGGTGGGGCTAACTTTGGGTGCTTGATTTGGAAACTATATTTTTTCTCTTTCTCTTATTTTTTTTTTCATTGCACACTAGTTATGTTAAAGTTCTTCTCCATTAAAGATCTTACACACTAGAGTATGCTTTGTCTTGGTGCAGTGGATGGCAAAACCCACTTAGAGCAGGCAGGTTTGGGGGTACTGGGGTGGCCCCACCCTGCCCTGTAACATTCGCCATTCTCTATACAGATCAACCATCCCAAGGAGGCCTGGACCCCATTCCCTCCGTTATCCCCTATTTTGCTCATCAGATCAATTCCATCAGCACTGAAATTCTCTTCCAACCTAAATAAGAAAGAAACAAAGAGACAAAGAGGAGGCCTCTTCTTCTAACTGGACACGAGTGCCTTACCAAGGACTCTTACATTAATTCCTCCACTCACAATCCACCATTTCGTTACTCTTACCCAGGTCCCCCTTGACAAACCACTGAATTTTCTTTCATTAACTTCAGCAAAGACATGCTTGCCACTTTAGCCAACAGGCCCTGGAATTGTTGTCCTAGTGGTCTCCACCATGGAGGTCTCTTTCTTTCTCTGGAAACTTGCTGTGGTTTTCCCAGGCTCATGGACACCACACTTGCTGGTTTCCCTATCTCCCTGGCTTCTCCTAGTTCCTTTCTATCATGGGTGCTTTCTCCTCTAATCTGTAAGCACCCAAGGGACTCATTTCTAGTCCCTCTTCTCCTCTTATCTTTTACTATGTCCCCTGTGACTTTCTTCTCTGTTTTTTATTACGCTCTCCTCAATAGAGACTCTGAAATCCATGTCTGTCATAGACTTCCTTCTGTGTGCCAGACCTGAAGTGTGTAGATATAGCCAACTGGCCACGTGATGGCTCTGGACGTCTCAAATTTAGTATGTCCTACCTAAATTTCACCTAACATCCCTCTCCTAACCCCTAGCCACCCCCCAAGTAAATGCCAACAGAGCATGCAGTATGCTTGGAGGCTGGGGTGAGGAAGCTGGAGCCAGGACTTTGAGGCTGAGGGTGAACATATGGGAAATGACAAGAGAAGGTCAAGTAATGGATCTCACGCAACACCCACAATTGTTGCCCGCCCCTCCCCCCATAATCCATCGATAGTCAAATCCCTCTTTATGTACCAACCCTTTCTCATCCTCCGTTCATCTGATTTGATTGGTCATGTGATGTACTGGGTTGGTGAGAATCATGTGCTGGGCTTTTTTGCTAGAATTATGGTGTGGCTGTCTCATTAGTTCTAAGAGGATGCAATATACTAGATGCCACTTTTGCCACAGAGAGGGACCTCCCTGGTGGTGCAAAGGATTAAGTATGATGCTTTGGGCAGCCATTGCAGCATGAGTTCGATCCCTAGCCAGAGAGCTGACTGACATGGCGCAGCAGACCTCTTCTGTCTTGCCTGTTGCTCCCCTCAGCAGTGGGTTTCAGTAGATCTGTTTGTTCTGCTCCCCACTTTGTCTCTGGTGAATCCTCTCATCCCCCACACCTCTGGCCTGTACCTCAGTTCTTGTGTGCATAAATAAAAATAACTGTTAAAGAAAAAGATACTATAAGAATGATAGGATCAGAGTTGCATTTTAGAAAGGTTGTTTTAACCATAGTGCACTGATGATTAAACAGTCAGTAAAAAAGTCGCAGTAGCTAGAGGATCTAATGTGTACAGATAAAAATTGGACATAAATACACATTTGATTTCTGATTGGAACACCACATTTTTCCTTGGAGGATAAACTCCAGAAGGGAAGAATCTGTAGATGATGCCTGACCACCCCCCAACACCACCAGTCATTCCAGCCCCAGGACTGTCTTTGCCTCCTGCATCGTGAACACCTACTAAGTAATTACGACATTGACAGGATCATGATCATACCATGTATCAGCTATATGTGCGATACTGTTCAGGAATTCTGATGCAGCTTGCAAAATAATAAAGTCTTCCAAGCAGTGCCTGATGCCCCCAAACAGATCTGCAATTCATGAGCGCAGGAGAATCTATTGTCTGTGTCACCCCCAAGTCTTCCTTCCCCTGCATAAGGCCCTTCAAGGTGCACAACTCTTTGGCAACTCAAATTCCTCTGCTAGTGACTTAGCGGTCTCTCCCACAGAACTTCCTGCAAAGGCAAATTTCCCAATGCTGTAAGAAAAAGGAAGATATTCACATACACCTACTCTTTCCTGGAAAAGCGGTCACGTGAATAAATTAGACCGTACTTCAAAAGACTGAATTGTATTGATAAACTCCAAATACTCAGTAGGCTCAGGGTGTGCTTATTCTAATATACATCCAGCTCCATCCCCCCCCACACACGTGATAACTATGTTGTGAGAATATTTGATATAAAAGTGTTTCCACATGGAAACGGTGAGTCTGCAGCCTGGCAAAATGAAGGATCTGGTTAAAATGAAGGAAAACTGTACAACCATGAACACACAGGAGAGAAAGTTCCAGTCTGCTGAATTCTGGAATCCCACGTTAGGGAACACCTCTGAAGCTGAAAGAAGATTTTCTGTGGTCAATAACTCCTGCACAAGCCCCAGCAGCGGTCTAGCCGCAGAAAGAACATAAATTCAAGACATCAGTGGCCAACAGTTTTGGAGGATTTGTGTCATTGATCATCACAGCAAGTAAGCATCAAGCACCCCCAGCTGTGGAACCTTGTTCAGGTTAACCTTTGAGATCTGCACTTCCAGGGTGATGACTGTGCCCATGACAGCACCCTCCAGGTCCCCACCAGAGAGCGCTGGCTCCTTTGCCCTCAAGCTGACCTAGCATTAGAAGGACGCTGGATGAAGGCTTTGTCATGTCAGTTATAAATACCCCCAGTTTAGACAAATAGACCTTGGTTTTCGATCTGGAAAAATAGAAGTGATCTTTTCATACCTTGCTCCTGGGGTTCTATCCCAGTCATGTGGACACACAGAGACACACATGTGTACATGCGGATAGATGCACCTTTTCTCCCCATGTCTTGTCTTCCCACACAACCAAGTATGAAGATACAGATATGAAGAGATAGGACTGCCTCACTTCCTAGATTCAAGCTCTCAAAAGCCAATTTGGCAATTTCTGGGCTCATCCTCCACCCTGGCTGTCATCCAGCAATGGGATTATTGTACAAATCTCAAAGCAAAATTCTTTTCTTGTTTTCTCTAGTTATGCAGAAAAGATGCATGCCAAGTGGAGTTCAGGAGCCGAGAGGAAGAGCTTGGCAGCCTGAAAGGAAACGTGTAAGGAGTCACGATCCAGGCATGACTTAGGGTCGCACCTTCAATCTATCCCTTCCTGTTCACCCAGGGTATGAAACCTTCCTGCTCTGAGTTGGTTTTTATCATGCACTTGCATCCAGGATGCTTAAACAAATTCATGGAACATGATGCGTAGCTCCTTTATGGAGACAATTAGCAAAATGTTTTCATGGTGAATATAAAATCATACACTAGCCAGATCCTTCAGCCAGAAATAATGAATAGTTTTGTTAGTTAAAGAAATGTTTCATTAAAAAGCAAACAATAGCATGGCCTGGGAAATATGGTCACTCCACCATGTTTGGGGAAGCAGTCGCTGAGAGATGCGAGGTCTACAGTAAATGAAACAGTTTCACTTTATTAGCCAATCAAAATAAAATAAGATCTCTGTACGGGAACAGTAATGGATTTAAGTGTACTTGGGTTCGAAGTAGGGAGCTGTCTACAGCAGGTTCGACAGGACACCATGGTTACGGACGACAGCCGAACCACTTTTCTTCCAGGGAAACAGACTTCGGAAAAGCTTTGCAATGTAGCCTGCTACAAAACCTCACTTCCACCATAAAAGATGTTGCTAGACCTCAATTAATTTGCTTGTTTATGACCCATTCAGATATAAGCAATTGGACGACAGAGGGAACTGAAATATTTCCATGACAACAGTTTTTTTACTAAGGGAAGGAAATGCTAAAATTCTTTTTTATGACCAAACTGTTCTGAAATAATTGGTCACAAAAGGTTATTCAAGAGTTTTTTACCCGAATAATGTTCCAATGATTAGTTAGAATTCAAGACTGATATCCAAGACTCCTGGTTCTTAATTACTATTTTAATCATTCCTTCTTCTATTCCCGCAGCAGGAAATAGAGATCATAATAGTAATGATCATGTAGGAGTGGTTTAACACTATTTAGTTCATAATTATAAAGTGTATTTTGAGAGAGCAAAATGAAAAATATTATAAAATTTTATCATGTCATCATCAGAGTTTTATAAAAAAAAATCTAATGTACTTGGGCCCCATTGTGCCTGAACTGGATAAGCTTTAGGTCTTATTTCCAAAAAAAATGTTTTTGTTTGTTTGGTTTTTTTTTGGTAGCTATAAGGTCATTTTGAAGTAATTTTACTTGTATTTTCTAAATCCTAGCTAAAGATACCCACAAGCACACACACGGTCACAACATTCAAAATTCCCATGCCTTCTAGGCAGATGGCTAGATCTATACTCTGATTCCATCTCTTACCTTTTTCAGTGATTTAGACTGTGGTGCCACATTTGCACAGTTTTCAGCACCACCCCAAAAGGTGGCTTTCTGTTTCATTGACTATTCAAATAACAGTAAGAAAAACATCACATAATATATTTGAATTATTTCTCAATTGGAGAAGTCAGTAGAAATATAACAAGTGGGGGCCTCCCTGGTGGTGCAAGGGACACTATAAAGCTATCTGCAGCCCCTGCAATACGAGTTCCATCCCTAGCCAGGGAGTGACCCACATGGCGCGGTGGACCTCTCCTGTGTCACCTGCTGCTCCCCTCAGCAGTGTGTTTCAGTCAGTCAGCCAGTTCTGCTCCCCGCTCTGTCTCTGGTGAATCCTCTCACCCCCCTACCCTGCATCTCTGGCCTACACCCCACAGCGCTCTTACTGCCTGCTGGCAAAGCGCTCATGAAGCATTAGTGCTCTTAGGATTTGCTCCACAGTAACAGGAGTAGGCCAGCAGCTGTCAGCTCCCTGGCAGATCATGATAACCTGAGCAACCCAAACTTCTGCAACACGGGGACTCGTTCCTGACTACTGATTTAATGCCATCAGATGCGGGGCCTGGGCCTGCGAACACTTCAAATTCCCCTAGGCGTTTTAATGTGCAGTTCTGGGAGAAATTCTACCATTCTCAGTTGATTTGAAGATCATTTCATTCTCATTCGGTTTGGAAATGATGCGGCCTTCATCGAAGACATCACTTTTAGAAAACATGATGCAAATAACCACAAGCCTGCCGCTGCTCCTGTCAGCCTCAGGACAGCAACTTGTCCGTGGTGACTGCCGCTGCCAGCCGGGGGGACCCAGGGGTGCTATTCCAGTGGGAACAAAACAGGCTTTCATTCTTTTTCTGGGCTTTGTTGCAACTTACTTCAATTCAAACCACACCAACTCTATCCTTAATGTACAGTGTTACCTGTTTGATAATAGTCGTTTTCCTTTTTCTTTACATCATGAGGTCAGAAAATTAGACAGAAACAGTCCCAAGGCCCAAACTCACCCCACAGTGTCCCTTGAAGAGCAGCTACATGAGAAGCCTCTGTGGGCGGCGAGCATAGGGTGATGCCCACCTTGGAAGTGGTCACCACTAAGATCCACTCTCGTGAAAGTGAAGTAAAAACTGGATCTGAGTGTTCACAGGGCCTGTGTGCAGGCTGACTCACCAGCCATCACCGCCTGTCCAGAGGAACTGGGAGGAGGCGGACATGTGTTCCCAGCCCAGGTAATGGTTCCTTCCCCAGGTTTAGGACAGGCCAGTCCTTTCCTCTGGTAATGTTCACGCGAGTTTATAATCCATTTCCCAAAATGTAAATCAAATGCTGACGCTCTGAGGAGCCCCATGCTTTTACTGTAAACGTGCCTACATTTCCTCTGGCTAAGTGCTAAAGTAACACCCTGGAGAATGAAAAAGAACAGCAGCTGAGGTCCTGTGCACAGGCCTTTTCTGCTTTTCATCTAAACACGTGTCACACACATTTTCATAAACAAGAAAAGCCAAAACATTGACATACTCTGAGCTTTCAGAAGATCCCTGGACTCTACTTTTAAGGCTTAAGTTTTCTTAAAGTTGTCATGAGTTACCAAACAATCACGGAAACCATCGCATCTAGCATGATGGGATTCTTCCCCGGGGCTGGGCTTCCAGGCTAAGTGCTCTAGAGGCCTGGCCTCCGGTGACCCACAGGGTAGGCACTATTGTTATCTCATCTCACAGAAGGAAACTGAGGTGCACCAAGTCAGTGCCTTCATACCTGACCCAGTTCAGAGCTCATGGGCTAAGCAGAGTTACTGATTGTCCACTAAGTGCTGTTCACCTGGAGTCTACATCCTGTCATGCTCTCTTGAAAAGAGACAGCTACACAACCACCCTTCCATTCAACAGCTGCTGGTGAGTGCCACCAGATACAGCTCATGACCTATGCTGGAAACTCGGGGTACAGGTTCTGATGAGACACATGGACCCTGCTTCCTTGCGATGAGTCCAGTTGGGGAGACAGGTGTGATGGAATAGGTACAGATATCATCATTCAAGTTCAACGGTGACAAGAAGCCAAGAAGGGGGGAGAGTGAGAAGCAGCTGACACTGAGGAGGAGATGGGAGGGTGCCTCACTGGAGGATGAAAGAGTAGCTAGCAGTCAGCATATCTTACCTGCCAGACACTTTCAAGCTGGATGTGTGTTATGTTATGTATGTCTCACACAGTTTTTGAGTAAGGGATTATTATCAACTCCATTTCACAGAGGAGTCAACTGAGCTTGAGAAAGTACCTGCTTAAAGCCACACACATTTTTCATGGCCAGGAAAAAGGCTAGACATTCTGACTGAACCTCCTGCTGAAAATGACATAAATGAAGTGAAAATTATTTATATATATATAAATATATAAATATATATATATATATCAAAATCTTAGCAGCTGATATGGTAAGATATGATAATAAAGATCTCTTAGGCTAAAATCTGAGCAAAGAAAACATCCAGAAAAATAAACAGAACACGAAGGACACTTTATCTTGGAGGGTGTTTGTGAACTTGAACTTCAGTCATCAAGGTTTCTTGGGTAAAGAATCTCAAATGACAAAACACAAGCGTCTCACAGGAGATTGTCTGCATGAAATTTGGGGGTTCAATAAGGCCATATGCTTATATCTAATGATGAACCAGACATAACTTAATCTAACCTAACTGACCTCATCTGCAGAGAAAGCTTTGGAACTGAGCATATAAGGAAGAATTCAACTTCTGGCCCAGGGAAGTTTCAATAGAAGACAAGTCTTCCTGTGGATTTGTGACCCAAATTCACATCACTTGGAAAGCTCCAGAAAACCTCAAGCTACATCATCTTAAGGTTATCCCAGACTGTGAATACCTTCAAGAACCTGGTAGAGACAAATGTGAACTCAGAGGAGCTCACTTTTACCCAAGATCTCAAGAAATCCCAGCAAATAATTTCCTAAGGAAAGGCTTAGTTCACAGTAATAAATGGATAAACATTCAAATAATTGAGGCAGCATGAATGAGAATCCATAGAGGACAGACCACTTCGGTTACGGAAATTTCAGATCTGAAAGTATCCAATGTTTTTTTTTTTTTTTTTTGTAGGACACTAACCAAATCAAGCTTATCTAGTTCAGAAGGAAGAGGTAGTGATTTTTTAAAAAAATGACAGTGCAGGCTTTACAATTAGAACTCAGAATTTTTAAAAATTCAATGATTAAAATAAACTCAATGGGTACAGCAGACATTATCTTAGACATGTTTGAAGAATTCATGAACTGGAAGATGGGGCTGGAGAAATTATGTAGCACAGAGCGATGAAAAATATAAAGGGGAAATGAAAAGATACAGAAGAGTTGTTGGAAAAACTGTATTCACGGTCAACATTGTCTGAGGAGGGGCACCTGGCTGAGATGTCACCTGTGTGCAGTCTCTGTGCCTGGTGAGTTATATCTGTCTGGAAAAAGTGAGGTATTTCCTTAATGCCCAGAAAGAGATTACATGGTCGGTCACAGCTTTGACCCTAACATAAAGGAGTTAAAGATTTTTTTCTTTGACTGTAGTACAGCAATAGCTTTTTCCAAAGAAAAATCATATCAGATCAGCTTTCCATCATTTCTGCAAAGGTTAGATTTTCAGTTTTCTTCTCCATGTGCAACTGAAAGGTCACACTTATTGAAAACCTACTGATGCCTTTGTGTCCATTTATTTCATCCAAGATGGACTGAAGTTCGCTCGAGTCCTTGATTTGGACCCCACCTCAGGCATGGAGGTCTGTTACTGTTACCCTCCACAAATTTTCTTTTTCTCTTCTTGCTCCTCATGGCTATATTTTGAAGTTTAAAAAAAAAAGAAGAAAGAATTTTACCTTGGTAGAATATATAATGCAATCTGGGCATTGTTTTGCATTCTGAAGTGAGTGAGCTATTTTCTTAAATTACTATATTTAAAAAGAGTAACTCTTGGGCCCTCCCTGACGGCACAATGGGTTAAAACACAGCTCTATAAAGCTATCGCAGCCATGGCAGCATAAATTCAATCCCCAGCCAGTTTGGTGACCCACATGGCACAGCAGAACTCTCCTGAACCCCTGCAGTGTACTTCACTCAGCAGTGTACTTCACTCAGCAGTGTACTTCACCAATCTGCCTGTCCTGCTCCTCATGCTGTCTCTGGTGAATCCTCTCACCACCCTGCACCTCTGGCCTATATCCTAGTAATGCATGCATAAATGCATACATTTTAAAAAAATAATAAAATAAAAAATGAAAGAGTCACTCTTCATGACCCTGTCTGTTAGCTGAAGTTCTTGATCAAAAGAGCAATTTAATATTCCATCTGATGACACATTAGATTACATGTGTTTTAGTGAACAGGGGTTGTGGTTAACACCTCAACTTGAAATAGTATGAAAAAGGGCTTTTAAGTTGAGATAATCTACAACTCTCCTAAGAGAAGTTTGTGGTAGAAAATGAAGACATTAAAACAGGGCTACTTACACTGAAGGATCATAAATCAAGAGGTTGGGGTTCACCCTGCTGTCTCTTAGGAGTGTGCAGGTGATGTGATAAGGAGTATGTCCCTCTGTAGTTGAATTTGAAGTTAGTGGATAGGGCAGTAAATCTATGCAGTTCTGGGTCTTCAGGAAAGGGTTTGAGAAATCCCTCCTGAGCTGGGTCAACTAGAGGAAACTAAAGTCTTTCCAGACATCCAAACCTCTGGGCTTCTCTCCTATAAAAGCTCCAGGAATCCTGTCAGCCGGAGACCAGTCAGCCCAAAAGTCTCCCAGCACTTGAATGTCAGAGAACCAGTGTCAGAAAACCAAAGCATCTTATTTGCAGCAAATCAGGACAAATTTACAGCACCTCGTAGAAACTTCAGGGTAGGGAAAAGTTTGTATTGAAGAAGAGCTGGTAAATTGAATTAATTACATAAGCAGCCATTAGTACTAATTAAAGATGTGTAATGCATCACTGGCATTCTCTGATTTAGGATATCCCCGGCTGCTCATTTGCTTTCTGTGAGCTCTGAAAATATTAATAAAGGCTTTTATGGAATCAGTGCAAACTTTGGAGCTCTTTTTACCACATAACTGAAAGTTCTTTTAAAAATTTTTTATTTGTATTTATTTGCACTGCAAGAACTGGAATGTAGGCCAGAGGTACAGGGGGTGAGAGGATTCACCAGAGGCAGAGTGGAGAGCGAACAGGCATATCAACTGAAGTACACTGCTGAGGGGAGCAATGGGCTGGTCAGGAGAGGTCTGCTGTGCCCTGTGGGCCACCTCCCTGACCAGGGATCAAACTCATGCATTGGCTGGTGGTAGTTTGCTTACGCTAAGACTTTAACTCCTACACTTGCAGGGAGGTGCCCACGTGACTGAAAATTCTTAACCTAATTTTCCGGGAGATCCAGAATCTTATTCCTTTATTTGAGGTCTTATTGTATTTACATTTTCAAAGAGCTTATTAAATTCACCACTACGATATTCATAAGCAGGTTTTCTATCTTGCTTTCATCTGTCATCCCACTTACCCAGACACGACAGAAGAATCAGTGGAACTTATGGCTATTGGGTTCTGAGACTTATGGAGAAACAAGGATGGATAAGATACAAACTCTTTCTTCAAGAAAAAGTAACACTAAAGGGAGCTAGACATGTGAATACATTTCATAGTTCAAAATGATAAGCTTTTTTTTTATAGTGGTTCACTATACATATTGTATAGTTATACATACATCTAACATGATACAATTATATCACAGTGGAGTCATTTATTCATTCCTTATTATTATTTAAATTTGTTCACTTTAAATGTACTCATTTGCACGTGATGCTTATAGAAGCTTTATTCATATTTGCCAAAACTTGGACAACCAAAAAGTCCTTTAGTAGGTAGCTGGAGATTCACCTGTGCAGACAATGGAATATTATTTAGCATGAAGAAGAAACAAGCTGTCCAGTCACGAAAAGGCAAGGAGAAACCTTACAGACATATTACCATGGCAAAGAAGCAATCTGAAAAGACCACTGTGTGATCCCCAATGCGTGACATTCTGCAAAGGCAAAGCTATGGCAACGTAAAAAGATCAGAGGTTGCTAGGGTTGAGGGGGAAGAGAGATGAATAGACTGAGCACAGAGGATTTGCAGGAAGTGAACATACTCAATACCACAGTATAATCACGAATACATGTCATTATATATATCTGCCCAAATCCACAGAACGTGAAAGGTTGAGTGGAGCTAACATAGACTATGGGCCGTGGGTGATACTGATGCGTGCATGTTGGTTCGTAGATTAGAACAAAGGCACTACTGTGGGGTGAAGAGGTGTTGGTTATGGGGGGCTGTGTATGTACATGTGTGGAGGGGGAAATCTCTGCATCTTCCTTTCAACTTTGCTGTGGATATAAAATCGCTTTAAATTTTAAAAAATTTTCTTAGGTGCCTACTATGTACAAAACACGGAGTCACTACATTAGCCAAGAAAAATTCTTGCTTTTTCCTATGTGTAGAGGTGGGAACAAGCTTGAGAAGAAAAAATTGTAAGGATCTTGAAAAGGTGAGCAACAGTAATTAGGATTATTTTTAAATATCCTAAGAGATAGAGAAGAGGAAAAATTTACCTCTGCCAGCACTTTCTACCCAGAGACTCTCTCACTCCAGCAGCTAAGATGTATTGGCTTAGCTGATTCTTCTTCTGCTGACGTTCCAGAGGAAGGTAAGGACACGTGGCCAAATTTGGTTCACGTATCTGAGGCCTTGCTGCAAATATTTAACCAACAGGCTTGCACAGGGCCAGCAGTTTACTCGCTGGAACTTCTCGTGGCTGTCAGACTTGCTGCTCAGAGTGAATAGCAGTTTAAGAACAGTGATTGATTCATGAAGCCAAATATTCCTTGGCCTTTGCCAAACAGATCCCAACCCTCACCCGGAGCACCTGGCGGATGCAGTTACTGACTGGAGAACGGAGTCCTCCCTAAGCCCTGAGGCATAACAGAGTTGTAGCAATGCCTATTTGCTAGCATTGGATCCAAACTACACACACACTGCCTTTCAACAATATGTTGACTTTGCCATCTTAGTCAGTCTTTACTTTGGGATCAATAATAAAGTCAAAACTTGAAAGGTGGAGCTGAAAGCCTGCAGATTAAAGGAGCTTCAGAAGGGGAGAAACTGAAGCCATGTAACAAAGAAACAGAAAAAAATCACATTTGGGCTTTCAGTGGTACTTTGCTTAGGAAACCCAAGTCAGGATTCCTGGTGAAGCCAATACTGGCCTCGGTCTCACGATTTTTTCAAAAGAAAACTAGCCTTTGACTGTCCGCTTGAATGAATTGTGCCAGACACACAGTTTCTTCTCTGAGATGGGAAGTTAGTGGGAATAAGATCTGATTCAGGGTGCTTTAAAAGTTTTAAATTTTGTTTATTTATGCATACAAAAGATGGGGTGTAGGCCTGACGTGGAGGTGAGAGGATTCACCAGAGGCAGAGTGGGGAGCAGAACGGGCAGATCAATGAAGTACACTGCTGAGGGGAGCAGCAGGCAGGTCAGGAGAGGTCTGCTGCGTCATGTGGGTCAGCACCCTGGCTGGGGATTGAACGTGAGTTGCAAGGACTGCAGATCGCTTCATAGTGCTGAGACTTAACCCCAATTCAAGATTTTATTAATCGCTTCCACTGAGCATTCCAACTGGGTGCCTATCCTCAGACAAACCATCCTACACAATTTGGACTGAAAAAATCTTTCTGCAGAAGTTCATGGCAACAGTCTATTCAGCCAAAACCTCAAGGACGGATGAATCTCTGAGAAGAAGCATCTCCTCTGGACTCTACTCTATAAACCTCACCACTGCCCACTGCTCTGTTCACTAATTGAGAAATAGACCAACACTTCCTTCACATTTTACCTGGATGTAAGTTCCTCCAAGCTTTGTATTTGCAGCAGGACAATGTTGGGCCTTAATCTGTCATACTTTGGTCCTTAGTTCCGGGATCTTGTCAAAGTGAAGCTTTGACTCAGCCCATCTAGAGCCCTGAGACTTTGCATTCTAACAAGCTCCTGGCAGGCCATTGCTGTGGGAACATGGCCATATTGAATCATCAGGCCGTAGATGAGTGTAGGCAATCTCTCCTCGGCTATTATTTTCACCATCCGTGGTGCCTGTTTCTATCACGTTGTGTTTTGAACTGCTTGTGATATTCTATCAAATATTGAATCTGTGGCATGCTCCTGTGTTCTGAAATAACGCTTAAGCAATTCATTAATAGATCATCTTCTTCCGGAGACTTAAAAGCACCTTTATGTCATTTCCCCTTAAATGTCACTCCTGCCCACTGAGGAGACTCACCACAGGGTACCAGAACTAAGGACCAAAGTGTAACAGATTAAGGCCCAACATTGTCCTGGTGCAAATACAAAGTGTGGAAAAAATATTACAAAATCATTTGAACGTACTCTGAGTCAAAGCAAACATATTTTTCAGGGGTGAAGCAGAGTGGAAGTGCTCATGGACTTGGACTTGAGATTCTTGGATACCAGAGCTCTCTGCCTTGTGAGCCTGGACTCCAGCCCTCTCCACTTCATGATTCAGATTTGTAAAGGGAGTGGCTGATAGAGATGATCTGGAAGGTTACTTAAATTCTAATGTTCTGTGGTTGGTGATGATGGCATCCCCCTCCACCACCACCATCACCCAGACGCTACCAAAATAGGTGATGAAAATTTTTTACCAAGGAGACAAAATGCCACTTGGATAGTCAGGACGATTTTAATGAAAAGAGCTGGCAAATAGGACTCAGCTTGCTTGTGCTGTTGTAGAATGAGTTGTGGGTTAAGAAACTAGATACTGGGTGTGGATGCTACATGTGCATCTGTAGAATGAAGACACTGAAACTAAGTCTATTTTGGCGCTAGCTATCCCTGTGAAAAAGTTGTCTAGATGGTGCTAGTTTCAATGGAAATGGTTACAAAACTCATTCATCTCCTTTCCCCTTTATCTTCCATTCTACCCATGATGAAGAGAGTGGGTCTCCAACCACACCGTCTCGCGTTACAGATAGAACAAATAGAAACCCTTGACGAATTAACTGTATCTTTTATTCTGCCCTCCCCTCCATTATCCTTTGAGTATTTAGTGCAAAGAGTGAATGAGTGAGTGACATGTGTGAACAAGGGACAATGGGAAACAGCCACACCGAAATCAGCACTGCCAATGGGTTTCTCCTAGAGTTAGACAATGGGTCCACGATGGGTGAAACAGAGGCTGTTCGAACTGAAAGACAGGGAAAGCATTTTCAGTCCCTGAACTCAGTGCCTGGATTATGCTGGATTTAAGATGAGTCAGGAAAGGGTGCTATTAACAGAGGGATAATGATGGGAAGATCCTCAAGAGGGAAGAAAAGTTAACAAATTTGGAATCCTCTCTAGTTTTTCTTTCAATCCCTGATGCTAAATTTTAATTTGAATTGGGAATTGGGTTTAACCAGAAGCATTTCCACAGGGAATGGAACATGTGAAATTAAAACATGCCCAGCTTGGTTTCAAGAGAAAAATCCAATCTTGCAGGCTGTGAATGTATGGGTATGTGGGTAAATATAATTAATAGAATCATAGATCTTATAGCAGGAAGACCCTCATCAGTTAGTCCAACCCTTTGCAGTTTTTCTTGAAGGCAAATTTGGGATGTGGAGAAAGGAAGATTTACTTATTTATATGAGCAAGAAAGAAAAAGAAAAATACTGGATGGTTTCACTCATAGCAGGAACACAAAGGACCAGGGGGAACTATAAACCAGAGACATTTTATGGGGGTGGAGCGGGGAATAGGATCAAAAATGGCGGTGGGGGTGGGGAGGGGAGTGCACTGGACTATGGTGATGGCACACAGGTTATTTGGTGATGGGAAGCCCACGGGGCTTACAACTGAGATGGGAAAAGGCACAAAATGATGTAAAAGTAAACTATTATGCAAAACCAGATTTACTTATTTATTATCATACAAGAACTAGTGTGTAGGCCAGAGGCATGAAGAGTGAGGGGAATCACAAGAGACAGTGGGGAGCAGAACAGGCAGGATCTACTGAAATACACTGCTGAGGGGAGCAGTGGGGAGACAGGAGAGGTCTGCTGTGCCATGTGGTTCAGCTCCTGGCTGGGGATCAAACTCATGCCTCGGTAGCTGGGGACAGTTTGATAGAAACGTGTCTCTAACCCCTGTGTTGCCAGGGTGGTCTGGAAGAGAAAATTCTCCATGTGAGAAAATTCTCCATGTGAGCACTTCTCATTTAACGCCCTTGAGTGGGAGCCAGGGGTCTGCATTTTTACCAAGTAGTCAGATGATTCTCAGACATCATCAAGTTTGAGCCTTTAACTCTGAGCAATTACTAAACATGCACATATCCATGTGCATAGATTTCCATTCCCTCCCTTATTGCAGATTGTATTTATTTAAGGGGAAGAATGGGGAGAACCCTGAAGATTTACAGGAGGATGTTTGTAAAGGTCCTGGAAAGAAGTAAACTTAAAAAAAAAAAAAAAGAAGAAGAAGAAGAAGAACATAAATTGGAAGTTAGAATGCACTGGGGAAAACCCTTTCAACAAAGCTTTGCTCTAAACGTGTTTTTTAAAATAAAGCTCAAGAGTCAAAATATCCTTTTCATGGTGTTTTTAAAGCTCCAATGAGGAAATTAAATTACCAGTTCAACTCCTCAAACTAGAAATCACTTCCACCAGGGTGGGGTAGGAGGAGGGAGGCCCCCGCAGACCTTTTGCAAGACCAAACCTTCCGCTGTCTGTGAGCACAGTCCAGGGCTTTGCTTCTGCACTTTCCTCTCTCCTTCCCCCTCCTCAGAGAGAGACTCCTAAAAGAAAGACATTTATTTCCCTGGAATCTGGTCACCTTCTCAAAATCACACCATGTTTCTTGATGCAGAAAATTGTTGTCATCGCCCAGTTGATAAATGGACAGTTTTTCAGGTTAGACTGGTGTGTGTTGGGGGGGGGGGGCGCTGATCTCGCCCCTTAGGTGGAAATGGCTGAGTCTCTCCTTCGGGACCAACTCCAGGAACACAGACAGCTCGAGATGCAATGGCTCTATTCTCTTTAAGTTTACAGTCTTGTCAGGGAGATAAAACAGACACACAGAAAGCAGAAAACAGTACCAGGCCCTACAGATGAGGTGCTGAAGGGAATCACGTTCGTTTTACAAGCTCCTTTAGAATACAAACCAATACCCCTTTCAAAATTCAGCTCAGATGGAAAGTCCTGTTTTTGCAATGTTTTCTCCCAGATCACGTCTGTAATTCTTTCCACTTGGCTCCTAATCTGTACAGCGCTCCCTGGTGAAGCCAATCAAAGATTGGAGGAGAGGAAATGTGTGTGTTTTTCCTGTGAGAGGCCTTGAATTGATAGGGCCAGCAGGCAAACAGGGGCTGATTCTATTTCCTAGCGGTCTCTACACCTTCCCACATAACTGAGCAGTGGGCCCAATGGCCGCCCCCTGAACCGGCAGGCGCTCAGTGCAGAGGGCCACACCAAATAGCCAAGTCCAGCCTCTCAGACTTACAGCGTGAGGGAAGGACTTCTGCTAAATGGCTGGGCAAACTTTCAAGCCTATTTCCCCCAGGTGAGTCTGCAGATGAGTGTGCAGCAGCCTACACCTTCATTTGCAGCCTCGTGAGACTGAGAGTAGGGACCTGGTGAAGCCCGACCCAGGCTCCTGGCCCATAGGGACGATGGGATAAATGTGCGTGCCTTAAGTCTACATGTTTGAATCATCTGCAGCAGGAAACCAATACACCAGGCTCCGTGAAAGTCGCCATGTTGGATGACCACGTGGGAAGACCCCATTGAGACAGAGAGACCGCCAAGGAACCCTGCTGTTTCAGCCCCCAGCTGTTTGAGTCTTCCCAGTTTCAACCACCAGAATGGTACCAGTAAATGGGTCTTCAGATGATTCCAGTTCCCAGACTTTAATCTCCCTCAGATGATGCTAGTCAGAGCAGAAAGAAGTTATCCCCTTTGAATTATGTCCAACTGTAGCTTCATGAACAAAATTAAAATTGTTGCTATTTAAAACCACTACAACTTCGGTAATTTGTCATGCAGCCACAGTAACCAGGCAGGGAGTGTGATTTCCAGATGGGCTCTCTCTTTACCTTTACCTGTTTTCCTGCTGTTTCTATGACTTTCCAGCTTCCAGGCCTTGGTTACCAGTCTGGCAGGCTTACTGTCTGTCCATATCCTGTATGTTATTCAAACTCTGACCCAGTAAGACATTCTGAGGGCACAGGTAAGATTCAGAGCAAAGGTAAGGCCAAAATGCTCAACCTTACCATCAATTTATCATAGCATATTTAGCTGTTTCCATACTATTTGCCCCGATCAGATTACGAGTTCTTCAGCTTTTGTAATTCTGGATCTGACTCGTGACAGAGTTGCTTTAGCTGCAGGTGAATGCGCAGTGAATGGGTCTCAGTTGTGTTGCTGTGTGGAAATGAAAAAGCAACATAATCCGTTCTTTGCCCTCAAAGACCTTGGAATCCCATTCTAAATTTCAGTGCTCAAATTATAATTTGAAAAGAAAGCGAATAGTATTGGCTTGCAAGATTTCATAAAGGAGGAGAAACTTGGACTTGATATTGGATGAGAGGAGATGAGACAAGAAGGCATTTCAAATTAGAGTAACAGTATGACAGAATTATGTAGGGGTGGGAAGGAAAAGATGACTAGCATTTTCAATAAGTTGAAGAGAGCCTCCCTGGTTTCCAGGGAGAAGTAATAGTAATGACCATCTATTTCTACTCTCTTTTCATGGCTATTGGTTTTCTCTATACTTCACATTGACTATCCAGGCTTTTTTATTAGCAGAAACGATATACTATTGTGTGGATTATTTATGAGTCTACATTGCTAAATTGCCACAAAGTTATTCTATAGCAATCACACCTGATGAAACTCCAATTCTTCACTAAGTAGATTAACTTGACACATGAAGTCAAGTCTACAAATTGTAAAGTGAGAATACTTAGATGTCTTCAGCGCTGAGACTTGAAAATAATGACTAAAGGCTGCTCACACCTCTTGGGATTTAAAGTTCATTTAATCCAAGGTGTTATGATGTTAATATTTCTGACCTCCCCAGAACTGGTGAGAATAACAAGTGTCTCTGTTAACTTGGAAAATCTGAGTTGCCTGGTTGTTATGGCAACAGGTACTATACAACTATGTCAGAGGTTTGTAATGACATAAAAAGAGAAACATCCTTCAACAGACAATCTAGATATACTTAGCCCAGTGACAAACTCTTAACACAGGAAGAGAGAGCAGGTCTCAGGCTATGGAGGCAGACACCTGCTCATTGGGCAGGAATGTGGGGACTAAAGCCCCTGAGTCAGATTACCTGACGCAGGGAGATAGGTACTGGCATAGGATGGAAACAAATTAGTCAAGGCCATCTGAGGTATGCTGTGTAAACAACCTCAAATCTCAAAGGCTTAAACCTACAAAGAGGGTTGGTAGCTCATGCTGTTTATCCACCATGGGTCACTGGAAGGCCTCCATTCTGCTTTATCCTCACAAAACCGCACGGGCCTAGGGAAGCACCATCTTTGTGATTCCGACGAAGGAAACGAGGTGTTTATGCACTGATTTTTAAGTTTTGCCACTTCCGGTGGCATTGCACAGGCCAGAGTCAGTCACGGGGTGACCCCACTTAAGGAAATGTAAGCCTGCCAAGTGCCTGAGAAGAGCTTGCCAACCTGGTGAAGCATTTCCATGATGAGCTCACCAGCCCAATGGTGGCTAATCCTCAGAGCTGTTGGCATATTGAGGAGGATACTTCTCTGCGATAGGGACATCCTGTGCACTGTAGGATGATCTGCAACATCCCTGGCCTCGTAGCAATAGAGGTTAGTGGTGAGTAGAACCCCTGAGCTACAATGACCCAAAATGTCTCCAGACATTTCCATATGTGCCCAGGGAGGGCTAGAGGAGGCGGGACCCAGCTGAGAACAATACCCATCACCATCTATACCTTTACACACCCTGGAGTTTGCCTGCCAAGCGATCTCAGCTCTTTCCCTTACTAATTATTCAATATGTAGCTTTGGCCAAGCTCCTTTGCCAAAGGGCTTGTTTTCTTACATGTAAAATGAAGACAGAGTTGCCCCCTCTCAAACCATTGTTATGGTGATTAAATGAGATTGCTAATATTTGTAAGGGGCTTAGAACAGCACCTGGCATTTGGTAGAATACAGTCATGCATCACTTTAAATTTTAGTTAGCAATGTATGGCGGTGGTCCTGGCAGGCTGTACCACACAACCTCACTCTACAATAGGCCACACTCAGTGAGTGTAATTACACCTCATGACATTGCACAATGACAGAATCACCTCACAACAAATGCATTTCTCAGAACGTATCCCCACCACTGATATATGACTTTATATAAAATATGTCTCTGACAAAAAACATCCTGTCTTTCAATCTGTAGTAATATCTCTGGGTTCATGTTTGTTTATCTTTTATATTACAGAGAATATGCCTTTTAAACAAATATGTCATCAGTATTTTATATCAATTACACACAATGAAAATGATACCGTGTGGGTTACCTTGGTTCAGAACAACCCAGTTCATTTCTCTAGGGTTAGAAGTAAGAAGGAATTTGTGGCTGATGGGGATGATGCAACAGATTTATATTTAATATCCTCTGCTCTGCCCTTCATTTGGTGTTGGCAGAGAATATTTTTAGAGAGCAAGAATTAAAAGTGTGCTCTTTTTTATTTGAATGCCTGGCCGGAGCAGAGCACTACTAAGGTCTAGGTTGAATGGGCTTGATCCTTGGAAGCTCAGAACTGAATCACGCTTCTGCCTAAAAGAACCAACTGTGGTCACAAGGAGGGGAGTGGGCGAGACGCAGGCTAGAAGACCCCTGGCTGCTTCCAGATCTCTCCTATGCAGTCAGGTCATCCAGCAAATCTTTACTCGGAGCCAGCTAATTTGGGTGGTCCTGGTTAGAGCCGGGCACTAACCAGGCTGAGCCCTGATGCTACTTAATGAAAGTTTGTATAATTAAAGGCACAGTGCTTTGGCATCAGCTAACTTGGGGGGGCAGGGGGAGGAAAGGAAACTGATTTCCCATCTGGCATTTCAAAAGTATGGGGAACATATGCATTCACTTTTTTTGCATCTTGAAACCTCATGAAAATGACAGTAAAGGGATTTTTTAAAAAGACACAACCCTCAAAGAGTGGGGAGCATGGGAAAGGAGACAGTGGCAACCGTATTTAGGAAATTAGCTAAATAGTTGGTAAATCACCATAACAGATCCAAAAAAGCTGAATTCTAATATGGCACCAAGGATAATAGAGACACAATTTGATTCATAAAACATGGAATGAATGCCTTAACATTTCCAAAGTTGGCAGCAGCCGACTCCTTTGACATCGAAGAATTTAAAAGAATTGCAAAAGGGAGGAGGCATGTCTGAAAGCCTGCTGGAAAAGCAGCTCCATGCATACATCTCACCCACTCTCTCTTCACCTTGGAGAAGACTCAAGATTTTCTCTGACAATGGTCTCTGGAGTAAGGCATGAACACTGAACTGAGCCGTGTGGAGGATAAGTAAGCCTAAGCACAGTGAACACCCACCCACCCCTGCCTCTCCTTTCTCCCTGCCAGAAAGAGAGCAGCCAGCCCAAAATCTTCTTCAAGAATGCTTGGGACAAGATGAAACCATAATACCTTCAGACGGCAGAAACAGACCATGATCAAAGGGCCAAGATCAAAAGTTCTTGAATTTCTCAAAAGTAATACTGAAGGCTAAGGAGAAATGGAATAATGTCTTTACAATTTTAAGGTAAACTTATTTTTTTTTTAACTATTATTTTTTATATTCTTAAGCAAACCATCAATTAGGTGAGAGGATGGGAGAAAGGTATTTATGGGGTATAAGATACCAAAAAAAGTCTCTTTCTCCAGAAACCACCAGTGTTATGTGGTCTGTCAGGGGGACCACTTGCTGTGTGTGTCTGTTCCAACTTAGATTCATTACAATGAAAGAAAAATGTTCATTTCATTCCTTAGTCATACAACTTATATTTTAAATGCTCCATGACCCGAAGTGACTGTTGATGAACATACTGGATGGTGTGAATATAGGACATTCCTTCCCCACTGTTTTTATTGGACAGTGCCACACTGGAGGGTCTACTTCACCACCACGGGAGGGTAAACCAAAAAAGAAGACAGTGAGCATGCTGGAAAGAAAATATCCAATAAAGCAGTGAGACAAAGGGAATTTCTGAAATACCCATTGTATAAACATCCCGAGGGGAGATGCACTTTTGGAATAGTGTTTGGAGTTGACCTAGTGGAAAGCATATAGAAAACAAAACATGCAAACAAACAAAAATGAGTAGTTATTAACTTTAGGGTGAAATAAAAGAAAAAGAAAATTATCATCATAATAAATAATGTCACTGACCTGCCACAGTGTCATATCCTAATTGATCTAGAACTTGTGAGTAGGTTACTGTCTGTGCCAAAAGGGACTTTACAGATGTGGTTAAATCGGTGATCTTGAGATGAAGCGATGCTCAGCATGATTTGGGTGGATGCTGAATGTGTCCTTATATGAGAAAGGAAGAGAGGGCTGACGACAGAATATGTGAGGCAGCATGAGGGAAGACTTGAATGACGTTAAATGAATTAAATAAGGAAGCCATTAAACTGAGGTGGCTTAATGCCTTAGCAGCCTACGTAAGCAAACCAAAACCTAAACCCAAAATACCTCAAGGTGAACTAATCAACACCTAAGGACAACGAATCACAAACAGCTAACGAGGTTTTCCAAATAAGGCAGCTGCTTACAGTGTAGTCTGTCAAATCACTTCCTTGTTTGCTTTGCCTTTTTTTCTATAACTCTTTCCCTCAGCTCCTGTCACTACAGCCTTCTTTGCCACTTTTGGTTTGGTGTTGCCCAATTTGAATCGATTTTTCCTTAAATGAACTCTTGAAAGTGTTAATATGGCTCCAGTTTTCAACATCAACCATTTGCTGACTTTGAAGACAGAGGGAGTAGCCACGAGCCAAGGAATGCAGGAAGTCTCTGGAAGTTTGAAAAGCTAAGGTAATGTGTTCTCCCCTAGAGCCATCAAAAGGGTCACAGTCTTTGCCAAATCTTAATTTTAGTCCAGTGAAATTGAATAGGAACTTTTGACCTCCTGGACTATAAGAGAATAAATCTGTATGGCTTTAGGACACTAAATTTATGGTAATATATTATAGGAATGTTATGAGCTGAATTGTCTCTCTCCCCAAATCTACATGAAGTACTAATCTGAGTGCCTGGGAATGTGACCACATTTGGAGGTAAGAGCTTGAAAGAGCTCCCTAGTGGCAAAATGGAGTAGGACACAGCGCTGCAAGTTGGCCACAACTGTTTCAGTGCCAGTTCGATCCCCCATCCCGAAGGTGACCCACAAGGTGCAACAGAGGTAGAATGAGGTCATTGGCATGGGTCCTAATCCAATAGGACTGGGGTCCTGAGAAGAAGAGATCAGGGTACGGACATGGGGATGCGTGGAGCAGACCCTCTGAGGACACATCCAGAGTGACCTCAGGGCCCATCATGGAACATCCTGAAAGGAAAAGTAGTACTCTAAGTCTTCGTATCACTGAAAGAATGTTGTAGCTGGCAGAAGTCAGGAGGCAGAGGGATAGAAATTATGAGATGGTAGAGGATCCACTAGAATAGAGAGAATGATGCCACTTGCAGTCAAGTGAGCCAGACTTGAGGTTTAATGCAACCTCTTCAAATTATTAAGTTGTGAAACGCTGACCATACAATGGCAAGATCAACTTTTAAATTAAAATTTGATGCACAACCTGCAGTCACTTGCCCAGGAAACCAACCTCTTATGTACAATGAACAATCCACGGAAGGGCCTAGAATGTCAGGCTGGCAGAGTCCTGTCTAGTCTGCTCAACAGTAACTGCTCCACAAATGGTCCAAGGTAGTTAGGACTTAACGCTTGGTGAATTCCCTAATTTTTTTTTAATAGTCATGCCTCATTTTAATTTGTATTTTTTTAAAGATTTATTTATTTATGCGTACAGAACTGGGGTACAAACCAGGGGTGCAGAGGCGGTGAGAGTATCACCAGAGACAGAGTGGGGAGCAGAACAGGCAGATTGAGGAAGCACACTGCTGAGGGGAGCAGCGGCGGGTCAGGAGAGGTCTGCTGCGCCTTGTGGGTCACCTCCCGGGCAGGGATTGAACTCACACTGAAGTGGCTGCAGCCAGCTTGCAGTGCTGTGTCCTAACCCATTTTGCCACCAGGGAGGGCCCTCATCTATCACTTTTATAATAAATACATCTCTGGATTGTTGCATTTTATTCTTCCAGATGAAAATTCTATTTTTAAAGTAGAGATGAATCTAAGGACTTCAAAATCCTTGGCTTTTGGTGGGAAAAGCCCCAGGGAAGAGGAAGCACCAGGGAGAGAGAGGAGAATCCCAGGGAGTGGGATTCCTGGGGTGTGGCAGACTGGTATAGAGCAAAGTGGAGGGGGACACCCAGCAGCCATGGTAGGGTGCATGTCTCGCCAGTCACCCCAATGCTCCCCTGCTCCCTCTTCCAGGAGGCATTTGTTATCTTGTCCAGTAATGGACACAGCAGGCTAGACCCAGGCAGTGAAGGTGCTCAGAGAAGAGCCAGAGAATCTCCAGAGTCGAGATGATAAAGCAGAACTCCCAAGTGGGGCTGTAGGAATTGCTCTGAAATTCTCAACTAATTGTTTCCCAAGGAAAATTTTAATCCACTATCATTTACAGTCTAAAGGCAAAGCATGCATTTTACTTTGTATTTTTTTAATGGATGATTAGTGGAGCTCTTTGACTATTTTCCTTTTACATCATTTGTGGGGGCGGGGTGGATGATGAATACTTGAGTAAAGTCTGAAATGTTGCTTGCAGTTCTCAGTTAATAATTGAGTTGGTGTCAAGGACCGAGAGAGGGGAGGTCACAAGAGGCTGCTACATAATTGACGAAGCCATACAGTATGTGCCTGTCCATTAACACGGAGGAAAGGACTGAGCGAGGTGCATTGGCATCTTTAAAACCCCACTAAATGGAGCTGGAACAGCCTGCTGAGAGCAGAGTTCAACACAAGATGTAAATATTCACGCGGTAAAGCTGGCACAGGCCTGACACCACCTCTAAGGAGACCTTTCTCCACTGGGTAAGCGCTGGGAAGGTCCCATCACTTCTGGCCTAAAGGATTCTTATGGTTAAGATTCTTATTTATTTTGCATAAAAGTACTGGCGTGCAGGCCAGAGGTGTGGTGGGTAAGAGGATTCACCAGAGACAGAGTGGGGAGCAGAAAAGGCAGACTGAAACACACTGCTGAGGGGAGCAGCGGGCTGGTCAGGAGAGGTCTGCTGTGCCATGTGGGTCACCTCCTTGGCCAAGGATCCAGCTCAGGCTGCAGTGGCTGCCAATAGGTTAATAGTGCTGAAACTTAACCCCTTGCACCACCAGCTCCCCACCCCCACCCCACAAAGGATGCTTAAACCAAGAATACAAACACTCACCCCTGGCAACACCACCCATCAGGATGTGCCAAAGCCCACGGTGTGGACAACTCGCTCTCCCTCTGGGACCCCTGTGGCTTGCTGAGACGCTGGTGCTCATCTCCCACCTACCTGAGAGGATTTCATGAAGCTCGGGCTGTTGGCTTTGCGGGTGCCTCTGTGCTATTCTCAGCAACCACCTAGACACTTGTTGCAAACACCCCCACTTTTCAAAGTGCAAGACCCAAAGAAAATGAGCGTGCCCTTTTCCTCCTGGTAAAATCCTACCAGAACTTTCCATTCTTTCCTCACTCCCCGCCTGTAGGTGCTTTCCCGGAGCCCATTACCATTTACTGGTACATCAGAGATGTCACAGAAGCATAGAAGCCAAAGGCGGGGAGAAACATAATAACACACACACAAGTAGCAGTGGAAGCTGAGCACTTCGTGGAAGCTAAGATGTGGCTTTGATGTGATTCCGGGGATTCACAGAATATTTGTGGACTTTGCCGCCCTACAAGAATCCTTCTTTTGATGACATGGACTTTGTGTCATCAAAGAAAAGACCTTTCCTTTGCCAGTCTCTTCCCAACAAAAGGGTCTGTGGTAAATGTAACAGATGTCTAGTAAATCTAAAACGCTGTGCAAAGACTTCCTTGGAAAAGGCCAGTGGAATAGTCTTGGCTGATAGGTCTGGGCACGTGGGATGGGCTTATAGAAACCGTTACAGGTTGACAACCTTTAAGAGACCAGTTTCAGGGCCTTCCTGGTGGTGCAGGGGTTAATGTCTCAGAGCTCTCAAGCTATCAGCCACTGCAGCAAGGGTTCAATCCCCATCCAGGGAACTAACCCACATGGTGCAGCAGACCTCTCTTGTCTCGTCCACTGCTCCCCTCAGCAGTGTACATCAGTGGATCTGCCTGTTCTGCTCCCCATTCTGTCTCTGGTGAATCCTCTCACCTCCCCCTAACCCCTCAACACTGGCCTATACCCCCATTCTTGTATGCACAAATAAAAATATATCTTCAAAAGAGAGAGCAGTTTCATTGAATTTTATTCTCTCTCCCCCTCTCCCCCTTTATTGCAAGTATCTGTGAACTGTATACTCTATAGATGTGCTGACTGGAAGAATTGCTGTCACCACCCAAAAAACAAGCTCCACTCAAGCAGAATGAATGTCCTACCCAAAATAGCTCAAAAATATCTAGATGCAGTCACATATGAATGCCTTGATTGGCAGAACCTCAAGTGCAATAGTGCATCATGATACTGCTTCTTTCCATCAAAACCAAGAGTGTCGGGCCCTCGCTGGTGGCGCAATGGGTTAAAGCACGCACTAAGAAGCTGAAGCCACTTCAGCACTAGCTCGATCCCCGCCCCAGAGGTGACCCACATGGCGCAGCAGACCTCACCTGACCCGCCGGCTGCTC
Organism: Condylura cristata; assembly: GCF_000260355.1. Lineage (NCBI taxonomy): Eukaryota > Metazoa > Chordata > Mammalia > Eulipotyphla > Talpidae > Condylura > Condylura cristata. The sequence goes on along the minus strand of NW_004567117.1, from coordinate 37,454,909 downwards.
CCCTCAGCAGTGGACTTCATCAGCCAGCCTGTTCTGCTCCCCTCTCTGTCTCTGGTGAATCCTTTCACCGTCCCTGCACCTCTGGCCTGTACCCCAGCTCTGTATGCATAAATAAATAAATCTTTAGGAACTGTGTGGTGCCACCAGGCCTGCTGGCCGCCATGGTGCTGGTGACTGATCACCTGCTCCTTGCCTTGGTCTAGGATGTTGCTTGACCCCTCTGCTCCAACCCAGCCCAACTTCTGCTCTAACTTCCACCACTCACCAGCTACTCCCCTCAGCTCCCCTTAGCATCTCAGGGTGCTACTGAGTCTCTCTCTGTTTTGCATCATGTTTTGCATCCATGTTTCTGACCTTCTCCCTGCTGGCCTGTCCTTCCTAATCTGCAGCTGATAGAAACCGTTACAGGTTGACAACCTTTAAGAGACCAGTTTCAGGGCCTTCCTGGTGGTGCCATTGCCGGGTCTCAGGCAGACCCGGACACATTCCCTCTGTCTCCCAAGCCAGCTTAGCTTCAGACACAGGTGGGAACTTCCAGGTGCACAGAGCCACGGGGAGCAACATCTCCCTCTCTCTGCTCAGCCCTCTGTGGCCTGAATGCTCAGTGTGGAGATACCCACACTTTAGGGCAGCCGGCCTGTAGCCTAGAGCTGGGAACAGGACGCCAGCAGTTGCTCCGCTGACTTCTGTCCCATTTCTGGACATTTCTAAAGCTAACCCCCACCTATTCCTTCAGGAGGCGAGGAGAGAAATGAAGATCTTAGTATTGACCCCCCACCTTGCCTCTCTCCCTCCTCCCCTCCTCCCCTAAGGGTGGAAAGGGCAAGCTTAGGTGCTCCCAGTGACCGCCCCGAGACCTCCCTCTCCTAAAAGCTCCAAGAGTTCTTGATAGTCTCTTGGAGCTGATTTAAAAGGGGAAAAAAACCATTTTTTTATGGGGCAAACAATTATTCAGATCAATAATTTATTCCTCCATATACTTTTTTTTTATAATGTAATAGTTTATTTTTACATCATTTTGTACTTTTTTTTTCCATCTCAATTGTAATGCCCGTGGGTTTCCCATCACCAAGTCACCCTGTACCATCACCATAGTCCAGTGCGCTTCCCTCCCTCCGCCATTGTAAAACACACATTCCTCAACAAAGAGTGCCACAACTGTATCTTTGGGCAAAAATCCTCCTTCCGACGTCAGAAACGGAGGACAGCTGTCTTTCTCATTGCCCCCCTGCCCACTTCCCCTGGACTGGTTGGAGTCCACCTCTCCTCCCTCCAGCTGCAGATTAGGAAGGACAGGCCAGCAGGGAGAAGGTCAGAAACATGGAAATACAAACAGGAAAGCTTTTGGAAAGGTTGATGCTATGAGGAGAGCCTGTGTGGAGGAGAACCCACTTTGGTCCTCATGTGGGAGAACCCAAGAATGAGCATTTTTGGAGTGCACTGAGTGTGAGGGGCACTTGCCCCAGGGCCCTCACAGTGGCTCATTTCAGCTTCCTTCTGCCTGCAATGCAGGGGAAAGAGGGAAGTTGCAACACAAGCCAGGTAGAGGCCTGCTCTGGCCTGACCCTTGCACCCTGTTCCCCATGCCCAGCTCAGCACCTGCATGGCCACTCTCCCTCCTGCCCTGGGCCCTTTTCAATTAACTTCACTGAGGTAATAGTGGTTTGCACCACTGTGATGACTGTCCAGCATCACATCTCTTCAGATAGATGTTACCGCAACATACCTACCACCAAAGCCTCACACTCCCCATCACAGTTACAGTTAAAATGCACAGACTGTAGGGTGGGGTCCCCTGCTCTCATGGGGGTGCATATGCATCCCATGATCATTTTAGAACCGTTTACAATAGGCGACCTATGGAAACAAGCTACACACCCAGCGACAGAAGAGTGGATTGACGTGGTGTAAACACGCCCTTCCTGCACGCCCCTGCATGCCTGACCCTTCTTCCCCTCAGGAAGCTTCAGTTCTGCTGTCAGATATCAAGGGTTTGCTTTGGTTTAATTTGCTCTGTTCCCTTCTTTTGCTTTTTAATTTTTTTTTAAAGTTTGATTGATTTACACACTCTAGAACTGGGGTGTAGGCCAGGGGTGCGAAGGGGTGGGAGGCTTCACCAGGGACACTGGGGAGCAGACTGGGCAGAGGTACTGAGATTCACTGCAGCAGGGAGCAGCAGGTGAGACAGGAGAGTTCTGCTGAGCCAAGTGGGTCAGCTCCCTGGCAGGGTGGGGATCCAACTCGTGCTGCAGATAGCTTGATAGCGCTGTCTCCAACCCCTGCGCCACCAGGGAGGAAGCGTAGTGAAATCATCCTGTATTTATCCTTCTCCTGACTTACTGTGCTCAACATAATCCCCTCCAGTTCCATCCATGTTGCTGCAAATGGCAAATTTCTTCACACTGAGTAGCATCCCACTGCGTGTTCACACCACATTGATCCACTCATCTGTCGCTGGGCGTGTAGCTTGTTTCCATAGGTCGCCTATTGTAAACGGTTCTAAAATGATCATGGGATGCATATGCACCCCCATGGGAGCAGGGGACCCCACCCTACAGTCTGTGCATTTTAACTGTGATCCAGTCTAGAAAGGCCTAAAAATTTGTTTTTTAAACATTATTTCTGGGTGGTTTCAGCATGTTGCATAGTTCAGTCGCCCTTTCGCCAAGTAGTTGTGACTATATGCTCCAATATATTTAGCCTGTCTATGATTCCTACCCTTTATGGAGATATGAAAGAGCCAGGAATCATTGGAACAATGGAAACTCTAGGGGTGGAGCCGAGCACAGAACTGTGCTCCTGTCACAGGGAGAAAGGCCCTCTTCTCTAAGTCTGTCCTCTGTGGAGAGGGAGCTTATGGCTGACCGTGCATCGCTCTGCTCCAGCAGTCTGGGGTTCTGTGAACACTTCACTTTATAATCTGGGGATCATAGACTCTGGGCAGTCAGGGCTGGAAGCTGGAAGAGAGAGGGCAACTTACAGAATCCTTATTTAAAGATGAGAATAGGGCCTCCCTGGTGGCACAGTGAGTTAATGCTCAGCACTATGGAGCTATCCACAGCTACTACAATACAAATTCCATCCCCTCCCCGGAGCTGACCCACAGGGCGCGGCAGACCTCTCCTGTCTTGTCCGCTGCTCCCCTCAGCAGTGTACTTAGTCCATCTGCCTGTTCTGTTGCCCACTCTGTCTCTGGTGAAGCCTCTCACCACCCCTGTGCCTCTGGCTTGTACCCCAGTTCTGTTTGCATAAATAACTAAAACTTTTTTTAAAAAATAACCCATGTGGCATGAAAAAGAGGCAAAATCAGAAAGATTGCAGGTGACATAATTGGCAAACACAGCAATGAGTCCATAAAAGTGGGTGTGAAGGACATGTAGAGAATTCAATACTGATGAAGTGACAAATATCTGTGCAAGAACCAGCTCATGCCTTGAAAGAGATTGAAATATAGTTGAGAAAACAAGACATCGCCAAGTGAACATCAAATCAAGTAAATACATCTCAAATAATAAACAGGCAGGTGAGTCAGGTCTTGCTTCTTTTCCTGTTTTCAAAGGGAAATAGTTGCTATCAGCGCATGGAAGAAACTCCCTCCAGGCTGAGTGTGGGTAGGATGCCGGGGAGGTGCTAGGGGCTACCCAAGCCTAAGCAAGTACAAGTTTCAAGATGAAACAGGAGAGTGAGAGTTTCCCCCACAGCGCTATAGTGTCCAGCTGATTTGTCAGGGTTCTACAGAGAAGCCTACAATGCAAATTTTGTTTTTTGCAGTGGCTATTTTCAAGGATTTTTTTTTTTGAAGGATAAAGGCACACACTCCTACATGCCATGTGAGAGATACAAATTTAAACATAGTGGAAACAGCCAATGTGTTAGCTGTGCCAAGAAACTAACTTTGTTTTTGCTGACTTCGGTCTATTTTATTAAATCTCTTGCCACAATGTAAACAATGTACCAAGGATGAAAATAAAGTTGGTCTCTCATATGTGGAACAACGTCCATCGATGGTTTTGAAACTTTGCGTAAGTAAGTGTGAAGAATGAGCACTGGGAGTGTTGAGTTTCTTTTATTTATGTCGTGGAACATTTCTTAACATTATGAGATGTATTTTGGTGTTATTTTCTATAAATGGAAGAAAGTTTAGGTAGTTGAGAAAGTTGTGCATTAATACTTTCAGAATTAAATAATCACCAATTTAGGATTATGAGCTGTTGTTAGATACTCTACATGCTTTGACATTGAAATAGAAATTTCTTTTTTTTAAAGCTTTACTTATTTATATGTACAAGAGTTGGTGTGCAGGCCAGAGGTGGGGGTTGGTGAGAGGACTCACCAGAGACAGAGTGGGGAGCAGAACAGACAGATTGACTGAAATACACTGCTGAGGGGAGCAGCGGGGAGACAGGAGAGGTCTGCTGTCCCATGTGGGTCAGCTCCCTGGCCGGGAATTGAGCTCATGCTGCAGTGGCTATAGATGGCTTCACAGTGCTGAGACTTAACCCCTTGCACCACAAGGAGACTCTGAAATGTAAATGTCTTGTAAGTCAACTTTCAAGTATCTAGAGGATATGTATGTGTCCTGAGATGGCCAAGAGATGCTATTAAATTTTACTACTTGCAAAGCACTTTTCTTGATGCCAAACAACAAACCCAAAAGTAAATAGTATGCTGACTGCTATTTACACAAAAAGAAAAGAGAGGTCTGAGAAAATCTAGAGGAAGATGAATAATCTTGGCACATGGTCAAAAACCAGCGGGATTCAGAAAGAGGAGACCTGAAGTAGGGCGCAGAATAGGACCTAGGTCCTGGTTACTTTAAATTTACTGTTCTGGGTTTCATAGCCTAAATATAGACTTGCATATCATGCCGCCTTGTCATCTTTGAATGCCTCAGGCCTCAATCACTGTATTCCTGGAATGTGCTCTCTTTCATTGTGGTCTGCACCCTGGCCTAGCCCACAGCACCCAGAGCAGGGAGGCTACACGGGGTCACGAGTGAAGTGAGAAAAGCCATTTATTGCAGGTCCCCCGCAGCCTCGCTGACGTGTGCCTGCAGGCAAGAGATGACATCGAATATACAGGCTCACTGACATTGCAGAGCGAATAGTGAAGAATCTACCTTACGCAAGTAGGCGGGGTCTTGACAGGAGGGATCTCCTGACCTCTGGAATGTCCTGCATGATAGGAGTGTCTGTGCCACTGACAGTGTGGTCTATGGGGGGCTTTTGGCTACACCATGTCCCTTCTAATTTCCAGAGGAGGTGGGAGTTAAAAGGTCTTAAAGGCTCAGTCTCTGGGAAAGGCTGGACACAGAAGGTTAGTCATTGGACAGCCTATCAGTGAAGCCCACTTAAAACTACAGACAGCCAAGGGACAGGGGACTCATCATGGCAGGAGGAGTCAAGCTGTCCATGACTTCCTGGGAGAGAGGAGCAGGGTACTGCACTTGGGGTCCTCCTGAGCCTGTCTTGTTCACCTCTTTTTTTTTTTTTAAGATTTATTTATGTATACAAGAACTGGGATACATGCAGGTGAGAGGATTTACCAGAAACAGAGTAGGGAACAGAATAGATGGGTCTACTGAAATACACTGTTGGGGGGAGCAGGGGGTGGGACAGGCAAGGTCTGCTGCGCCATGTAGTTTACCTCCCTGGCCAGGGATCGAACTTAAGCTACACTGGCTGCAGAGAGCTTCACAGTGCTGCGTTTTAACCTGTTCTGCCACCAGGCAGTGACCTGTTCCATACGTCCCTTCTCATCACTAGCCGTCATTTGTACTTTCTCTATAACAAACTGGACATGTATAGAACAGTTGTCATTGAATTCCGGTAATCCTTCTATTGAAATATCCAGCCTAAGGGGGATTTGGAGGACCACCCCCTACCCCCACCTCCACTTGCAGTTGGTGTGAGAAGTGTGTACAGTTTTGTGGGGAATGTTCCCTCAGTTTGCAGTTAGGCTAACTCTGGTTATAAAGCAAGAGTCTCAGAACCCTCAGCAGAGATTGACAAGCCCACATCCTGTAGACCAAGCATGGTGGGTAGGCATTGACTCCCAAGACTCACATGCAGCTTCACACCTCGTGCCCCACCGTGGATGGTAGACAGCCCAGACCCCAGAACTCATCCTATGTCCATATGAGTGAGGATGACCCCAAAACAGCACTGGTGAGCCAAGATTGGTGGCCAAATCTTGTGATCTCATGAAGGAAATAAGAGGATTTCAGGTGGAGGTCAAGAAAGTGCATTGAACTACTCAGCATCAGATAAATGCATGCTATTCACAGCAACGTGGATGGAGCCAGAAGGGATTATGCTCAGTGAAATAAGCAAGAAGGAAAAAGAGAAATGTCAAATGGTTTCACTTATAGAAAGAAAATAGGGGAGGGGGCCTCCCATGTGGTTCAGGGGTTAAAGTCACAGCACTATCAGGTGTCACCAGCCACCCTGGCACAGGTTCCATCCCCGGCCAGGGAGTGACCCACATGGCACAGCAGATCTCACCTGTTTCCCCCCTGCCTCCTCAGCAGTGTATTTCAGTAGGTGCTCCCCACTCTGTCTCTGGTGAATTCTCTCACATCCCACACCTCTGGCCTGAACCCCAGTTGTTGTGTGAATAAATAATCTTTAAAAATATGAATGTGGGCCCTCCCTGGTGGTGCAGCGGATTAAAGCACAGCACTGAGAAGCTGAAGCCACTTCAGCATGAGTTCGATCCCCACCTGCCCCCAGAGGTGACCCACATGGCGCAGCAGACCTCTCCTGACCCACCCACTGTCCCCCTCAGCAGAGTACCTCATCAGTTGGCCTGTTCTGCTCCACACTTTGTCTCCAGTGAAGACTCTCACCACCCCTGCTCCTCTGGCCTGTACCCCAGTTCTGTATGCATAAATTTTAAAAATCTTAAAAAAAAAAAAAGAGAATGTAAAGGAATCAAATAATGGATCAGAAAAAAAATAATAATAAAAAATAAACAAAGTTAACAGACAACTATACATCAGAGACATTTTGCCTGGAGAGAGAGAAGGATCAAAATGGGAGGGGAGAGCAGAAGGGAATGTGGCGATGGTGCACGTGGGAATTAGTGGCAGGAATTCCATGAGGACTCACCTGAGAGGGAAAAGCACACATGGTACAAAATGGACAATGATGTAAAATATGCATCTCAATTAATTAACTCACTAATTTTTTAAAAAGTGCATTGAAGGGAAAAAAAGACACGGTGCCCTACCTAAAAGTCACGTCTGGCCCTGGCACCTCCTAGGAGCCCGAGAAGGACCCAGAACAGCTTGAGGGCACAGGTACTAAAGCGCATGGCCGTTTGAGGCCCTCGTTCAGGAGCCTGCAGGATGCCAGAGTGGTTCTGGCATAATTCTTTACACTAGAGAGTAAGAAAATGCTTCCACAAACGATGCCTTGTCACAGGGACATGGGAGCCAGCCTGAAGGGAGATCCACCAGCCAAATCTGGAACAATCTATGTGCCGAAATTGATCAAATACAGCAACAGCTTAGAAACCACTGGGGAAAAAGGAATTAATGAGTGCATGTAGCTGACCATTGAGAAAGAGGTAGGCAGCCAGGTAGGTGGTTAGGTGGGTTAGGATAGACAGGCAGACAGGAGTCTCTTTTGTTTGCCAACCCATGGACCAACAAGTAGGGAGGGAATGCTGAAGATGAACTGATCTTCCAAAGATCATCTTGCAAACTTCAAGGTACAGACTGGAACAAGCAAGAATTATGCGTGAATACTAACTCTAGGTACACTGTGCAGCTATGGAAACCCGTATGTTCGCCTGAATTGAGAAGGTAATTTGAGTTAAAGAAATAAGCAGACATGTCCCTTAATCACATTCGAAGGTTATTAAGGGTCACCAGCACACAGAGGTCCCCAGTGGCAGAGCTGGTGCCAGGGCTTCAGGCTGAGAACTCAACCCCCCACCCTGACAGAGGTCTTCAAACCCCCTGCTTAGTCCATGAGCTCATTGTCGTGCACAGTGGTTAATGCCACATGCATTATCACATGCATCTCTGTTCTCCTGAGGGTTGTGTTGGTGTCACGAGAACCAGCTAACACAGGCAGAGGAAACAATGAGGAAACTGGCCATTCCCCAGGGCAGTGCAGCCATCAGTCACTAGCCTAAGATAAGCTGATACAAGGCGGAATGACTTTGCCTTCCTACAGGGACCTTTTATGAGAAGCAGAGAATTGGTATGGTCGAAAGTGCATCCCCAGAGGTGTTTGGTTACCAGAAAGGAAGAGAAGTTATTATATACTGGAAACGTCAGGCAACACCTGTACTGAGTGGCCAAAATTAACATCTCTAATGAGGAACAGATGGGCATCCATCATGTCCTCCGAATAAGATACTTGAGAAGGATCCCACATCATCTGGATGGTGTTCAGGCCAAGGGTGCATAACCTCATCCTATCCCAAAGAAATAACAGAAGAAAACCAAAGCGAGGGATGTTCTATTTTTTAAAAAGCCACAGGGAGATCTGCATGTATTTGAAAATGTTAATTGTATAAAAGATAAAGAAGATACCAATGCTCCAAAGGAAGTTGAAGAAACAGAAAAATGAAATGAATGGCCCATTTTAAAAGGCCAGAAATAATGTGGATTGGCGAGAGTGAACACTCTTACACTGTTGGTGGAAAACTAGACTGGTCCAGCCCCTATGAAAAACAGTATGGAGGTTTCACAAAATATAACGTCCCTCTCCTAGGTATCTATCTGAAAAATGCAAAACCACTAACTCAAGGTATATATGCACTGCTATCTTCATTACAACACTGTTTACAATAGCCACGTTGTGGGGATGACCTAAGTACCATAACACAGATCAGTGGTCAAGAAGGTGTGATGTGTGTACACAATAAAATACTACATTGCTATTTTTTTTAAAAAAAGATGAAATCAGGCCCTCCCTGATGGCACAGCGGGTTAAAGCACAGCACTAAGAAACTAAAGCCACTTGAGCATGAGTTCGATCCCCGCCCTGGAGGTGACCCACATGGGGCACCAGACCTCTCCTGACCCGCTGGCTGTTCCCCTCAGCAGTGTACAAATATTTTTACTTTAGCAATCAAAATAACCTCCTATTAGGAGAGGCACTTCATAAATCCCAAACAAAATATGCATATTCTCAGATTGACTTCCTCATAGCAAAAATGGGCAAATAACACTAACTTGCCCCAAAGGACTGTCATGAAGATTAACTAACAACAGATACTATTAAAAACAGTGAAAACAATTCTAGTTCAAGCTGGGTTTGGGACATGTGAGTGCAAGTGATGGGGTCATCTAGAGTCAGGGAGCTCCACTCAATCTGGAAATTCAGTTCTGGAAAATTTTTCTTCTTTCAAATCTTTAGTTTTCCCTGATATCTTAGTTTCATTTTTTTTTTAAAGATTTATTTATTTGTGTATTCAGAACTGGGGTACAGGCCAGAGGCTCAGGGGCGGTGAAAGGCTTCACCAGAGACAGAGTGGGGAGCAGAACAGGTAGATCTACGAAGTACACTGCTGAGGGGAGCAGCGGGCGGGTCAGGAGAAGTCTGCCGTGCCATGTGGTCGCTTCCGGGACAGGCAGGAATCGAACTCATGCGGAAGTGGCTTTAGCTTCTTAGTGCTGTGCTTTAACCCACTGTGCCACCAGGGAGGGCCCTGGAACTCCTATTTTTCAAATGAAAGTGTTGTTTTGTTTTTGAATTCCTTCTCACAATGATACTTTTAAATGTAAAAATAAAATGCATAGTATTATACAGGAAAACACTTCTAAGAATGAGCTAAAACCCCAATAAATTTGTGGTGCCGTTATGTGTTTGATAAAATGCAGCATCAATTTAACAATTCTGGGGCCCTCCCTGGTGGTACAATGGGTTAAAGCACTATGAAGCTGTCCTCAGCCACTGCACCAGGAGTTCTAACCCCCTCCAGGGAGCTGACCCACATGGCACACCGGGCCTCTTCTGTCTCTCCCGTCTGCTCCCCTCAGCAGTGTATTTCAGACAATCTGCCTGTTCTGTTTCCCACTCTGTCTGTGATGAACCCTCTCACCCCCCAACCTCTGGCCTGTACTCCAGTTCTTGTATGCATAAGTAAATAAATCTTTAAAAATAATAATGATGATGATGATGACTACTTAAAATAATAATGATTATAAACTAATGTTAAGATAGACATAACAATTGATATAACCTTTCAAAGTATCTGAGATTTCTACTGGTGCTAAAGTCCTGGGACTACTGAATTCCTTGCTATATTGTAGGGGAACAAAAATTTGCCATTCCAAAATATGTCTTTTTGACAAAAGATTAATTTCATGGGAGGGTGCTTTTTAAAAGACATTTATATGTAAGGGACTCTCACAGGTAGACCCAGTCTTATCTGTCCGCAGTGGAGAAGACAGGACTTAAATCTGCCTAGGTTGTGTCTGCTGCACCTTCCTTGGTAAACTCCTCTTGAACTCCCCCTTTCTTCTCTCCAATCTCCCTTGTCTCAGCTAAGTTATTTAAAATGGCAAAATGGCAACTGAAGCCATGTGGGCTAGTTAGTCAGTTGCCCGCTGGGTCTCGGGCAGGTACACAGGAGGTCTGTGTTATTATTAAACTTACTGGCTTTTTTCTTTTATCAGTCTGCCTGATGCTTGGTTACTTGCCAGCCAAAAAGAACCCAGAGGAATATGGGATGGTTTCCTTTATGCCCTGACACTCACATTAATAACAGAAGGAGACACAGATTTGTTAGAGGTGAGAGAAATGAAAAATGTGCTTTGTCACACCTAAACTCTTGGGCCCCTTTTCTTTCCATGGAGTTTTTGAGTATCTGTCAAGTTACGAATCCCTGTATCAGAAGTTGGATCTCTTAAATTATAGACACTTCTCTCTATTTTCTATAGCGTTGTACTTTTGTTCCATTTTCCAGGATATGACCTTCATTATATTCTCCAATTCCTCGGATAAATTTTTCAAATTATCTTTTCAATTTTCAAAAGCTCTTTTTTGTTCTCAAATGTTCCTTATTTTAGCATTCTTTGTCTTGCTTCATATGGGCAGTCTTTTTTTTTTTTTAAAGATTTATTTATTTGTACAGAACTGGGGTACAGGCCAGAGATGCGGAGGATGAGAGGATTCACCAGAGACAGAGTGGGGAGCAGAACCGGCAGATCGACGAAGTACACTGCTGAGGGGAGCAGCGGGCAGGTCAGGAGAGGTCTGCCTCGCCCTCTGGATCTCTTCTGGGGCAGGCGGGGATCGAACTCATGCAGAAGTGGCTTAAGTTTCTTTGTGCTGTGCTTTAATCCGCTGCACCACCAGGGAGGGCCCTTTTTTTTTTTTTAATCTTATGAAGATAAAATTTAAAGATTGTTTAGTTTGTTTTAGCTTTCTTCTACTTCTTACATCATTCTGTTTTTAAAAATTACTTTTTTGTTTACTAGGCACTAGGAGTTCCAAGTAGTCAATTGAGGACTTTTGTGTTGATCAGATTCACTATTTTATCACTTCATTGTAATGATGATGGGTTTGTTCTAATGGAGCCATAATCTCCATAGAATAAAGTGCATAAGCCTTAATCATACAGCTCAGTGAATATGCAGGTCAAAACCTAGCATACTTGGTTCATTCCACACAAGCTCCATCTTTTTCAAAATCAAAAGGCAATCCTTTGAACATTTACATTTCTATGATTTCTATTGTTTGCTGTGACCTGTACTGTTTCTGTAAATTCACTTTATTCCTTGCTGAGCCATACCCTTTAATAGCGAATGTTCGTGGGCAAATGCCTGAGGTCTTATTATTACCTTCATGCTTGACTAATAACATGCATTACCCTTGAAACTTTGATGATATTTCTCCACGATCTTTCTAGCTTTTTATTTTCTTCCCCAGTCTCCTCTCCAGCTTCTTTTCTTCCCTACTGAAACCCACCTTCCCTTGAATGGGGCAAGGAAACTGGAACCTCCCCTTCTCCTGGGGACCACCCTCCCCTAGGGACCACCCTGTTCCACATTTATGGCGATGGCTCTGTAACAAAGTGTTCCTTTTCATCATTTCCTCTTTACTAGTCCCTTATTATTATTATTCTCCATTCTAGTATGCTGAAATTTCTATTAGATATGAAATCTTTTCATTTTGTAACATTGCAGGTCCTAAACAGTTATGTTAAAATGTCTTGCAGTGTTTTATGACTGCAGTCTCTGGAGTGAATTTATCTTTTCTTTGTTCAACTTGTTGACTGTCTTTCTTAGATTTTTTTCATGTAGTTTGCAATTGTTATTTTTAGTGAGAGGGTCCTCTGTTCCCTTTCATTTCCCCTTTCTTCTTCTCTATGTTCACAATTACCTTCATCACACCACAGGGAGGCCAGTCTACACTCAGGTTTTGTATCAGCCTTGAAGATCAGTGTGTCCTGCTCCAAAATATGTCACGGTGGCATAAGGCTTATTTTAAGCTGAAGGCAATTGAGAAACAGCAGATGCAGGAAAAGTTCACTGCCCTCTTTCTTTCTCTCTAAAAGCATAGTATAAATTTCTCTTTGTAAAGGTAACAAAAATTTCCATTTGTAATGGAAATTCTTGGACCAGGAAAACATATGACTCTTAATCACCAGAGACAACTGTTATCAGTGGAAAAGGCACCAACTTGAGTATGTACACAAACTTCACTCAATCCCCTTTATCCTCCATTAGTCCCCCCCATATAGTTACCTGCTAGGGACAAATACAAAGGACACAAGTAGCGATTGCTAAAAGCGGGAATTGGAATTGAGAAGGAAATGGCAGTGATCCCAAGCTGGAGGCTGTTGGTATTTGAATTGCAAAGTTTTTACTTTTTTGGTAAAGTAAGATCCCATGACTGGTTTCAACATAGGATGACCTCGGACTGAGAGGAAATAAAATGTAAATTCCACTAATCTTATAGGAAAATTCCAACACTTCCATTTGCTTGTGTCAAGTAAAAACAAAAGAATTGCTTAAAATAAGTAGATGATAGTTTGGCAAGAAATAAGAAACAAAGTAGAGTCATTTGGTGACTAACAATGTCAGGAGATATTGAGAATCAGGATTGGGCACAGCTAGGCAGGCTCAGACCTGTCCACCTTCGAGAAGCAGTTGACACAGCCAATTGCCCACTTCCTGGATCAAACAAGACAGACCACCCAGAGACCGGAACTGTCATCAATTTCTACTTGACTAACTTTTCATCTTATTTGCTGAGGGAATTCAAGAGTAAAATTACCCTACCTTTTCTCTATGATCATAAGCCTACTTCAACCTCAGGCAACTTGGAAGATAATTCGAGAGCTTCCTGAGCCTGTCTCCCTACCTGCAGACCTATCAAAACCCCCAAATAAACACTTAATATTTGCCTCAACTATGGCTCATTCCTTCTGGACTGATATGGTAAGCACCCATATTATTTCAATAGAATGTATTTTAAGGACAAATCAACAAAATAAATGAGATGCTATTTGACAACAGATTCCATTTAAATAGAACCTCAGTTAATTATGGAGTAATTACTATTGTCTAGAGAACTTGGGCTGGGCTGTCCTAGAATAATGATCCAGAAGTAGAACATAATACAAGAAAAAGAGAAGTTCTGAATAATGCAATCTTTGCCTGTGAGATGTTGTAAGCCAATGCTCCCTCAAGAAAAAAGTTTATGAATATTGATAAAATATGGAAATGATCTTTTTTTCTGAGATGAACTTTTATGTGTACCATGTCCTGGGTTGACATGTTGACGATATGGAATGCATTGCCATAAAATGAGGGAGAAGCATCATAGCACAGTGAAGTGGCTCCATTTTCCTTGCCCCTATCTACATGCTGACACCTAGAACTACAAGTCCCCGTGTGCCATGAGCCAGACTTCCTGACTGAGGAAGCTACTAGAAGCAAGACATAGAGCTGAGCAGACTATAAAACACAAAAGACAGGCAGGCGTGGGGAATCTTGTTTTCTGTGGTTCAGTACACTCTGGTACTGCTGGGAAAGGGAGTCGGAGGAGGGGCATCTGGAAAAGAGGTATGTATGGACACTTGAAAGAGACAATGGGTGAGAGACACGTGAGGAGGCTCACGATGGCATACCTTGATGTGGTATCTCATTTTGATCATACTTCTAATACCTGCCTTGGGGATTAGAAGGTACTAGGTATCTGACTGTTCCCTGCCAGAAGGTGACTTCAATCGAGGGGAAGCTTTCAGACCTCAGCAGCCCTGCTTCAGACCAACTCTGTTTGTCTGTGTGTTTGCCCCCAAGAGGACGGGTGATTTGTGAGGTTTTATGGGCAAACTATTGTTAGGAATAACCTTTCTTCTTTTCTCTTTCTACACACACTAATTCTATTAAAGATATTTCACATGAAGAGTCTGTTTCCTTTGGCTTTATGTGGTGGCCTGTTAGACCCCAGTAGTTTGGGGTTTCTGTGTGCCCTTTGGTCACACACTGACATCAAAATTCTGGACACTTTCCTTCCCTCCTCTTGCTAGAAACTGAATAAGCATGATTTCAATCTCAATTCTGGACACTTTCCTTCTCTCCTCTTGCTAGAAACTGAGTAAGTATGATTTCAATCTCACTTCAATAGAAATGATTGATGGATGACACTCTTCCACCAATTGGTGATCATGTAAAAGGCATCTCTAGGGAAACTGATTAAAAAGAATGTCTGAAAAACTTTTTGTGTTACAGGGCAACCCAATGTGAACTGGGTGGCCTGTCTGTGGGTCCTCACCTGCACTGTTAAGATTCAACTACACAGCAGACACACACAAAAAGGTCAATAATGGGTTTATTTACAAGGGGAAAGGAAAAGGAATAACCCAGGGAAAAAGAGAGTGAGAAACACTAGAGCATCCTACCAGCTCTGCTGACCTGGAACCCCAATAATGCACTGAAAGCTCATCAAGAGCCAAGCGACCAGTTGCCAGCCATGAGACTAAGGAGAGAGAGAGAGGCTCCACTCAACATGACTCCTTTATATATATATATCCAAAAAGTCTCAAAATGGCTTCTTAGCTCCGCCCTTGGGTCCTCACTATCCTCTGTCTAGTGTTGCTGGGAGTTGTAGTTTCAGTGACGGGAGTAAGGGGTGGAGTCCGCAAAACCTGTTATTTGTAGAATTGGTTCAAGACATCCTTTCCCTCTAACATTTGCATTTTGTAATTAAAGTACTAGGATAAAGTGAGCAAAGCTGTTTCCTCTGTAACTGAGAAAACCAGCTGCCTCTCCCCTACCCTGCTACACATATTCAAATCCCAAATTCAACTCCTTTTCTAAACAGCACACTTCCTGGTCACATCTGTGTAGCAAGGTGTTGCTCTGAGAAGTGCTAACTCATTGCAGCACCAGCCTGAGCAAAGGGAAGGGGCCCACTGAGAGAGGACGTCGCTTCACGCAACCCTGGACTGCATATGGACAAGTGGGTGATTTTTGTTTTAAAATTATTGTAAAATAATCAATGAAAAGTGTTGGATACCTATGTGTCCCAGAAAGGCAGTTTCTAGTATTTATTGCTCCCTTCTGTGAACACTGAAAATTGAAGAGATAGTGAGTGAATAAATACTAAAGGGTGAGAGGTTACCTGATACACCAGTGTTAGAGAAATAAGTAAAATTCACCCTCCATGTGAATTTACTAAACGTTGTTGCCTCCCATCACAGAGGGTTCACCTTCATGACCTAACACAGAATACAATGACAATCACAGCCGTCCAGTCTAGATTCCACAGTGATATGTGGTTCTTGTGCTGCAGCCAATCCTATGACCTTGAGACCCTGTCACCTTCAAATAAAACCATAGCTGAGCTCAACTGGGTTTTATGATGAAACTGGAAATGCAATGTTGCCCAAAGTGCTCCTGGGCACTGACGACCCTTCCACCTGCTTTTGGAGTCTAGCTATTCATATGCACTTCAGTCAGCTAAACCTGGAAATTTGCTTTAACCAGACAAAAGGAAAAGCCTCCCTCCAGTTGCTCTAGCAGCTACCTGCAGCAGGAAGTAGGCCCCCCTGAAGAGCTTCCAAATCACTGCTAGCAGAGCTGACCACCTGGACCATGAGGCCAAGGAACACATCATCGCCCATATGTGTGAGCAAGCGAATCATGAATAACAATGCCTGAAAGTGCTCTCTCCAAGTTCTGAGCCCTGCCACAATGTTGAAAAGTCAGTCACTAAAAAAGTGTGATTTTCCCAAGTAACACTTCCTTTCCCCAAAGTACAGCTAGTTAGCATCTGTTTCAACAGAGCCTTTGTCCAGCCAGCTGCTAAGGTATATTAGCACAGCTTGGGGTAGCCCGAGGCCTCGCCTTCCAAATTGTCAGCCACCAAGCCCAGAAGTTAAGCCTGGAAGAGACAGGTGTCCGAGGAACAATCATTTGCATTTTTCTGATTACTAGTGAGACTAAGTTTTTCACATGTTAATCACCATTTTTATCCTTGTGGATTCTGTCTGAAGGTTTTACAAAGAAAGAGAAGATATGTCCGTTGAACAACAAGATATTTACATCTCATTCAATGAGGGTAAAAGGTAAAAATGAGCTGGATTGTGATAACATATGCACGTCATTGAAGTCAGATTCTAAAGATTCATGTATGTAGACAGAGTTTAATTTGAGCAGAGAAAGACTTGTAGGACATACCCTTCAGGCAAATCTGATAGCGATTATGAAAATATAGATTTCCAAATGGACTTATTCAGGGCGAGATTATTTGCTTTACAAATGGTTGCATCCTTATATAATCAGATCCTTACCAGGTATTTAAAATAGAATCCCCTCTTTTATCACAAGAGTATATCTTATATATCGCATACCTAAAGGAAGATAGGTTTCTGGGGCCTCCCTGGTGGTGCAAGGGGTTAAATCTCAGCACTATGAAGCAATCTGCAGCCACTGCAGCATGAGTTCCACTCCTGGCCAAGGAGCTGACCCACATGACGGCAGCAGACCTCTCCTGACCCGCCCGCTGCTCCCCTCAGCAGTGTACTTCGTCAGTCTGCCTGTTCTGCTTCCCACTCTGTCTCTGGTGAAGCCTCTCACTGTCTTCCTTGGTCCGTACCCCCTGTACCTCTGCCTACACCCCAGCTCTTGTATGCATAAATAAATAAATCTTTAAAAAAGAAAGAAACATAGGTCTCTGAAATAAATGTTTTTCTTACAGGCATTTTGCAAGATATCTGTTGAGATAGGAAATGGTAGAGTATGTTCTCTCCATTTTCCAACAATATAGGAAATAGCTAAAGGGTTCATGTTTGCCCTTTGGCAGGCACAAGGTCATTGGTAGGTTCTACCACATGTGCTCTGGTCTGACTCCATTGCCCTTGCAATCTCAGGGGGACCACGGGAAAACACAAATAGTGACAGCCTTCCCCCCTCCTTGCAGCCCCTCCACCAAGCTGCCCCCAGCATACAGACCCAGTAATGTCACAAGATCCCTGGTGCAAAACACTCTGAACCTGAATCTCACAGACAGAACCTCCCTGGCTCCCCAGACACGCTGCCAGCAGACTGCCGCTCATTTCTCTTTTCTTGTAGCATCTTATTTCAGATGCTCTACTGTAGTGGGACGGTTCTGTTACCAATGGGGAGTTTATGCAGGTTTTATCCATCTAGTATCTGCCCCATTCTCCTGAAAACAACAGCTGTGATTCCCTAGGACCCAGAAGTAGGTTCATACCCAGAACTTCTCAGGGCCCTCCCTGGTGGGACAACAGGTTAAAGCGCAGCACTAAGAAGCTAGTTGCAGCCACTTCAGCAAGAGTTCAAACCCCAGCCAGGGAGGTGACCCACATGGCGCGGCAGACCTCTCCTGACCCGCCCACTGCTCCCCTTAGCAGTGTACTTAGTCAGTCTGCCTGTTCTGCTCCCCACTCTGTCTCTGGTGAATCCTCCCACTGCTCCTGCACCTCTGGCCTATACCTCTGTTCTGTATGCATAAATAAATAAATCTTTAAAAAAAAAAAGGAAATCTTTTAAAGTGACATGTACTTCAGTGAAACAAGTTGGACAAAGGCATGGTGTATGGTTTCACTTACACACAGAAACAAAGAAATAAACAGATGAGTGTAGAAAACAATCAGAAGAGAGGGGCTCTAGGGAGGTAGGTATATTGGGTAAAGGGGCCGATGGTATGATGAGAATAGAAAGTAGATCTTGGTGGCAATCATCATGTAGCTATACAGGTGTTAAATTATAATGTATACCTGAAACCTATTTAATGTTACAACCTATTTAATGTTACAAACCAATGTCCATTACAGTCATAAAAAATTTTAAAAATGACATACAAAATAGATTTCTCCCCTGATCAAAGAGTCTATTGAAAATGCCCTTTGGGGGACAAATACTTATTACTTGAAAAGTGTATTAATCGTGTTGTTTAGTAATCTCTTTCTGTATTCTGCTTTCATTTGTCTTCAAGAGAATTTTTATTTTCCTTAGTAACACTTCATTTTTTTAATTAAATTTCATTGACTTAGCATTCATTTACATAACTACAAATTTCGAGGTATAGCCTCACACCTAAACATGTGCACACATGTCATTCGCTCATCCCCAACCCTCCCTATGCATGACCCTTGCCCTCTGCTTTGCCTCCCCCTCCCTGACCTGTAGTAACCCCCATATTTTCTTCACAGCCTAAGAGTTATTGTTGTTGGGGGAAAACTTTTTTGCGATTCTTTAATATTCCTGGTGAGAATGTATGTTCAAATAAATTCACCAAAGACAGAGTCGGGGGGCATGTACTGAAACACCTGCTGAGGGAGCAGCGGGATGACAGGGGAGGTCAGTTGCACCCTGTGGGTCAGCTCCTGGGCCAGGAAACGAACGTGTACTGCAGTGGCTGCAGACAGCTTCATAGTGCTGCTCTTAAGCCCTTGTGCCACCTGCTGAGATTTAATCCCACCCCCTGATTCCCCCACCAGGGAGGCCCTTGTTCTGATTATTTAACACATAAAATTTGTGCTGATACCAGGGCCTATTCTTTCTGGTTTTTTCTGCTGGCCTATGCTTCTATTTTAGGGCAAATCCCCCGAATACTACTTTGACTATTTCAGCGTTGTAAGAAAACCGCTTTTCAGGTAAAGCTCATTGTAGCTCACTATTCTTTTTCTCGTATTTTCTATTTTCCCAAATGAATTTTAGGTTAAATATGTAAAGGTCTGTAAAGGATGTAATTACAATTTCCATTAGCATAGCATTACCCCTGATTTATAATGGAAGAGAGTTATTATACTTAATCATATTTCCTCTCTTTTGAGGAACTTGCTATTATACTTCAATTGCATTAGATCATTCGCAACCATAGCATATTTTGCTTGCTTTTATGAGCTTTAGATTATTTTACATTTTCTTTTTATACATAGAACTAAAATTTGGAGATGACTTTCATAACTTGACATTATATTGCACTTTTTCTTAAAGATTTATTTATTTATACATACAGAACTGGGCTACAGACCAGCAGGGGGTGAGAGGATTCACCAGAGACAGAGCAGGGGGCAGAGCAAGCAAACTGCTGAAGTACACTGCTGAGGGGAGCAGCGGGCGGGTCAGGAGAGGTCTGCTGCACCATGTGGTCACCTCCATGGCTGGGGATTGAACTCACACTGAGGCATCTGCTGCGAGCTTGTGGTGCTGCGTCCTAACCAGCTGGGCCACCAGGGAGGGCCCCGATTAAGACATTATTAAATAAATCATGGCACTTCAGGTATGTGATAGTATGAGTTTTAAAAAATAATGTAGGGTATTTGTTTGCTTAAGAAAATGGTCACAAATTTATTTATTAAGCAAGATCCAAACTATATGTAGAGTAACCCCAGTAGTGCAACTGCAAATGTAAGCAGACATGCACAGAGGAAAGATGGGGAGAATGTGCACTCAGAGCTATCTCCAGACTGAGGCTCAGAAGTCCCTCTCACCCTTGTATATTCTACAATGAGCACGTGTCCTTGGTGATAAAAATGAACACTAAGAATCTGGATATTTGTGTTCCCTCAAAAATCATCACATCAAAATTGAAGTGATGCTGGGCCCTCCCCGGTAGCACATGGGGTTAAAGAGCAGCACTATGAAGCTGTCTGCAGCCCCTGCAGCGCAAGTTTGATCCCAGCCAGGGAGCTGACCCACATGGTGCAGCAGACCTCTCCTGTCTTGCCCGCTGCTCCCCTCAGCAGTGTGTTTCAGTACATCTGCTCCCCAATCTGTCGCTGGTGAATTCTCTCACCCCCCCCATACCTCTGGCCTGCGCCCCAGCTCTATATGCATAAATAAATAAATGTTTAAAAAATTAATGTAATGTTATTAGCAGGTGGCGTCCTCAGATGCTAAGGATGGGCCCCTTGAGAGAAGAGTAAGTGCCCTTATAAGGAGGAACACAAGAGATAGGACCTCTCTCTCTGCCCTAGGTAAGCCCAGCCAGAAGGCAGCTGCTGTCTGTGAGGCAGGAGACAGAGTCTCACAGACAACGATCTGCTGGCACCTTGATCTTGGGCATTGCAGGCTCCAGAACCTTGAGGGATTAATGTTTGATGTTTGCTGTTTTAGCCACCCAGTTGATAGTATATTTGTTATAATAACCCAAGTGATTCAAACAAACAACATGGTATTTATTATTAATATAGAAGTCAGGAAAAGAGTGAGACTGGAAGAGGCTGCATCAAGCAACAAAGAGAAAAGACCACAGTGTTTGGCCATTAGTGAAATTACCACATATGGGCTAAGTGTTATGGGCGTGGAGTGAAAGGCCTAAGTCCCCGGGTGGGTACCTGAGATCTGAAGACAGACCCGTAAGTGCTGCAAAGTATACCCTGGGCCGGGGTGTGTATGGTGGCTTAGAGCTCATTGCAAATTCTCTGCTACTCCCCACTGAGCGGTGGAATCAAATGCATCACCTGTTGAATTTGACTGGCCTTTCTGACATCCTTTCTGAGCAGAACGTAGGGGAAGAAACTTCCAAAGTTAACTTCTATCTGAAGCTTTACTTCCTGCCTGGCCTTTGCAGGACAGTCCATGGGTGCTCCCAGAGCTGAGCAACAATCAATTGCCCTGAGCTCCTGACCCTGGGGAGGTCTCAGAGAGGTGGTCTGAGAGCGCTGCATCCAGCCTTTTGGCCACGATTGCTACGGCGACAGACAGGCAAGAGAATCCAGCTTCCCACCCTCCATACCAGCCCACCCAGCAACCACTCCATGGTCTCTGGATAACATGTGAAATGGAAGAAGTGGCCATGTCCTGCCCAACGTTGAGACCCACAAAATTGAGACGTGTAACAAAATGGCTGCTCCTGAAGCCACAATGTTTTGGGTTAGCTTTTCATGAGGTAGCAGGTAACTGGCAGAGTAGGATTGTAACAGGGTGGTCCCTAGGAAAAGGGGAAGTTCCAGGTTCCCTGCCCCTCCCAGAAGGAGGGTGGAGCTGAACAGAGAAAAAGGAGAGAAGAGAAGAGAGAAGGAGAGAATGAAGCAGGATGAAGAATAAGACGGAGACCTAAGGAAGCCACATGGAGCAGCAAGCATGGGATGAAGAAACCGGGCTTGTTTCCTGGCCCTGGACTGGTTAAGGCAGATGTGGGTGAGAGACCTGTAGGGAGGTGACTATGGCAGTGTTTATATTGATTTTGATTTTGCTCTTTTCCTCCCAGACTTGTCTGGCCATTTCTGGCCCTTTTCCATGGGTCCCGGCCAGAAGGTGCTTTAGTCTAGTGGCAGCTTTCAGGCCTTGCTTTGGGCTCATCCCTTTTGGGTTGACTTTTGCCCGTGAGGGGATGGGTCACTTCAGGTGTTTGATTTAGAAGCTATATTCTTTGTGTTCGTATTAAAGTCCCTTTTCATTAGTTTTATATGTTTTGTCTTGACGCGGCAGATGGCAGAACCCACAGACAGGCAACCCAATTCACATTGGGGTGTCCTGTAACAGGGTGTCCTCGCCTTGCGCAAGCTGTGCTTTCTTTGGGTAGAGAAGTAGCTGGGCTTCCTTCTTTGGTGAGTCTCCTTTGGCATCTACAGGAATCAGCAGTTTTCTGGGTGCCCCCTGTGCCTTCTGACTGGGGATTCCCTAAGAATAATACTAATTTTCCCAGGCCTCCTTCTCTTAAATCGCCCATTAAAAGAACTCTCCCATTACAACTGAGATGGAAAAATGCACACAATGATGTAAACACAAACTATTATATTATTAAAAAATAAATAAAATCTTTAAAAAAAAA